>NC_060139.1:261682160-262888660 GCF_021461385.2 Schistocerca piceifrons | reverse complement strand
ACCATAAGAATAATACGAATATCAACTTTTGCCATGTATTCTTTCGTGTTTGCTGCTCTCTAATTTAAATCCTGTCTGCCTAATAAACTACGAAACTAGAGTGAGACAACAGCAAACGCGGAAGAATATACGTATCGTGTCATGTTTATATTCGCATTATTCTTATGCCTAATAGTGATACAGTCAGAAATGAAGCACGGCAACTGACTAGATTTTTAATTCTAAGATGACTAATTTCTGTGCAGAATTTGATGTACTAAAGAAGCGGCCGCAATGATTTTCAAACGGAGAAACATTTTCGCCTAACTCTCGTTCAGAACATGTTCTATCATAGGCAGTCTATTATTTGGTTCTTGTTGATCATTATCAAAGAAAGCAGCAGTGTAAGTAACAACAAATAGCAGTCTCTTGCCATTGTTTCGCTAATGAGATGATTACTCTCTCTTTTTTTTTTAATTGTAAGCGGCGGTAGCGGGCACAAAAGCAAGCCATGCCGCGAGCGGCGACAGGCCATAAACACGCACTATCAGTATGCGACAAACAATACGTGACACAGTACAGTAATGCATTTTCAGCTTTGAGTGACGTGAACACCTATAACATCGAAAACAGCACTTATCAGATCAAAGCAAAATAAGCAATCGATTCAAACCAGACGAAGCACGTGAAAAAGGAAGGGTACCCGTATAAATACGGACGGAGCGCCTGAAGCCTAGCAATGCCTACCCGGTAAAGCTTAACTGCTAAGCTTACGACTCGAACCAAACTACTGTAGCTCTATCGTCATTCATTCGACCTAAATTGTGTCTCGTATTACAATGGACCAACTTTGTTTCGATTTGGAGGTGCGGCCTAAAACTTTACTCTCCCCTTGAATTTCGAGTCTCAAATTTCCGGTGCGGCTTAGATTCGGGAAATTTTTTTTTCCTTTATTTCGAGTCTCATTTTTCAGGTGCGGCTTAGATTCGAGTGCGACTTAGATTCGAGTAAATACGGTAGGTCATTTTTGAAAAACTCATTTGATTTTTCCAAATTTGTTTCATCTCTGTTTAGTATAAGCAAGCACTCTTGTTCAATTGCAATGACCTGTGTGAGTCCAGTTGAAGCAAACCTCTCGGTAATGGAAGATCGCACCATTTCTCAAACTTCATTGTAAATAGCTTTGTAGTATTCCTTTGGGGTTTTGAAAGTGTGCAGTGAGCTGGCTTCATTGTTTTCATACTACTTTGGTGTACTTTGATTCTGAGGAAGTGAAAGATCATCAACTTGTGAAGGTTTTTCTTTTAAACACAATTCCCAAACATATTCAAAACTATCAAGCCTTCCATTCAATATACAAATCATGCCGTCATATATTTTTTCCAGATCAGCAATACTTAGATGAGGGCACTGAATTTTTTCCTTGACATCCTCTACTGGGTTCATTGCATGGCAATAAAGACATAAAAAGAAATAAGTCTTGAATTGTAACATTGACTCAAGGTAGCCTGCACAATTGTAACCTGCCTCTGTTTTGTCCTCTGCAGAAAATGTTTCAAAAAACTCTAGAAGTTCTTCAAAGTTTTTCAATATTCTCAATATACTAGAAGCTCGCATAGTCCATCGAGTCGGGCAAAGGGGTCGTAGACCAGCTTGGTCATTGGCGCTCTCTTATTGTATGCTTCTGAAAAGTCCCATTCTTTTGCTGGATTCCCTTATGGTGTTTATTAAGTCCTTGGCTAAAGCCATCATATACCTCATAGATGTAAGATGGCGGAGACTATCTACAACTGCCAAGTTTAAACTGTGAACAGTGCAGTGCACATAACGTGCTTTTGGTTGTATATCCAAAACTAACCTTTTTAGTCCTCTAATCTTACCTCTCATATTCGAGGCACTATCATAGCACTGTCCTCTTAAGTTATCCATTGACAAATCAAGACAAGCAAAAACGTGTTTTAAAATACTAAACAGAGTTTGTGATTTAGTGCTGGGGGTCTCATATAAGCCAATAAAGTCTTCTTTGATGATTAAAGAATAATCGGCAGTACGAATACAAAATGGCACTTGTTCGTGAATCGAAGAATCACTTGCTTTGTCAACCATAATAGAAAAATGTTTAGTCTTCTTGAGTGAAGCCACTACCTTTGTCAACACAGACTTTCCTGGTGCATCAATGATCTCGTTTTGAATATCGTGGCACATCCACATTTACCCCAGATGCCGTAACAGGTCTTTAAACTCAGGTATGTCATTCTTTCGGAGTTCCAACAATTGAAAAATATTTGAGTTTACATCTTCAGGCCCACTAATTGCTACTCCTCATTGGCATGGAAATTGCATGGTAGTAAAAATTGTCTCAAGAGCTAAAAGGCCTTTCTTCATATCACTATCTAACTGTTCATTCAATTGGGAGGCCACACATTGGTTAGTGATAGAATTTAATTTCAAAACACCTTCTTTATGCGTAAATCTATTTTCATGAGGATGGAATTTTTCCAAAGCCTTTTTCCAGTTGGAAAACCCTACAGAAGTAAATGGATCTTCTTTTCTTGAAGAAAATTGTAATAGATTTTTAGCATCTGCCTCTTTGCAGGTTTTGCAAAAAACTTTTTCAGTAGATGCTTCATATTCTAGCCATGTATATTTGATCAACCAAGACTTCTGAAATGATCTTCCCTTACCAGATTGTTCAGCTTTTGGCTGTGAACGGTTCTTGCCTGAAGATGCCAAAGCAATTGATGACACAATAATTGTTGGGGGTTGACTTGCAGTATCATCAACTTCCAAGCACACCTTTTTGGTAACAAATTTATCCAATGCAAACTTAATTCACAATACACTAAGAGAAATAAGTAAATGAATAAAATATGGTCATATAAAATAGTCCACTAGACACTGAAGCCAGAACACTAAACACATCTGCTACATGCACTGAATGAAACTATCCACACTCAATGACTGTGACAGCAGGGTGGTCTTTATATAGCTGCAGCACCGTAATGTCTTGAAGCGTCAAGACGACGCAAGGCGGAGGGTTCCAGGTGCTTCTGCTCCAGTCCTTTTGATGTCGCCATGGCCGCAGCGCTGGCCGTCCGGTGCCAGACTTTACCCTAAGGTTCGCGCACCAGGCTAAATTCTAAGTGTGCCCACAGCACCATGACACTATCATGATTCACACCACCTGTTTTCAGTTACCTGCTTACTACTGTAATAATTATTTGTTTTAACTCATTACTTAATGTATCTTAAAAGGTAACTATTGTCAAACAAGGAAAATAAAAACTTCCAACATAATTTTGTGATTTTACAAAGCATAATATAACTAATAATTTTCTTAAATTATTCGGGTGGGGCAGGGGGGGGCCCCTCCGTTCCCCCAAATGAATTTCTGAGGGAGCTCGGGCCCCCTCAGGCCCCATGGAGACATAGTAATAAAGTGTCTGTCAGTACCTAAGGAACAATGTATACAACACATCCTGAGTGAAGAAGCCATCAGACATAGAAGCCAAACAGAATTGCTATGTCACCCACATAAATTGGTGATTCAAACCTGTTTTCAGAAGATGCATTATGTACAATGTGGCTCAACTGCCTCCCACTGACACTTAGTATGGTTTTGGCAGCATACGATAATTTACCATTACCAACATTAGCAGAGAAGGTGGATGCAATTTTCCGTTTTTTCCCCAATGGCTCTCACCCTGATAAGTAGGCTACAATGAACATAGTGCCAGAAACTCCAGCTCATGGCAGTGTTACAGAAAGCAATGTATCAGAACCTCAGATTTACACCACATGTACTGAAGCAGATCAGAAAGAAGATAAAACTTTCTCTGCTTTAAGGGGACCTACAGCAATATTTCAGTATTGTAGAAGAAGAAATTTTGTCAGCAGCCATGCAAATGATGTTGAATCTCCTCAGCAGCACTGCCACAAGTCAGAGGTCAACAAAATTCACACTTCCACTTGGTACTTGTATCACTTTAAATTTGTTATGGGAGCAAAGAGGTGTGAACACCATGCCAGTACCCAAATGATAAAAGCAAGTGATAGAGGGCATTATCTGCCACAAACAACAGTCCAAGCGCCTTGCATACACTAAACAGAAACAAGTGAATTACAATTCCAGTTCCTCATGAGATGTGTGTCTGAAAGTTTCAAGTGCTTCAGCAACTCATGTTCTTGTAAATGACAGAGTGAACGGTGTTAAATACTTGAGAATGGCTCAGATATTAGCATCCTGCCCCTTCAGTGCTCCAAGCCAACACATTTTCATCAGGGCTGCACATTAAAAGTGGCAAACAGTCATTTCTTCCTTTGGTGCAACTCAGCTTGCAGTGAACCTCAGCCCTTAAATGTATGGTGAATGGACTTTCATGGTCACAACAGTCTCTCACTCCATCTTAGGAATGTTTTTTTTTTTTTTTAAACAATTTAGTTGATGTTCACAATCATCAGTTCATTATGATCCATATTGAGCACAAAATTCCTGCAGTTATGATGATAGGCTCAAATACAACTCCCACCACCAGTCAGGACAAAAATGCAGTTCAACAATTTCTACAAAACTACACAGATTTAGTGACAACATCCACATCCTAAATGGAAGCATATCATTCAACAGTCAACTACATTCTAAGAATACCAAGACTACCTGTCTCCAGCCACATCCACCACTTAGCTCTGCTAATATTACACAGCATCACAACAGCATTGTAAGAAGTGGCTGGACACAATTATTGCACCCAGATCAGACAGCCCTAGTTGTCACTGCTTCATTTGGTGAGTAAACAGGATGGTACTTAATGAACCTGTGTCAATTAAAAGCCTCAAATGCTAGGACTGACCCAGATTGTCACACCAGTCCTAAAAGCCAGAGCTTTACAAGTACATTACACACTGACTCGATTTCCAGTGTACCTGATTGTGGCAAGGTCTATAACTGAAATCTAGTGTCCTCCTGTGATATCCACAAGACAGCCATTATTTTGCCATTTGAGTTGTCTGAATTTCAATTTATACCTTCTGGTTTAGACACAGCAGCCCAGATGAGTTGCCAATTATAGATCAAGTTTTGAGAGGCATAAATTATTATTTTCTGTATATCGATGACATGCTGGGTTTTTCTCATAATGAAGAAGAGGTGTTATTTCAATGCCTGCAGGAGTGTAGTGTCCTCCTAAGTGCACATTAGGGAAAGAAGCAATTAATTTTTCAGGATAAAAAATGTCACCAAGAGGTATCACGCCTCTCCCCAACTGTGTGCAGCCAATTCATAATACGCTCCATCCCCAAACTTGTTGTTGTGGTCTTCAGTCCAGAGACTGGTTTGATGCAGTTCTCCATGCTACTCTACTCTGTGCAAGCTTCTTCATCTCCCAGTATTTAGTGTATTCATCTCTTCGTCTCCCTCTGCGATTTTTACCCTCCATGCTGCCCTCCAATACTAAATTTGTGATCCCTTGATGCCTCAGAACATGTCCTACCAACCAATCCCTTCTTCTAGTCAAGTTGTGCCACAAATTCCTCTTCTCCCCAATTCTATTCAATACCTTCTCATTAGTTATGTGATCTACCCATCTAATCTTCAGCATTCTTCTGTAGCATCACATTTTGAAAGCTTCTATTCTCTTCTTGTCCAAACTATTTATCATCCATGTTTCACTTCCATACATGGCTATACACCATACAAATACTTTCAGAAAAACTTCCTGACACTTAAACCATACTCGATGTTAACAAATTTCTCTTTTTCAGAAATGCTTTCCTTGCCATTGCCAGTCTACATTTTATATCCTCTCTGTTTCGACCATCATAAGTTATTTTGCTCTCCAAATAGCAAAACTCTACTACTTTAAGTGTCTCATTTCCTAATATAATTCCCTCAGCATCATCCGACTTAATTCGACTACATTCCTTTATCCTCATTTTGCTTTTGTTGATGTTCATCTTATATCCACCTTTCAAGACACTGTCCCTTCCATTCAACTGCTCTTCCAGGTCCTTTGCTGTCTCTGACAGAATTACTATGTCGTTGGCAAACCTCAAAGTTTTTATTTCTTCTCCATGGATTTTAATTCCCACTCTGAATTTTTCTTTCGTTTCCTTTACTACTTACTCAATATACAGATTGAATAACATTGTGGATTGGCTACAACACTGTCTCACTCCATTCCAAACCACTGCTTCCCTTTCATGCCCCTCGACTCTTATAACTGCCATCCGGTTTCTGTATACATTTTAAATAGCCTTTCACTCCCTGTGTTTTATCCTTTCCACCTTCAGAATTTGAAAGGGAGTATTCCAGTCAACATTGTCAAAAGCTTTCTCTAAGTCTACAAATGCTAGAAATGTAGGTTTGCCTTTCCTTAATCTATCTTCTAAAATAAGTCGTAGGGTCAGTATTGCCTCACGTGTTCCAACATTTCTATGGAATCCAAACTGATCTTCCCCGAGGTCGGCTTCTACCAGTTTTTCCATTCATCTGTAAAGAATTTACGTTAGTATTTTGCAGCCATGACTTATTAAACTGATAGTTCAGTAATTTTCACATCTGTCAAACTTACGAGGAATTAATCAGCTTTTTGGGTATGATGACATCCACTGAGACTGGTATAAACTCAGCTCCCTCTCAATGCCACTGTAGCAGACACAACAACACAAGTAAATGCATAGTAGCATGAACGTAGATGATGACAGAAACTTTTAACAAGTTTGAAAATGCGTTGGACATGGCGCTCTTTCTCTCTCATCCAAGCCACATCACACAATTCCCCTTCACTGTAGATGCTAGCCAGACAGCCACTTGCAAGGCACTGCAACAGTGGGTATTGTAAAATTGGCAGCTGTCAGTGTTTTTCTTCTCACAAATTTGTGCCATCTCAAACCCATTGGTCATCAACAGATTGAGAGCTGCTTGCAATGTACAAAGCAGCAAAATACTTCTGCAATGATCTTGAGGCAAAAACTTCCACCACCTTCATTAATCATCATCCACTCACCTCTGCCTTACAGAAAATTAATCTTTAGACCGCTCACCGTAAAAGATGTCTAGGATATATAGCACAAGTTACCATTGACGTCTGCCATACAAACAGCTTCAAAAGTATTGTTATGAATTGTCTCTCAAGGGCTTGCAATACAATCCGTGGTGTATCATAGCCAGACATTGCTAACACCCAGTTCATCGATCCAGAGTTGCAAATGTTATTATGCAATGGTAACTCCAGTAATAAATTAAAGATCTTCATTCTGTCATTGCAGATCACCTAATGGCGTGACACCACTAAAGGTGAACAATGCTCGTACATTCCCACACCACCCTGACTTTTGTGCTTCTGCGTGGGGAGTGACTCAACAGCGTACATGGCCTGGAGACGATAAACAGTACCGTCAGCTGGCAAGAGCTTGTTTACATTGCCAACAGAACAAAGTCTGTTGGCCCACTTTTGCAGCGGTTAGCGATAAAGCAACTGCTGCAACAGGATTTATGAATATGCACCTGGATAATGCAGGACCACTTCCCTACCCCAGTGGGTATAAATATTAGTTAACAATGATAAGCCAATCCAGTTTTGGCTGGAAGATATGCCAGTTACAGATATTTCACTGTCTGGTCATCAGATTCTGAGTTATGACAACAGATTGTGATTGACAGTTTGACTGCTCACTTTTTTACCAAGCTCACAAAACTATGTACCAGCTCTCTGCGAGCAACAAGATGATAGAACAGTTGTATAGAATGCTCAAAGCAGTGCTCCTGTGCCAAGAAAGTACTTGGACTGATGCATTGCCTGTGGTATTAGTGGGTTCAGGGATGACTGTAAAGCCAGATACTAACATGTTTGCAAGTAAATTAGTCTACAGACAAAAAAAAACTTGCTTTCCTGTAGACCTCATAGAGAGCCAAGGAGTAACGACAACCTCTGTCCACAGACTGAAGAATTCTCGCAAACACTGCAGCATGCAATGCAACAACTCATTCCAGCAACACCTGAGTAGTAGAACAAAGTTCGGTCTGGTGCATTTTTCTAGTGTGGGTTGCCTACATCAGGGGCAGGTATGCACTCAGGGGGAAACCTATTGTTCTCCTTTTATTGACAGGTACTTAACCTATTGTTCTCCTTTGATTGACAGGTCCGTAGCCAATTGTTCTGCTAAAAGGATCCTTCCCTTGATTGGCAGGCACTTAACCTACCCCTCCCCCTACCCCTCAACCCCCCCCCCCCCCCCAGGTAACCTCCCCCCTCGCTGCTACAGGTACACTTTCAGGTCAGAGTTATTGGAATTGGTGGGAAACGGACTCTGCCTGTGCTGGATAGGATGGACGTAAGTCTTCATTTAAACAATTAGAGGCAGTACTGCAATTAAGTGTGTTCACCACGAGGTCTGGAGTCCAACTGACCTAGTACACAGTACCATCACCAGTGGGTGCCATCGTTCCTCCGGTGACATAATCCAAGATGGCGGTCTGGAGGGGAAAAATGGCGGGAAAAGGCTCAGCCTGTTCTGGGCTGCTGGAGAGAGGAAGGAGTGTACTTTATTTATTTTGGAACAATTTATTTAGGGACGGATTGACACAGTATATTTATTACACTGATACAAAAAACTCACCCTGACATGCTTGATATCGCAGTAAATAGTCTACAGACCTGCAAATTACTCATAAATAATGCAGTACACTCTGGGGCAAACATGTTGCATAACCCAATGTTCAGCACTGTACTCTGGGTGTCTTAACCTAATGTTTGGCCCTTTGTTGGTACTTAACCTACTGTTCTGTTAAGTGGTTTTCCATGTCACCCACATTTCCTTAAACTATTGTACCACCTTTGATACCAAATTAAGTAATTAGTCATGTCCTGCCACCACGTACTGCATTTTACATACAAGTTATGCAAAGTAACCTAGTGTTCTGCACTTAACCTGCTGTTCTGCTTCATGTCACCCACTCATGCACACCCTCCTCTTAACTATTGTACTGATAACATCACAATGATATAAAAAATTTATGCAAATTAATTAAATCTATATTCTTCACATTTATGGGGTAAATTTTTTTTTAATTCGCAGCATGCTATTGGTCACTGAAATCAATGCAATATAAGCTAAACAAAAGATTGCTAATAAAAAAGCACATCCCCCCATCCCCCGTTCACTGGACTGCTCAGGATGCTACTGCACACACTCCCAGGAGTCAGGATTCACCGGGGCACCTGCAAAGTGACGATGTGCCCGACAGCTGCTGAACACACAGAGGTGTCAGTTCAGGCCCCGCAGGGATGAGGTGGCGGCATCCCTTTCATACTTGATAACTAAGAAATTCCTGTTTAAATACTTATTCACCTAGGCACCATTGCTGGTGTGATGACACAGAGCTGCAGGTCCAGTGTTATGGAAATCTATTCCAATGTTTCCCAGAATAGCACAGGGTGCATTGTTCCTAGCGATCCTAACGGGACATGTGAGCTGCATCTAGCCATGCACCCGTGCTTACCTGCCCAGCATGACTGACGCATTGCTGCGAAATCTTCATCCTGCTGTCAACACACGTCTCAGAAACATTAAACATTCTCACTGCTAAAAGCCTTCATCAAGTCTGAGCATGCTCGTGAAAACACCACTAATCATAAAAGCATTCTTGTTGTGTGGAAAGAGAGCACTGTCTAAGCACAGACTGGGGGAAATCAAAATAATTAAGCAAACAGAATTCGAAGCACGGCCTTACAGTAGAGAAAAATGGCGGGAATTTTCAGTATCCTACATCTACTGGTCTGGAGATGTCCTAATGTCACCTAATGTCACGTTGGTGGATGAGTGACGGCATCCCTGCCAGAGATGGATGGTCTGCTTCAACTTGTCTTTGAACACTCGCTTTCTCAGAACTTACCGTAGATACCTTGCCTTCATCTTGTTCGAATCAGTTTGTAGACACTCCTACATCCTAGCACAAAGGATGTCTTGTGAATGAATGAAGCATTATTATTGGCTCTTATTGAATTTACCTGCCGAATTACTGATACCGCCGGTGTCGAAGTGCCATCCACCTTTTTTTTCTTTCTGCAGACGAGGCTTTCACTGGCAAAAAACTATTTTGCACAGATCATGATATTGCACTGACAATTAAACCTTGCAAAGTGGACTACAGATCATCAAATATGGAAAGACTCTTACTCAATTACACTTCTCTGCTACTGAGGATGGGGGTTTGTATATTAGAGCGTGAAACTGATCTCCAACCCAGCAATATATCACCGTGTTGATGTAGTAAACATACAATTCATATCCTGCGCCACCCAAAATCACCCCTTTTACATCACTCGTGTTGCTAACGGCCGCCAGACACTCGCACATATACCGCAAAGATAGACAGCATAAGCACATGCACTGCAGCTATACTCCTCACTGCAGTAGATATTTCCTGTGAGGTCCGGCGGTCATCCTCTCCCGACGCATGACCAGAGTGCCCTCAGTGGACCAAAGTCACTCTCAGAACTGTTCTACAAATTCGGGGTCTGCTCCCCTCGGCACAAAAGTGTTACTTCTTCTGGCCCCGACCTGCTTTCTTGCTTGCTTTTCTACATCCATCTCCACTCTGGGATTACAAGAACATATGTATTTTTAACATGGTTTGCCAGATTATAATACCATTTACGCGATACTTCTCGATATTAAGAATATAGCAATATAGCTCACACAACATAATTCTGAAGATATAGACTGGAAATTATTTCTCTACAAACCCGAAACTTTAGCGAGGTGGAGCGTACTGTAAACCATTGAGTTACTAGAAACTTATCCCATCTGTTAAGACCTTTAAGTGAAAACACACACAAAAAAATACAGGAAACTGATATTTCCACCCATGCATACCAATTTCCGTGATGTAACAGGTTCCAAATCGTCCGTATAATATACAAAGTCAACTAAGGTGTTTCTCACGTCTAGAGAACCTGCAAACGTATCTTCCACCCGTCTTTCACCTGCAATATGCACACACCACAATCGATGTTCCTTCAGCTAAATAAAGGGGCGAAATGTGCAGAAGCAATCAACTGGACAATTTACATTGGAGGGAATAATGGTCCAGTGCAAACATATGTCCATATTGAATCTTCTCAAATTTCCACACGATCACGAAAGCTGTACAACACATACTAAGTATTAGTTCGCTATTCGGCTGCCTCGAGGACGACATAGTTAAGTCACCAACATTCCTGCACCCCAACAGGCCTCTCCATTCGGACACATCCTACCATTAGCCAGAAACGTGAATCATTCCTGCCACAGGTCACTGGTGCTGCATGCCAAGCTTACATAGGCAGAATCATCCTAGAAAACTGGCCACATATATGTTTTATCACTGTACTTACAATTAAATATTACGAGCGTGGTCTCAATTGGACGACATTCGACAATGAGCGAAGTATCGGAAATACACCCTGCTGACGGCTGTAGCTCTGGAAATAGATATATCTCTACCATTCTTATGACTTGCATACTCTTTCCTTTGCTGTCACAGTATTCCACGTCATATCAAGACCCGCTTTACAAAGGGGCATAGTCATTTCTTTTGGACATGTTAGAACATAAACACATACTTTATAGGCCTGATGCTAAAGGCGAACCTATCACACATCTCCTGCTACTAAGTATAATACTTCGTCAACAACTGATTGCTGGCGATACAAAATAATACTGACAAAAAATCAACGATGAGTGGACATGCCTCATAAGTTTTCTTGCGAGTGGTACAACTGTATCTTAGAAAGAGAGGAGTAATCGTCTTACAATCCGCCAGATGTTAAAAAACACAACCATATTACCATCACATGTCGTCTTGTTTCTATAGGTACATACAAGTATCCATGTTAAAAGCTATACTGGCTTTATAAATCTACATATGGCATTATCTCTTAATGAAGTGGTTTTCTCCAGACAAATACTGTGACACTGAATATAGTTGGCGATCGCCTGAGTGTATAGTATCAGACCACCTCGCGATTGATGCAACCTCGTAATAAAATTACCAAATTTTGAAAGTGATTTGGCTAAGGAGCGTGGTATGAAACCAGTATTTGCAACTCCCTCACACCACCGCCGCTAGATATTTCTCCTGTATTTGTGATGCATTTTGTCTCGATGCCATATCAGAGGTTCAGTGATATATCGACTGGGTTAAATGCGATGGCTGATTGAGAAGGATCACAAACAGTAGTAGATGGTGTGCTGATTGAGGTCGTAAGAAATGTACACTGGCTTTCCAGATCTCTAGTGCTATGCTTCCGGCAGAAATGCTGACTGGGATTTGGAATCAAGTCTTTCCATTCAACCACATACCTGCGATGGATCCAATGGAGAAGACTTTTAATGATTACAGCCACTAGTGTATCATATTTCTGTCACTCTCATATCTCGAAACGAGTCACCTTTCTCGAACCTATCTGCTTCCGCAAAATTCCAACGTCGTTTTAGGTAGTCCCTACGCATCTTGCAACTGCTGCCATTTCTGCAGCTTTACGCATGTGACCGTTCCAATTGAAGTCAGAACTGAGTAGAAGTCGGAGAAGGCTATATCTGCCACCTTCTGCAGCCCATGTAGAAACAGGCTAAACTGAATTACTGCGACAGGACTGTGTTTTGATCATTCGATGGAGACGGGAACTGGGAGAAGGACGAGGATTTTGCTACTGCACTGTGGTGTGTCCCCAAACTACATACAAGCACTATAGATCCGTGTCCCTCGGGGCCCATTCACGTCTATCACCCCAACATGCTATCTTCGTTATTCTGTACTAACTTCATCCAATAGAGAACTCAATAAGATTTTTACGACATCTCTCTCCTCCCATATATCGAAAACAAATACTGCATACGTGCCGGCATCGAGCACATGTGACAATACTATTAAATATACAGGTATTGATCAAACGCACAGACCAGTTTAAGATTTCATCACCTGTACTGTAGGAGGATGATTGTATCCCGCAGACTATACTGTAAGTTGCAAGAGACGCTCCGTGTGACCCAGTCTCGTTGTTTGAAATATTGTTTTTTTCTGCTGTAACACGCTTTGTACACTCCTATACATTCTGTTTTTCCGCCACAACTTCGAGGTCTGTTTCAGGTTCTAAACTGACATTAACACGGTCTGATCCATTGCCTCTCGCAGAAAACTATACGTCACAAAGAATAAGTCATGTTGCTACTGCTGCTATGATAACACACCACACACACTGGATGATTTTTAAATAAAAGACGGTTACAACACAAGGAAACTGGAAGAGTTTGACGGCGTTGTCGAGAGTCTCCAAACTGCTGTCCGAAGGTGATTGACGACCTCTACATTTAAACTCATCTGTCACAGTGACGGAATAGCTGATGGCTCTGCATTCCGTTTCGACGGATTCCTCATGTTGCAGTCATGTACGCGATCACTGTTTCGGTGCTAGCCATCCCCAGAAGGTGTTGCCCCCCACCAAAACTCTTCCTTAAACTCAAACAAGCGATGTCAGTCAATCATTATGCGGTAACCAACAGCGTGCCAGTGGATGGATGGGATGGAAAAGACACCCTCGACGTACTGTTACAATAAACATCACAGTTGATAGTGCAAACGATTTTAGCAATTTTACAGTAACTTCAACACCGGCCATTGATGTGACAGCATGTATCCCAATTTCAGTATCATAGCTAAACTGCCCCTTCCCTACTTTGCGAGTATCATTGCAAATGTAGATAGATGACTGTGCAGTACATCTATTCATTGTTAATTCTCGAACACATACATCATCAAAGTATACCAGACAGAGGTCTACGTATTTCTTAACACCTCGAGCCTAGTGCTTAATTTACGATCTATCTCTACGCAGATGGGAGTCATAGAGCATCCTCGCTGTCTTAGGATAAAATTAGAGACTGAAAGACTCCCTATCACTGTCTTTGACCAGCCAACCCTGCAGCACAGTTACGGATTTAATCTGCAGCTGACCAGAAGTAGACCACTACATTCCACGTCTCATGAATAAATGGAGCTTGCCGAGTCTTCACCCATTCAAGTGCACAAGATTTCTCCAGATGCGCCCATGTCGAGGAGGTGAGCACTACTTATTGATGTATAGTAACAGATTTGAAAGTGCTTGATGTAATGGCAGACAGTTAAGAAGAAAAAGAAATGGGTGATTTTTGTGCATGATGGAGCTCCAAACGGACGAAGTTCGAAGCATTTTACGTAAATCAACTACGCTATCATTTTTAAAATATTGTTCTAGTGTCTGGGATCAGTACCAGAAGGGTACTGGTAAGGGAGAACACAAACACATGCACTCATAAGGATAAACAGGCTATAATGTTAGATCGCTAGAGTTCTCGACCTATCAGTCATGTGGAATGCAGCGCTGTTAATATACCAATGTAAGAAATATATCTACAGTGCATGACATACATACTTCTTGCAGGTTTCTCTACGATAAACTATGGTAACAAACTGTATAACGAAAAATCTACTTCCTTAAAACAGTGAATCGGTGTGATATGTGCACAATGTACCTCTCCAGAGATGTATAGCGTCCTCTGTTCACATCCAATCACGGTTCAGAAATTATGCTATGCTAGCATCGTTGTTGTTGTGGTCTTCAGTCCTGAGACTGGTTTGATGCAGCTCTTCACGCTACTCTATCCTGTGCAAGCTTCTTCATCTCCCAGTACGTACTGCAGCGTACATCCCTCTGAATCTGCTTAGTGTATTCATCTCTTGGTCTCCCTCTACGATTTTTACCCTCCACGCTGCCCTCCAATACTAAATTGGTGATCCCTTGATGCCTCAGAACATGTCCTACCAACCGATCCCTTCTTCTAGTCAAGTTGTGCCACAAATTTCTCTTCTCCCCAATCCTATTCAGTACCTCCTCATTAGTTATGTGATCTACCCATCTAATCTTCAACATTCTTCTGTAGCACCACATTTCGAAAGCTTCTGTTCTCTTCTAGTCCAAACTAGTTATCGTCCATGTTTCACTTCCATACATGGCTACACTCCATACATATACTTTCAGAAACGACTTCGTGACACTTAGATCTATACTCGATGTTAACAAATTTTTCTTCTTCAGAAACGCTTTCCTTGCCATTGCCAGTCTACATTTTATATCCTCTCTACTTTGACCATCATCAGTTATTTTGCTCCCCAAATAGCAGAACTCCTTTACTACTTTAAGTGTCTCATTTTCTAATCTAATTCCCTCAGCATCACCCGACTTAATTCGACTACATTCCATTATCCTCGTTTTGCTTTTGTTGATGTTCATCTTATATCCTCCTTTCGAGGCACCGTCCATTCCGTTCAACTGCTCTTCCAAGTCCTTTGCTGTCTCTGACAGAATTACAATGTAAAATCTCAAAGTTTTTATTTCTTCTCCATGGATTTTAATACCTACTCCGAATTTTTCTTTTGTTTCCTTCACTGCTTGCTCAATATACAGATTGAACAACATCGGGGAGAGGCTACAACCCTGTCTCACTCCCTTCCCAACCACTGCTTCCCTTTCATGTCCCTCGACTCTTATAACTGCCAACTGGTTTCTGTACAAATTGTAAATAGCCTTTCGCTCCCTGTATTTTACCCCTGCCACTTTCAGAATTTGAAAGAGAGTATTCCAGTCAACATTGTCAAAAGCTTTCTCTAAGCCTACAAATGCTAGAAACGTAGGTTTGCCTTTTCTTAATCTAGCTTCTAAAATAAGTCGTAGGGTCAGTATTGCCTCACGTGTTCCCATATTTCTACAGAATCCAAACTGATTTTCCCCAAGGTCGGCTTCTACCAGTTTTTCCATTCGTCTGTAAAGAATTCGCGTTAGTATTTTGCAGCCGTGACTTATTAAACTGATAGTTCGATAATTTTCACATTTGTCAACGCCTGCTTTCTTTGGGATTGGAATTATTATATTCTTCTTGAAGTCTGAGGGTATTTCGCCTGTCTCATACATTTTGCTCACCACATGGTAGAGTTTTGTCAGGACTGGCTCTCCCGAGGCTGTCAGTAGTTCTGATGGAATGTTGTCTACTCTCAGGGGCTTGTTTCGACTTAGGTCTTTCAGTGCTCTATCAAACTCTTCACGCAGTATCATATCTCCCATTTCATCTTTATCTACATCCTCTTCCATTTCTATAACATTCCCCTCAAGTACATCGCCCTTGTATAGACCCTCTATATACTCCTTCCACCTTTCTGCTTTCCCCTCTTTGCTTAGAACTGGGTTTCCATCAAAGCTCTTGATATTCATGCAAGTGGTTCTCCTTTCTCCAAAGGCCTCTTTAATTTTCCTGTAGGCAGTATCTGTCTTACCCCTAGTGAGATAAGCCTCTACATCCTTACATTTGTCCTCCAGCCATCTCTGCTTAGCCATTTTGCACTTCCTGTCGATCTCATTTTTGAGACGTTTGTATTCCTTTTTGCCTGCTTCATTTACTGCATTTTTATATTTTCTCCTTTCGTCGATTAAATTCAATATTTTTTCTGCCACCCAAGGATTTCTAGTAGCGCTCGTCTTTTTACCTACTTGATCCTCTGCTGCCTTCACTACTTCATCCCTCAAAGCTACCCATTCTTCTTCTACTGTATTTCTTCCCACATTCTTGTCAATTGTTCCCTTATGCTCTCCCTGAAACTCTGTACAACCTCTGGTTTAGTCAGTTTATCGAGGTCCCATCTCTTTAAATTCCCACCTTTTTGCAGTTTCTTCAGTTTTAATCTACAGTTCATAACCAATAGATTGTGGTCAGAGTCCACATCTGCGCCTGGAAATGTCTCACAATTTAAAACCTGGTTCCTAAATCTCTGTCTTGCCATTATATAATCTATCTGGTACTTTCTAGTAACTCCAGGCTTATTCCATGTATACAACCTTCTTTTATGATTCTTGAACCAAGTGTTAGCTATGATTAAGTTGTGCTCTGTGCAAAATTCCACCAGGCTGCTTCCTCTTTCATTTCTTACCCCCAATCCATATACACCTATTACGTTTCCTTCTCTCCCTTTTCCTACTACCGAATTCCAGTCACCCATGACTATTAAATTTTCGTCTCCCTTCACTATCTGAATAATTTCTTTTATGCTCGCATCAGTCCAATATAAAATGATCGTCATTAATGGAGAATACCTCCTACAAGGAAACAGATAAATGCATAGCAGCAGCGTCCATCATGTGAAATTACACGTCAAGACACCACTAACTCTATAAACTGGACATTTGTCAAGCAGATGTATACATAGTGATTGCAGTGTCTCACAAACATCTACATCTACATCCATACTCCGCGAGCCACCTGACGGTGTGTGGCGGAGGGTACCCTGAGTACCTCTATCGGTTCTCCCTTCTATTCCAGTCTCGTATTGTTCGTGGAAAGAAGGATCGTCGGTATGCTTCTGTGTGGGCTCTAATCTCTCTGATTTTATCCTCATGGTCTCTTAGCGAGATATACGTAGGAGAGAGCAATATACTGCTTGACTCTTCGGTGAAGGTATGTTCTCGAAACTTGATCAAAAGCCCGTACCGAGCTACTGAGCGTCTCTCCTGCAGAGTGTTCCACTGGAGTTTATCTATCATCTCCGTAACGCTTTCGCGATTACTAAATGATCCTGTAACGGAGCGCGCTGCTCTCCGTTGGATCTTCTCTATCTCTTCTATCAACCCTATCGCTAACTTAGAATCATCTTAATTAAGAAACTGAAGTCTCGATTTTACACCCAAGAATGGAGTACATCGCATAAATCTTCGTTTGCTTAGAGGAATGTGTCGAAAAAGGATGGTCACGTTTCATCACACATGAGATGGAAGTCCATTGATGAAGGAGAGGTTTGCTGCTAGCGATCGCAAGTAGACAGTGCTCCTAGTCAAAATGCAGAACACGTTTTTCTATACGAGTAGAACGCAGGCTTTGTCAAGTGACTGATGCGTCCTGACAGAACAGCGGAAAAAATAGTCAAATGAACTGCGCCAAGATCTCCCTGCCTCTCTAGAATGCATCATCAGTCTGCCATTAAATCGTACCTTGATTCAGCTCCATCTCAATCGATCACCCCGTCCGCTCTGTTTTCCTTAAAAGCGCCAAATAGAATAGTCAACTCGCGTGTATCACTGTTACCTCAATAGACATACAGTAGAATGCTGTCTCGATGGGAAAAAAGTAACTGTTTCTCTGGTTCCCTTCGCTTCCATGTCGACGTTTTCTCGGATTCCTCTTGCTGTCGCATGCCTGTCTCCATGTGTAAGAATTGTTCTGCGCCAACCAGAAGACACGCAATTACTTCCTCAATTTTCCCGCATTTCATAGTATTTTCCCTCAACTTATATGTATTGTTCAACATTTTTCGCAATTCTAAATTTTTTATATCAGTGTTGTGTTAGCAGTACAATAGTTACTGGAAGGGTGTACATGAGTGGGTGACATGTAGCAGAACAGCAGGTTACGTGCAGAACAGTAGCTTACTTTGCACAATTTTTATGTAAAACACACTACATTCGTTTAAGGGGTTGGGTGATAAAGAAGAATTCAGCAGAAATGGCATTTGAAATTCGAAAGGTGTACCAGAAAATGTTGGAAGGACATAACTAATTATTTAATTCGCTATCAAAGGTGGCACAATAGTTTAAGGAAAAGGGGGCGACATGGAAAACCACTTAACAGAACAATAGGTCAAGTACTGAAAAAGGGCCAAACGTTAGGTTAAGACACCCAGAGTACAGTGCTGAACATTGGATTATGCAACATGTTTGCCCCAGAGTTGTTTGCGTCTCTGCACATCAGTGTACTGCATTATTTACGAGTAGTTTGCAGGTCTGTAGACTATTTACTGCCATCTCAAGCACGTCAGGGTGAGTGTTTTGTAACAGTGTAATAAATATACTGTGTCAAACCCGTCCCTAAATAAATTGTTCCGAAATAAATAAAGTACACTCCTTCCTCTCTCCAGCAGCCCAGAACAGGCTGAGCCTTTTCCCGCCATTTTCCCCCCTCCAGACCGCCACCTTGGATTATGTCACGAGAGGGACGACGGCGCCCTCTGGTGGTGATATTGTGTACTAGGTCAGTTGGGCTCTGGACCTTGTGGCGAACACACTTGATTGCAGTGCTGCGTCAAATAGTTTAAATAAAGACTGAAATTTAAGACTTTTGTCCATCCTATCTGGCACAGGCTGAGTCATTTTCCCACCAATTCCTAGGAGCAGATGGCGGTTGGATGACTTAAATTAGTGGAGGTAGGCCAAGTGACCTATTTTCACGCCATTTTATTATGTTAGTGGGGGTAGTCATGGTTGTGGAATTGTGCTGCTGGAATTTGAACATTCCACCATTTTCTGGAAGGGGAGGGGGAAGAAAGGGGGTCAGGTTAATAAATTGATTAATTTAATTAAGTAGCCAATCAAATTGATAAGAGTGAGAGGGGCTATTCCAATAACTCAGACCTGAAAGTGTATCTGTAGCAGGGAGGGGGGAGGTTTCCTGGGGCAGGGGGGGTTGAGGGGGAGGGGACTGGTGAACAATAGGTTAAGTGCCTGCCAATCAAAGGAAAGATCCTTTTAGCAGAACAATAGGCTTTGGACCTGCCAATCAAAGGCGAACAGTGGGTTAAGTACCTGTCAATCAAAGGAGAACAACAGGTTTGCCCCTGAGTGCATAACTACTCCTGATATAGGCAATCTGCATTAACAAAATGCACCAGAACGAAGTTTATTCTACTACTCACGAGTCTGACATGTCATCACGCAAATATTTTTTCACAAGGACCTCCAGAGCTGTTTGCACATTTGGTTACGTATTGATGCAGTTAAGCCACTGCTGTTTCTCCCTTATACCAGGTTACATCAAGTATTACAATGCAGCTTGCACATCTTCTTAATACTTCGAGAAGGTAATGCCACAACAATCTCCGTACAGAGAGTGAAGCCTGAATAAGCACAGACAAAGTGCTTTCTAAGACGCCACACGCAGCTCCCCCTTCTCAAACCCCACCAGGCAAGCAACTCTCAGAGGACAACACTCGCACAGCTTCACCGAGTCAAGTCGCCAATGATCCAGTTACGTCATCAACACCTGTGGGGCCCAACTCACTGACGCCTGAAGTTCCACCCCCCGCCCCCCCCCCCCAGGTTTTATTGCTTGGGCAGGCCGAAAAATCAAACATACCAACCCATACACACAGGGCGCCCCACTCTCTCGCCCAGCACAGACATACACTTGTGAGATAAATCGCAGCACCAAAAAATAAATAATGTAGAGTAAGGAAATTTTAGGAATACATTTGTCTAGGTAACATATTTAAGCGATTAGCATTGCAAGATCACAGGTTAATGTAAGCGCGAGATTAGCTATTGCAAATGCGAACTCCTGGTCATTAACAACCGGTGTAACCACCAGAATGTTGACTACATACGTGCAAATGTGCATGCATTGTGTTGTACAGGTGCTGGATGTCAGTTTGTGGTATGGTGCTCCATGCCTATTGCAATTAGACAGTCAGTATAGGGATGGTTAATGCTACTCATGAATGGTGCTGGAATTGTTCTCCGATGATGTTCCATATGTGCTCGATTGGAGACACATCTGTTGACCGAGCGGATCAAGGCAACATGTCAGCACTCTGTAGAGCATGTTGGGTTTTCAACAGCGGTATGTGGGCGTTATCCTGTAGGAAAAGACCCTCTGGAATGCTGTTCCTGAATGGCAGCATAACAGGTCGAATCATCAGACTGATGTACAAACTGGCAATGAGGATGCTTGGGATAACCAAGAGAGTAATCCTGCTGTTGTACGAAATTGTACCCCAGGACATAACTCCAGGTGCAGTGTGTCTAGATCGCAGGCAGGCTGGTTGCCAGCCCACAACTGCCCGCATCTCGTGGTCGTGCGGTAGCGTCCTCGCTTCCCACGCCCGGGTTCCCGGGTTCGATTCCCGGCGGGGTCAGGGATTTTCTCTGCCTCGTGATGGCTGGGTGTTGTGTGATGTCCTTAGGTTAGTTAGGTTTAAGTAGTTCTAAGTTCTAGGGGACTGATGACCATAGATGTTAAGTCCCATAGTGCTCAGAGCCATTTGAACCATTTGAACCAGCCCACAACTGGCCTCCTTCTAACCAACACATGGCCATCGCTGGCACCGAGGGAGAACCGACTTTCATCAGAAAACACAACAGACCACCACGCTGGCCTCCAATGAAATTGAAATCGCAAATCGTGGTGGTTTGGAATCAGTGGAATACAGGCTACAGGGCGTCTGGTTCGGAGCACAGTAACCGATTTGTAGCAATTTGTTGTGTCGCTGTGGTGTCAGCTGCTGTTCAGATTACTGCTGCATATGTAGTACCATGCGCCAGAGCCATTTACCGAACTCTCAGCAGTGCTACGTGGCCGTCCGAAGCATGGTCTTTTTTGCGACCATACATTTTTGTGACCACCGCTGCCAGCAATCATGTGCAGTGAGAGGCTGAATAATTTAGAGTTCAGGAACAGAGCACTGCGCATACCGAAGTTCAGAAGTGCCAGTTTTCGCAACTCAAGCGGTCTGTGAAGCTTCAGCTTACTGTTTTCATCGCCAAATAGAAGCAATATAATAGTTTGGACACTGTATACGAAGAGATGCATTGCAATTTGACTCATCATACGATTTCTTTTAAAAATCATTATTTAAGCACGGAGAAACTATTGAGATATAGAAACTCCACGTCGGTAGAATTACTACAACGAGGAGCGTTTCGTATCAATGGCTGAGTGGCTAGGCTGACGGTTTACGAACGTAAAGGACGAGCTTTCGAATCTAACTGGAGTCAAGAGTCATTTTTTATTTATACCTATGCGGGTAATATATTAAACCTTAATTCGCTACAAATTGTGCAGTTGTAGGCTTTTCTAGGGTCCACATTCCTCCAAAAGATTCCATTTTATAATACTCTAACCTTTAAAGAAACGGACGAATGATCATAGTAAAAATGTTGAAAATCGGTATATTTCTTTGTATTACTTCGATCGCCACCTGGTGTTGCTATAGTTTTCAGCTAAGAGAAACATCAGCTGATTGGCTTATTCTTCTAAGTCCTTAAGCGCAGTTTATACGAGCGAATGGATGTTCCTTCCAGTATCTGTTATTTCCAGTAACTCCTTGGTAGCAGTAGCTGATAGCTGCAGTATATGTCGGATCGAATCTCACCGCAGCCTCTTTTTTTTTTAATCGGGTCTTTAATGTTTCGTGTTTTATTTACTTTTTGTTATTTAATTTAATTTAATTTTTTACTTTTTTCATTATTCTCTTCAGTAAATATCTAATTTTGCTTTGTGAATTTGATGTCTAAAAAAAACTTCCTTCGAGGGTAAATTTATCTGAGCTCCCGTAACAGAGATAATCGTCCTTGGACGGTGATATTCATCAGGTCTCCTATAAAAATAAAAATAATCTTTTTGGAGGGTGATATACATCTGATCTCCCATAAAAATAAAAATAATCTTCTTTGAGGGTGACATTCATCCGACCTCCCAAAAAACTACAAATAATATAGTAGCAAGCAGATTTGTATTTTGAAATTAATATTGTTGACCTAATAACTATGTAGGCCTTTTACAAAAAAAAAAGAAATACAATAAAATGAAGAGTAGGTTACGTATAGCTTCAGTATTTTGTCCACGTGCCACTGACATCAAGAGCAGCTTGGATTCTTCGAGGCATAGAATTTACAAGTCTATGGAAAAAGTCCTCATCCACGGCAATTCTCTCCCATGAAGAATGAACCAAATCGCATAGGGCATCCACAGTTCCCGGAGGAGGGTCTGGCCAATTGTCCTGCAGCGACTTCTTACGTTGAGGCCATACATGCTCTCTGGTGTTGAGACCAGGTGACTTTGGAGGCTATGGAAGGCATTGAGCAGTATTCTCCCTCCCTTGAAACCCGCTATGAATCACAATGTTAGTGTGTGATGGATGATTATCATGTTGGTCATTCGGGATACAAAGCCGAGCTCCAGAGATTACATTTCCAAAGAAATATTCATGGCATGCTGGATTGAACCCGCTCTGGAGACGTTCTACAGTTCCTGCACCGATGTAAGACATCTAGCCCCAAAATTTCACATTTGTGTGTTCACTTCTAGCGAGTGTGTCCACGAAGCACGGGTCATACCGTCACCCGACTGCGGCAAACAAGAGCAGGACCTCTGCTCGTAAACTCTGTTGCGCCTTGTAGAAAATGACTTTCCTCCAGTCGACATCTTCCCAGGAACTAGCAAGTGATAGTCTATCCACGGCTTCTTTGTCAGACAACAGTTCTTTGATAAGAGCACAACGGGACCCGATTCCATGAAGTCCTTTAATCTTCTGAGAGCATTCTCACGATCCCAGGAAATATGAAGCTCTCCTTAGTTCACGGATGATTGACAAAGGAGCATTCAGAGCCGCCCACACCAATTCTTCATCTTGTCTCCGTGTAGAGACTCGTGGTCTTCCAGGTACTTGACGTTTCGCTGCCTCACCGTTATCTCTACAACGTGTGATCCATGTCCTTGCTGAGGATGCATGTACACCATTACGAAGTCCTGCCTCAGAGGCACAAACACCATTTTCAAAGAGAGCAATTATTGGCTCGCGAACATTCATATCTGGCATTTTGAAGCAGACCTACGACGTATGCCAGTCAGCAGATACGTTTGTCTTAGCTGAAAGCTATAGAGACACCATGTGGCAAGCACAGATAATTACAAATAATTACATCCATTTTCGATATTTTTACTATGACCATTTGTCCATTTGTTTAAAGGTTAGAGTATTACAAAATGGAACGTTTTGAAAGAATGAGGAACGTAGAAAAGCCCACAACTGCACAATTTTTAGCGAGTTAAGGTTTAAAATATTACCTGCACTGGTCTAAATAAATAAAATGACAATTGACTCCAGATAGATTCGAAAGATCACTCTTTACGTACGTATACCGTCAGCCTATACACTCAGCCACTGAAACAGATGTCAAACGCTCGTCGTCGTAGTAATTCTACCGACGTATAGTTCTAATGTTTCAACCGTTTCTACGTGCTCGAATAATGATTTTCAAAAGAATTGATACTATGAGTTAAATTGTAATGAATCTCGACATATAATGTATCCTGACTATTACATAGCTTCTATTTGACGACGAAAACACCAAGCCGAAGCGTCACAGATCACTAGAGTTTTGAAAACTGGCACTTCTGAATCTGGGCATGTGCAACGCTCTATTCTAGGACGATAAATTATTCGGGCTGGGCTATCTTTTTGCCTCTCCTTGTACAGTGGCTACATTCCTCCCAAATCTTTCTGCAGTATCGCAGAAGGAACATCCAGCTTCTCGTAACCCTATTACATGACCACGTTCAAACTCAGTGAAGTGCTGATAATGGTGACTTTGTCCCCCTAAAGGCATTCCAAACTAATATCAGCTCGCCACGTCCAATCTCAAAGGTAACTAACGCTCACGAACGTAACAGCGTGTATTTAAAACAAACCTGATTTGCATCCTTGTCAGATATAAAAGCATTTCTACCAACTTTCGTTTACGTTGCACAACTCCTTGGTGTTGCGATTTTTGTTTTCTTCAGTATGTTTCTGCCAGACACACCCTGAGGAATCTCTGCCAGCGACAGCTCCTCCTACACCTGCGTCGCCGCCCTCGGCAGCCTCCTACCACAATGAAGTTCCAAGTAACATGTCGGGACCTCCCGGAGTTTTGATCGCCCGAGCAGGACAATACACTCATGCCCATAAATTAAGGATAATGCTGATACATGGTGGAACAACGCTCTGGTGGGCGGTTTGCGGGTTTAAATCACCTCGGGATATGACCATCGGTGCATTTGACCTGCGGTTGTCGCACGGTGGCGCTGGCGGCAGTTCACATACGCAGAGGTGTGTTGGTGTATGTCAGAGTACAGTGCAGCGAATAAGTGTGCAGACTTTTTCAGACGTGCTAATGGCGACTGTGTGTTGGAAAGGGCTCAAAGAACACACATTGATGACGTTATGAGGGGTAAAATACCAGGGCGACTGCAGGCTGGTCAAACACAGCAGGTCGTAGCACGGCCCTTCCGTGTGCCACAAAGTGTGATCTCAAGATTATGGCAACGATTCCAGCAGACAGGAAACGTGTCCAGGCGCTACGGTACGGGACGTCCACAGCGTACAACACCACAAAAAGTCCGATATCTCACCATCAGTGTCCACAGACGGCCACGGAGTACTGAAGGCAGCCTTGCTCGGGACCTTACCGCAGTCACTGGAACAGTTGTCTCCAGACACACAGTCTACAGACGACTGAACAGACATGGTTTATTCTCCTGGAGACCTGCAAGGTGCAATCCAATGACCCCTTGTCACAGGAGAGCGCGTAAAGCCTGGTGTCAAAAACGCAGTACATGGTCATTGGAACAGTGGTCGCAGGTTATGTTCACGGACGAATCCAGGTATAGTCTGAACAGTGATCCTCACTGGGTTTTTCATCTGGCGTGAACCAGGAACCGGATACCAACCCCTTAATGTCCTTGAAAGGGACCTGTATGGAGGTCGTGGTTTGATGGTATGAGGTGGGATTATGATTGGTGCATGTCTTTGACAGAGGAACTGTAACAGGTCAGATGTATCGGGACGTCATTTTGCACCAGTATGTCCGCCTTTTCAGGAGTGCAGTGGGTCCCACCTTCCTCCTGATGGATAATAACGCACGGCCCCACTGAACTGCCATCGTGTAGGAGTACCTAGAAACAGAAGATATCAGGCGAATGGAGTGGCCTGCCTGTTCTCCAGACCTAAACCCCATGGAGCACGTCTGGGATGCTCTCGGTCGACGTATCGCTGCACGTCTTCAAACGCCTAGGACACTTCAGGAGCTTCGCAGTATCCTTTCTTTCAGGAGTGCTAGTTCTGCAAGGTTCGCAGGAGAGCTTCTGTAAAGTTTGGAAGGTAGGAGACGAGATACCGGCAGAAGTAAAGCTGTGAGGACGGGGCCTGAGTCGTGTTTCGGTAGCTCAGATGGTACAGCACTTGCCTGCGGAAGGCAAAGGTCCCGAGTTCGAGTCTCGGCCGGGCACACAGTTTTAATCTGCCAGGAAGTTTCATATCAGCGCACACTCCGCTGCAGAGTGAAAATCTCATTCTGGAAACATGAGTTTTGCGTATCTCTCTTATTTCTTGCTGGTTCAATAACGTCTTTCGTTACTGTTTATCTGTGCTTTGTTGTATGGTAAAGTGAGTAACTCCACGCTTCCTTAGAGGTAGCCTGCAGAACTGTGTTCAGAACTCTAAGACATGGTTATGGTGAGCGTACGTTTCATTTATATATTGTGTAAATTTTGATGTCGTCAAAGTGTAATGTCTCTTGCAGCGGTCTCTCCGCGATGTTTTCAGAAATTTTATAAATTATATAACTCAGTACATATCTCGAAATATCTCTTCTTATCTTACCGATTCCTAAACTTTAATATACGATGATTATCAATGCGAAGTAGTTTCAAGCCCTATTATTCCCTGGAGCGTGCATTTACTCCATGGAATAGCTTCTCTGCTATCTATGTTTTCTCTTATGAAAAGAATGATTCAGATCTTGCCGATTAGCCGTGAAAGAACGAAGTATATGTATGTATTGTTGAGGTAGTCGGCATCTTGATGAGATTCTGTATGAGAAGGAATTTAATACATGAACTAAAGTAAGTGTGTTCGCGTGTTATTTAACTGATTATTATTGACAGTGTCTGGTTACTGCGCTGTGTTACACGGGTTCAGGGGGGAAAGGTTGATTTACACTGGACGAACCTGCCGATTTGTACGCTCAAGATATCCTGTTTATTACTTTCAATAAGTAGGCTAACACGGTCTTACCAGCAGATCTCCGGTCTTCCCTGTGTGATCACCGAAAGTTAATAATTATTACAAATGTTTTCAGGAGATCGACTGACAATTTTCGTCGCACCGAGACGTCGAAATTGCGTCACTGCCTTAAGATCCCACATAAAAATATTAAATTTGGCTTCACTGTGACAGGACAAATTTTTGAGCATTACTTAAACATTGTGTGAATTTTATGTTGCATGTGCACGAGAGAAAAGAAGACGAGGTCTGTTCCAGAAGTCACAATTTCGCCACAACCTACGAGAACTTCGTTCAGGCCAGACAATATACAATTAAATTTTTGTAGATAGAAATTTTAATACTTGAGTAGGGACAGACTTTTTCAATATAAACTTGATATGTGTAGTTAGAATAACTATTTAAATGTCTATCGGTGCACTATGAATATTTTTGAATCAGATTGATTGAGTGACTGTTAGGTTGAACTTTAGATAGGAAGTGTTTATTATAAGTGAATATTATGCAAAGTTTAGGTCAGTGACATTATTAACTCAGATGCGAGTGACTTTATATATTTATTGTTCTGTGTATTAATGGTTCTTACTAGGGCGGCTTATAACATGGCAGTGCAACAGCAGAGCGAATCACAACAGGTTAGTGAAACATTAGACGCTAGCTTAACTGAAGTGGTGCCTAGCGGCAGCATTAATCAGGCCCCACAACAAAGCTTAAGTGTTTCGATGTCATCTGAGCAGGACGAAATAAACCCATTGACTGTAATTATGCAGCAGCTAACACTGTTAGCCAAAAATGTAACAGACTTATCTAAAGCGCAAATAGAGACTAAAAGGGAAATGAATGAACAATTAGCAGCCAATCAAGTCAAAGTTCAGGAGCAATAACTAGCTAATCAAACAAAGTTGAATGAGCAATTAGAAGCTAATCAAGCGGAATTAAATAATAAATTAGTAGAGAGTTTTCAGAAACTTGATGATAAATTAAATAAAACTGCGGAAGAATTGAAAATTCAGAATGAAAAGACAGAATTAAAATTAGCTGCTCAAATTGAGCAAGTCACTCAACAGTGTAATGAAAATGCGAAGAAGTTACGCCTAGAGCTAACCGAGTATGTTGCCATTACGCTTGATACTATTAAAGAGCTGGCGGGACTAGCCCCCATTCTACGTCCAATACTTCCCAACCATACCTGTCCACGTTAGGCTAAATTTTTCTGCCTGACTTATGTAGTACTGTCACCGTCAGAGGGTGGTACGGGACTACAAGTCCCACCGCCACACATCCAAAGTGAATTGCAGTGACGCAGTCACTGCCCTGTGGATAAATTTACTGCCTCACCAACACAGTCAGACCGCAATTGACCGGTGATGCTGCATTGGAAGAAGAAAAAAAGGTCAGAACAGTTATACAATCTATGACCGAGAGTTCTGAAGAAAATTTATTTAATAAAGGTTTGCGAGAAGCCAGAGAACAACTAGGCGAAGAACTTAAACAAAAGAAAGAAAACATTGAGAGATCTTTACATCTATCTCGAGAAGATTTGCGTTCCACGCGAGGAAATGAACCCATAACAAGATCTATCAATGAAGCTACATTGTTTAACCGATCAACTATAGAAAGGGACATTAATGCACACGTTCGTTTTTGCAAATCAACATCAATCACAACACTATGAGGGTAGTCATAATGACTGTAATTGTAAAAGCAATACTGAGGAGAAAATGCTGAAACAACGTCAATTCCAGATCTACAACCCAGACAAGAAAAATGTTCATCCCGTAGTGTTCATAAGAAGTTTTAGGGGAGTATTGCCAAAAAAAACGGAGTGAGTGGCAAAAGGTTAGTTTCGTGACCGGTTATATTCAGGGATCTGATATGATATCAACTTGGGACACATATGAAGATTTTGAACAAGCATTTTTATCCAAATATTGGTCCGAAGGAGTACAAGAACGTTTAAGGCAGGAGGTATTATACCCGGAACCTTTTTCCTTTTCACGTGGGTCTTTAAAGAAATACTTTGAGAAATATATAAACAAATCGCGGTATTGGGATAAGCCTATGCCTCTACAAGACGTGATTGGCATATTAAAATCTCGACTTCCGGCCAGCATCAGAAATAGAATGCTGTATATTAATGAGTATTACCTTGACTCTTTCATGACTACGCTTGACACTATAGATATGATCGAGGAAGATGAACATCGGTCAAGACAACCGGTTATGCAGAGGAGAGCGATTGAGGCGCCTAACGCAAACCGAAACGGAAACGGATTTAATAATTATTATACTAGGAATAGTCAGAGATTCAACGGAAGCAATTGCAGCGGAAACGGAAATTTCAATAACAGTGCTGCGAGGGGCAGGTTCAGAGACAATCGAACAGGCCGCAGATACAACCCAATGTTTGGAAATGCTAGATATTTTCAGAACCAGCAGTTTTCAAACAATAATAATGCGTACAGAAATTCTGACCCTCGATTTGAAGCAAATAACACAACCAGTCATCAACAAGAACCAATCATAACAGAAGTAGTAGATGATTCAAGAGGAAATAATAATCGACATTTAAACTGAAGAGGGCCGCTTTATTCTCCGTAAAGTCGGCCGGGGAATACAAAAGGGGCAAACCTGTTTTAAACGAAATTAATTCCGTGGCAATGTTGAGATATAATGAAGGCGAATTAATGACAGATGAATTGACGAGAGACTTAGAGGCCTGTGTAGTCGAAGATAAAAGGGTTCCTGTGTCTGAGATCATCACAGAAGTGGGAGGAATTTTAACCAATGTTGTATTGGACACAGCTTCATCTACAGGCGTAGTATCCGGAACTTTGTTTCGCAGAATTAGTAAAATTAAGAAAATCCCTGTCCTACCAGTACAAAATTGCCGAGGTATAGGTGCAGTGGGAGCAAAATCCCTGAACGTCAAGATACAAACGCTTATAGAGATAAAATTGGGAAATGTAGCTAAACAATGCACATTCCTTGTAGTGGAAAAGTTATTAGTAGATTGTATTCTTGGCATTGGAACTTTGCAAGCCTGCAATTGCAAGTTGGACTTGGTAGAAGGAAAGGTGCACTTTAAAATCGAAGATCAGTTTGTTACACTGATCTTACTGAGAAAGGAGGCAGTGTATGAGCGATATTTCCGTGGTGCCGCTGTGCAGTTGATTTGTGCTGAAAATAATAATATGTACCGACTACGGATCAAGTCAATTCAAGTAGACGATTTCAGACAAACAGTCGAACAGAAGATTGCTGAGTCAGATTGCCTAACGGATAGTCAGAGGGAACAATTATTCAATATATTAACAGAATATGAGTCAGTTTTCGATGAAAAGCCCGGAATTATTAGAGGATATATTTTTACATTACAGATTGAGCCCCATAAGACATTTTGCCGCACACACTAACCCATTCCCTGGCGATTAAAACAACCAGTTCAGGAAGAGATATAAACAATGTTGAACTGGAATCTTATTGAACCGTCGAACAGCCCATATTGTTCTCCGTTGCTTGTTGTACCAAAGCCAGGAGGAAAAGTTCGATTGGTATTAGATGCAGGGAAATTAACAAAATTATAGTACCTGTGCGCACACATCCGGAGAACATCGATGAGTTAATACAGAAAATTCGAGATGTATCCTATTTAACCAGTATTGATTTGAGAATTTCGTTCTGGCAAGTCCAGTTAGACAAGGACTCAAGAAAATATGCTGCTTTTATATATGGAGGGAGAAGCTATCAGTTCAAGGTCGTTCCGTTTGGTCTCAATATCAGCTCTGGAGTTTTTATTTCTGCGTTGGACTATGCCCTTGGACCAGAACTACGTAGTCGAATAACAATTTTTGTGGTCGTTTTATTAATTGCCTCTAAAACTTGGGAGGAACATGTACAACTTATTATGAGGATTTTTGCTGTGTTCAAACAAACTGGTATAACTGCAAATCTAAAAAAAATCCCTTTTTTCTCTACAGAGAATTAAATTCTTAGGACATATGATTAATGCAAAAGTCATTCTTCCAACAGAAGCGAAGATTAGTGTGATTAAAAATTTTCCAACTCCAAGAAACAGAAGACAACTGAAAGGCTTTATAGGCTTCATTTTTCCGTCGATTTATTAAAACTCAAGCAATGAACTCTGAAGCACTAAACCGGCTCCTGAGGAAAGATGTACCATGGCAATGGTCTACTGATTGTGAAAAGGCTTTTTGTGAAATTAAGGATCAACTGATAAATGCTCCATTATTATACCACCCTGATATGAATGTCGGATTCTGTTTAGCCACTGATTCATCTGATGTGGGATTATGATCTTGTTTATATCAAATTAGGCATATCGATGGTGTAAAAACCTTTTGTCCAATTGCATTTGCTAGCAGAGTTTTATCCACCTGTGAAAGAGCATATACCACTACGGAATTGGAAGCTTTAGCAGTTATTTGGTCTTTGAAGAGGTTTAATTATTATGTATATGGTTCAAGGATAACCGTTTATTGTGACCACCAATCACTAGCCTTTTTACAAACTTGTAAGTTGCTGCATCCTCGCTTGTCAAGGTGGACGCTGGCGCTGCAAGAATATCAGTTTCAAATTATTCATGTAACCGGAAAAGAAAATATTATAGCTGACGCGTTGACAAGATCTCCAGAAGAAATAACACCTGAAATGGATGTAAGTAATAAGGTAGAATTTCCAGTGCTTCTTCTTCAAGAAAATAATTACAAGTTATATTATATTCATTTATGTAAGACAATGGCTCAGCTTCAGAAGAAGGATCGGCGATGGAATGCTATAATACGACAATTCAATCAACAGAATCCTACGGTCAATTTGGAATACTACCGGCTTGTGAATAATATTTTATTTTTTAAATCTGGGAAGACTGAGAATCCAAAGTGGTGTGTCTGCGTACCCGAAGAATATGAAGAACGATTAATTTGGTTTACACATTTGACCTGGGGTCATGTTGGTGTAGTAAAGTGTGCTAATAAGATTAGATATTATTGTTACTTCCCAAATATAAGGCGAAAAGTGCACAAAGTCATACAGAAATGTGTTCTCTGTAAAAAGGCTAAGCCGGACAACAAGGGAAATAAAATTGCCCTTCACTCAATAATACCTGAAGCACCAATATCACTTATATCGTGTGATATTTGTGGACCACTTCCTAGAGCCAGAGGTGATGTTAAGTACATTATTGGATTCTGTGATGTGTTTACAAAATATGTTAAATTATATCCTATAAAATCAGCAACTGCAAGAGCTGCCGCAGTAAAGTTTGTAAATGACTACATTCCTCATGCAGGGATTCCAAAATCTATAATCTCTGACAATGCGAAGATATTTACTGGGTATTTATGGAGAAAATTAGTATCACAACTAGGAATAAAACAGATATTTACATCTTGCTCTCATCCACAAGGGAATTTAATTGGACGGGTTTTCCGAGAACTAAACAGATTCATGAGAACGTACTGTCCTGATAAACAAACTACCTGGATAAACTATTTGACCGAGTTTGAGCAGATTTATAATAATTTACCACATAGTTCTACAAACTTTACCCCGAATGAACTGATGTTCAGAGATAACGAAAGAAACTTTTGGGTAGATAACTAGCCTAAACTCGAGGACACCAAAATGTCATGGGAAGAAAAAATTCGCAATGCACTCATTAATATTACGGAGGAAGCAAGACAGCGAAAGGAAATCCATGAGAGAAACATCAAACGGATTCACACATCAAGTCATCAAGGTTGAAGAAGACCATCAGAAAATGGAATCTCATTTATACAGGTCCATATATAATAGTTGATATACCGAATCCTGGTGCGTATTTATTAGCATATCCGGATTCTGGAAGAATAAAAGGATTATTGCCCCATGCAGACCTAAAGAGGTACTTTTAAGGAAAGTGCGTCAAATTAAATGAAAAGTCTGTATGAAGTATTTGGTTGTTAAAAAAAAAATGAAGTGCGAAGAACAGTATGCCTCAGCTACTGTGATAGGTTAAATGACAGCATGCCAAGCATTTGTGATAGTTTAATGAACAGTAAGCGATTGCTTCTGTGATAGTGTAGGAATATTTAGAAAAGTAAGTGGAACTGTAGCTATTGCTGCTGTGAAGACTTACGGTTTATCTGTCTACGCGATGATCACCAAAGAAGCTTGTTCGTGTGAAATAATATACATTCAGGGAGTGTTAATCTCCAGTGATAATAAGTTTACTGAAACTATATGATCGAATACGGCGCTTGCGTGTGAAGTTAGTGTTTGTAAACTGACAGTTCACAGGAGAACAAATGAACCACGTTAGGAAATTAGAATCGATTGCAACTGTCCACAGACATAAAGACTCGCTGGTTTTTTTGGTGCGAGCTAAATTCTATTCAAGAGAATTTAATTAACTAGCTTAGTGTGTGTTTATAAAATTAGAGTTAATAAGAAAGTTCTTCATTGAATTTATAATAAAGTGTCATTTTCCAGTTGGATTTGTTTATTGTTATATTGCATTCATATTTGTTCATGAGAAAAGCGGCAATCGGAGTATAAAAGAGAAAAATTTGATCGTCAATCACTACTAACAAAGATTAATTTCAGCTGGAGAGGTCATGCAGCAAGACTTAATTAAACGTTCTCTTTCAGCAAAATTTCATTGTAGTCATGTATGAATAAGATATAATTTTTTTGAAATTGTCTCAAATAATAAAGTTTTTAATATTCTGACATGCTATCCACATTCGTACTTGAAACCAAATTAGGAAAGATTCAGATCTATTCCACCTGGAAAAGGCAACGAAACACACACAAAAAAAAAAATTAAAACCAGGATTAGAACCTTTCGGCTTACTCAAGAAAATGGATGAAATTATCCATATTTTCAAAATTATTTTCCGATCTGGAGTTGTGATATTGTGCAACTACAGTATCGATTAAGACACCTAGGTGTGGAAAGTATAAGACGAATGGATTTTCCCATTCCTCAGATGGAAGATTGGATGGATCAAGTCCATATTTGAGTTCGAAATGGATCTGGAGAAATTCGACTAATTGGATGGATCAGGTCCATATTTGAGTTCAAAATGAATCTGGAGAAATTCGACTAACCCTTCTCTTCCAGGAATCTTTAATAGTTGACCATTCCTTAGATGAATTTCGATTGTTTCATGCCACAATCCTGAGTACCTGTTCCGGAGGTTCCTTCTGGTCTCTCAAATCCGTTACGTCTCCTGTCCGGTACGCCAATGCGACGCCTGTCCTCCGTGCCGTGTCCCATGTTCCTGTTCGATCAGTTTCACCGCAGTTCAGCAAGACATCGATGAAGAAAATGTTTCAGAAGATTGTAAAAATTTGCACGTGTAAAGATTTTTTTTTGGCTATGAGGCAGATTTTATCTTTCCTATGAATTCTAGAATATCTCTCAAATTTCTAAATTATTCTGTCTTTCCTATCATCTGTGATACCTAGTTGGGGTCTAAGCCTCCAGGTTTTCCGTGGTTTCCCTGTGAAGGCCAGTTCCTGAAAAGGTGGGCCTGATTAACAACTATATAAGTCCATCTTCCCTGGTTGTGTACGTGGGATGCGGGTATGCCCCAGTGCACGTGAAAGCAACAACTAGGTATCTAGGTAACGAAGATCGGTGTTACCTATATCAAATCTCTTTCAATTCTTGTAATCAAAAAATCTTAGTAACTTCTTAAAATTTATAGGAACGAATGTTCCACAAATTCTAACGAGTTAGCTAAGCCAATAGTTAGCTCGTAAGGTGGATACATATCAACTTTGCTCGCTGCGAGGGGCGATGTAATGTCTCTTGCAGCGGTCTCTCCGCGATATTTCGAGAAATTTTATAAATTATGTGACTCAGTACATATCTCGAAATATCTCTTCTTATCTTACCGATTCCTAAACTTTAATATACGGTGATTATCAATGCAAAGTAGTTTCAAGCCCTATTATTCCTTGGAGCGTGCATTTACTCCATGGAATAGCTTCTCTGCTATCTAATGAAAAGAATGATTCAGATCTTGACGATTAGCCGTGAAAGAACGAAGATGTATATGTATGTATTGTTGAGGTAGTCGGCATCTTGATGAGATTCTGTATGAGAAGGAATTTAATACATGAACTAAACTAAAGTAAGTGTGTTCGCGTATTATTTAACTGATTATTATTGACAGTGTCTGCTTACTACGCTGTGTTGCACGGGATCAGTGGGGAACGTTTGATTTACACTGGACGAACCTGCCGTTTTGTACGCTCAAGATAACCTGTTTATTACTTTCAATAAATGGGCTAACACGGTCTTACCAGCAGATCTCCGGTCTTCCCCATGTAATCACCGAAAGTTAATAATTATTACAAATGTTTTCAGGAGATCGACTGACAATTTTCGTCGCACCGAGACTTCGAAATTGCTTCAATGCCTTATGGAATTTAAGTTAAGCTCAATTTAATCAGGATAGAACAGTATTGAACTGTGTGAATGTGATAAGCCTGCTTTGTGAATGAAAATTCCCTTAATATACGCATGTTTTTTACTATCCTGATCAGTGAAGCTAAATCAGGCCGGTGTGAGAGAGGTTTTTAAATTTCAGATCCCACATAAAATATTAAAAAAGCTTTGAGAGTTTGTTGTTATTGTAGTTCGTAAATTAACTGCTTGACTCATTTACTTCTCAAATTTTTACGTACAAGGTCTGTTCAAAAAATTCCGGAACATTCTTGTTTCGTGCCAGTGGTGTGTGGTAGCGAAATACGGTTCGCATCACTGCACTTACCTGTGTTTAAGTTTCATTGTTGTATGTCTGTTAGTTATTGTTCAGTGCTGTACTGAGTAGAACGTCGTGTCACACAGTTTGCGAATTTCGAGATGGCAGAGTTAGAGGAGCAACGCGTCTGCATTAAATTTTGCGTGAAACTCAAGAAAACCTTGGCAGAGGCGCACCAAGTGATGTAGGAAGCCTACGGTGATGAGTGCTCAAGCCTTACTCGGTGTTACGAATGGTTCACACAATTTAAAAATGGCCGGACGGAAGTTAAAGATGACCCTCGTTCAGGGCGCCCTTCGACGTTTATGGACGATGCTTATGTCAGGAAAGTCAACGAAGTTGTGTGTGCCAATCGGAGACTGATTGTCCGAGAATTGCAGAAGAATGTCATGAAATCCTGACACAGCACCTTGCAATTCATAGTGTTGACGCCAATTTCGTCCCACGGCTCCTGAGTCAACTGAGTCAAGAATAGAAAGACCTTCGTCTCGCAATCTGTGAACAGCTTTTGAATCGCGCAAATGAGAAAATAGTGTTCCTTAACAGAACCGTAACTGGTGATAAGACGTGGGTCTATGGTTACGATGATGAAAAAATGGTTCAAATGGCTCTAAGCACTATGAGACTTAACATCTGAGGTCATCAGTCCCCTAGACTTAGAACTACTTAAACCTAACTAACCTAAGGACAGCACACACATCCATGCCTGAGGCAGGATTCGAACCTGTGGCCGTAGCAGCAACGCGGTTCTGGCCTGAAGCGCCTAGAACCGCTCGGCCACAGCGGCCGGACGTTATGATGTTGAGACAGGTTCAATTTTCACCGTGGGTCGGGAAAGGTTCTCCAAGACCAAAAACAGCTCGTCAGTTCAGGTCAAATGTGAAAGCCATTCTGATAGTTTTCTTTGACTTTGAAGGATTAGTTCATCATGAATTCGTGCCACAGGATCAAACTTTCAATCGATGGTACTACTGAGACGTGTTGCGACGCCTGCGAGAAAAATTGAGAAGGAAACGGCTTGAAAAGTGGCGAGACAATTCATGGCTCTTCCATCACGATAACGCACCCGCGCATTCATCCCTGTTGGTGCTTGACTTTTGCACAAAAAACCAAATCACTGTGCTGCCTCATCCTCCGTACTTTCCACATCTAGCCCCTGTGGAGCTTTTGTTATTTCCAAACTTGAAAACCTCGTTTAAAGGATGAAGATTTGCAACGCTAGAAAAGATAAAAGAAAATTCGCAGACGGCGCTTCGCGCAATCCAACAAGACGCGTACCAAGGCTGCTTCTGGAAGTGGAAACGGCGTTGGGAGCGGTGTATTAATTGTGGAGGAGAGTATTTCGAAGGAAAGCATGCACAACAAGCAAAAGGTAAGCGTGGAAAAATCTTGTGGACAAAGCTCCGGTATTTTTTGAACAGACCTCATAAATGCATTTCAGATGCCATATTTATGCGAATTGCAAAAACTACTCCGTTATGCTAAAGCTATGTAAACCAGTTATCATCAATAACATTATTACGACATTCTATTGCTACTACTAGCTATTCCTAGCCATACTTTGTTGTGGCTCAGTGTGTTAAATGGGAAAGAAAGAAAAGAGAAAGCACTTGTTTCTTTTACGTGGGGGAATTGAGTATACGTCCTATTCTCCTCCTCCCCCCCCCCCCCCCCGTCTCTATCTTCTCCTCCCCCTTTCTTTGTCCACCTCATCTGCCTTCCCCCCCCCGCTCTCCTCCGTCCATCCCCTCCCCCCCCCCTGTCTCCATCTCTGTCTCCTCTTTGCTCCTCTCTTTGGCCATGGGCCTTGTTTATTGTTACTGCAAATTCAAATTCTGTAGTAGTATTCTAATCGCAAGTCAATAAGCCACAAATACAACTTACCTGTTTGCTAACAACGTTTCACTATCATATATTTGATATATATTTATATATTACATATATATTAAAATATGTAGCCTATGTCCATCTGAATGTTTATTAGAGTATTGTGTAAAATTTGAAATAAACCAGTGAAGGACTTTTCGAGATTTTCGGTAATAACTTTTCCCCTGTATATAGAAGTGTTACATATTTATTTATATATTATAAATATTGAAAACAGGTAAAATTCGAATACAAAGTTGTGTAAAAATTTCGAACCAATCGGTGATAAACTTTCGAAGATTTAAGGGGAGTTGGAACGCCCTATCCCGACAATGTTAAATTTAGTAACTTGGCTGCCCTGTATTTCAGGAACCACTGTGGCCATTGACATGAAACTCTTACAGGACATTAAACTGTATGTTCTGAGTCTACTGAACAACAGTAGTTGCATTTCAGCTACTGCTTTCGGGAATACAATTTTTTAAATACACGGTTAAAATATTGTGTACTTTTTGGTACTTTATTCTAAATAATTTTAATTATACATAACATTATGCTCTTCTTTTAGTTCAGTAGACTCACCATATGTATTTTATTACTCCCTGAAAATTTGAATACTCTACTCCAAGTGGTTTCTGAGATTTAGGGAAAAATGCAACAGAAAATTTAAATTTTAAGGAACGGCTTCTAAAGTTTCAAAAGACTATAACTCACTTAATATATGCTTAATTTTTTATTTTTAGTCACTCAGAAGCACCCTGCACCATACTGTATATCATCCTCTTGATCTTTTTCCAAGTTTTTTCTTCTTGACGATATTTGACAAAAAATTGTCACGATCAGTCTCGTAACGTGCAAGCAGTTCCGCACACGTGGTCCTCTGTTAGGCAGAGAGGAAACTTTTTTTTAAAAAAAAAAAAAAAAAATGGTGGAGCTCCTCCACGCCCACACCGACGAGGTGACCAGCACAAAAGTTTCTACTGTCACCTCTGTATTTGTCAGTTAGTAATCGAGGACATCACGGGATGGTGGGCCATGATGTTATCCGTACGTCTGGTTAGGATTATCCACTAATACGGTCGCATCGAGGAGATTGATAGTGAACGAAAAACGAACGAACAGTAGCGGTTTCAAGGGCACAGGGAAAAAAGTGCCGAGGCATGCGCCAAGGGAAAAGAACCTCTGCGATAGTCTGGTCGGATAGTAAGAGCAGTAGCGGTTTTCTTGCTATGTGCGACAGATCATGCAAGGGTGAGGTTGTTGTTAGTTTCGGGTATCGTGCAAGGCTCGGTGCCGTCGCCATAGCTTAGATCGTCATAAAGAGTGCCAGTCCTGTGGAGGAGAGGTACTGCTGGGCTGGGCGCCTGTGAGTCTCCTGAGCCGACAGCTGTAACATGCCAAGGTCGTTTTATGAGTAGTCGCTTGATCATAAATCGATCGCACTGTGTAAGGGTTTTGATTGGGTTTGTTTGCGTTTTAGTGTGCAGTACGGCTTCCCCGTCTTGCCGGTTACACTGATGGTTTACAGCTGGCAATGCCAGTTAGCTTTGCTGTGCCGCAGCGGTTCACCACTATTTGTCTTGTCTGTTTGTTGCTGTTACCCACAGGTGGTTAACTGTTCCTAAATAGTAGCGTTTTTTTGATAGTTATGTTTCCATCCATGGTTGTGTTCGTAGTTTCCCAGGTTGAGGATGAAAGGATTGTTCAAAAGTCTCGTTTTCCTGTACATTCATTTGCCAAGTTTTTTGAATACCTCCATGAGAGTCTCAAGGCTGTATTCTCTGTGAAGGTCCACGGTGCATGTGTATCGTGGAGCGTTCCTTATGATACGCAGCACTTTGTTCTGTATGATCTGGAGCAGGCGCAGGCGTGTTGGAGCCGTATATCCCCAGACTGGAGCCGCATACGTCATCAGTGGTCTAATTAGTTTTGTGTACATGGACTTGGACACCCTCCTATTCAGTGTGTTTTGGCTGTTGAGCATGGGATAAAGCTGTTTGAGCCTCACGTTAGTTCGATTGGTTATGTATTCACTGTGCTCCCCCCTAGTAAGTTTCTGGTCCAGCCACACACCGAGATATCTGACTTTCTTACAGAAAGGTATTGGACGTGTGCTCAGTATTATTTGTCTGCAGTTTTGGTTATTTTGTGCGGGTGTTTCGGTTTGCGTGTGAACAGAACAGCCTTGACGTTTGTTATCTTTCCAGCCAAGACACGGTAGTTCTGAGTGCTGTCTGTAATCGCGAATTAATGCTTAATGGTTTCCAGTCTTGCGCTAGGATGGCTGTGTCATCCACATAGATGGCTACTATCGTGTTTTGTGCAGCTGGGAAGTCATTCATATACAGGTGAAACAAGAGGGGCCCCAGGATGCTGCCTTGGGGTACTCCTGCTTTTATACCGTGTTGTGCTGATTCTTTGCCCTGAACGTCAGTGTAGAAGCGTGTGTTGGCGAGATATGTGTATAAGAGACGTATGCGTGCGCCGGGGAAACTAGCATCGGTGAGTATTCGAATGAGATATTTTTGCCGTAGACAATCGAAGGCTTTTTGATGTCCGAGAACACCGCCCCTGTAGTCTTCTTGGTGTTATAGCCGCCTGTGGAATGTTCCACTACACAGAGGAAGTGTGCTGTGGAATGTTGATTCTTGAAACGGAATTGCTCTGGCCTCACGGTGATGCAGTGCCTACTGAGACATTTGAAAATCACTTTTTCAACAACCTTGCTGAGCGAACATATTAGGCTGATGGGTCGGTAATTTCGTGGGAGGGAATGGTCTTTCCCTGGCTTCCTGAACATCAGGCCCTTGGCCGCCTTCCAACAGTCAGGGGAGTGTTGGTGCTGTAAGATGGCATTCGTGATGTTTGTTAGGTACTCTGTAGCTTTAGCCGTAAACTCCTGGACGACAAAGTTTTGAGTACCAAAGAGACCAGGAGCCTTTCTACGTGTGGAACCCAGCGTACACACATCTTGAAGTACACCAAGAGGAGGACGATTGTGTCAGTACTGCTAACAGAGACATCCAGCTGAGCAGTGAGGTGTTTGATTGCGATCCGTCGAGCACCTCGAATGAGAGTGTCTGCACGTTCCAATACTGCAGGAGTCACAGCTGTGTGCGGCCAGCCGGCACGCGGGAGATCGAACGGGTTTGCGCGACCTTGTTGTGATGATGACAGACGCCTCGCTCACCGATTCACCGTGCTTTTGCTCACTGCCAGGTCTCTATAGACGTTCTGCAAGCGCCTATGAATATTTGCGATGCTTTGGTTTTCCGACAAAAGAAACTCAATGATAGCTTTCTGCTTGGAACGCACAGACGCCATTTACAAGGCTACGTATTGCTTCGCCCATCTATCGGGATTTCATGATACTATATGGACTGAAACAGGAATGTTCCACAAAGATCCACAACGAATTCTGCATTTTATTCGCATTTACTTATAGAACAGCCCTCGCAGTTCTTAAATCAAGTGTATGACACACGTAAATCACAATTTTCTACATTACTTGCTGCGAGAAAATATAAAGATGCAGTAAATGAAGCAGGCAAAAAGGATACAAAAGTCTCAAAAATGAGATTGACAGGAAGTGCAAAATGGCTAAGCAGGGATTGCTAGAGGACAAATGTAAGGATGTAGAGGCTTATCTCACTAGGGGTAAGATAGATACTGCCTACAGGAAATTAAAGAGACCTTTGGAGAAAAGAGAACCACTTGTATGAATATCAAGAGCTCAGATGGAAACCCTGTTCTAAGCAAAGAAGGGAAAGAAGAAAGCTGGAAGGAGTATATAGAGGGTCTTTACTAGAGCGATGTACTTGAGGACAATATTATGGAAATGGAAGAGGATGTAGTTGAAGATGAAATGGGAGATATGATACTGCGTGAAGAGTTTGACAGAGCACTGAAAAACCTCAGTCTAAACAAGCCCCTGGGAGTAGACAACATTCCATTAGAACTGCTGACGGCCTCGGGAGAGCCAGTCCTGACAAAACTTTTACCATCTGGTGAGCAAGATGTATGAGACAGGCGAAATACCCTCAGACTTCAAGAAGAATATAATAATTCCAATCCCAAAGAAAGCAGATATTGACAGATGTGAAAATTGTCGAACTATCAGTTTAATAAGCCACGGCTGCAAAATACTAACGCGAATTCTTTACAGACGAATGGAAAAACTAGTTGAAGCCGACCTCGGCGAAGATCAGTAGGGATTCCGTAGAAATGTTGGAACACGTGAGGCAATGCTGACCCTAAGACTTATCTTAGACGATAGATTAAGGAAAGGCAAACCTATGTTTCTAGCATTTGTAGACTTAGAGAAAGCTTTTGACGAAGTTGACTGGAATACTATCTTTCAAATTCTGAAGGTGGTAGGGGTAAAATACAGGGAGCGAAAGGCTATTTACAATTTTTACAGAAACCAGAGCCGGCCGGAGTGGCCGTGCAGTTCTAGGCGCTACAGTCTGGAACCGAGTGACCGCTACGGTCGCAGGTTCGAATCCTGCGTCGGGCATAGATGTGTGTGATGTCCTTGCGTTAGTTAGGTTTAATTAGTTCTAAGTTCTAGGCTACTGATGACCTCAGAAGTTAAGTCGCATAGTGCTCAGAGCCATTTGAACCAGAAACCAGATGGCAGTTATAAGAGTCGGGGGACATGAAAGGGAAACAGTGGTTGGGAAGGGACTGAGACAGGGTTGTAGCCTCTCCCCGATGTTATTCACTCTGTATATTGAGCAAGCAGTAAAGAAAACAAAAGAAAAATTCGGAGTAGGTATTAAAATCCATGGAGAAGAAATAAAAACTTTGAGGTTCACCAATGACATTGTAATTCTGTCAGAGACAGCAAAGGACTTGGAAGAGCAGTTGAACGGAATGGATAGTGTCTTCAAAGGAGGATATAAGATGAACATCAACAAGAGCAAAACGAGGATAATGGAATGTAGTCGAATTGAGTCGGGTGATGCTGAGGGTATTAGATTAGGAAATGAGACACTTAAAGTAGTAAAGGAGTTTTGCTATTTGGGGAGCAAAATAACTGATGATGGTCGAAGTAGAGAGGATATAAAATGTAGACTGGCAATGGCAAGGAAAGCGTTTCTAAACAAGAGAAATTTGTTAACATCGAGTGTAGATTTGTCAGGAAGTCCTTTATGAAAGTATTTGTATGGAGTGTAGCCATGTATGGAAGTGAAACATGGACGATAAATAGTTTGGACAAGAAGAGAATAGAAGCTTTCGAAATGTGGTGCTACAGAAGAATGCTGAAGATTAGATGAGTAGATCACATAACTAATGAGGAGGTATTGAATAGAATTGTGGAGAAGAGGAGCTTGTGGCACAATTTGACTAGAAGAAGGGACCGGTTGGTAGGACATTTTCTGAGGCATCAAGGAATCACCAATTTAGTATTGAACGGCAGCGTGGAGGGGAAAAATCGTAGAGGGAGACCAAGTGATGAATACACTATGCAGATTCAGAAGGATGTAGGGTGCAGTAGGTACTGGGAGATGAAGAAGCTTGCACAGGATAGAGTAGAATGGAGAGCTGCATCAAACCAGTCTCAAGACTGAAGACCACAACAACAATAACAACAACTTGATGCGAATGCTTTTTTTTTTGTCGTCCGTCGCAGTTTTCAGTTCTGAACACACAGTGGACACGTACAGATGCCTAGACCAATATCGTCTCTGACCAAGTGTGGAGTGCTTGCTGTCATTCGATTTATTCACGCTGAGGAGTCGCGACTGATTTCATGGGGCTCACGTAACGTAACTGTCATGCGTGACCGCGAAGTCGGCACTAGTGCAGCAACTTTGTAGGAGGTCGTTCAGACGGCGGTGCAGGCGATCAGGGAAGGAAGCGAGTGTCAATCGACGATCCTATTCAGCGGACGGATCAAGAAATTCGAGAAAATCGCCGATGATGGGCAACTTAGAACAAGTGAAGAGTAATGTTACCATCAGAGATTGTTCTTCGCGACAATGCTCAGCCGCACTCTGCAGCTGCAGTAAAGACGTTCCTGTAGCCTTTTCGATGGGAAGTGTTTGATTACTCAGCACACAACTCGGACTTGGCCCCCTCTCATTTTCATCTCTTCTCTCACGTGAACTATGAGGACAACATTTTGGCACAGACAGTCAGCTGCAGACCATCGTAGAGAATTTGCGAAAAGCACTCGCAACTACCGTCCGTGATGATGCTATTGGAAATTTGGTATGACATTTCGACAAATGTCTAAGTCGGAGCGGCGACTAAGTAGAGAGGTGTAATAACATGTTGCAAATAAAACGTATTTGACTTTCACTGCGGTTTCCATTTAGCAATCAATCAGACCTTGAAAAACAAAAAGAACCAGGCCGCCATATATGTGTATATACCGGGTGTTTCAAAATGAACATCGGAGTTTTAAGGCTTTGTAGCATTTATTACATTCAACTTACAATCTGCATCTACATGATTACTCTGCAGCCGGCCGGAGTGGCCGAGCGGTTCTAGGCGCTACAGTCTGGAACCGCGCGATCGCTACGGTTGTAGGTTCGAATCCTGCCTCGGGCATGATTGTGTGTGATGTCCTTAGCTTAGTTAGGTTTAAGTAGTTCTAAGTTCTAGGGGACTGATGACCTCAGAAGTTAAGTTCCATAGTGCTTAGAGCCATTTGAACCATTACTCTGCAATTCACAATTAAGTATCTCGTAAACAGTTTAATTGAACCACCTTCAAGCTATTTGTCTACTGTTCCACTCTCGAACAGTGCGTGGGAAGAACCAACATTTAAATGCTTCTGTGTGAGCTCTGACTTTTTTTTTTGTTATGTTATGATGATCATTCCTCCCTATGTAGGTGGGCGCCAAAATAATATTTTCGCACTCTGAGGGGAAAGTTGGCGATTGAAATTTCATGAGAAGGTCCTTCTCAAGGGTTTTTTCAAAGGTCTTTGTTTTAATGACTGGCACCCCAATTTGTGTATCATATTCGTATCACTCTCTCTCCTATTTCGCAATAATACAAAAAGCTTTTTTGACGTCCTCCGTCAATCCAATCTGTTGCGGGTCCAACACCGCTCAGCAATACTCCAGAAGAGGGCGGACGAGATTGTGTAAGCAGTCTCTTTAGTAGACCTGTTGCATTTTTGAGTGTTCTGCCAGTAAATCGCAGTCTTTGCTTTGCTTTATCCGCAACATTATCTGTGTGATCGTTCCAATTTAAGATACTCGTAATTGTAAACCCTCAATATTTAGTCGATTTTACAGCCCTTACATCTGTGTGTTTTATCCTATAACCGAAATTTAGCGGATTCCTTCTAGAACTCATATGGATGAGTGTGATTATAAATAATAAATCAAATGAAAGAGTAATTCAGTTTTTATTGCAAGTGTTCAGAGTAATCACTATTCGTCACATGGACACATCGGGTCGGTGTGCGAGGTCTTCCCAAACCTTGATCAGTGAGTCTGGAGTAATAGTTGCTTCAGTCCTGTTATTAAGTCGGGTAGATCAGTTGGTAGCAGAAGCACATAAACACGATCCTTTACGAACTGCCAAAGGTAAAAATTGTATGCCGTCAGATCGAGTGAACTTGGAGATTATGCCAAACAAGCTCTGTCATCCTACCCTTTGCTGCCAATCCAGCAGTCAGGTACAACGTCGTTTAACCAATCATGTACTGAGTTACGGCAGCGAAGCGGTGCAGCATCTTGCTGCCAAATAAATTTCTATGGTTCAGTTTCTTGCAGATGAGGAAAGAGCCATAGATGTAGAGCATCAAGGTAAGAAATACCATTTACAGTTGTTTCACTGAAAAAGAAAGGCCCATAAAAACGCTGGGATAGGGCACAAAAAACATCCAATTTACGTGGACCTCGTTGCAGCTGTACCAGCTGCTGACCCCCAGATGTTCACATTATGTGTGTTCTCATTTGCACTATGGTGAAGTGTCAATTCATCACTGAAGACGACGCGATCCAAAAAAAACCTGATCGTCGTGCACCAAGATTTTGTTTGCAAAGTTGTTACGTAAACCGTAGTCTGTAGGCTCCAGAGTTTGTAACAACTGCAAACGGTAAGTAGGTCGTTGTAAGAGTCTTCTTAAAAGCCTCCACATAGACTTCACTGGAACTGCTAATACACGACTAGCCTTTCGAACTGACTTCTTGGGCTTACGCATCAAGACTCTCCACTTGCTCGGCACGTTCTTCGGTCACTCTTGGTCGTTGTGTACCCTTCCCTTTGCAAAGACAGCCGGTGTGTTTAGAGTGATGGTGCCATCTATGAATGTTATTATCACTTGGAGGATTGCAATGGAATTTAATACGGAACGGACGTTGCACTGTAACAGCAGACTCAGTCTTTGCAAACAGTAAAACACAAAAAGCTTTCTCTTCACTAGTCGCCATCTTTGCTACTAGCGGTTTCTAATGGAAGACACAGGAAACAGCGCCTACGCATATGCACAGGTATACGAACAAAACTGTTTGAATTGCTCTTTCATTTTCTGTGTTATTTACAGTTGAGGTTGGATTCCATTAGGAATCACGTGCTCAACGACCGTAATATTAGTATTGTAGACAACAAAACTGGCAGCATCGGTCCTAAGAGATTTGAAGTTATTTCTTACAGCATGAGAGGCACCCACATGCCTTGCTCATACTGTGGCATCAAGCAGTCAGGCCTGCAAGATGAGTGGTCTGCCAAGCGAGTGGATTCATTCTTACTTATAATGTAACATGAACTCTAGTACACACACTTAAGCTACAAGTTATCTTTCTATATGATTAATACGCAACGGAAACACGCATCTGACTTTCAGTAATTTACAGAACTCTGACTGTACACTACGCACTGGCAATACCACATTTTCTTTTTGTCTTTTATTTAACGGCTTTTGTCAACACGTGGCCAGCGCACTGAATATGAATGGCGCACACATTATAAATTCGGGACATTATGACAACATACAATTCGAAGGAAAGTCCACCAATCTTTTTCTTTTCACTATCTTATTTATTCCGATAAATTCTCTAACCTAAACACACAAATTCTATAACCTACAACAATAACACATGAGAAATTCCGCCCAGTGGGCATGGCTTTACAACGGTGAATCTCTATATTATGGTCTCGTAATTATTTTAACGCTACAGTGCACTTTCCGGATAGGATGGTGGATCTTTTGTTATACCCCACGCTTCGACTCTCACAATCATCATCATTAAACTTTCCTCCAGACCGAGCGGTACCGAAGGAACAAGCATAACCCACTAATCTTTTGAAACTACCTCGCTACTCTCCCATGCAAACCACACATACCCAAATTACATGACATTCACCACACTACAACATGAAATACTACACAGAGAATAGTCACAACATTATCACTTTCAGCTTTCCCACTTCAATTAATATTTATCCCAGTTTCACACGACACTGCCCCACTTTGTAATTCTACTTTCCTACTATGAACTCTGGAGATAGTTGCACGTCTTCCTGTGCAATGCAAGCCAAGTGGCGTTGCTGGATAGACGGCCGACTCACCTTGCTTCTCTCTCAGAGTTTAAATCTAGCGTCACACGGAATCATATCACACAATTTAACATTAAGAACTTCACACACGCGAGTCCTCAACTGATACCATGGACGAATACTTCTCTTTATCCTTTGTCTCATACACAGATTGAGACTCACACAGTACTCACCACGTGGAAGTACTCGTCTCTAATTTCAAGTCCTGCACACACCATTTCTTAAATATTTCAACTTATGGTACACACGCTATTTCTTAAATATTTCAACTTATTGTACACACGCTAGTAATTCAGCTTAACTTAAGCACACAGAAGTATTTCAACTTATTGCTACACGTGGTTTCATTGTGACCGTTGGTCACTTCCGAAGATTACTATAATCCCATTAATATTACCTGCCTGACATTTAATTCTCCCCACAAAAGTTCCTGAAATAGAGAAACTATTACACTCCTGGAAATTGAAATAAGAACACTGTGAATTCATTGTCCCAGGAAGGGGAAACTTTATTGACACATTCCTGGGGTCAGATACATCACATGATCACACTGACAGAACCACAGGCACATAGACACAGGCAACAGAGCATGCACAATGTCGGCACTAGTACAGTGTATATCCACCTTTCGCAGCAATGCAGGCTGCTATTCTCCCATGGAGACGATCGTAGAGATGCTGGATGTAGTCCTGTGGAACGGCTTGCCATGCCATTTCCACCTGGCGCCTCAGTTGGACCAGCGTTCGTGCTGGACGTGCAGACCGCGTGAGACGACGCTTCATCCAGTCCCAAACATGCTCAATGGGGGACAGATCCGGAGATCTTGCTGGCCAGGGTAGTTGACTTACACCTTCTAGAGCACGTTGGGTGGCACGGGATACATGCGGACGTGCATTGTCCTGTTGGAACAGCAAGTTCCCTTGCCGGTCTAGGAATGGTAGAACGATGGGTTCGATGACGGTTTGGATGTACCGTGCACTATTCAGTGTCCCCTCGACGATCACCAGTGGTGTACGGCCAGTGTAGGAGATCGCTCCCCACACCATGATGCCGGGTGTTGGCCCTGTGTGCCTCGGTCGGATGCAGTCCTGATTGTGGCGCTCACCTGCACGGCGCCAAACACGCATACGACCATCATTGGCACCAAGGCAGAAGCGACTCTCATCGCTGAAGACGACACGTCTCCATTCGTCCCTCCATTCACGCCTGTCGCGACACCACTGGAGGCGGGCTGCACGATGTTGGGGCGTGAGCGGAAGACGGCCTAACGGTGTGCGGGACCGTAGCCCAGCTTCATGGAGACGGTTGCCAATGGTCCTCGCCGATACCCCAGGAGCAACAGTGTCCCTAATTTGCTGCGAAGTGGCGGTGCGGTCCCCTACGGCACTGCGTAGGATCCTACGGTCTTGGCGTGCATCCGTGCGTCGCTGCGGTCCGGTCCCAGGTCGACGGGCACGTGCACCTTCCGCCGACCACTGGCGACAACATCGATGTACTGTGGAGACCTCACGCCCCACGTGTTGAGCAATTCGGCGGTACGTCCACCCGGCCTCCCGCATGCCCACTATACGCCCTCGCTCAAAGTCCGTCAACTGCACATACGGTTCACGTCCACGCTGTCGCGGCATGCTACCAGTGTTAAAGACTGCGATGGAGCTCCGTATGCCACGGCAAAGTGGCTGACACTGACGGCGGCGGTGCACAAATGCTGCGCAGCTAGCGCCATTCGACGGCCAACACCGCGGTTCCTGGTGTGTCCGCTGTGCCGTGCATGTGATCATTGCTTGTACAGCCCTCTCGCAGTGTCCGGAGCAAGTGTGGTGGGTCTGACACACCGGTGTCAATGTGTTCTTTTTTCCATTTCCAGGAGTGTATTTCAAACTACTCTTAAATATTCCACATGCATACCATGTCTCCACTCTTTCGTCATTACGGAGCACAACTAAAACAGGTCTTAACAGCACAAGATCCAGCGGCAGAGTGCTGAAATATGGCCGTTCTCGAGGTGCTCTCGCACCTCTGTCGAGGTGGGGGAAGCACTTTGCTATCGTATTGGTCAGCCACATTTCAGGCGCTCAAAGCTCTGGTAAATTTCATCTCTTTGGTCCCACCAAAGGTGGCCAAAGGATCGACTCAAAGATGATCATATATTCACATTCACTATCTGTGGTTAGCAGACGACCATACATTCATTCATTTCACAGATCTCACCAAACTGGATGTAGGGATTTACTTTGTGGGAGTGCACATGTGATCAATTAAATAAATAAATTGTCATTCTTTCACACACTGGTATCCGGCTTTGCTGTATCAATTTAAATTGAGTTATTTTACAAAAAAAAATGTGTTGTTTTGACAAAAATAATGAAGTATGTTGTACCTATTTTCAATGTCTGGCGGTACTGTACCCTTTCACCACCGGCTACCCATGCAGAAAAAAATGGCACGGTACTATCCTTGCAATGCGAGGGTAGTTCCGAACATTTTTTTAAGAAAGCTGTATTAGAACAAACATAGCAAGTCATCAAAATAACTAGGAGGAGACCTTAGCCCCTGGTGACCTCAAATAGACGACCAAATGCTGTTACTTTACCAAATTATTGACACAGTTGTTGCATTATTGTGCTCTCCACAATGCGGAGTAATGTACACATACAAATTTACAACAATCCAAATGACAAATAAAACATCACATCATACAAATAAAAAATAATGGTGAGATAAAAATTGGCTTAGTTACCGGGATCTCCGTTATTTTTAGGAATAATCCAAACTTCAATAATTCTAAAACAAACAAAAAAAAAAAAAAACTAATTGTACTCGTGAAATTCTAAATAGCTCACCGTCCAAACACAGAACAAGTAATCTGACATTCATAAATTGCGTTGTAATAGTCTTTACACAGCAATGTCTAAATACAAAACAAACTCAAACAAAAGAAAAAATTTCGTACACTAGTTACACGTACAAGTCAGGCTCTATATCAATACACGCAATAAATAGTTTAGCAATAAGTGCTTGAATCCACCAGTAGCTCTCGTATCTTACTCTACTGCTCATTTCTCTGTTGTCACTCATTTGGACGACAAGAACTTGCATTTCGACTAGCCTTCGTTACACTTTAATGTGAAATTTCACTACTGTGATAAAAAAATAAGTGGCTTCAGTCAACACACCAACAAGATCATTACTGTCCACGACATCAAAATGCATCAATTACTTCCGATATTTGATGTGCAATGCAAACTCTTGTCCCCTGTGACAACCTTACTGACCAATGCAACAAGAGCCACTACGTTAGTATTACGCCACTGGCTAATAATTAAAGCATCATTGTACCAAATATTCTAGTAAACATGCTATGTGAACTTGATAACTCAGAACAAACAAAAAACAAACACTAACTATTCTAAACACAAATGTTAAAGATATACAATTACACTTGCTGTCCCTTCAGGAATGAAACATTAAAAAAAACATTTACACAATTACAAATACATTATTCCCTATCTTGCGAGTCACACGGAAATATTTCATTCTGTAATTTTCTTGGGGTCAAAAAGTTGCTGATAGTTTTCCTAGAAACACTGTCTCGGTGTCAAAGCTCTCCCATGGTTTCCTGGACGAAAGTCTTTAAGTCACTCAAATCGGCATTTTGAACACGCACTGAACAGTAAACTGTATCTCACATTAAACACGAATGCCATAGTCACTCTCAGCGTACCATTCACACGAATCTGGTCGTCCAGAAATGGCCCTACAACTACTATTACCCACGGTTCTGTCCTTTCAGTTCATGGTGTAATTAAAAGTCGTAAGTTCCAACAAACAGCACTTATTCCCACACCAATTCGAGAAATGTCTCCTACTACAATTGCAAATGTCAATGTCCCACTTCAGTTTCTTGCACTCATACAATAATTAGTCACCAAATGACAACTGTCCTCTTCAAGAATACCAAGCGTCCCACATGCAATTCACAAAGCACACTTAACAAGTCACTGCCAAAAGTTTATGGATCCCACCGTTCAGTGGTCATGACAAAACAAAACGATCGTCCTGTCTGCTAAAGACAAACTCTTTTTCACCACTCAACGTGGAATCACCAGTCCTTCACTTTCCACCTTATGGAGACATACGAGCAGTCGTCTTGTTTCACGGCTCCACAGTCCAGTACTAGTTAATAGTTGCTGGTAACAAATGCCTGCCGGGCTCTGCCGCGCGTCGTCCATTCTGCCGTGGCGCCGCTGCGCGCGCCATTGACCAGAAGAAACCACCCGCTGATGCCTCCGCGGGATACTTTCCCCAGTCGTAAGGGTGGCGGAACTTATGAATGGCCAGTGGTACGTGCGTGTCGCCCCAGGCCGTTGACCTGCTGTAGCGGGCGCGTGGAGTGTACCCCGTCCGGCAGTGGAGTGGGGAGTGCCGCGGCTCTGTCGCCCATCGCCATGGCTACGTCAGCTCGGCCCGCTAGCGGTGTGGGCGTTACGACACCCAATCAGTCAGACCCTTCCGTGCATCTCGCAACATTACAGACAAAAGGATATATTTAACTACTCATTGATTACCTGTATGATCTATTAGATACATTGGTAATAAAAGAATCTTTGTTCTAAAAAAAAAGCATAAAATCATACCCCCTAGTTTTCTACACATACAACATCAACATTTATCCCTTTTCTATATACAGCCCACACTTGTGCTATTGATTGTACCTGTCGTCCCTCATACAAAACATGAAAGTAAAAAAAAAGGAATAATAAACAATCTATACAACTCATAATTACAATATAAAATAGTAGACTACTCTAACATCCTATGACAGTGAAAATATTAGAGACTGTTTATTCTAAAACTACAATATACAGTGAACCTTTGTGCTTGTGACAGACTGAAATTAATACCACTTGAAAGTGTTCCAACAAAAAAAATAAGTAATAATCTACACAGCTCACAACTTCCTACCACATGTTATTAACTAGTAAACTACTTTAACATACTAAGACAATAAACATTTTAGAAACTGATGCCTCTAAATCTACAACATACAATGCACCTTTGTGCTCGTGACAGACTGAAATTAGTATCTCTTTATATATTTTACATTTTATTATATATAACAACATTTCTAGGACACGTATGTACCATCCACATGTTGTCAGATCCTGACCTGCCATCGAGGTTCATCCAAATCAAACAATACACAATAATGTTTTAGTTACAGATCGGTAGCATCCCCTTTGCAGGAGTGTGCGCATTGATCACACTACTCTACGAGTCTCACTCACCAGACATCGCATTTTCCTTCTCATTCAATCCATTAATACACTAACAGAATAGGTCTAGAAGTCAGCTAACCTTAACACCACCACACTCTCGACAACATACCATACCTTTGCTCCCTTATACTCATAACACCACCACACTCACAACATACCATACCTTTGCTCCCTTACACTCAACCACATAACACATGAAGCTGTTTCGGAGATAGCATTCCAGTCTCCGAATTCGTCCTTTCACTCTGGCACCTCTCTCCATTGGCTTACCTCTGCATTCGCTTTACCGACTATTCCTCCTGCTAAATATCACTTTAGAATTGCGACGTTTCATCTAAGAACAAAAATACACAAATTATTCAACCTGCAAAATAACTGTACACATTCTTGGTACCGTTTTGATTAGTTATACTGGTACCAGGCTTCAACAACAACAACAACAAATATTATTTTTGCCAAATCGCAAATGTTATGCTAAGAATTAGATCTTACACTTATATTACATCTTACGTCAGTATTCCATAACGTTCACCATCTGGATCTCATACTCCCTTTATGTCCTTTCACATTGTGCAGTTGTCCTCATCTCTTCATTCGTATTTCGGCTCTCCGTCCGTCCATTACTCCATCATTTCCTGGTCTTCCTTCGCCATTGGCATCAATCTCTATTGCAGCATACACAGGCCTCTCTGTAACATACATCTAAGACATCTCCACATTATTAATTCTACTCACCTTTATTTACCACTGTTTCATCACGTCGAATCTCTATTTATTAATCACACTGCTTCACGTCGCTTCTCTCCTTAAATGTCCCCTTTATCCACTACTATTTATCACGTCGCTTCTCTATCTACCATCTTCGTCCACTCATTAATCATCACGTCGTTTCTGCTTGATCCTTATTCATATGACAAAAATACGTACATACACTACTCTGTCGACTCCTGTTCATGGCTCATTCGACCAGTATGTTCCGTCATACTTCCTGACATTCCGCCTGAAAATTCTTATGTTCGATTTTGACCCTGCACAACGTTACACGCCACAAGTAAACACTGACTATCTACCATAACTTGCCTACTTTCGATCTAGCCTTAACTTTTCCATAATTTGATGTAAGAAACGTGATGAAGCCCACGAGATTGTTTTCCCTTGATCGTCTCAATCAGTACAGCATTTTCATGGACAATCCGCCTCACTCTGAATGGTCCACTATACACAGTAAAGAATTAAATGTGTGCAGAGAATATACAAGCTGGGAGAGATGGGACAGCCCAATTGTTAGAAACTTTGGTGCTAGTGGCCTCTTTCACCAACACCAGATTCCGAACAACCATACACACTACCTCATTATAACTGTCACCACGACTATGACATACTATAGATCAGTTGGCATCTAATTTAAAAACTTCGATCACATTACTGATGTTACCTGTAACAGCAGTATAAACGTACCCTATTCCATACTGATCACAATGTTGACGTTTTACATTACGTGTTAAGTACCTGCAATAGTCAAATCACACTAATTATACTGGACTCCTTGGCATTATTACATAACATTTTAACAACTGGTTTCTTTGAAGAAACAGTTCTTTTACTTTACAGTTCGAAATAAAAAATTTTCAAATTTTGCTCTGAGAGACCAGCCTAACACACTCCATTACTGGTGTTTTATTTTCTGATCAGAAGTATGGTATTTGCATTCCTACATATTAGTAGAATATGTCTGTTACATAGACAATTTTCAGTGCCAGCTGCATGTGTTTTAAGGCAAGATGCTAAGGGCTGATATGTTGTATTAGTTTCTCCTATCCTTCAATCCATTATGACAAGAATGAAATGCCTGGATTCCATGCTCTCCTGTCATTCTGATAGTTTCTGCCGTTCCTATCCTCGACACTAACTGACCTATGAGTCGCGTTTCCGTTCACAATATTGCTTTCATTACCCAGTTCCTGTAAGAAGTGCTGAAATGACGCAGAATCATCTAAGCCTCTGCCTGCTATCACTATATCTCTGCGCAATTTCACTGGCAACTTCGCTATACAGATCCTTATGAACTCCCCAGGTTCGTATGGCACATCCAAATACCTATTTAGTCTCAGCATTTCCTGATAGCACGACACTGAATCCCTTATACCACCTTCGATACGATTTGGCATCATCAATATGCTTTGCGTAACCTGGTCCTGCTTACTTTGCGACCAGAATTCATTTAAATAGCTACTACAGTCTTTAATAACTTCCTTCATTTTCGCTCTAGCCTCGTCCCTCAAATGGTTACACACAAACTTCATTTTGAGGGGCAGTCCCCACGATGAAGGTAATGAATCTTGAAATTGAGACAGCCTTGGACTATACCCAGTTGGGTTTGCCACCTGCTTTATCCGACACAACCGTTCTTCTGACTCCCTGAATTCGTCTTCCTCTTTCTGCCTATTTTCGCTTTTTGAGTTTATCTCACTCTCCCTCTGCAATCTACCTGGTGGCGTGTCACCTTCGCTACTGCATGCTAATTGCAACTGTGCTAGTTCTTCACTATGTTTCCTACTTGTTTCTAATTGTGCCTCTTTAAACTGTAATAGTGATTGTACCTCCTCCTGGTCGGCATAAACCTCTCGCTGCGTACTGTCAGAGCCTGTCTCGCCTCTTATACTGATCTTTTCTACATCTGCACTAATCGTATTCATTCTGTCCACTACCTCTTTGATTCGCTCATCCGGCAACACGTCCCTACGCTCAGTAATATCGCTCTCTATTGCACTTATTCGTACCTCCAAATTATTGGCTTTTTCTTTCACAGCATGCTGTACTTGCTTCGACGCACCCAGATTCTTCTCCCCCTCATCTAACCGATTATTAACTACGGGCAGACGCTCATCGATAACTGTGTGTAGCTTCCTCATTGCCTCTTTATTTCCCTTATCCAACGCCTCCATACTTTCCTTACTACCTTTATCCATCGCTTCCCATCTTTCCATAAACTCCCTATGTCTCTCCTTCGCCTCCCTATCTCTCTCCTTAGCCTCCCTATCCATCTTCTGTAAAAACTGCAGTATCACATTGTCATTTGCTACTTTCGACGCGCTCACCTCGTTCGCCTGTGAAACCGTAGCCTCGCCAAGGGTAGCTTCACTTTCACTGCATACCTGACCTAGTCCCGGCTCGCCCGCGTCGTCGGGAAAAGCCCCCGATTGTGAACAAAGCCCGCCGCTCAAAGGATCACCTTGCAACAGTCCACTGAACAATTCAGCCCCTTTAGAGTGTTTGCCGTCCCCGCTCATTAACCCATGGTCAACAGCTACTTCCTGCTGCACTGCTACGTCCACCCCAGAATCGCTATTCTCCATGGTGACTACACTTTTCGACTGCGACCTAGTTACCACGGACATTACACAAAAAAAATTATGCAACGATCTTCCAGCCTTGGACGATATAGCAATCAATTACATAAAAAAAATAAAAGATCCTCACCAATCCAGAAAGAAATTACAAACAGAAAAAATTTTACTTCTTAGCACTATCACAATACATTCAATAAAAAAAAACTTAACAGCAAACCCTAACAGCAAAATATCCTGGCAAAATATATCCTGGCAGAATAACCCTGGCAACAAAATATCCTGGCAGGGTCGAAATTATGAGAGGCACCCACATGCCTTGCTCATACTGTGGCATCAAGCAGTCAGGCCTGCAAGACGAGTGGTCTGCCAAGCGAGTAGATTCATTCTTACTTATGTAGTAACATGAATTCTAGAACACACACTTAAGCTACAAGTTATCTTTCTATATGATTAATACGCAATGGAAACACGCATCTGACTTTCAGTAATTTACAGAACTCTGACTGTACACTACGCACTGGCAATACCACATTTTCTTTTTGTCTTTTATTTAACGGCTTTTGTCAACACGTGGCCAGCGCACTGAATATGAATGGTGCACACATTATAAATTCGGGACATTATGACAACATACAATTCGAAGGAAAGTCCACCAATCGTTTTCTTTTCACTATCTTATTTATTCCGATAAATTCTCTAACCTAAACACACAAATTCTATAACCTACAACAATAACACATGAGAAATTCCGCCCAGTGGGCATGGCTTTACAACGGTGAATCTCTATATTATGGTCTCGTAATTATTTTAACGCTACAGTGCACTTTCTGGATAGGATGGTGGATCTTTTGTTATACCTCACGCTTCGACACTCACAATCATCATCATTAAACTTTCCTCCAGACCGAGCGGTACCGAAGGAACAAGCATAACCCACTAATCTTTTGAAACTACCTCGCTACTCTCCCATGCAAACCACACATACCCAAATTACATGACATTCACCACACTACAACATGAAATACTACACAGAGAATAGTCACAACATTATCACTTTCAGCTTTCCCACTTCAATTAATATTTATCCCAGTTTCACACGACACTGCCCCACTTTGTAATTCTACTTTCCTACTATGAACTCTGGAGATAGTTGCACGTCTTCCTGTGCAATGCAAGCCAAGTGGCGTTGCTGGATAGACGGCCGACTCACCTTGCTTCTCTCTCAGAGTTTAAATCTAGCGTCACACGGAATCATATCACACAATTTAACATTAAGAACTTCACACACGCGAGTCCTCAACTGATACCATGGACGAATACTTCTCTTTATCCTTTGTCTCATACACAGATTGAGACTCACACAGTACTCACCACGTGGAAGTACTCGTCTCTAATTTCAAGTCCTGCACACACCATTTCTTAAATATTTCAACTTATGGTACACACGCTATTTCTTAAATATTTCAACTTATTGTACACACGCTAGTAATTCAGCTTAACTTAAGCACACGGAAGTATTTCAACTTATTGCTACACGTGGTTTCATTGTGACCGTTGGTCACTTCCGAAGATTACTACAATCCCATTAATATTACCTGCCTGACATTTAATTCTCCCCACAAAAGTTCCTGAAAAAGAGAAACTATAATTTCAAACTACTCTTAAATATTCCACATGCATACCATGTCTCCACTCTTTCGTCATTACGGAGCACAACTAAAACAGGTCTTAACAGCACAAGATCCAGCGGCAGAGTGCTGAAATATGGCCGTTCTCGAGGTGTTCTCGCACCTCTGTCGAGGTGGGGGAAGCACCTTGCTATCGTATTGGTCAGCCACATTTCAGGCGCTCAAAGCTCTGGTAAATTTCATCTCTTTGGTCCCACCAAAGGTGGCCAAAGGATCGACTCAAAGATGATCATATATTCACATTCACTATCTGCGGTTAGCAGACGACCATACATTCATTCATTTCACGGATCTCACCAAACTGGATGTAGGGATTTACTTTGTGGGAGTGCACATGTGATCAATTAAATAAATAAATTGTCATTCTTTCCCACACTGGTATCCGGCTTCGCTGTATTAATTGAAATTGAGTTATTTTACAAAAAAAATGTGTTGTTTTGACAAAAATAATGAAGTATTTTGTACCTATTTTCAATGTCGGGCGGTACTGTACCCTTTCAAGCAAATCGATTTCAGTCACTGTGTAACCATCTTCAGTGCTAAAAGAGTTTAAGACATAAAATCAGTGATGAAGGCCTTATTATAGAACGTGTAGATTACAATTATGATGTATGGTACATACCGGATATTAAAGTCTTCAAGACTCATGTAACAAGAACACATACTTGAAATGGCGTCAGTATGGAAGAACATAGCACCTACGAACCAATTTTGAATGGAGCTTGCAGCTTACAATCACATGTAGGAAAGCTCGGTACATGACGTACGCATAAATAGTGCCCTCTTATTCAAATAACACATTACAGAGGATACACTCGTACTTTACTAAAAAAGGAGACCAAGATTTTATATAAAGCAACAGTAAAAACCAGTTAAAAGTAAAAAGACAATCTTTGTAAAGCGAGAAATCAAAAATATAAATAATATGAAAACATTATAATTAAATAAAAGTTATATACAAATATTACATTATTGATAACGTTCTGAAACATGTGTGGGTAATAAACAAAACGGGGTCTTGCACAGGACGGAATTTGTTCCCTGTCTTTTCTTAGCAATCACGGAAAATGAGAACAGCTGCAACATTCAGACCGTGTTCACACGCCGTGTTAGGAAACAGCGTGTAAAAGCAACGTCGAAGGTAGTGTTCATAAAAGAAAATAACCATCACGGTTGACGCCGAAATCTCTCTGCATTTCTGTGGAAAGCGAGTTGGTCGTGCCCGACAGTTAGGCAACCTGCAGTACCGGCGAGCATAACATGTAAACTGATGTACCGGCTCATGGGCTTATACCAAGTCACAGAGAGATTGCCTACGTGTAGTTTATAAGCAAAGAGCCAGTTTTGCGCTTTAATTTCGTACGTTTTCGAATGCGCGTCTGCACAAGCCAGGTATCAGCGGACATTGTTAAATTTTTGGGTCGCTGATGTTCGCGTGTCAAGCGACAGTAATAATAGTAGCAGTAGTGATAGTAATGGTGTGTATAGTGAGTGGGGCGCCGTGACCTGCGGTTGAGCCCTAGTGTGCCTGCGACATACCTCCAGCTGCGTTGATATTAATCCGGGTCTAGGATCGAGAAGCTGTTTTATGATTCAAAAAATGTCTCATTTATCGAGAAGTCCTTTATGCTAATAAAATGTGTGTTTTCGTAATCACTGACTGCATGTATGCTGACATGCGCTGTTTCAGTTTTCTATGCACGATGCTTTACGTATTGACGACATAATTACATCATCTTCACCGAGGAAACCCACTAGGCAATCCTTTGATGATCAAATATTGATTTCTACATCTACATTCATTTTCTGAAAATCGCTGTGAAGTGTATCACAGAGAGTACTTTACAATCCGTCAGTTAAAAGTTCCGTTCAGTTATGGAGCGCGGAAATATTGATGGTTTAAGGACCTCTGTGTGCGCTGTAATTAATCTAATCTTGCCCTCAGGATCAGTAAGCGAGTGATATGTAGGGGATTGTAGCGCATTGTGAGTGGGCTTTATCGGGATAGTTAACATCTATCTTCTAAAGCCTGCCATTCCCGTTCTTCACAAACCTGTGACCATTCCTGCTGGTCTTATGTATACGTTTCAATATCCTCTGTCAATCCTATTTGGCAGAGGATCCACATACTTGAGCAATAGTGCGTGACGAGTCATACGAATGATTCGTAAGCAATCTCCTTTTCAGACTCGTTGTGTATCCCTAGTATTCTACCAATGAAGCGAAATCCGCCAGTTGTTTTAGCTATTACTGAGGCTAAGTGGTCATTTCATTTTATATCCTTAAGAAGTAAGGGGCTATTCGGGAAGTAAATTCCGATCGGTCGCGAAATGCAAAACACTGTGAAAATCAAAAATGTTTTATTTGCAACAGTTAGCTGTATTTTCTAGTAACATACTCGCCGCTCGTACTTAAACATTTGTCGTAGCGTTCTATGACCTTCCAATACCCTCGTCATAGAAGGCATCCGCCTATGCTTTTCGCCAGTTCTCTACGCTTATTTACAGCTCCTTGTCTGTACCAAAACGTTATCTTCATAGCCAGTAGTTCATGTGAGCAGAGATGAAACTCAGCGGGTGTCAATTAATGGCTGTAATGTGAGTAATCAAACACTTTCCGTCGGAAGCGTTGGATGAGCATCTCTATTGCCCCTGCAGAGTGCGGCCGAGAATCGTGAAGAAGGAACCGCACGACAGTTATGTTGTGTGAGCTGCATGACATCAGGCAAAATCTCTTACCAGGCCATTGGTGGGGGACACTATTTTCTAAGCATCTTTACGTTCTCACTGTGCGCTCAGTAGTGAAAACAGCGACGTGACGCAGTCGAGAGGCATACTAGAGACATTGTCCAACATATATGTGGAAAGTTTTATCAGATTTTCACAAAGTTTCCATTTTGTGACTGATCGGGACTCACTTCCGAATAATTCCTCGTATTTGCACTAGTTGACCGATCTCAGTTGTGACTCTTTGATTTTGTAATCGTAGGACAATATGCGTTTTTGCTTTGTGAGGTGCACAGTTGTACATTTCTGAAAATTTAAAGCAAGTTAGCTGTCTTCCGACCACTTTGAAGCCTTATCAAGGTATTTGCGCAGCTTATTTCAAACCGTCCTTCATTATATATAACTGCACCATCTGTGAGAAGGGCAGTCTATCCAAGGCAAATATATTCTGCAATTTTTACTAGTGTCCAAACAGTCTTACAACATACATAGATAGTGTAACAACTGAAACTAAATAAAAGCTGCGATTACAAGAAAACATACATTGTTTCTTTGATATAGTGGTTGCTAGAAACAACCACAACCCAAAAGGGTGCATCCTTTGGTAAGTTATGTTTTATTCAGTTTCAGTCAAAGAAGGTGCTTTGTCCCCTGTGGAACCAAGGTAAAGTCGATTTGGCAATTGGGTAGATGACGCAGATGACCCTTCCAAAAAGAACCAGAGTAGAGAAGATGAAATTTTACGTTACTTAGCAGCAGGTTAGCCTGAAATGAGGATCCAGCTATGAAATTTCATATTAATTATTGATTGGTTACTCTGAAAATGAGGATCCGACTGACTTGCTGACATCGTGGAGAGTATGTGAGAAAAAAGTTTCCACGGTTCTTCAGATTAGCTCAACCTGTGCTAATAATCCCCGCAAAAAATGCGCCTGCAGAAAACTGACCGTCAACGTGAAAAGAGCATTGATCAGTCCACAAAATGTTAATGACCTGCTGATTGTGCCTAACTTCTATTTGGTAAGGTTTATTCTGCAGAAACTGTGTGATTTCCAAGAGTGCTTTATTTAGATGATGCAGTTCTTGTTCTTGTACAAAAATTTGTGGTGCCTAATGCTTTATTCTAGGAACAGAAGAGTGATTCTAACAGCCAGGCGGTTCCGCTCAGCGATCACTGATATTTGTTTTATAGTGCAGGAAATTGCTGTTCAGAAATTGGTTTGTGAGCATATTATTTTCTGTAATTTAATTCAATAAATGTGCGCTTCAAAACGTCGTGCTTCTATTTGTCTAAAGAGCTCCATGTAACCATATTCTTTGTTTCTGGAGAAATAATCAGACCAGCTGAACATTAAAATTAAGTTCTAAATTTTCAGTTCTTATTACAGTACTGAATACCACTATTGGATTTTCATTCGTCGCCCATCTGATTAACCGACATCTGGGTACAGCATTTTATGTACTCATTTTATAATCATAAAAGACATCGCTTTGACTACAAGGCCTACCTACAACGAAAAATATGTGAAAAGAAGGGTAATGGGAACAATGCATGTTTGCTGTTTGCTTGTAATTGCAGCGTTTATTTAGTTTCAGTCTGTTACACTAGCTATGCATGTTATAAGAGTGTTTGTGACACTAGTAAGAATATCAAAATATATTTGCTGTGGATAGATTCTTCTAATCGTGTGTCTTAATTTTCAAACAGTGTAAATCAAATAAACTTTGGCGGAATTGAAGGCACTGCTTTCTCGTAGAGAGGAGTCCCCGACAATCACAGTTACTGCAGCAGCGAATAGACTGATAGTAGGAATGACATAACACAAAATTTGAATGAATCGTTCTCTCCCTGTATACCTTGAGGCGTTCCAAACAAAAGGAAGACGCGCCGCTGCGAAGGCTGAGTGCTGCAGTAAGCAGGACGCAGCGGGGAGGAAAGTCGGCAGGCCGGCACGGCCGTCTGCGCTCGGCTCGCCAGCCCGTTGGGCCAGGCAGCGAAACACGGGCGGGGCGGGCTCAGACCAGCACCGTGAACGAATCCAGTCCGAGATCTCTATTAATATTGTCTACAAGGTAATTAATATAGTACACGAGCAGTAAGGAACCGAACACATTTAGTAGGGCACACTCGAAGTTACTTCTACGTCTGTTGATGGCTCTTCATCGAGGATTACACGTTGCGTCCTTCCTACCAAGAAATTTTCGGTCTAACCACAAACTTCGCCTGATTCCCCATAGGATCGTACTTTTGGTAATAACAGTACCTGTGGTTACTGACTCGAATGCCTATCTGAAATCGAGAAATACTGCATGTAGATGACGCTTTACTGTGTCATGTCAGAAAAGTGGGATTCAGTTTTACATGATCGATGTTTCCCAAATCCATACCGGTTGGCACGTAGGAGTTCATTCTGTTCGACATACCTCATTACGTTCGAGCCCACACTATGTCCTAAATTTAACAACAAGTTGATCTCAAGGATACCTTAGTTACCTTAGTTGTTTTGACCACTGCTACTACCTTTCATGTGGACAGGTGTGGCCCATACTTTCTTCCAGCTACTGTGCACAGTGTTTTGTTTGAATAATCTACGGTAGATTATGGTTAAAGGTGTGCTAAGTCATCCACAAATTCACTATAAAATAATCTCATAGCGATTTCATCGGTTCTTGATACATGTGAACTTTATCGATTTCAACTATTTCTCAACACCACTGCCACTGGTATCTACATCGCTTACCTTTGCGGTGGTGCGAGATTTAAATTGTGGCAACACTCCTAGCCTTTCATTTTTTAAAGGAACATTTGAAAACAGTCTTTTGCGTTTATACTTTTGCTTTGCTTAGTTAGTAAGTTGCGTGTTCCATTGATCAGTCGCACGGTACGGTAGCCATTGTGATGCGGAACGTGTCAAGTGCACAAGAAATGCACATATGAAACAAAATTTATGTAATATTACAATACAGAGTTAAAGATTAATGTTTTTATTATTCACCCCATTCCCTTACATGGCACAAAACGCATATACTATATTTACAGATTAATTTATTCCTATTCAAGAATTCATTTATGGTATAGAAGGAGTAGTCAAGGACATATAATTTCAATTTATTTTTGAAGCTATTACTGCTGACTGTCAGACATCTTATTTCATCTGATAATTCGTCTAAAATTGTTATAGATGCATATTTTACCCCTTTCTGTGCCAAAGATAAGTTGAGCAAAGGATAGTGTAAGTCTTTCTTTTTTCTGGTATTATAATCATGAATATCACTGTTGTTTTTAAACTGGTCCATGTTGTTGAGAACGAATTTCATTAGTGAGTAGATGTATTGTGAGGCTGTTGTAAGAATTTCCAATCTTTTAAAAAGATGCCTACAAGATGTGCAACTATGAACCCCACACATTATTCTAACCACTTTCTTTTGAGCAGTGAATAATTTTTGTCTAAATGTTGAGTTACTCCAAAATATTATTCCATATGACATCAGAGAGTGAAAATATCCAAAGTATGTTACCTTACTAATTACTATATCCTCAAATTTGGTAATTATTCTGATCGCAAAAGTTGCTGAACCTAGTCGCTTTAGGAGATCCAAAACATGATTTTCCAATTAAGATTCTCATCTATATGTACACCCAAAAACTTAGTATGCTCTACCCCGTCTACTGAGTACTGTTGATGTGTTATATTTATTGAAGGAACTGTGCTTCTTGTAGCAGAAAATTGGATGTACTGTGTTTTTTCAAAGTTTAGAGCAAGCCCATTTGCGGAAAACCAGTTAATGATTTTTCCAAAGACCTTATTTGTATCATTTTCAATTGGACTTTCTTTTACTGGATTAATAATGATGCTTGTATCATCATAAAACAGTGTTAGTTCAGCTTCCTGTTTCAGATAGGTAGGGAGATCGTTCACATGTATCAAGAACAGAAGGGGACCCATGATTGAACCCTGTGGAATACCTAATGTAATTTCACCCCAGTTAGATGAAGTGGCAAACTTATTTAAATCACTTGACCCATATAAGGAAACATGTTGCTTCCTGTACTGTAGGTATGACTGAAACACCTCATATGCTATTCCATTTATACCATAGAATTGTAATTTCTGCAACATAAAGTCATGGTTCAGACCATCAAATGCTTTGAACAAGTCACAGAAAATTCCTATTGGTGACATTTTACTATTTAAAGACTCTATTATGTGGACATTGAAATTGTATATTGCTGTCTCAGTGGAACAGCATTTATGAAATCTGAAATGTGATTTACTAAGTAACTCATTACTGTTGAGATGGCTAACCACTCTTGAGTACATTACTTTCTCGAATATTTTTGAGAATGCTGTAAGCAAGGATACTGGCTGATAATTATTGACATCTGTGGTGTCTCCCTTTTTGTAGGGAGGCCTGACAATGGCATATTTTAACCTGTCTGGGAAAATACCTTGAGTTGGTGATGCATTACATATGTGACTCAGAACATCAGCTGTAATTGCTCCACATTGTTTTAATATCTTATTAGAGATGTCATCTACTCCAACAGAACATTTATTTTTCAGAGATTTAATAATTTTACTTATTTCACAAGAGGTTGTTAGGTGAAACTTAATCTGACAAAATTTTTTACAAAACAGAATCTTCCATGTACTGCCTAGCTTTTTCTTTCGAACTGTTCTCACCAATTTTTTTCTCCTACACTTAAGAAATGATTGTTAAATACATTAGCTACTTGTGTACTGTTGGTTAGGATGGTCTTGTTCTCTTTAACAGTAATGCTACCTCCCAGATTCTAACAACATTCCATATTGATTTGATTTTATTGCTGGAGTTGTTAATTTCATCTCCAACACACATATTTCTTGATTTCCTTACAACTTTTTTCAGTATGTTACAATAATTTTTATAGTGTAAGACTACTTCTGGATCTTTACTAGTTCCTGCTGTCTCATACAGTTTTCCTTTTCTTTCTGAAGACACTTTAGTGCCTTAGTAATCCAAGGTTTCTTCGAAAAGTGTGTGGTGTTACACTTAGTAATTTTCTTTGGGAAACAATGTTCAAAGAGGGATATAAATTTATCAAGAAATGTGTTGCACTTATCATTAGCATTTGGCTCATTATATACATCTCCTCAATTAACACTTCTTAAGCTTTCTCTGAAGTGCTATATAGATACTGGGTTGAGCGATCTCACACTTTTACTTAATGGTTCCTGAACTGTACACCCTTCTAGGTTTTGTAAGTTAGTCAGTTGTGCATCATGATCTGACAATCCATTTACCACAGGGAAAGCACTTGTATGTTTTACATCCTCTTTCTGTACAAATACATTGTCTATTAGCGTGCTACTGTTCTGAGCTATACATGTAGGGAAATTGATCACTGATTCTAAGTTATATGTTGTTAATAACACATCTAGTTCACTTTTCCTATGAGAATTACATAGAAAGTTTATATTGAAATCACCACAGATTAATAACTTCTTCTTTTTGTCTGAGAGCATAATAGGGAGTCAAACTTTTTTATGAACAGCTCCCAGTCTCCTAATGGGGACCTGTACATTGTTGCTAATATCAATACTACATTATCTAGCTGAAGTTCACATGCACAAACCTTAAAGTGCTGGCCAACGCAAAATTTGCTAACTTCTACAGTTTTATTAAAATGGCAACTCCTCCTTTATCCATCTTAGATATACAAGTGTAAGATGCTAAATTATACCCACTTATACTGACACTATCCATGCCCACAGTTACATGGTGTTCAGACAGACAGATTATATCAATCTCGTCCTTATTTTTGAGATCATCTAAACACACTGATAGTTCATCTACTTTATTTATTATTCTCCTGATATTTTGATGAAGTATGTTGATACTGCCCTTAGCTTTACCCCAATTAACTGTACGTGAAGTTTCTTTTATTCTATTTATCTTGATTGTCACCTGTGAGGACTTTGGCTTTAACCTAAAAAAACCTGTCTGCCTGGACCCATTAACCACAGGGATCACCCCTTGTTTGACTGTGGACCCCCTTACAGTTTCTGCTAATAGAGAAGCTAACTTAGTTATGTTAGACTACCCTCGTTTTCAGTGCTGTCTCGTCCATGAATGTGTTAACACTTACTTTGGTATCACTGACATCCTTTATATACGACTATGGTTTCTTCGTGATTTCTGAGCTATCTTTCGATAGTGAAGGTTTCACGCATTATCGAGTCTCACCCGGAAAGTTTTGGGGAGCTTCTGAAACATCGCGACAACAGTTGGGCGTGTACAAGTAATTAATATTGGCGTCATCGACATGTGTAATAAACAATACTATGCCAGTAACCTGTTTTGAAAGTGCCGTAGAATGGGCAGGGTGAACCATAAAAAACTTGCAGCCCGCTTTATTTCGTTAACGGTCCAAGACACCGAAACGGTATTTCGGGAAATGGTGGTGGTTTTGGTTGTGGTGGTGGTGAGGGGGGCGGGGGCGGGGGGGCTGGCAGCCTCTGGGCCATCACAATCTGCCCTCGGTAAAACTCAGTAGATCGCGCGCCTTCCCCGTTCTACACACGGACAGCACGCTCACTGATACTACATGCACCGTGCGTGTGTCTTGACTAGCAGTCATTCCTCGCCAGGTGACGATGCTACCGCCTGGAAAGGTTTATATTGATAGTAGGTGGTAGGTCGGTGGTCTTGATGTTCTGGCTGATCAGTGTACTCTTATTTTGTGTTTCTTTCCTTTTGTCCCTTCTTTTCTTGTTTACAAACTATTTCGTAAAAAAAACGTGGGTCGTTTACTGGTAGCGTTGCAGTTCGAAAGCTTGTAATTGTTTACTTGTGACGCAAAATGGTAATTTCTGTTGTACTGTGCAATTAACAAGCGGAGACCGGGAGACCGGCAAATAAAATAATTAATATTACCTCAATGTAACCACATAATTGTCTAACGCAAAGCCCGACGTAAGACTCGAAGCCTGAGCCCCACGCTCCAAAGTCGTGTCGTTGGCCTGGAGCAACACCGACGTGAATACTTGAGTTGGTTTGGGAGAATCAGGTGCGACAGACCGATTCGCTCCACCGGGAGGGAAGGTACGTCACCTGGTGACATCACATGTTCAACATTTGTCATTCACTTTTGGGGTATTTCCCGACATTTGCGGCCCCATTTGTCTTGTATTAAATTACTTATTTCAGAGGTGGATTCTATACGTTAATAAGAATTACGCTGCATATTACTAAAATTCTATCTCGGAACTCGGAATCCAGAACCCGGTGCCAGCTGCAGTGTAGCGGCAACAAAAATCCTATTTTCAATATTTCACGTAATTATCGACCGAATTTAGAAATTTAAAATCCTGTCATAATCTACTCGCTAGGACGTATAATCTTATGTTAAATGTGAAACACAGCAAGACAAGTGCTACAGTTAAAAATTCGTGGTTTTTTTTTTTTTTTTTTTTTTTTTTTGAGGTGGCGTTAACTGACGGCCCGCAAACACACAGACTTCATTCATCCAGCATTTGAGAATCTGAGCGACTTTCAACGAAGATTACACATAATTCCAAGCCTATACGAAACTTTTTCTCGCTGATATCCCCCACAAAATGAAGAAAGGAAAACAGGTTTTTCTCCTACATTTTTGTCGTTCGTGCAGTCAAACTTAAACATCTGTAATGACATTTTAATTTATTACTGCTTTACTACTAATTCTATTCGAAACACACTTTGTATACGGTATCTACAAATATCACTTAATGTAGCTGCAAAATTGTATCATTGTACGATCCATGTTTCAGGTGATAGGATGTCATAAACATTGAGGTGTGTGAAAAATTTGCGTTTGCTTGAAACGGAGGGCAAATGACCCAGTTTATATTCATACACTGTTTTATGATGAGAGAACCTAACAACTTCCAACAAACTTTATGTATAATTTCAAACTTTTCCTAAACTCTTGCTCCCTTACGCGCTTAAACACTCGTATTGCCACGTTGACTCATTCATAAAGTAATCAGACGTTTGGAGATGTTCTATTCATGGGGTTCGAGTCTTTAACCCTTAAAATCCCGACAAATGCCTCTGAGCACTACGGGACTTAACATCTGAGGTCATCAGTCCCCTAGAACTTAGAACTACTTAAACCTAACTAACCTAAGGATATCACACACATCCATGCCCGAGGCAGGATTCGAACCTGCGACCGTAGCAGTCGCGCAGCTCCGCACTGAAGCGCCTAGAACCGCTCGGCCACCACCGGCCGGCAAAATCCCGACAATATGAAAACTGAGCCGTTGCGCCATTGAATTAGTAGACTGTTCTGTCTGGCGCCACTGGCTCAGGTGTAGTATCGACAATCCCTCTTGGCATCGGTTTCAGCCGTAACTGACTTTAAGAAAAGATTTGTGGTCCAGATTGATACTTGCAATGCTGTTGTGGCGGCAGTTCTTTTACAGGAAGATCAAGATATCAGGCATCCGTTAGCATTTGCTTCCCGACGTCTGGAGGGGCCTGAGCTCAATTACTCCGTATATGAGTGCGAAAAGTTAGCTGTGTTATTTACCCTGGAATAATTTCGGCTCTATCTCGAGCATCGTGAATTTGACCTAGAGACGGATAATCAGGCCCTTAGTTGGGTCCTATCTCGTCCTAGGAAGACAGGGCGTATCGCGAGATGGGTGGTCCGCATTTTGGCTTTCCGTTTTAAGGTTCGGCACCTTAGGGGATCTGATAATCAGGTTGCTGACGCCCTTAGTAGGATGTTCCAACAGCACGAGCTTGATGAGCAAACCCCGGACATTCACTTAGTATGTACGATCCCTACCGAGGTACCCCAACTGTTAAATAATTTGAAAACTAAACAAAAGCAAGACCCATTGTGGGGGGGGGGGGCTCAGGAGGCAAATACTAGATGGACAGGAACCCAGTGACTATTTTCTGAAGAACGGCATTCTGTGTAACCGCAGGGGTAGGTCTGGGGAAGCTAGAATTTCTCCCCCACGAACGTTAGTTATTCCGGTAGTCCGGTACTTCCATGACTCTCCAGTAGGAGATCATTTAGGTCTTTATAAAACCTTTGAGAAGGTCAAGGAGCAGCTGACCTGGCCGACACTTTATAAAGACATTCGAGGGTTGGTCAAAGAATGCCGAGATTGTAAGAAAACCAAGTAACTCTCTGGCGAGGGGGTTGTTGCAGTCAGAACGGGAAGAGCATCCGTTGGACAAACTGTTTGTTGATTATGTGGACTCGCTTCTCCGGACGAAAAAAGGCAGTTCGTATATTCTCGTAGTGGTGGACGACTTCTCCGGGTTTTTTTGGTTGATACCTAGCCGGGGTGTGACCGCTCTTATCACCATCTTTCATCTTGCTAATATATTTAGGTGGTTCGGACATGTCTGAGGACACAGAGGATAGTGCGACTGCAGGGACTTATCTCTGGCACGCCTCCTGGACATGTTCAAATGGTTCAAATGGCTCTGAGCACTATGGGACTTAACATCTATGGTCATCAGTCCCCTAGAACTTAGAACTACTTAAACCTAACTAACCTAAGGACAGCACACAACACCTGGACATGTCCGAGAGAACAGATACCATCTTCACATATATACAGGGTGGTCCATTGATAGTGACTGGGCCAAATATCTCACGAAATAAGCATCAAACGAAAAAACCACGAAGAACGAAACTCGTCTAGCTTGAAGGGGGAAACCAGATGGCGCTATCGTTGGCCCGCTAGATGGTGCTGCCATAGGTCAAACCGATATCAACTGCGCATTTTCAAATAGGAACCCCCATTTTTATTACATATTCGTGTAGTACGTAAAGAAATATGAATGTTTTAGTTGGACTACTTTTTTCGCTTTGTGATAGATGGCGCTGTAATAGTCACAAACGTATAAGTACGTGGTATCACGTAACATTCCGCCAGTGTGGACGGCATTTGCTTCGTGATACATTATTCGTGTTAAAATGGACCGTTTACCAATTGCGGAAAAGGTCGATATCGTGTTGATGTATGGCGACTGTGATCAAAATGCCCAACGGGCGTGTGCTATGTATGCTGCTCGGTATCCTGGACGACATCATCCAAGTATCCGGACCGTTCGGCGGATAATTACGTTATTTAAGGAAACAGGAAGTGTTCAGCCATATGTGAAACATCAACCACAACCTGCAGCAAATGATGATGCCCAAGTAGGTGTTTTAGCTGCTGTCGCGGCCAATCCGCACATCAGTAGCAGACAAATTGCGCGAGAATCGGGAATCTCGAAAACGTCGGTGTTGATAATGCTACATCGACATCGACTGCACCCGTACCATATTTCTATGCACCAGGAATTGCATTGCGACGACTTTGAACGTCGTGTACAGTTCTGCCACTGGGCACAAGAGAAATTACGGGACGATGACAGATTTTCGGCACGCGTTCTATTTAGCGACGAAGCGTCATTCACCAACAGCGGTAACGTAAACCGATACAATATGCACTATTGGGCAACGGAAAATCCACGATGGCTGCGACAAGTGGAACATCAGCGACCTTGGCGGGTTAATGTAGGGTGCGGCATAATGATAGGAAGGATAATTGGCTCCCATTTTATCGATGGCAATCTAAATGGTGCTACGCATGCTGATTTCCTACGAAATGTTCTACCGATGTTACTACAAGATGTTAAACTGCATGACAGAATGGAGATGTACTTCCAACATGATGGATGTCCGGCACATAGCTCCCGTGCGGTTGAAGCGGTACTGAATAGCATATTTCATGACAGGTGGATTGGTCGTCGTATGGCACAAAACTCTTTCGTATGGCCCGCACATTCGCCGGATCTGACGTCCCCGGATTTCTTTCTGTGATCCACCGACAGCGCCTGACAACATGCGTCAGCGCGTTGTCAATGCATGTGCGAACATTACGGAAGGCGAACTACTCGCTGTTGAGAGGAATGTCGTTACAGTTATTGCCAAATGCATTGGGGTTGACGGACATCATTTTGAGCATTTATTGCATTAATGTGGTATTTACAGGTAATCACGCTGTAACAGCATGCGTTCTCAGAAATGATAAGTTTCCAAAGGTACACGTATCACATTGGAACAACCGAAATAAAATGTTCAAACGTACCTACGTTCTGTATTTTAATTTTAAAAAAAACCTACCTGTTGCCAACTGTTCGTCTAAAATTGTGAGCCATATGTTTGTGACTACTACAGCGCCATCTATCACTAAGCGAAAAAAGTGGTCCAACTAAAACATTAATATTTCTTTGCGTACTACACGAATATGTAATAGAAATGGGGGCTCCTATTTTAAAAAAACCAGTTGATATCCGTTTGACCTATGCCAGCGCCATCTAGCGGGCCAACCATAGCGCCATCTGGTTTCCCACTTCAAGCTAGACAAGTTTCGTTCTTTGTAGTTTTTTCGTTTGACGCTTATTTCGTGAGATATTTGGCCCTATCACGATCAATGGACCACCCTGCATAGTTAAGGCTCACCGGCCATTTGACCATCTTCTTTTGTGCGGATGCACAAACAGTGCCCGAACTCTTACGGGAATCGACAAAAAGCCGCGAGTAATGAGTATAATGGGCAGGGGCACTATGAATATAGTGCATGACAAGAAGTTGGGATCCCTCCTTGGTTCCCCCCCCCCTTTCGTTTTTTCCTCTCCTCCCTCCTTGTTTTCCCCCTCCTCCAGGTCCCCCCCACCCCACCCCCCCATCTGCCTTTGGCTCGGAAGTGTCATCTTTGTGCCGCCATTTTAGTGCAGTGTTTTACAGTGAGTGTTCTACAGTGAGTGTTCCGTGTTGTGTCTTTTGGGAAGTGTTGCGAACGACCATCATACTGTCGCTGGGTGTGATTTTTTATCTCTTGCGAACAGAAACCAGACTGTCGCCATGTTTTTTAATTGAGTGTCTACTATGTTACAAGGTGTTTCAAAAATGACCGGTATATTTGAAACGGCAATAAAAACTAAACGAGCAGCGATAGAAATACACCGTTTGTTGCAATATGCGTGGGACAACAGTACATTTTCAGGCGGACAAACTTTCGAAATTACAGTAGTTACAATTTTCAACAACAGATGGCGCTGCAAGTGATGTGAAAGATATAGAAGACAACGCAGTCGGTGGGTGCGCCATTCTGTACGTCGTCTTTCTGCTGTAAGCGTGTGCTGTTCACAACGTGCAAGTGTGCTGTAGACAACATGGTTTATTCCTTAGAACAGAGGATTTTTCTGGTGTTGGAATTCCACCGCCTAGAACACAGTGTTGTTGCAACAAGACGAAGTTTTCAACGGAGGTTTAATGTAACCAAAGGACCGAAAAGCGATACAATAAAGGATCTGTTTGAAAAATTTCAACGGACTGGGAACGTGACGGATGAACGTGCTGGAAAGGTAGGGCGACCGCGTACGGCAACCACAGAGGGCAATGCGCAGCTAGTGCAGCAGGTGATCCGACAGCGGCCTCGGGTTTCCGTTCGCCGTGTTGCAGCTGCGGTCCAAATGACGCCAACGTCCACGTATCGTCTCATGCGCCAGAGTTTACACCTCTATCCATACAAAATTCAAACGCGGCAACCCCTCAGCGCCGCTACCATTGCTGCACGAGAGACATTCGCTAACGATATAGTGCACAGGATTGATGACGGCGATAAGCGTGTGGGCAGCATTTGGTTTACTGACAAAGCTTATTTTTACCTGGATGGCTTCGTCAATAAACAGAACTGGCGCATATGGGGAACCGAAAAGCCCCACGTTGCAGTCCCATCGTCCCTGCATCCTCAAAAAGTACTGGTCTGGGCCGCCATTTCTTCCAAAGGAATCATTGGCCCATTTTTCAGATCCGAAACGATTACTGCATCACGCTATCTGGACATTCTTCGTGAATTTGTGGCGGTACAAACTGCCTTAGACGACACTGCGAACACCTCGTGGTTTATGCGAGATGGTGCCCGGCCACATCGCACGGCCGACGTCTTTAATTTCCTGAATGAATATTTCGATGATCGTGTGATTGCTTTTGGCTATCCGAAACATACAGGAGGCGGCGTGGATTGGCCTCCCTATTCGCCAGACATGAACCCCTGTGACTTCTTTCTGTGGGGACACTTAAAAAGACCAGGTGTACCGCCAGAATCCAGAAACAATTGAACAGCTGAAGCAGTACATCGCATCTGCATGTGAAGCCATTCTGCCAGACACGTTGTCAAAGGTTTCGGGTAATTTCATTCAGAGACTACGCCATATTATTGCTACGCATGGTGGATATGTGGAAAATATCGTACTGTATAGTTTCCCAGACCGCAGCGCCATCTGTTGTTGAAAATTGTAACTACTGTAATTTCGAAAGTTTGTCTGCCTGAAAATTTACTGTTGTCCCAAGCATATTGCAACAAACGGCGTATTTCCATCGCTGCTCGTTTAGTTTTTATTACCGTTTCAAATATACCGATCATTTTTGAAACACCCTGTACTTGTCTGATTCCTGTGTATTTTATTAACATTGCCAACCCCTTTGCTTTCTGTTTTAACTTTCCGCATTTTTCCGCCATTTTACACTTTAAGTCACCGCTTTATCGCCTGTTTTTCTTGTTTCTTTTCTTCTTCCGTTTTTAAAAAAGTCTGTAGGCTGTAGAGGAACGTACTAAGCTGCTGCCAGCCCGCCCACTTCAGGGGAATTGAAAATCAATAAAGAAAAAAAAAGTTGGGAATGTGGGTCTCACGGGGGGGCGTGCCAGAGCTACGTCCCTGCAGTCGCACTATCCTCTGTGTCCTCGGTCTCGGTGGCTCAGATGGATAGAGCGTCTGCCATGTAAGCAGGAGATCCCGGGTTCGAGTCCCAGTCGGGGCACACATTTTCAACTGTCCCTGTTGACTTATATCAACGCCTGTATGCACCTAGGGGTATTCATTTCATTGTAATTTCATTCGAAAGAGCTGCATGGTCACCGAAAGAACAGATACCATCTTCATATATATTTCCTACAATCACACTGCCCAATCCCCGCGCCGACTGCTGGTCTGTACGCTACAAGTGAGTGCTACAGTGCACTACATTCGTAGAAGTACCTCAGTTTACCACTCTACGTGTCTTTGTCTTCCAAAAGCATCGGTGGTTTCATGCTAAAGACACTGGTACTTCAAAACAAAATTAACAAAACTGTGGTTTCAGGCAGAAACCATAGGTACTCAAAGGGTTATAACTCAGCGCCTCAAAAGATGATGAATTGAATGGTGCTTTGCAGTGATAAATTGGAAATCGCTTGCGATAAAGCAGCGAAAAGTGGTGTCGAGGCACACATTCACGAGACATGGTATAACACAAGATAGCAGTACAATAGACTGCACCTAAGCATTAATTAAACCAATGTTTGCAACCAGGAGCTGCTTATAGCTTCAAAAAAAATAAAAAATAAAAGAAACCGTATGCAAAACAACCTTGCCTGATTAGTTACTACCCAAAGATATTACGCCCCTTTGTGTGCTGACTTCAGTGGAAATTTTTGTTTATTTTTTATGAAAAAATAATATAACATGTTAACCTGTTGTATCGGTGATATGAATTTTTGGCTAAACGGTATTTACTTGCACAAATGATCGATATTTTACATTACTTTACATCTGCAGTTAAAGCTTTATGTCTTTGGATTGAGGCATTGTATGTTGTACACTTACGCTACGCCGAAAGATTGACATCTAGGATACTAAATTTGGGGATAATACGGTTGAATATTTGTTCACATACCGCACATGGCGCTGTTAGTTGTTTATGTTGGTAGTCTTGTATCTATCACACATTCTACAACTTGTCATCTACAAGAAACTAAATGGTTTCTGTTTCTCTGTTTTTCTGTCGCTGTGTCGTGTTGTTACAGGTATGTGCGAACTTTACACAGCTGTTACAAAACGTGGAATGTCAGCAGAAACCTTGTGCTTTGCTAATAAATTAGAGTAAATACGTGTGTAAGAGCAACACATGACAACAGCGGAAGAAACACGTGCTTTAACACGTCGTAAATAAGGGAAGCCAGATCATAGTACTAAAAAACCGTAACACGCTAAATAACGCGATGTATAGTGATTCTCGGTCTAAAATGGACGAAAACACAAAACAGAAAATATTTCGTTGTCTACAGATGACAAACTATAGAATATATGGTGGATACAAAACTGCCATTCTTCACAACTAATAGCGTCATGTGAGGTACGTGAACAAATATGCATAACGAGTATTACCAAATTTAGTATATAGTACAAGAATCTTTCAGCATAGCGTAAATGTGCGACCACAACGCCTTAAAGCAGAGATTTGTATCTTTATATGTAATCTAAAGTAAAATGTTTGACACCTATCACACCTGTGTATCTTTTCAGCCAAATATTCATATAACATAACATATAACATGACATAACAGGTTAAAATATAATAATATTTTTCATAAAATATAAACTGAAGATGCCACATAAAGTTCTGAAACATGTCTGTGTAATAAAGAATAAAACGGCGTCTTGCACAAGACGGCGTTTGTACCCGGTTTTTCTTAGCAAGCACGGAAAATAAAAAGAGCTGCAACATCTAGACAGTGTTCACACGCCGTGTTAGGAAACAGCGTGCAAAAGTAAAGTAGAAGGTCGTTTTCATAAGAGAAAAGAACCGTCACGGTTGACGGCGGAATCTCTTTGTATCGCTGTGGAAGGCGAGTTGGTCGGTCCCCGACAGTTAGGCAACCCACAATACCGCCGAGCACGTCATGTAAACTGATATATCGGCGGATGTGCCTGTTCCAAGTGACAGTGACAGGCCTGCGTGTAGTATGTAAGCATAGAGCCTAGTTTTGTGCTTTAATTTCTTAGTTTTAGAATGTGTTTGAAACATATCTCCAGCTGTATTGATATTAATCCGGGATAGTCTCGGAACGAAAAGTTGTTTTACAATTCAAGAAATGTCTGAATTACCATGTCGTCCCTTACGCTGAGAAAATGTCGTTTTCGTAATCAGTGATTGTACGTTTGCTAACATGCGCTGTTTCAGTTTAAAATACCCCGCGCTTTAAGTGTGGACGATATTATTACATCATATGTTGCCGGAAAACAACAAGATATTGCCTTTGGTGATCAAACATTCATTTCTATAGCTACATTCATACTCTGAAAGTCGCTGTGAAGTGAATGATACAGAGTATTTTACAATGTACCAGTTATAAGTTTCATACACATATGGAAAGCGGGAATAATGATGGTTTAAGTGCCTCTGTGCACGCTGTGATTAATCTAATCTTGTCTTCACGATGCCTAAGCGAGCGATATGTAGGGGGTTGTGGTACAGTACTGGCAATTAAAATTGCTACACCACGAAGATGACGTGCTACTGACGCGAAATTTAACCGACAGGAAGAAGACGCCGTGATATGCAAATGATTAGCTTTTCAGAGCATTCACACAAGGTTGGCGCCGGTGGCGACACCTACATCTTGCTGACATGAGGAAAGTTTCCAACCGATTTCTCATACAAAAACAGCAGTTGACCGGCGTTGCCTGGTGAAACGTTGTTGTGATGTCTTGTGTAAGGAGGAGAAATGCGTACCATCACGTATCCGACTTTGAGAAGTCGGCTTGTAGCCTGTCGTCTGGAACCACGCGACCGCTACGGTCGCAGGTTCGAATCCTGCCTCGGGTATGGATGTGTGTGATGTCCTTAGGTTAGTCAGGTTTAAGTAGTTCTAAGTTCTAGGGGGCTGATGACCTCAGATGTTAAGTCCCATTGTGTTCAGAGCCATTTGAACCATTTTTTTTTTTAGCCTATCGCGATTGCGGTTTATCGAATCACGACATTGCTGTTCGCGTTAGTCGAGATCCAATGACTGTTATCAGAATATGGAATCGGTGGATTCAGAAGGGTAATACGGAATGCTGTGCTGGATCCCAACTGCCTCGTATCTCTAGCAGTCGAGGTAACAGGCATCTTATCCGCATGGCTGTAACGGATCGTGCAGCCACGTCTCGACCTCCGAATCAACAGATGGGGACGTTTGCAAGACAACAACCATTTGCGAGAACAGTTCGACGACGTTTGCAGCAGCATGGACTATCAACTCGGAGGCCATGGCTGCGGTTACCCTTGCCGCTGCATCACAGACAGAAGCGACTGCGAGGGTGTAGTCAACGACGAACAGGGGTGCACGAATGGCAAAACGTCATCTTTTCGGATGAACCCAGGTTCTATTTACAGCATCATGATGCTCGCATCGGTGTTTGGGGACATCGCGGTGAACGCACATTGGGAGCATGTATTCGTCACCGCCATACTGGCGTGTCACCCGGCGTGATGGTATGGGGTGCCATTGGTTACACGTCTCTGTCACCTCTTCTTCGCATTGACGGCACTTTGAACAGTGGACGTTACATTTCAGATGTATTACTACCCGTGGCTTTACCCTTCATTCGATCCCTGCGAAACCCTACATTTTAGCAGTATAATGCACGACCGCATGTTGCAGATCCTGTACGGACTTTTCTGGATACAGAAAATGTTCGACTGCTGCCCTGGCCAGCACATTCTCCAGATCTCTCACCAACTGAAAACATCTGGTCAATGGTGGCCGAGCAACTGACTCGTCACAATACGCCACTCACTACTCTTGATGAACTGTGGTATCGTGTTGAAGCTGCATGGGTAACTGTACCTGTACACGCCACCCAAGCTCTGTTTGACTCAATGCCCAGGCGTATCAAAACCGTTATTACGGCCAGAGGTGATTGTTCTGGGTACTGATTTCTCAGGATCTATGCACCCAAATTGCATGAAAATGTAATCACATGTCAGTTCTAGTATAATATATTTGTCAAATGAATATCCGTTTATCATCTTCATTTCTTCTTGGTGTACCAGATTTATGGCCAGTTGTGTATATTGTAAGCAGGCTTTATCGAGATAGTTTACATCTATCTTCAAGAGCCTCCCATTTCCGTTCTTTCAGCACATCAGCGACACGCTCCCAAAGGTTAGAAACCTGTGAATATTCGCGCCGGCCTTCTCTGTAGACGTTCAGTAACCCCTGTCAGTCCTATTTGGTATGTGTCCCACATACTTGAGCATTATTGAAGGATGAATCACGCGAATGATTCGCAAGCAGTCTCCTTTTTAGGCTGATTGTGTTTCTCTAATATTCTACCAAAGAAGCGAAGTCTGCCAAGTATTTGACCTGCTACGCATGCTACGTGATCGTTTCATTTTATATCCCCACAAAGTGCTACTCCCGTGTATTTGTACGAGTTGACCGACTCCAGTTGTCACTCTTTGATTTTGTGGTCGTAGCAAACAATGCGTCTTTTTTTGTGAAGTGTACAGTTTTAAATTTCTGAACATGTAAAACTAGTCCTCCTTCTTAGCTTAGTGGTAACGTGTTTGCCTACCATGCAGGAGGCCCGGTTTCGATTCCTGGCCAGGTTGGAGATTTTCTCCGTTCGTGGATAAGTGTTGCGCTGTCTTCATCATCACCAACACGCAGATCGCCCAGTGTGGCGTTACCTGAAATAAGACATGCAACCAGGCGGCCTAACTTTCCTAAATGGGGCCTGCGGCCATCAATGCCACTCGATCATTTCTTTTTTATTCTAATTTAAAGCTTGTTAGCAATCTTCTGACCAGTTTGAAGCATTATCAAGAAATTCGTGCAGCTTTTTTTCAGACAGTCGTTCGTTATAGATAACTGCACCATCTGTGAGAAGTCTGAGGTCACTGTTTTATTGTCTACAAGGTCATTAATGTAGTACGCGAACAACAAAGATCCCAACACATTTACGTGGGCACACGCGAAGTTACTTCTACGTCTGTTGATAGCTGTCCATCCAACATAACACATTGCGTTGTCCCTACCAAGAAATTTTCAGTCTAATCACAAACTTCGCTTAATACGCCATAGGATCGTACTTTTGACAATAACCGTATGTGTGGTACCGAGTCGAACGTCTTTCGGAAATCGAGATACACTAAATGTAGCGACGTTTTACTGTGTCGTGTGAGAAAAATGGGTGTTGGTTCTTACATGACCCATGTTTTGGGAGTCTATGCTGGTTGGCACGGAGGAGGCCATTCTTTTCGACACACCTCATTATGTTGGAGCTCAGAATATATTCTAAATACTACAACAAATAGATCTCAAGGATACTGGACATGTTGTGATCACTGCTACTACTCTTCTTGTGGACAGGTGTGGCCCATATTTTCTTCCAACTACTGGTATGGTTTTTTCTTTGAAGTATCTACTGTAGATTACTGTCAAAAGTGTGCTAAGTCATCCGCAAATTCGGTATAAAATAATCTGATAGCGATTTCTTCGGTCCCTGGAGTTTTGTTCAACTTTATCGGTTTCAGCTGTTCGTCAGCATCATTGGCAATGATATCTAATCGCTTGTCTTCGTAGTGATGCGAGAATTAAATTGGGGAAATACCCCTAGGTTTTCATTTTTAAAGGAACATTTGAAAACAGTGTTTAGCGTTTCTACTTTTGCTTTGCTATCCTCGTTTTCAGTGCCTGTCTCGTCTATGCCTGTCTGAGCACTAACTTTGGTACCAGTGACAGGCTTTATATATGACCATAGTTTCTTCGGGTTTTCTGAGACATCTTTCGATAATGACCTGTTAAGGTAGTCAGTGAAGGTTTCACGCATTCTCGAGTCTCACCCTGGATGTTTTGGGGATCTTCTAAAACATAGCGACAACAGTTGGGCGTGTACAAATAATCAATATTTGTGACATCGATATGTGTAATAAACAATACTATGCCACTGAGCAGTTTTGAAAGTTCGGTTGAACTAAACAAAACTTGCAACCCGGTTTTTTTGGTGAATGGGTCAAGACACCGAAATGCTATATAAGGGAAATGATGGTGTGGTCGTGATGGTAGGGAGGGGGGCGGGGGGCAGATGCAGCCATTGCGGTAATAATGAATAATGTGTAAGTCGCTTCATTGACTTTCAGGGACGATTCCCACTTGTACATTACTTAACAGCATCACTTTTATGTTGATTCTTCTACAATTTCAAACTGAGAAAGATGGTCAGGTCGGTTCTGTATCTGGAGGAGTTGTATGTCATATCTAAATTGTTTTCCATATTAACTACATATTTATTAACGGCTTAATGGGGTGAGAAGTCAATAATTTAAAAACTCGATTTCTCAAAAATATGCCTGTTTTGTAGCGCACATCTTCCTGAATAGTTTTATGTATTAAACATATATATTTGAGAGATTATAAGGCACGTTCTTTGGTCTTAAGTGTACCAAGATGCAGCGCAACACCCCTTTGCACAGTGTTCGTCTGTCATATGTAAGTCTATTTCGCTCTATAGAACTTCAATGTATATATTTGCGCCAGAGAGTGTCATATGTGAAACAAAGGACTATTGACATCGATACTTTCTTTGGAGAAATGTCTTTATGGTGGTACCCAAAACCCAAATGAAAGTTTTAACCAATGTGTATGGGAAAGATTGCCAAAAACCCTTTTTGTGGCAAGAAATGCACTTGCTTTTGGTGTTTACGATGCAGTTTCATGTTTTAATAATGGTGAGCAAAGCAAGAAATACGTTTCAGAGAAAATGGGAATTAAGCCCGGAGTGAACTAAATCAAAACTTTGAATGCGATATAGCTGTTGGTAAACTTTTCGGGATGTGAGGTCGTTGTCCAAGAAACTCTTCTGTTCCTGACGTTTCGTCCAGGACTGCGTTGGACATCCTTAGAGGCGCTCCTCCACTGAGTCTTGCCAACTGATCGGTCGGAGGTCCGAGAGCGACATAAATACTGTAGGAAAGGGGGGTGGTCGAAGTAACACGTGATGAGGAGAGATGATCCCTGTCAAAGATGTAACTGAACTATCGATTGTCGTATTGTCAAAGATAAAATTATCTAGCGTTTCTGCAGAGCTACTGTCCGTATGTCGCTAAGTTTCATTGCCTCCTCTTTCCTATTAAAATTATCCTGAGGCTTATAAATTTCAATGGCTTCTCTACATAGTCGTGAATTATTATTTGACGTTGTAGATAAAATGTCTGTTTCAGAAAACTTCACTTCATGGTTTCCTGACTGAAGGATAAAATGATGATGATGAAGACGACACAAACATCCAGTCCCTGAGCGGAGAAAATCTCCAACCTAGCGGGGAATCGAACCTGCCCCCCCCCCCTCCCGGCATGACAAGCCGGCACGCTGTCCACTCATCTACGGTGGTGGATTTTCCCGTATTAGATGATGAAGATGATGATGATATTTGGTTTGTGGGGCTCTCAACTGTGTGGTTGTCAGCGTATGTACAAATTCTCAATCTTTACACAGTCCAGACTCGCCACTTTCACGAAAGATGATGAAATGATGCGCTCAACACGAACACCCAGTCCTCGAGCGGAGAAAAATCCCCTGACCCGGCTGGGAACCGAACCCAGGACCCCGTGATCCAGAGGCAGCAACGTTAGCGACTAGACCACGAGCTGCGGACTCGCGTATTAGAGGCAGAAGCGTCATGGATTGTTGATATAATTCTGACATCCGGCTTGTCTTTCCATACGAGGAGAAAAATGTCATCTTTTCTACATAGAACTATGTCTCCTTAATTCATGCTTGATGTATTGGCTTTCCGCTGTAAACCTCTGTTCATCCTAATAGTACCAGACTATGGTTCTGTTTTTCAGTAGTAACTCTGCACTAGAGGTACTACTTGCCTGCTAGACATTGTGCCATATACAAAGATAACGGCAAGAGCTGACAAATAGACTCCCCCAATTTCTTCCCTGCACCGTTGTAAGTCTCCAATTTCTTCCCTGCGCCATTGTAAGTCTCCGTATTGCACATATGGTCTGCGTCACTATCACACGCCGTCCTTTGAACTTTCTGAAGTCTGTCACAGCTATTGTTCACTTTCGTGTTGTCAATAAAGTGCCAGAATTTCCATCTCTGCCGCGCGGGATTAGCCGAGCGGTTTTGGGCGTTGCAGTCATGGACTGTGCGGCTGGTCCCGGTGGAGGTTCGAGTCTTCCCTCGGGTATGGGTGTGTGTGTTTGTCCTTAGGATAATTTAGCTTAAGTAGTGTGTAAGCTTAGGGATTGATGACCTTAGCAGTTAAGTCCCATAAGATTTCATACACATTTGAACATTTCCAACTCTCTTCAAATCTACTGCGACTCACAGTCTGTGAAAACACTGGAATAGCTACTAAGGGTCTATTGACCTATAATCTATCCATCTATCTTTCATTGTTTGTCCCGTTAGAAGAATTAGGCCAAGGAGCACGAGACAACTTGAGTGCTTTTGTCGGTGTTTTACGTTTCACTGAAGTTTGATCATGATAGGTGCAAAACTCCTTGCAAAACAATTCAAGAAAGTCGTCATCAAACATCAGGCTAATCAGACAGGCTACAGAATCACATTGTGGTAGAAATATAATGACCTCAGGATGACCTTCAAACGATGCAATTGTGGTTTAATGTCAGTTTCATGACAATCATTCTTCTCATCACGGGAACATGAATCATTCATACCAACATAATCACCATAGCTAAGCTAGGAATCACGTGACAGCAGCGCCACCTTACTATTCTTTATAGGTCCAAAAATACCATTGTCACTGGATTCGTGCTCAGAACCGTAAATACATTCCGTAAGACAGTCATCCAGATCTCCAAACTCATTAGGAACATCTGAATATTAGTAGTCGAAACCTCTGAAAGTATTTCTCAGTCATTCATTTCCTTCCGTTTCCTGAACTATTTTAAATATAAAAATGCACTCGTGATGTTAAATAAGTACAGCTACGTGAAGCCAGTCACGTTCTCTACGTTGCCTACGGTTCTACACTGAAGCGCTAAAAAAATTGGTATAGGCATGCGTATTCAAACAAAGAGATATGTAAACAGGCAGAATACGGCGCCGTGGTCGGCAAAGCCTATTTAAGACAGGTGTCTGGCGCGGTTGTTAGTTAGGTTACTGCTGCTTCAATGGGAGGTTACCAAGATTTAACTGAGTCTGAATGTGGTGTTATAGTCGGCGTACGAGCGATGGGACACCGCATCTCCGAGGTACCGATGAAGTGGGGATTTTACCGTACGACCATTTCACGAGTGTACCATGAATGTCAGGAATCCGGTAAAACATCAAATCTCCGACAATGCTACGGCCGGAAAAAGATCCTGCAAGAACGGGACAAGTGACGAGTAAAGAGAATCGTTCAACGTGACAGAAGTGCAACCCTTCTGCAGATTGCTGCACATTTCAATGCTGGGCCATCAACAAGTGTCAGCGTGTGAACCATTCGACGAAACATCATCGATATGGGCTTCCGGAGCCGAAGACCCATTCGTGTACCCTTGATGACTGCGCGACACAAGGCTTTGCGCCTCGCCTGGGCCCGTCAACACCAACATTTGACTGTCGATGACTGGGAACATGTTGCCTGGTCGGACGAGTCTCGTTTCAAATTCGAGCGGATGGACGTGTAGGAGTATGGAGACAATCTTATGTATCCATGGACCCTGCATGTCAGCAGGGGGCTGTTCAAGTTGGTATAGGCTCTGTAATGGTATGGGGCGTGTGCAGTTGGAGTGATATGGGACTCCTGATACGTCTAGATACGACTCTGACAGTTGACACGTACGTCAGAATTCTGTCTGATCACCTGCATCCATTCATGTCCATTGTGCATTCCGACGGACTTGGACAATTCCAGCAGGACAATGCGACACCCCACACGTCCAGAATTGCTCCAGGAACATTCTTCTGGGTTTAAGCACTTCCGCTGGCCACTAAACTCCCCAGACATGATAATAATTGATCATATCTGGAATGCCTTGCAACGTGCTGTTTAGAAGACATCTCCGCGCCCCTCGTACTCTTACGGATTTGTGGACATCTTTGAAGGATTCATGGTGTCAATTTCTTCCCGCACTGCTTCAGACATCAGTCAAGTCCATGCCACATGGTGCTGCGCCACTTCCGCGTGCTCGTAGGCGGGAGGGGGGGGGGGGGGGGAAGGCGGAGAGGGGAGGGGTTCGATATTAGGCAGGTGTAGCAGTTTCTTTGGCTCTTCAGTGTAAATGCCTATCTAGACGAAGTATACGGGCAGCATGTAGTAAACACAAGTTATCTCGCAGACCGTCCGCAACAGACGGCGCGCCAAACACGAATGTACTCAGGTCCATCGTCAATATGTTAAGACTCCCTGAATGAAACATCCCCATTTGTGATTAATTAGGAACGTTTATATACCAGTAAGTAACTGAAAAACAGTAACCCTTCTGCCTGCCGCGACTCCTTCTTCCCCACCGCGAGTTACTTTTGTAACCAGTCCAGTTGCCAAGGTATAATTCCTGAGGACTCAAGTATGCAGCAATAACATTCGTTTATAAAAGTGTAGATAAGCAAGTGACCTTTAACTATAGACCCACCTCCCTCCTTGCCGCATTCTCAACAATATTTTAGAAGCTACCCTGCAGCAGATTACTGAACCATGTACCTGAGAATAACGTGTAACCAGCAGCTAGGTTCGCGCTTCCGTAATGGTTTCTCTGCAACTAAAGAAATATATATATTATCTCCAAGCAAGAAACATTACCGTGTGGACGTTTTCAGTGATCTTTCCAAGGCTTTTAGTTGTATAGATCGAAAAATTCTACCAGAGATGCTAAAACGGTATGCTGTTGAAATCATTTCCCTTGCATGTATCAAGTAGTATGTTAACAACAGGAAACAGAACGTTGCGTTAGTAAATGATGCAAGGTGAAGTAGGGAAACATTAAATATGGTATTTCTAAAATTCAGTACAAGACCCGCTCCTCTTGCTGGCCCACATTAATGATTTACCTGGGACGTCGGAGGACACTTCAGAAACTGCTGTTTGGTGGTGACAGAAGTATAACCTACTGACAAACGGCCCGAAATCAGACATAGCACAAGCAGCCAGCAAAATAATCGGAGAGGATTGTAAGTGTTTCACTACCAAGAGCTTAATCTTTAATATTACAAAAACTCATTTTACGCAATGCTAAACAGGTCAAAATGATTGACAGATATCAGAAGTAGAAATGAATAGTCACGTGCTACACTTGCGTTCGTATGTGAAGTTCCTAAGTATCCAGAAGGATGATTAGTTGAGGTGGCACCATCACGTGGCTGAGTTAATCAAAAAGTTCAGTTCTGCCTTCTGTTAATATGTTAGCTGCAGACATCAGGGAGGTAACTAGATATCCCCAAATATCCAGCTCCACAGCGAGACACGGACGCAGATTTTGACATGTCCTGAGATGTAAATCTTCACATAATCGATCTTTCACTCAGCAAGAGAATGTACACTATTCTGAGATTTCCTTTCAGAAGTAAATTTTGCAGAGGCGCACATAATGACAGAACGGAAAAGTCTGAACTTGAAAGAACTTTTTCATGTCATTTCTTTGAGTGACACTATTACTTCATAGCTCCTCAACACTTTAACGGTTTTGGCTAATCATGGGTCAGCTTCAGAGCATTCTATACAAATCAGCATCCTATACCATCATGTATTTGTGAAAACCACACACTGTGACTTGTTTACTTAAAGTCCTAAAATTGACCGTCATTGGCTTATTGTGGAGCTCAGGACCAGACATCAGCCATTTTCAAATTATACATCACGAAGCAGCACGCTACAAGAACTTGAACTTGTAGAAGAAATAAAGTGATACTTAATTTGTACCAATACCTGCCTTCTACATGTACAATCTGATTTTGCGTGCTTTTTCGTGGGCTATTTTCTACAGATGACCAACATTTGGTCGAAATCGGAAACTGTAAAGAGATCGTAGAGCTCAAACACATTCTCTGAGGATGAATGTAAATCCGTAATGGAATAATAGGGCGAATATTCCTGTCGTATTCAGAGTGACTAAGGGAAATGTACACAATGAACAGTATCTCCATAAAGGGAAATAACCGTTAAAGATCTTTGTGTTGTTATATACGTATGATTTGCTATCATATATTCAAGAATCAAAAAGAGTTCTCTTTGCTGATGATGCATGTATTATAATCAAACCTAATGGAGTAACTTCAGTACTTGAAAATACAGGGTGAGTCACTAACTATTGCCACCTAGAATAACTCCGAAAGTATGATAGCAGCTGAAACGTTTGTTCAAATGGCTCTGAGCACTATGGGACTCAACTGCTGTGGTCATTAGTCCCCTAGAACTTAGAACTAGTTAAACCTAACTAACCTAAGGACATCACAAGCATCCATCCCCGAGGCAGGATTCGAACCTGCGACCGTAGCGGTCTTGCGGTTCCAGACTGCAGCGCCTTTAACCGCACGGCCACTTCGGCCGGCCTGAAACGTTTGTGGGACAAAAGCTGCATGGGACAACGGGGGCCTTAATATGACACTTTTTTTTTTTTTTTACTAAGTAGGGTCGCGTCAGAGATATGAAGGTCGACTTTGTTTTTTTAAATGGGGTGCTATAGTTTGGTACTCTTGTCTGATAGCGGCTATCGAGACGTACCCAATGATGTGTTACAGTAAGGTCTTTGGAGGTCAACGAAGGTCAAAAAGGTGGCATGAACATCCGTTTACAGGTGTTCGAACTGACGACCATTGGTGTCAACGCAGTGCTGCAATCTTCTTATCATGGATTGAGTGGTATTCCTTATCACTTCGACACTTACCGAAGCACATGCTCTGACAATTCTCTCTCGTGTATCGTGCAAATAGTAAATATTCGCCGAATACGACGTATTCATCTAACGTGCCATTGACATGGAAACACCATTCGGCGGTTTCGCAATACGACACTAATAGGAACTGTAGTATCGTCGAATCAAGCGAATGTGAATGATGTATTCCTTCGAAGAACAAGTCGATATGCTTCTCATTTACGGAGAATGCCAGCGAAATTCAGTGAGAGCTAGAGACTTATACGCTGAAAGATATCCTCAACGTACTCACCCTACACGTCGTACATTTAAATATGTGTATGATAAATTTAGAATAACTGAATCTTTAAAGCAGCGAAAACGTATCCGGCAAAGAAAAGTTACTAACGGGGAAACGGAAATTGGTACTCTTGCCACAGTAGTTGGAGGTCCTTGTGTTAGTTCGCGTCAAATCAAAAATGGCTCTAAGCACTATGGGACTTACTATCTGATGTCATCAGTCCCCTAGACTTGGAACTACTTAAACCTAACTAACCTAAGGACATCACACACATCCATGCCCGAGGCAAGATTCGAACCTGCGACCGTAGCAGCAGCGCGGTTCCGGACTGAAGCTCCTAGAACCGCTCGGCCACACCGACCAAATCACGTCAAATCGCAAGGGAATCTGGCATGAGCCAGAGTAGTGTTGTTCGTGTTCTGCATCGCCATTAATAATCTTTCCTTATCAATCTCCACCGAGAATTAACTGGTACGGATTGTATGCGTGGCATTGAATTCCAGAGATTGGTTCAACTTTAGATTCAGAGGAATGAGACATTTATTAATTTGATTTTATTTACTGACGAGGCTACATTCACGAACCATGGAAATGTTAATTTGCATAACATGCATTATTGGGAAACTGAAAATCCATGTTGACTGCGGCAAGCTGCATACAAAAAACCGTGGTCGGTGAATGTATGGTGTGGGATTCTGGAGAACAGAATTATAGGCCCCTATATCATCGAAGGAAATCTTAATGATAGGAAGTACACCCCATTCCTGCAAGAAACATTAGGTCTGTTACTGGAAGAAATACCTTTAGGAACAAGGAACTGAATGTGGTATCAACACGTTGGTTATCCGGCACATTTTTCGCTGATGGCTGGAAATGAGAGACAATTCCCAAATCGTTGGATTGGACGCGAAGATGCATCGTGGCCGGCTCGTTCGCCAGACTTGACGTTCTGGATTTTTTCTTGTGGGAATTCGTAAAAGACATTGTTTCGAAAGACGTTCCAAATGCACCTGAAGATATGCGAGAGAGAATTGTCAGAGCATGTGCTTCGCTAAGTGCCGATGTGATAAGGAATACCACTCAAACCATGATAAGAAGATTGCAGCACTGCATTGATACCAATGGTCATCTCTTCGAGCACCTTCTGTAAATGGACGTTCGTGCCACCCTTGTGACCTTCGTTGATCTTCAAAGACCTTACTGTTACACATCATTGGATTCGTCTCGATAGCCGCTGTCACAAAATAAGTACCAAACTATAAGATTCCACTAAAAAAAATTTTTTTAAAAAAAGTTGACCTTCACGTCTCTAAATTGTGATAGTTATCAATTTTAAAAGTTTGCTACATGTATTTTACATAATGTGTTTTTATCAGATTATGTTTTTTGCGTAAATGATGACTACATCTAAACCCACAGTAGCGACGTCTAGGGATGATGTAGGCAAACAGATTTCTGGTAGCTACTATACTTCAGTAGCCAGTTGCAATAATGACTATGTGGAGGATGCGGCCTATTCTACACCTTATTTTAGATCTATATGACGATGCTATGCTGATTATATTTATATGTTTTGACGATGCCATTATGTCCTTATTACTTTAGGACATGGTGTAAAAAAGGTACGTTTTACCGATTTTCTGTACGTCTCCCTGGTTGTATGATAGTATACTGTGATACGTATTGCTGTATTATGTTGAAAGACACACTGCTCACTAGGTGTATATATTTGTATATTGTAGATCTGAGGATGGTCATTACGGACTGAAACCGGTCATCGTCTAAAGAATTCATATTGTGATCAAAGTCTGGAATAAAAAACATTTACCAAATCAGTGACTGAAGTTTCTTTCTTTGTTCCTTTTTTGTAATTTCGTGTAGCATTATAGAGATTGCATCAGTGCGATGCACTGCGGAAATGACTACAGAGGTCGGAACTGAATTATTATATAGGGTGAACAGTAACAAAACCGAAAAACTGCAGGGGCGGATTCCTGACTGGAAATAGTGGGAAAAAGATCCTATGAACATGTGTCCGGAAATGGACGGCTTGCAACGACAACATGTTCCAGAACACACCACAGAGCTGCATCGCATCCGCGTCACAACAGACGTTCAAAGTGGCTTCCATGGGATTGCGGGTGATAGGAATAGCAGCGGTTGTCATGCAGGAGACATATAATCGTACTTTGGCTTACATTATGTTAGCGGGCCACTTTGCTGGAGCTTATATTAGAGTTCGCCTCAATGCCCTGATCTTCCAAATTTGGTGCACGCGCAATCCGCCACCTCCCTGCACGTTCGTCACCCTGAAACTACACATAGTCACTCAAACGGCCAGGCCGGCCGCGGTGGTCTAGCGGTTCTAGGCGCTCAGTCCGGAACCGCGCGACTGCTACGGTCGCAGGTTCGAATCCTGCCTCGGGCATGGATGTGTGTGATGTCCTTAGGTTAGTTAGGTTTAAGTAGTTCTAAGTTCTAGGGGACTGATGACCACAGATGTTACGTCCCATAGTGCTCAGAGCCATTTGAACCATTTTTCAAACGGCCAGAATAGGGACTGAAATTTTGCGTTACGTAGTTGGTGTCTGTAAGGGTACTTGTTTTGGCCGTTTGGCCGTTTGTATCTACTTGGCCATTGTAACGCCGCTTCCTTTGGACGAAAAATGAAGATTACAAAAAGAGTACCCCAAAACCCAAAAGTCCCAAAAATCAAGTTCCAACCCTTTGGAATAATGTTGCTTGAATAGTAGCACGTAGATAGAAAAGAAATTCAGTACCAAGTAGCTTAGTGTTTTGAAAAAGAAAGAAAGATAGAAAAAAGATAGAATCCCATTAGTTTCCAAAAAAAATCATAGTAGATCGCAAAGTACCGTAATTAGAAATCACGGAGTAGGACGAACGATCTCAAAGAATACTCTTTAAGAGTACTCTTTGAGAATCGTGTGTAATACCTAGGAAAGAGCCATGCATTGTTACGGTGTTACGACAGTTTGCCGGAGCAAGTCGTACCTCAGCTTGTGCTCGTATACGTGGGCGCGACGAGATTGTTTTTTGAACGCTAAAGATTTGCGATCTACTACGACGCACTGAACTTGTAAGAAGTAAATCAGTAACTTCAAATAGGATATCACTTAGAATCCTGATAGTGAAAGATTCGATATTGTCTTCAATTGAATATTTTCAATAAAAGACTGGACATTACCCAAAGTTAGAAACAATTAACGATGGACCGATATAGAGACTAAACTTTGAAACCGAATTGTGAGAAAAGAATTAACTTTCGTAAAATCAGTTAATGGGCTCTGGAATTTGCATAACAACTTGGACTGAAGTATACGTCATTAATTCCACCCAGATAGGAAAAGCTACTTCCTTACGGCAATGTTAGGATGTGAAAATAGTGCCATAAACCAGCATTCAGTGTTATTACTGCGTTAATAACTTCTTTCAATCCATTCAATATTGTGTACTCAGTAAATAATTATCTGTGCGACGACATTGATTGTCCAGGGAACGCGGCGGCCGTAAGTACTCTTTGCCGCATTAACCAATTATCGCTCTGTACGAACTATTAGGCTATAGTAAACTGAAAAACTTTAGTGGAGATATCGGTGCTGTGTATGCACTGAAGCTATGATTAATACCGGAATAGGAACTGGTAAATCCTACGTGTAGCTGTGTTTAAATACGCCGGGGAGCACGTAATTCCTTGACCTGATCGAGACAAACGGTGAGATTTCAAAGCAGCCCAAATAGATTTTTTGTATAACTTCAATATATACAGCTCTGCCGCTAGTTACCCAGATTGCGACGTTATACCATACGCTAACAACATCTCGGCTTGTTCGCGACCTGACTAACGGACCATTCTGGTGCTTACAGTATGCTGCGTCAGTCACACAGGCTGCAGCACACAAGGTACACACACACACGTGGTCAGAGGAACTTTGTTTCGTCAGCGCCATCTACCGTGGCAATGACACGTTTCCGGACACAAGATCGTAGGACCTTTTTTTCCTCTACTTCAAGTCAAGAATCCGTCCCTGCAGTTTGTCGGTTTTATTTATGTTCACCGTTTATATGTTCATACTATTTTTTAAAGTAAACTAGCTTTTGTAATTCGGTATCTTGAGCATAATATGGCCATTGTCTCGTCAGCTTATGTGTGATAAAGCCTGGAGACGCGTAGTTTTGAACGGAAAAAAGATGCTCCTTCAGAGTGTGTAAGGATTTCTTGTTCTTTGTTGTGGGAACATGGAACCTGGAACCTGTTTATCTCCCAAGCACATAGGTAGCACATGAATTAGGGTAGGTGCTACATATCCAGATTCCTTGCTTGTCTTTATTAAATGTTTCTACTATAATTGATGATTTTATTCCAGGCACGTGGTTATTGTGTCCTTCCGTCGAAAAATGGTTCAAATGGCTCTGAACACTATGGGACTTAACATCTATGGTCATCAGTCCCCTAGAACTTAGAACTACTTAAACCTAACTAACGTAAGGACATCACACAACACCCAGTCATCACGTCCTTCCGTCGAATAGAAAATTTGGAGACATGTGTTTGTTCAGTATTACCCATGTCTCGATGTGAGTTTTGTTTGGTTATCACTTGGGTTTTGATGTATTCACATTGTTTCTACAGGATATGAAATTTCAGAATATAGACTTATTATCAAAAGATGCTTCACAAACTTTGTTTAGAACATGAGTCTTTGCGTTTTCCTAAAATGTCTTTGTTCCAATGTGTTCCTTATGTGGGCAGGATCTAACATTCTGCGTGGTGTCTGTTTGTTCTAAGTCGTGTCTCCCTACCACTTTCGCGCAACGACGCTCTGAGCGTGTTTTTTAGGGAATTGACTAGTTTGAACCTGGAACCTATTGCTGGTAAGGAGACGCCAGACCACACATGACATGTAGAGTTCAGAAGAGTCCAGAGACTAGCGATGATATAATCAAATACTTAATGATTTCACCGTCAGCTCCACTGCACTCCCTGTAAAAGAATCTTAATACTAACTAAATTTAGTGGAAGGGGTTCAAGGCTTTCCTATTTTTAGTTAGCTGCTAAAATAATGTCGAAAAAGCAGTTAAGTTTACCATTGGAAATTTTATTCTACTCACAAAACATTGTTTATAAATTGCACTATTGATAAAAGGAAATATTTTAATACAGGATGATAAAAACCAACTGCGTTGAACAAAAATGTGAACGAATATTCCCTGAATGGGTTTCCAAGTTCTACAATGGATCGAAGGATGACTTATGCCATATCACATCTATAATCTAGATTTAAGTTAAGTTTCATAAAAGAGAAAACTATCAAAATGGTCTACAGTGACCCTCAATTATCTTTAATTACTTATCTAACTTGTAAATTACAGTGGCTGATGTGGCTTCTCCATAATTATGTAACAGAAAAATCATCGCGTTTCAGATTTTTACTTCAAGTAGCAAATGTGAACACCATGAGATTTAATTGACGAAATTTACGATCGACACTAGTATTACGTAAAAAGGGGATGTAACAGATGAGACTTTTGCAGTTCTGAGTGGAGCCTTATGCGCTCAAAAATGTGGCATCGCGTGCGTTCATTACCTTGTCGATGTTTAGGCGGCGTCAGGGGGTGGCGGGCGGCACAGCTCCACGCACCTCGCCGTCTCGGAAGCAACTCTCTCCTAACTCCTCCTTACTACAATTTACAGAAGTTGGTTTAAAAAAGCTAGCTGGCTGTGTTTTCAACTGACCAATCAGGGTCTCAAAGTTAACCTTAAGCTCCGCATACAAAAATTCTGTCTATCCAACGAGAAAAGTTATACTTTTCGTGGTGGGGCAATGTTTTTAACGTTTGCAACGTAACAGAGATGCGAAAAAGTCTCACACTAAAACTTACAGCTGGTGTGGCCCTTTTAGTGTTATCGTAAGGTCTATACTGTTCTTCTGGAGGGCTCTATCTTTTAACATGGGATGGGGGGTGGTCCTGGCGATCGGCCTGCGACGTGTGTGTCCGTCCCTTATCGTAGGGCCTTCTAGCTTAACACGGTTCTGCTCTCGGCTTCTGTTTTCGTTTCTTCCCTCGGAACTGCGTCTGTTTCACGGTGGGGAGGTATGACATGCATTTAGGCGTTCTCCTGTTAGTCTGTGGTATTCCATTTGCTCACTCGTTGATCGTATTACTTTGGTTAATTTAATATCAGGATTTATTCGGAGCTATGTGACATACTGCCGGATTTGCTTATCATGTCAGGGTTTTCATGGAAGGTGTTGGATTTGCCTGACACCTTACAAGGACGTAACTTGTCCATAAGTGCCTAATATCCTCTTTCACAACTGATTTTTGCTACCATATATACGCGCAGACGTTATTGAAACGTGCTTGTGTAGCCAAGTTATATCTCGTTTTTGAACATTTTCGGCTAGTCTGGAGGGAGTGACGTTTTGTGCAGTGAAGGGGAAGCAGAAATATTACATTTATCATGAATCAGTCTACCTCCAATACTTGACTGAAGAGAAACAGCCTTTGTAATTCTTAAATCAGAAGTCAGATCAGTTGATTTTCCAATACCATTTATGTAAATCAACAAACGATTGGAAAATCGATATTGACGGTCTAACAAAACCGATGCTGGCCTTGAAATGTAAACACGACAGTCGAAAAAGGTTTCTGATGTTGGATTTTCGTTTTTCGAAGTTGTATCTCTTGTAAAGTTAGCAAAAGAGCAGTACCCTTTGCCGTGTTCTTCATAGTGGTTTGCAGAGTTTGTATACAGAGGGTGGCCGAATATATGAAACACCACTAACACAAAACTACCGCTCCTGAAACGGTGTAGGAAATCCGTTGGCACTCAAAACAGCTTCCAGTCGCCACGTAAAGGATAAGTACAGGTCCTGTAAGGGTTTTAAGAGAATTTTGTACCAGTCTTCCTGCAAGATAGTGGCAAGTTCAAATAACGATAGCGATCACGCGCTCACTCCAACTTACACCACAAAGTCTCAATAACATTGAAATCTGGTGACTGTGGCAGCCAGTGGAATTCGAGTTCATACCTGTGCTCACAAAGTCGGTGCTCGGAGATGCAAGCTTTGTGAACAGGGGACCTGTCACCTTACAACACAGGGTCACCACTGGAGAATAAACTCTGCACCATGGGATGGACCTGATCAACCAAAATTGTTACATAGACCTTGGCAATAGTGCGACCTTGCAGAGAACTGCGTGCCTACGGAGTATCGCCTCAGTTGTGCGACTGGATCCGTGATTTCCTGTCAGAAAGGTCACGGTTCGTAGTAATAGACGGAAAGTTATCGAATAAAACAGAAATACACTCCTGGAAATGGAAAAAAGAACACATTGACACCGGTGTGTCAGACCCACCATACTTGCTCCGGACACTGCGAGAGGGCTGTACAAGCAATGATCACACGCACGGCACAGCGGACACACCAGGAACCGCGGTGTTGGCCGTCGAATGGCGCTAGCTGCGCAGCATTTGTGCACCGCCGCCGTCAGTGTCAGCCAGTTTGCCGTGGCATACGGAGCTCCATCGCAGTCTTTAACACTGGTAGCATGCCGCGACAGCGTGGACGTGAACCGTATGTGCAGTTGACGGACTTCGAGCGAGGGCGTATAGTGGGCATGCGGGAGGCCGGGTGGACGTACCGCCGAATTGCTCAACACGTGGGGCGTTAGGTCTCCACAGTACATCGATGTCGTCGCCAGTGGTCGGCGGAAGGTGCACGTGCCCGTCGACCTGGGACCGGACCGCAGCGACGCACGGATGCACGCCAAGACCGTAGGATCCTACGCAGTGCCGTAGGGGACCGCACCGCCACTTCCCAGCAAATTAGGGACACTGTTGCTCCTGGGGTATCGGCGAGGACCATTCGCAACCGTCTCCATGAAGCTGGGCTACGGTCCCGCACACCGATAGGCCGTCTTCCGCTCACGCCCCAACATCGTGCAGCCCGCCTCCAGTGGTGTCGCGACAGGCGTGAATGGAGGGACGAATGGAGACGTGTCGTCTTCAGCGATGAGAGTCGCTTCTGCCTTGGTGCCAATGATGGTCGTATGCGTGTTTGGCGCCGTGCAGGTGAGCGCCACAATCAGGACTGCATACGACCGAGGCACACAGGGCCAACACCCGGCATCATGGTGTGGGGAGCGATCTCCTACACTGGCCGTACACCACTGGTGATCGTCGAGGGGACACTGAATAGTGCACGGTACATCCAAACCGTCATCGAACCCAGAGTTCTACCATTCCTAGACCGGCAAGGGAACTTGCTGTTCCAACAGGACAATGCACGTCCGCATGTATCCCGTGCCACCCAACGTGCTCTAGAAGGTGTAAGTCAACTACCCTGGCCAGCAAGATCTCCGGATCTGTCCCCCATTGAGCATGTTTGGGACTGGATGAAGCGTCGACTCACGCGGTCTGCACGTCCAGCTCGAACGCTGGTCCAACTGAGGCGCCAGGTGGAAATGGCATGGCAAGCCGTTCCACAGGACTACATCCAGCATCTCTACGATCGTCTCCATGGGAGAATAGCAGCCTGCATTGCTGCGAAAGGTAGATATACACTGTACTAGTGCCGACATTGTGCATGCTCTGTTGCCTGTGTCTATGTGCCTGTGGTTCTGTCAGTGTGATCATGTGATGTATCTGACCCCAGGAATGTGTCAACAAAGTTTCCCCTCCCTGGGACAATGAATTCACGGTGTTCTTATTTCAATTTCCAGGAGTGTAATATCCGGCGTTCCCCAAGGAAGTGTTATAGGCCCTCTATTTTTCCTGATCTATATTAACGACATAGGAGACAATCTGAGTAGCCGTCTTAGACTGTTTGTAAATGATGCTGTCATTTTCCGTCTCGTAAAGTCATCAGATAACCAAAAGGAATTGCAAAATGATTTTGATAAGATATCTGTATTGTGCGAAAAGTGGCAATTGACCCTGAATAAAGAAAAGTGTGAAGTTATTCACATGAGTACTAAAAGAAATCACCTAAATTTTGATTACGCGATGTTGTTGTTGTTTAAGCGATAAGTCACACAAATCTGAGGGCTGTAAATTCAACTAAATACTTAGGGATTACAATTACAAATAACCTAAATTGGAACGATCGCATAGATAATATTGTGGGTAGAGCAAACCAAAGACTGCGATTCATTGGCAGAACACTTAGAAGGTGCAACAGGTCTACCAAAGAGACTGCTTACACTACGCTTGTCCGCCCTATTCTCATGTATTGCTGTGCGGTGTGGGATCCGCATCAAGTGGCACTGACGGATGACATCGAAAAAGTACAAATAAGGGCAGCTCGTTTTGTATTATCGCGAAATAGGGGAGATAGTGTCACAGACATGATACGTGGCAATCATTAAAACAAAGGCGATTTTCGTTGCGACGAGATCTTATCATGAAATTTCAATCACCAGTTTTCTCCTCCGATTGCGAAAACATTCTGTTGGCACCCACCTACATAGGGAGAAATGATCATTACGATTTAATAACAGAAATCAGTGCTCGCACAGAAAAATTTAAGTGCTCGTTTTTCCTGCGTGCCGTTCGAGAATGGAACGGTAGAGAGACAGCTTGCAGGTGGTTCATTGAACCCTCCGCCAGGCACTTAATTGTGAACAGCAGAGTAATCACGTAGATGTAGATGTAGATATATAACGCATGGGACCCATTCGGTTTGCCGAAGTTGTTTCACCACAGAAGATCGTAACACTCCTTTCAATCACCGTACAACGTCTAAATGGCAGATATTGAGAGAACCGATCGCGGAATTGAAAACCAGGACCAGATGAGGTACCTATAAGATTCTATAAAGATTATGCGAAAGAACTTGCTCCCCTTCTAGCAGTAATTTATGGCAGATCGCTTGAGCAACGAAAGGTACGTAACGACAGAAAAAAAGCGTAGGTCATTCCCATTAGTGAGAAAGGCCATAAGACAGATCCACACAATTATAGACCTAAATCGTTGACGTAAGTGTCATGTACAATTATGGAACATGTTTTATGCTCAAGAATTATGACTTTTTGGGAAATGAACTTCTCTATAAAAATTAACATGGATTTCGCAAACAGAGAGTCTGCGAAACTCAGCTCGCTCTGTTCCTCCATGAGATCCACAGCGCAGTGGACAACGGCGCTCAGGTTGATGCCGTGTTCCTTGATTTCAGTAAGGCATTTGACACCGTCCCGCATTGCCGTTTAATGAAAAAAAAATAGAAACTTACGGAGTATCGGAGCGCATTTGCTATTGGAGTCAAGACTTTTTTTTCTTGCAGATAGAACTCAACACGTCGCTGTTAACGGAACTAAATCGACAGAGATAAAGGTAATATCCGGAGTACCACAGGGAAGTGTGACAGGGCCGTTGCTGTTTACAATATATATATAAATTTTCTAATAGAAAGTGTCGGATGCTCTTAAGGCTATTGGCAGATGATGCAGTTGTTTACACCAGAAGATAGTAAAAATTTGCAGAACGACCTGCAGAGGAATGATGAATGGTGCAGGTTCTGGCAGTTGACCCTGAATATAAATAAATGTGACATATTGCGCATACATAGGAAAAAAATATACTACTGTACAGCTACACTACTGATGACAAACAGCTGCCGTAAAATAGCTAGGCGTAACTATCCAGAGCGACCTTTAGTGGAATAACCACGTAAAACAGATAGTGGAAGAAGCAGATACCAGACACAGATTTATCGTAAGAATCTTACGGGAAATGCAACTCATCCACGAAAGAAGTGGCTTACAAGGCGCTCCTTCACCCGATTCTTGAGTATTGTTCATCTATCTGGGATCCCTATCTGGTAGTACCAATAGAGGAGATCCAACGAAGAGCGGCGTGTTTCCTGACGGGATCGTTTAGCTGGCGAGGGAGTGTTACGGAGATGCTAAACAAACTCCACTGGCAGACGTTACAAGAGAGGCGTTGTGCATCATGGAGAGATTTACTATTGAAATTTTGGGACAGAACTTTTCAGGAGGAGTCGGACAACATATTATTTCCTCCCACATACATCTCGCGTATTGACCACGAAGAGAAAATTCGAGAAATTACAGCCAATACAGAGGCCTAGTGACAATCATTCTTCCCATGCACTATTCACGAGTGTTGGAGGGATCAGATGGTGGTACCAAAAGTACCCTCCACCACACACTATTAGGTGGTTTGAGGAGTATGACGTAGACGTAGATAGCATGACATAGAGGCCCAAATCATCACCGAAAACCCGCCATATTCCACTGTTGCAACATAAACTCAGCCAGAAGTTGGAAGTAGTGTGAAACAAGACTCATCCGACCCAGTAACTTTCTTCGACTGCTCCCTAGTCCACAATTTATTGCTTCGGCACCACGTTTTCTTGTTACCGGCATTTGCGTCACTGATGAGAGGTTTTGGACTTCCAGCTCGCCCTGCAATTCGCAGCCTGTGGTGCTCCCTGAAAGGGTTCGAGAGTGCAACATTCAGCTCTGCAGTCATTTTGCATCTGCCGACTTCTTATTTGTCGGCGCAGTCTGTCACGATCACTCAACAAACTTTGGGCAGCGTTGTGACCTAGTGACAGATGATGTTTTACCGCCTACCCTCTATGTGGTATAAATCTTCGATACGGTGCCTCTCGAAATACCATCCTCTTCGGTTACCTTCGAGCACCAACAATTTGCCCACGTTCGAATTCATTTTAGCTGCGACGTAATGCACTCACAACTACACTGCCCTGGCCGGCCGCGGTGGTCTAGCGGTTCAGGCGCTCAGTCCGGAATCGCGCGACTACTATGGTCGCAGGTTCGAATCCTGCCTCGGGCATAGATGTGTGTGATGTCCTTAGGTTAGTTAGGTTTAAGCAGTTCTACGTTCTAGGGGACTGATGACCACGGATGTTAAGTCCCATAGTGCTCAGAGCCATTTGAACCATTTTTGAACACTGCCCTGACACTTGCAGTGTCTTGAGAAGGTTGCTCACGTGATGAAATAAAACAGCGCAACATGCGGGCTTGGCAAGCACCTGCTCTGCGTTGATGTGTACGTTTGTCGCAGTGTTCCCAACTCCCGGCAGCAGCGCAGCCAGAAGTGCTCCCCTGGCCTGGTAGCAGGCCGGAAGCACGTGTGTGGCGGCATTAATCTGCGGCTGTTTGCTTGGCCTGCCTGCCGTGTGTACACAGCCAGCGACCGCCGCCCTCGGCCTACACGCGCGCCCCGGTACGGCGCCACGGCCACCGCTGGCGGCTGCTGCCCTGTAAGAACACGACTCACACACCTCTGCTCTGCGCCACCGGCAGCGTCTTCCCGACAACAGCGCGTGAATTACGGCTGCGCTGCTCTCCTAAATACAGCTCACTGTGTGCCCGAAATCCTCACGGAAGGAATGTGTAACACACTTAAGCGCCAAAGAACTGGTATAGGCATGCGTATTCAAATACAGAGATATGTAAACTGGCAAAATACGGCACTGCGGTCGGCAACGCCTGAATAAGACAACAAGTGTCTGGCGCAGTTGTTAGATCGGTTGCTGCTGCTACACTGGCAGGTTATCAAGATTTAAGTGAGTCTCAACGTGGTGTTATAGTCGGTGCACGAGCGATGGGACACCGCATCTCCGAGGTAGTGATGAACTGAGAATTTTCCCCTACGACCATTTCACGAGTATACCATGAATATCAGGACTCCGGTAAACATCAAATCTCCGACATCGCTCCGACCGGAAAAAGATCCTGCAAGAACGGGACAAACGACGACTGAGCAGAATCGTTCAACATGACAGAAGTGCAACCCTTCCGCAAATTGCTGCAGATTTCAATACTGAGCCATCACGAAGTATCAGCATGCGAACCATTCAACGAAAAATCATCGATATGGGCTTTCGGAGCCACAGACCCACTCGTGTACCCTTGATGACTGCTCGACACAAAGCTTTACGCCTTGTCTGGGCACGTAAACACCGACATTGGGCTGTCGATGACTGGAAACATGTTGCCTGGTCGGACAGGTCTTGTTTCAAATTGTATCGAGCGGATGGACGTTTACGAGTATGGAGACAACCTCATGAATCCGTGAACCCAGCATGTGAACAGGGGACTGTTCAAGTTGGTATAGGCTCAGTAATGGTGTGGGGCGTGTGCAGTTGGAGTGATACGGGACCCCCGATACGTCCACATAGGACTCGGACAGTTTACACGTACGTAAGCATCCTGTCTGATCACCTGCATCTATTCATGTCCATTGTGCCTTCCGACGGACTTGTGCAATTCCAGCAGGACAATGCGACACCCCACACGTCCAGAATTGCTACAGAATGGCTCCAGGGTCACTCTTCTGAGTTTAAACACTTCTGCTGGCCACCAGACTCCCCAGACATGAACATTATTGAGCTTATCTGGGATGCCTTGCAACGTCCTGTTCAGGAGAGATCTGCATCCCCTGGTACTCTTAGGGATTTATAGACAGCCTTGCAGTATTCATGTTTTCAGTTCCTTCCAGCACTACTTCAGACACTAGTCGAGTCCATGCCATGTCGGTTGTGGCACTTCTGCGTGCTCGCGGGGGTCCTACACGATATTATGCAGGCGTACCAGTTTCTCTGGCTCTTCATTGTATATATACATAACTAAGTTTGTGCGGAACCCTATGAGCGCATGGGTTCACAGCTTTGATATATATTTCGGTAACTCATTCAATACGTTCTGAAACAAAGATATCTATCCAAAATGTTGTGTTTGTGGGGACAATACAATCTGCAGAGTTCCCAGGTTCCTTCATTGGCCGTTCACAAGGGTTTGTAGATTCATGATAGAAGGAGGCAAAGACATGTTTAATTTTTCTGCATCCATTGCTGCGATCGGAACTGAGGTCCGTTATCTGATAATACTTTGTCTATGCGACCAGCTTCTTTCAGTAAGGGTTTAAAAATGGTGCAGATACAGTGGTTGCTATTGCTCTGCATAGTGGGGTAAATGACACAAATTTCGACGTAAGTCGTACCGCCACAAAAACGAAAGAGTAACCATTCTTTGTTCTGGAAAGGGGGACAAATAAATCGATGGCTGCGAGTGGTCTTAATTTATTAGAGATTATAGGAAACACTGTAGCATCGTGGGATATAGTAGGAGGTTTTCATTTTTGACATAGTTTACACTTTGAAAGCACTATACAAATGCTTTTCTACATATTGAGAAGATAAATGTGTCATGTAACTTGTAAAAACATTTCTATGCCCCAGGATGAGCGTAACCAAGTTTTATGTGCCACCCAACTTTGTTCACCAAGTCATCAAAAATACATATCATCCATAGTTCACTCTTAGGACTTCTACTATGTCTGAAAAGAATATTGCTCCACATCAGATAAACTTTTCTCACAACTGCATTGTCCTGTCCTTCCATTTCTCTTTGATTTCCCTCCATGTAGGATCCTTATCTTGCTTCTCAGCGATGTCAGCCAGTGTTAGTGAAACATAAATCTCAAATGCAACCTTTTCAGTGTGTAAGATACTAAAGTTATTTTCCTGACAATCTTCTTCAGTTGCTATGATAAGACCAACAGGTGAACGAGACAAAGTGTCAGCTACTATTTTTTGTGTCCGTGGTATGTAAACAATATTAAAATGGAACTCCTGCAAAGTTAAGGGCCAACGCTTAAGACAATAATGAGTTGACTTAGCAGTCATCAGAAACTGAAGGGCACAGTGATTAGTACACTCCTTGGTATGTCTGCCATACAAGAAATGTTGGAATTTATCAAAAGCCAAAACCACATCAAATGCCTCCATTTTGGTCACAGAGTAATTACATTCTGATTTAGATAAAATTCGACTGGCAAATGCAGTAGTCCTTTTCCTCAAATTCTTGAAAAACGTGCCTGCCAAGCCCAAATTTAAAGCTGTCACATGACAGATCTGGATGATATAGGCACAGCAAAAAGTGCATGCTTCAAACTTTGAAATTCATCCTGAACTACCCCTTTCCAATGGCCCAGAATATTCTTACCAGTCAACTCATACAACCTGGGAGTGATAAAGATTTTCAAACTAATGAGGTGATGGTAGAAATTAATGAGCCTTAAAAACCTTCAGAGTTGACATTTAGTTGTAGGTAGTTTGCAATAACTTCTAACTTTTCTGGACCAGGCTGAAGTCCTTCATTAGGCATCATATGACTAAGAAATTCAATTTGAGATTGGCCAAACTGCGACCTTTCCAAATCAACTGTGATGCAAAACTCATAAAATAACTGTAGCTGTGAATTAAGAATCACGACTTTTCTGCAATGAGGATATCATTAACATATGTGGTAACTCTTTCCTTCAAGTGTTCAGGAATAACAGAGTTTAATCCACAAATAAAGCAGAAGATGAAATGTTAAGTCCCAAGGGCAATTTACAAAACTGGTAACAGCTACCAAAGCAAAAACAAAAACTGTATATACACTACAAGCAGGGTGCAACCGTCCTTACCAAAAGCTGGATCTGAGATCTAAAGTAAATAACAGCTTTCCACCACGAAATTTCTGTAGCAATTACTCCAGTGTCTGACAAACATTTTGTTTCAGGAAGAATAATGGTACTAATCTGTCTGGGATCTAACATCAAATGTATTGACCCATCTCCTTCTTCAGCAAAATGAAACGGGCTGTTGTAAAACTCACAGCAGGCTCAATGTCACATTGAGCTAACATGGACTGGATCTCATTCTGTACTCTTTCCCTGTGTACCAATGGAATAGCATAAGGTGGAACAAAAACTTCATATGTTTGTTGACTTTAAATTCATACAGAAATTTTCGTATGGTAGCAGGTTTGTTGACAAAGACTTCAGCATTTGACTGTAAGATATCGAATACTTCTTGCCTATCTACTTCAGCAGTATCCTGTACACTGAGTATTTTGATGTTGTTGTGATCTTCAGTACAAAAACTGGTTTGATGCAACTCTCTATGCTACTCTATCCTGTGTTAACCTCTTCGTCTCCAAGTAATTACTGCAACCCACATCCTTCTGAATCTTCTTCCTGTATTCATTTGTTGGTCCCCTCTATGTTTTTTATCCCTCCGCACACTTCCATCCAGTACTAAATTGGTGATCCCTTGATGCCTCAGAATGTGTCCTACCAACCGATTCTTTCTTCTACTCAAGTCGTGCCACAAATTACTCTTCTCCCCAGTTCTTTCAGTACCTTCTCGTTAGCTAGGTGATCTAACCATCCGATCTTCAGTATTCTTATGCAGCACCACTTTTCAAAACCTTATATTCTCTTCTTGTCTAAACTGTTTATTATCCATGTTTCACGTCCATACATGGTTACACTCCATTCAAATACTTTCAGAAAAGACTTTCTGACACGTAAATCTATACTTGATGTTAAACAAGTTTCTCTTCTTCAAAAACGCTTTTCTTCCCATTGTCAGTCTACATTTGTTATCCTCTCTACTTCTGTTATTTTGCTGCCCAAATAGCAAGACCCATCTACTTTTGTGTCTCATTTCCTTGTCCAATTCCCTCAGCATCACCTGATTTAATTGGACTGCATTCTATTATTCTCGTTTTGCTTTTGCTGATATTCATCTTATATCCTGCTTTCAAGACAATGCCCATTCCGTTCAACTGCTCTTCCAAGTCCTTTGCTGTCTCTGATAGAATTACAATGTCATTGGAAAACCTCAAAGCTTTTATTTCTTCTCTGTGGACCTTAATTACTATTCCAAATTATTCTTTTGTTTCCTTTGATGACTGCTGAATATATAGGTTGAATAACATTGATATGGCCTACAACCCTGTCTCACTCCCTTACTGCATCCCTTTCATGCCCCTCGACTCTTTTACTGCCACCTAGATTCTGTACAAGTTGTAAATAGCCTTTTGCTCCTTGTATTTTACCATGCTGCCTCAGAATTTCAAAGAGGGTATTCCAGTCAATATCGTCAAAAACTTTCTCTGAGTGTACAAATGCTATAAACACTAGTGTGCCTTTCCTTAATCTATCTTCTATGAGAAGTTGTAGAGTCAGTATTGCCTCACATGTTTCTAGGTTCCTCCGGAATCCATACTAATCTTCTCTGAGGTCAGCTTCTACCAGTTTTTCCATTCTTCTGTAAGGAATTCATGTCAGTATCTTGCGACCATGACATTAAACTGATAGTTCGCTAATTTTCACATCTGTCAGCTCCTGCATTCTTTAGACTGGAATCAATATATTCATCTTAAAAACTAAGGGTATTTCGCCTGCTCTTGCTCACCAGATGGTAGAGTTTTGTCATGGCTCGCTCGCCCAAGGCTATCAGTAGTTCTAAGAAAATGTTGTCTCCTCCTAGGGCGTTATTTAGAGTTAGGTCTTTCAGTAGTTTGTCAAATTCTTCACACACTGTCTATCTTCCATCTCATCTACATCGTCTTCAATTTCTATCATATTGCCATCAGGTACATCTCCCTTGTGTAGACCCTTTATGTACTCCTTCCACTTTCAGCTTTCACTTCTTCACTTGGGACTGATTTTCCATCTGAGCTCTTGATTTCATCTCTTTTGTTCAAATGTCTCCTTAATTTTCATAGAGGCACTATCTACCTTTCCCCTACTGGTATATTCTTCTAAATCATGGATTTGTCCTCTTGCCATTCCTGATTGGCCACTTTGCACTTCCTGTCAATCTTAGTTTATAGACGTTTGTATTCCCTTTCGCCTGCTACATTTACTACTTTTTTACATTTTCTCCTTTCGTCAGTTGACTTCAATATATCTTGTGTTACCCAAAGTTTTTACTAGCCCTCATCTTTTTACTTACTTGATCCTCTGCTGCCTTCACTGTTTCCTCCCTCAGTGCTACCCATTCTTCTTCTACTGTATTGCTTTGACGTGTTCTTGTCAATCGTTCCCTAATGCTCTCTCTGAAACTCTAAAAAACGTCTAGTTCTTTCAGTTTATCCAGGCCTCATCTCCTTAAATTCCCTCATTTTTACAATTTCTTCAGTTTTAATGTACAGTTCATAACCGATAAATTGTGTCAGAGTCCACATCTGCCCCTGTAAACGTCTTACAATTTAAGATGTGGTTCCGAAGTCTCAGTTTTCCCATTATACAATCAGTCAGAAAATTCCAGTGTCTCCAGGTCTCTCCCACATTTACAGCTTTCTTTCGTGATTCTTGAACTAAGTGTGAGCGATGATTAAATTATGCACTGTGCTAAATTCCAGCTGGCGGCTTCCTCTTTCATTCCGTTGCCCCAGTCCATATTCAAATGGCTCTAAGCACTATGGGACTTAGCATCTGAGGTCATCAGTCTCCTAGACTTACAACTAGTTAAACCTAACTGACCTAAGGACATCACACACATCCATGCCCGAGGCAGGATTCGAACGTGCGACCGTAGCAGCAGCGTGGTTCAGGACTGAAGCGCCTAGAACCGCTCGGCCACAGCGCCCGGCTAGTCCATATTCGCCTGCTACATTTCCTTCTTTTCCTTTTCCTACTATCGAATTCCCGTCCGCCATGAACGTTAAATTTTCGTCTCCCATAACTACCTCAATAATGTCTTTTATCTCATCATACATTTCTTCAGTCTCTTCATCATCTGCGGAGCTAGTTGGCATATAAACTTGTACTATTGTGGTAGATGTGGCCTTCGTGTCGATCTTGGCTACAATAATGCGTTCAATATGCTGTTCATAGTAGCTTGCCCACTTTCCTAAAGTCTTATTCATTTATAAAACTACTGCATTGCCCCTATCTGATTTTGTATTTATAACACTGTAGTCACCTGACCAGAAGCCCTATTCCTCCTGCCACTGAACTTCACCAACTCTTACTATATCTAACAACTTCAACCTATCCATTTCATTTTAAAATTATCTAACCTACCTGGCCGATTAAGGGATCTGACGTTCCACGCTCCATTGTTCCTTCTGATAACGACATCCTCCTGAATAGTCCCCGCCCGGAGATCTGAATGGGGGACTATTTTGCCTCCGGAATATTTTACCCAAGAGGACGTCGTCATCATTTAACCATACAGTAGAACTGCATGTCCTTTGGAAAAATTATGGCTATATTTTCCCCTTGATTTCAGCCGTTCGCAGTACCAGCACAGTTAGGCCGTTTTGGTTGATGTTACAAGGCCAGATCAGTCAGTCACCCAGACTGTTGTCCCCGTAACTACTGAAAGCTGAAAGGCTGCTGCCCCTCTTCAGGAACCACACGTTTGTCTGGCCTCTCAACAGATACCCCTCCGTTATAGTTGCACCTATGGTATGGCTGTCTGCATCGCTGAGGCACGCAAGCCTGCCCACCAACAGCAAGGTCCATGCTTCATTTTATCACGTATAATTTCCGAGGTATCGAAAGACCGTTCCATTTCGTAAGAAATACTTAATTTATGACCAATAGCTTCAGTGGAAAATTAGGATTTTAACGAAGATAAAAATTTCAAACAGTTGATGTCTTCTTCCTGTTATGTAATCGAATCCTCGTATTGCAAATATATTAACTTGCGAGCTCTCGGCTGAGCAGCATTAAAATCAGAATTGCCTTATATCCAGTCAAGAAATAGACATCCAATGTCATTTGTGTAGTAAGAAGTGGCACCATTTAGAAGTTAGTAGAGAACTGATGACCTCTAAAAATTAAATTCAAACGTGCTTGGTTTCTGACTTCTACAATTTTGCGAATTTTTGGTTCGTTGCCATAGAAATATTGGACAGACAAATGACCCCTGTCATTTAGTGAAAGCTGCCTCACTGATAAGCGAAATAGGACTACCCGAGTCTAATATTGCTGATGCATAAAACCTGTCCAACACAAACTGACACTGTAGGATGGACTAATATGTTCTGAATGTCTACCTTTTCTTCCAGCAAGGTGTTTCTAATATCATCCAACTGGACAAAATTTATTCGTCTCTCCTCTGAATCCATGTCACAAATTGTTTTTCCTAAGAAACTGTTACCAAAGTCTACTACCATGTCATTAGTTTTCCGTAGTGCTTGTCGATGTACATCTTTTTCAAATTCACTATTATCATCTGACTAAGGCGTGTAATCAGTTATCCAGTCAGAAACATCGATTTCCCTTAAGTTTAATGCTTTGTTCTCAACAGTCTCTATATTAACAGGATTATGGTCGTTTTCACCTAGCAAAAGTTACTCATTTTCATCACTAAATAGTCTCACACTGTTCATTTTGTTCACTAATGGGTTCACAATGCACGATATTTGTGTTATGAATAGAGGAATTCTCTGTATCGACAAACTAGTCGTTTGTACCATGTGCCATCAGTCATCCCTGTGATGGCCCGTCACGTCTAATATTATCACGAGGATTAGATAGTGTAATCTCATCTACTTCACCACGTCGTTCAGGACTAAAATTTCCACTCTCGCGTTCCTCCTGATTATTTCTTTCGTAATAACTGTTATGATCAAGCAAACTATGTGCTGTTTGGTTCCAATGATGTGATCTGAAACCAGTTTTCTCAGTTCCTCGATTTGAATTAAAATTTCGTCTTTCACACCGATTACTGTTATTTCATATATTATACTCTCCTCCGTGGGAATCACCATTACTGCCGTAACTTCTTTGGTTCCTAACTCCACGGCCTCTGTTTCTACGTCTGAAATTGCAGCGATTGTTCGACTGATCTCTCGAATGCCAATTTTTCGAATAATTACGATCTTGACTATTGGAGAACTGACTATTCTGTTCATATTTATGTTCAGATTCGGAGAATACCCAGATTTGTTTCGTTGTAATTGGAAATTTTGTCTGTTGCTGTCTCTGTATTTATTTCACGAGTAAAATTTCTCACAGTCAACTTTGAGTTCTTGCACTAAATTTTGAAACTCCTCATGTCTTGAAACTTCCTGGCAGATTAAAACTGTGTGCCCGATCGAGACTCGAACTCGGGACCTTTGCCTTTCGCGGGCAAGTGCTCTACCGAGATACTGGCAGAAGTGAAGCTGTGAGTACCGGACGTGAGTCGTGCTTCGGTAGCTCGGATGGTAGAGCACTTGCCCGCGAAAGGCAAGGGTCCCGAGTTCGAGTCTCGGTCGGGCACACAGTTTTAATCTGCCAGGAAGTTTCATATCAGCGCACACTCCGCTGCAGAGTGAAAATCTCATTCTCCTCGTGTCTTGTTTACAGCGACCTACCAAAATAATGTATTGCAAACCTGTTGGTAGTTTGTTCAAACAAATTCTTATTAATTCAGATGGACTGTACGGATTCGATAAGAAGCGATTCTTGCTTATCATGTGTTGAGAATAGTGCGCCGGGCTGGAAAAATTTGATTGTTCAAAATCCTTTAGCATAGTGATGCTATTTTTAGCTGTCTTGTGTTGCTTCAGATCAGCATTCCGACAAGAAAGTGTGATAAAAATCACCTTCATTTGGCATTCTTGTGCGATTGCTTCTCATTCTTGTGGCTGATTCATATTCTAAATAGCCTCACTTATATTCAAGTTTATGATCAACTGGCCATGAAGGTGGGAGACAGTTTTGAAAATATTGTAGCCACGCTCTGGGATGCATGCCATTAGCAGAATTTCGAAAAACTTCAGATTTTCGAAGTGTAAGAAAATGTTTGTAATCAAATCAGTCATTATGATGAGGGGGTAAATTATTTTTCACGTTGTGTGAGACATCCGAACTATTTTGTTTGCGTAACGTACTGTGTTCGCGTGTCAGTACACTTATATGGGACAAATCAGAAAGTTCGTCAGGAGCATTAAAACTCAAAGTATGGCTATCTGTATATCACGCTCGTTACTGATTTTCAGTATGGTGTTGGCCCACACTTAGTCTTGATGACAGCTTCCACTCTCGCAGGCATACTTTCAATCAGGTGCTGGAAGGTTTCTTGGGGAATGACAGCCCATTCTTTACGGAGTGCTGCACTGAGGACAGGTAACGATGTCGCTCGGTGAGGACTGGCACGAAGTCGGCGTTCCAAAACGTCCCAAAGGTGATCTGTAGGAATCAAGTGAGTACTCTGTGCAGGCCAGTCCATTGCAGGGATGTTATGGTCGTGTAACCACTCCGCCACAGGCCGTGCATTATGAACAGGTGCTCAATCGTGTTGAAAGATGCAATAGCCAGCCTCGAATTGCTTTTCAACAGTGGGAAGCAAGAAGGTGCTTAAAGCATCAATGTAGGCCTGTGCTGTAATAGTGCCATGCAAAACAACAAGGGGTGAAAGCCCCCCCCTTCCCATCATCACACCATAACACCACCGTCTCTGAATTTTACTGTCGGCACTAGACACGCTGGCAGATGACGTTCATCGGGCATTCGCCATACCCACACCCTGTCATCGGATCACCACGTTGTGTACTATGTTTCGTCACCCCACACAACGTTTTTCCACTGTTCAATCGTCCAATGTTTACGCTCCTTACACCAAGTGAGCCGTCGTTTTGCATTTACCGACGTGATGTGTGGCTTATGAGCAGCCGCTCGACCATGAAATCCGAGTTTTCTCGCCTCCCGCCTAACTGTCATAGTACTTGCAGTGGATCCTAATGCAGTTTGGAATTCCTCCGTGATGGTCTGGATAGATGTCTGCCTATCACACATTACGACCTTCTTCAACAGTCGGCGGTCTCTGTCAGTCAGCAGACGAGGTCGGCCTGTACGCCTTTGTGCTGTACGTGTCCGTTCACGTTTCCACTTCACTATCACATCGGAAACAGTGGATATAGGGATGTTCAGGAGTGTGGAAATCTCGCATACAGGCGTATGACACAAGTGACACAAAATCACCTGACCACGTTCCAAGTCTTGTGGGTTCCATGGAGCGCCCCATTCTGCTCTCTCACGATGTCTAATGAGTGCTGAGGTCGCTGATATGGAGTACCTGGCAGTAGGTGGCATCACAATGCACTTAAAATGAAGAACGTGTAATTATTGGGGGTGTGCGGATACTTTTGATCACTTAGTGTAAGTGGAGCTCGCGCTTCATGATGCGATTTCCAGACTAGCCGGTACATCAAACAATTCGTCTGCGAGAAAGCAACCCGTTTTCAATTAAATTTATATACGCCGTCTGACTGCAAAACAAAATGACTCAGTTTAAAATATCGGCTTTGAATATTGTTATTCTTCATATTTAGTCTTGTAAACAATCACTGTGCCAGAACTGTTATTTTAATAACACAGCAAATGAACCTAAAAATTAAAGCACCAGACTTTCTGATAAAACTGCTTGAAAATTCACAAGATAGCACTTTCCTGAAATCTTACTGATATTAAGCCTCTGAACTGATATTATTTTCACAATACACTCCGCCAATCACTGTGACTTTCAGTGGACATGAACTCTGATCGTAATTAAATTTACTGGCCTACCCGTGCGCACGGAATGCACGTCTGATCTGCAACTTGTTATTGTTAGAAATAATGATGTGACTGTCAAAAATCAAATTTCATTTGACGTAGTGGCGATGTTCTGTGCAGTACGGCATCTTACCAATTTTCGTAAATGCTTCTCAGTAAACTCGTGATGTGCAATGCGAATGTGGAAACACAGTCATAAAAGTAAATGGAAATGGGGACTAATCTTAACGACTGACAAATGAGACGAAAATCTCCAAGTTTAACTGTTCCATAATAACAATCCACCTTTGCGTAAAGTTCTCACATCTATACAAGTTAGCAAACTATTTCTTAATAACTCTCCTCTCACAATTCTCTCCCTTGACATTTGTTTCAACTATAAAACAAGACCATATGCTTCATTAGAAAATTTCTACAACAAACTTCAACCATACGCAAAGTTGTACCAATGAGAAGCTACACAGTTACAAATATGAAAAAAACTAGATTACATTAAAAGTTGGCTTTTATCATTCTTCCTTTCATATAATCTCATTTGTTCAATATCTTTCCTGAAAACATAATATTACAAAATCCTTTTTAAATAATGCTGCCTGCAATACACAGTAGACCAGTTTCTTCCTTTCTAAACCAAGTACATTGCCAGACTGTCCAACACACTCTGCTACTCTCTGATTTCCACTGACAAAGCAAAGTTAACCTCTCTGACCAACATCTCCGGCTTCAAACACAGTCTTACGAAGTATATGATAATATCGATATTACAGAGGTTGAGTACATTTATCAAATCCGCAGCTTCATTCACATTTAAGGCCAAAACTTTCTGAAAATCGTCATGGCAAGTAGAACAGCCCGTTTTAACAGCGGATGTTCAGATCCCTGTTTGGCAGTCGAAGTTTATATTTTCCTAAAAGGCTGAAGCGACTGCTTTTGAAAACGACACCAGCGATTTCTCTCCCCGTCCACGACAGCGCTCTCTAACGCCACGTCGTCGACGGAACGTTAAATCTTAAACTCACTTCCTTTTTTATACGAAATGATTCTGAGCATTCATTAATGGAATAGAAATCGGAGGAATTATTTTGGTAGTTTTCACCTAGCCATGCACTTCTTATGTGGGTTATACAGTACAGAGATAGTCGTAAATGGTTTGACTGTCCCTGTTAATGTATTCTTTTTTATTCCTCGTGCCACTGTTCATATTTTCGGATTTTGGTCCCAGTATTTCACAGCTTCCTCTGCCTCGTGACCCGTTTGTGTCCACTGCACTGGCTGCAGACGCCCCCATCCGCCCGCCGGGTTATTAATCCCGGTGTCTTTTCAAACATTTACACCGTCCCGGGCCGCAGTTAACGGCCCATCATTTTCATCACACCCTCCCCCTCTTCCTCCCCCTACCCTCCTCTCGCCTACAAGTCTCTTCCGGCAGACGTTCCTGTCAGATTATTCTGCGGCAGGGGCCCGGCAGTCTGGAATGACGAAAAAATAAAGTGTCCGCCGCAGCTGCTGTGTTTGCTTTGAAATTTTTTAATGGGTCTGGAGAAACGCGCTGTTGACGGCCTCCCTCCCTCCCCCTCCCCCACCCCCTCTCCCTCCACCCCTCCTTTCCCACCAGTCGTCCAGCCTGTTACGGAGATTCCGGCCGCACGCCACCCTATTGCTGCCAAACCCATCGCGATACTTGAGCGCCGCAGTAGTGGTGCCTGAAATGAAAGACCAACAGTGCGAATTTTTCGTTGTCTTCGCAAAGTCAAGGAATAGACGATCATCAAATGGTGACCAATCTGGGTGGGGACAATCCTTTTAATGTGTAGACACGTCCGTACTGACTACGGAGTTGTTTGCCATTCATCATGTTATTCCTTACACAATCGATTTACAAACGTGAATCTACACTACTGGCCATTAAAATTGCTACACCAAGAAGAAATGCAGATAATAAACGGTTATTCATTGGACAAATATATTATACTAGAACTGACATGTGATTACATTTTCACGCAATGTGGGTGCATAGATCCTGAGAAATCAGTACCCAGAACAACCACCTTGATACGCCTGGGCATTGAGTCAAACAGAGCTTGGATGGCGTGTACAGGTACAGCTGCTCATTCAGCTTCAACACGATACCACAGTTCATCAAGAGTAGTGACTGGCGTATTGTGACGAGCCAGTTGCTCGACCACCATTGACCAGATGTTTTCAATTGGTGAGAGATCTGGAGAATGTGCTGGCCAGGGCAGCAGTCGAACATTTTCTGTATCCAGAAAGGCCCGTACAGGACCTGCAACATGCGGTCGTGCATTATCCTGCTGAAATGTAAGGTTTCGCAGCAATCGAATGAAGGGTAGAGCCACGGGTCGTAAAACATCTGAAACGTAACGTCCACTGTTCAAAGTGCCGTCAATGCGAACAAGAGGTGACCGAGAGGTGTAATCAGTGGCACCCCATACCATCACGCCGGGTGATACGCCAGTATGGAGATGACGAATACACGCTTCCATTGTGCGTTCACCGCGATGTCGCCAAACACGGATGCGACCATCATGATGCAGTAAACAGAGCCTGGATTCATCCGAAAAAATGACGTTTTGCCATTCGTGCACCCAGGTTCGTCGTTGAGTACACCATCGCAGGCGCTCCTGTCTGTGATGCAGGGTCAAGGGTAACCGCAGCTATGGTCTCCGAGCTGATAGTCCATGCTGCTGGAAACGTCATCGAACTATTCGTGCAGATGGTTGTTGTCTTGCAAACGTCCCCATCTGCTGACTGAGGGATCGAGACGTGGCTGCACGATCCGTTACAGCCATGCGGATAAGATGCCTGTCATCGCGACTGCTAGTGATACGAGGCCGTTGGGATCCAGCACGGCGTTCCGTATTACCCTCCTGAACCCACCGATTCCATATTCTGCGAACAGTCATTGGATCTCGACCGACACGAGCAGCAATGTCGCGATACGATAAACCGCAATCGCGATAGGCTACAATCCGACCTTTATCAAATCCGGAAACTTGATGGTACGCATTTATCCTCCTTACACGAGGAATCACAACAACGTTTCTCCAGGCAACGCCGGTCAACTGCTGTTTGTGCATGAGAAATCGGTTGGAAACTTTCCTCATGTCAGCACGTTGTAGGTGTCGCCACCGGGGCCAACCTTGTGTGAATGCTCTGAAAAGCTAATCATTTGCATATCACAGCATCTTCTTCCTGTCGGTTAAATTTCGCGTCTGTAGCACGTCACCTTCGTGGTGTAGCAATTTTAATGGTCAGTAGTGTAATACAGTACATAAAATTATATATGATACACATAAAGGGGAAAAGTTTTTAGTAAAAGCCGCGAAAAGTTCTTGACCAATTTATTTCAAATTTTTGTCTGATGCTCTAATAAACATTCGGACTGACATTTTTAAAATACATGTATTGCATATACATATGTTTAGTGTATACAGAAGACACGTTGTTAGCAAAATTCTCGGGACTTTACGGACCTTTTTACTTCAAATTGCTACATGATACTATACTAAGATTCAAACGGACGTAGGCTATATATTGTTGTAACCAAGAATGTACCAATTTTCTTTTACAACCACTGAAGAAAATGCTTGGTTGTGAAAATGTGTGGTTTCGTTTTCTTTCTCGCAATCAGTTTTAACTTAGGTACTGGACAATTAAACTATTAGACAATTTGTTCCTTCCACATATATTCTTTTCCGTTATATATGATTTTAAACAAAAACTATATAAAAAACAGTTGTTTTGTCTTCCTCCTCGCAGTCAGTTTTTTAAGAGGAAAGACTTATGATTTGAGTACTTCTATGGAATCTGAGTCATTCAAAACTCTACAATCCTCCCCGTTCACAGATTTAAAAGTTTGAGAAGTACTGTCATTGCAGCTGCTATCCTCAAAGACCCAGCATCTGGACAGGTCTCTCCTGCTCCCCTTATAGTAATCCAACCGATTTACCCATTCATTTTAAGTGACTTCATTTGTCAGTCAAGGTTTCGTTTGAAGTAACAATAAACAAGGATCAAGGTCAGCAAGGGAGGGTAAGAGGAGATGAACAAAGACGTGGAGGGGGAGAAAATGGACAGAGAGAGGTGGAAGCAAGAGGTGGTCAGAAAGTGGGGTGAGGAGGAAATAGAGATAGACTGGGGGGGGGGGGAGAAGGAAAGTGAGAGGGGGAAGAGGAGAAGGACAGAGAGAGTGGGGGAGGTGAAGGACGGAAAGAGGGATGTGAGAGTCTCCCCTAAGAGTCATCAGGCATGTTTTATCTGCTATTTCGCAGATATTTGAACTTCCTTTTTTTGCAATGTGTAGCTTGAGCCAGCCAAAACAAACTCTGTTCAAAGCAAAGCTTCGATTTATTTTCCATTACAAACAGAAGCGGAATTTTACGAGCCATTCGACTGAGCGGTCCCAAACAGGGACAGAAAACACAATAAGACCTTTGTTCACCATGACGAGGTCTCCCGACTTACCCCACCTCGTGCACTGCCCTGGCCTGTGCTATCTGCTAACACCGTGCAGCAGCGCAGCTCAGTCGTCGCTGGAGTACTGGTTATACTTTGTGTTTTACTATCCGTACTGAACATATCGCTAAACCGAATAACGCACAAGCGAACTTTTGGGACACTTTATCGAATGGGAACGTAAATGTCTGCTTTAAAAAAGATTTTATTTGTAACTGGTAACAAACCGAAGCTTTCTGTTGACACTGGTTGTCGCGTGATTCATGTGATGAGCAGTATTTTTTTAGGTAAATATCACATGAGAATTGCAAAAATGAAATTGAAAATATCTGCCAAAAGACCGGCAAAAATGCATCTGACAATGAAACGCTCATCCTTGTTCGTCGTCTCTTTGCTCCTGTATCTTCAGGTGAAGTTCCATTCGCGACTGCAGCCAGAATCCACGAACTGCGCGAGACATCACGCCACGCATTCCTCGGTAGAGTTCTTCCCAAACGTTCGTTGGCGGACTTGTATAATTTCTAGGCCTTACTACACGTACGCTACAGAGCCAAATAAGGGTTCCAGCCTCGCTTTGATTCGAGAGACAGGGTTAAAAAAGTATTCTCCTCTATATCACGATTCCAAGTCCTCAAGTCGTCTGACTACTTTCAGAAACTGTCTAGTCCGACCATTGGAATCGACAAAGAACACTGCAGTCAGTCTGTACACCGTTGCTCACCGGTTTTTACCATCTCCTCTGTAATCCACACATGATCACACGGTGAAGTTAAGAACATACACAATAACTCCACAGTTCCAATTACCATTGAAATAAAACGCAGTTCTATCCCTCGCCAGGTCCATTTCGTCCGCTGGACAACGCTTCTAACTAGCCAGTTGCTCCACATTCAGTTAGGCGGCCTGTTGTAGCTAAACCGCAACACTCGTCTCGGAAACAGGTAACTGACTAAGCCGCTTCCCACGCTCCCAGGAACGCGCTTCTGAACACTTCCTGAGCGTTGCACACTGAGAGAGTAACTTTACTTGTCCGTGCCTACAAACTTCCGAACTAAGCATCGCAACACCATGTTCACCTGAGAGGGCTCCAAACTCGCTCGGTGCACCCCATCGGGGCTGCCGCTCGACCCACTTCTCGATTTCACTCTTGAGAGCTTTTGAAGGCAGCTCCACGATATTCTTTTCACAGGCAGACGTTTCTGCCAATCAGCCTCCAGAGCAGAAAGTAGCTTGTTCGCATAGGGGGGCGCTGATGAGTATCCACAACCACATGGCATGCCCTAACCTTAGACGGCTTCACTCGAATAGACCATATTCCTTCACCTGTCTTTGTAGCAATCAGTTCGCTATAATTTGTAGTACATTGTGTGCATCTAGCAGTGTGTTTGTATATATAACATATTATCTCCTAATGGGACAGAATCAGGGGATGAGAAGTGAAAAATGTGCGGTAACTGTAGCTCTGCATCAGGAAGGCGTTTCTAGTACAATAATAGCAACAAAAGCTGGCGGAGCCCAATCTACAGGGGTATATACATTATAGCAGACTAACCAACTAGTGCCAACGGAAATGTTCCGCTATCTGGAAGACCCAGCGTAACATTATATAGGGAAGATATCAGTTCATAAGTGTACGGAGTAAACGTTAGAGGAGTCGTGCTGCACCTGAAATTCGCGAGGAAGTTAATAGTATGCGAGCAATTCCAACTTCTGTCCCAATAGTGCAACGCCATCTTCGTGGACAGAATTTAAAACGCCGCTTTTTTATTTTTTTTTGAGTCATTAATCTTCTGATTGGTTTTTTGAGTCTTTAGTCTTCTGATTGGTTTGATGGGGCCGCCACGAATTCCTCTCCTGTGCCAACCTCTTCATCTCAGAGTAGAACTTGCAGTCTACGTCCTCAATTATTTTCTGACTGTATTTCAATCTCTGTCTTCCTCTACAGTTTTTGCCTCTACAGCTCCCTCTACTACCGTGGAAGTCATTCCCTGATGTCTTAGCAGATGTCCTGTCATCTTGTCGCTTTTCCTTGTCAGTGTTTTCCACATATTCCTTTCCTCCCCGATTCTGTGCAGAACCTACCCACTCCTTACCTTATCAGTCCACCTAATTTTCAACATTCGTCTGTTACACTACATCTCAAATCCTTCGATTCTCTTCTGTTCCGGTTTTCACACAGTCCATGTTTCACTTCCATACAATGCTGCGCTCCAAACGTAAAATTATTTCTCAAATTAAGGACTATGTTTGATACTAGCTGACTTCTCTTGGCCAGGAATGCCCCCTTTGCCAGTGCTAGTCTGCTTCTGATGTCCTCCTTGCTCCGTCTGTCGTTGGTTATTTTGCTGCCTAGGTAGTAAAGTTTCTTAACTTCATCTAATTTCTGGCCATCTAACGTGATATTAAATTTCTCGCTGTTTTAACATCTGCTAGTTCACATTACTTTCGTCTTTTTTCTAACCACTCTCAGTCCATATTCTGTACTCATTAGACTTCATTCCATTCAACAGATCATGTAACTCTCCTTACCTTTCACTCAGGATTGTAATGTCATCACAAAATCGTATCATTCATATTCCTTCACCCTGAATTTTAATTGCACACTTGAACCTTTCTTTTATTTCCATCATTTCTTCTGCTATGTACAGATTGAACAGTATGGGCGAAAGACTACCCTGTCCTACACCTTTTTTATTCCGAGCACTTCGTTCTTGGTCGTTCACTCTTATTATATCCTCTTGGTTCTTGTACATATTGTATATTACCCGTCTCTCCTTATACCGTACCCCTATTTTTCTCAGAATTACGAACATCTTGCACCATTTTACACTGTCGAACGCTTTTTCCGGGTTTTCTTTAGTCTAGCTTCCATTATCAAGCGCAACGTCAGAATTATCTCTCTGGTGCCTTTACCTTTCCTAAAGCCAAATTGCTCTTCATGTAACACATACTCGATTTATTTCCCATTCTTCTTGTTAGCAACTTGGATTCATGAGCAATTAAGCTGATTGTGCAATAATTCTCGCACTAGTTAGCTGTTGCAGTCTTCGGAATTGTGCGGATGATATTTTTCCGAAAGGCAGATGCTATGTCGCCAAACTCACACATTCTACACAGCAACGTGAATAGTCGTTTTGTTGCCATTTTCTCCACTTCCCCCGATGACTTTAGAAATTTTGATGTAATGCTGTCTATCCCTTCTGTGTTATTTGATTTTAAGTCATCCAAGGCTGTCTTAAATTCTGATTCTAATACTGGGTCCCCTGTTGTATTCTAAATAGACTCTTGTTTCTTCTTCTGTCACATCAGACAAATCTTCCCACTCATAGAGGCCTTCAGTGTTCTCTTTCCGCCTATCCGCCCTCTTATCTGCATTATCTGCATTTAACAGTGGAATTCCCGTTGCACTCTTAATGTTACCACCCTTACTTTTAATTTCACTGAAGGTTATTCTGACTTTCCTATACGCTGAGTCAGTCCTTCGGACAACCATTTCTTTTTCTGTTTCTTCATAGCTTTCATACAGCAATTTCGTCTAAGCTTCCCTGCACTTCCTATTTATCTCATTCCTCAGCGACTTGTATTTCTGTATTCCTCAATTCCCCTGAACATTTTTGTGCTTCCTTCGTTCATCGATCAACTGCAGTATTTGTTCTGTTACCCATGGTTTCTTCGCAATTACCTTCTTTGTATCTATGATTTTCTTACCAATTTCTGTGACTGCCCTTTTTATAGATGTCCATTCCTCTTCAACTGTACTGCCTACTGCGCTATTCCTTATTGCTGTATCTATAGCCTTAGAGAACTTCAATCGTATCTCGTCATTCCTTAGTACTTCCGTTCTCCACTTCTTTGCATATTGATTCTTCCTGACGAATCTCTTAAACTTCAGCGTACTCTCCGTCACTCCTTCATTGTGATCTGAGTCTATACCTGTTCCTGTGTACGCCTTACAATCCGGTATCTGATTTCGGAATCTCTGACCATTATGTAATCTAACTGAAATCTTCCCATATCACCCGGCCTTTTTCAAGTATACCTCCCCCTCTCGCGATTCTTGAACAGCGTATTCGCTATTACTAGCTGTAATTTATTACAGAACTCAATTAATATTTCTCCTCTTTCATTCCTTGTCCCAAGCCCATACTCTCCTGTAACTTTTTCTTCTGCTCTTTCCCCTACAGTTGCATTCCAATCCTCCATGAATATTAGATTTCCATCCCACTTTACATACTGTATTACCCTTTCGATATCCTCATATACTTTCTCCGTATCTTCAACTTCAGCTTGCAACGTCGCCATTTATATCTGAACTATGGTTGTCGGTGGTGGTTTGCTGTCGATTTTAGTAAGAACAATCCTGCTGCTGTATGGCGGCCAAAAAGCCTTTATTACACAAACAAAATAAGCTAAATAGATTGAAATGGGTACAGTAGCATAAAAACTGGAGCGTGCAGCAATTGTCCTAGTGATATTCCCGGACGAATCTAAGTTTGGGGGATTTGGAAGTCATCGTCGAATTTTGTACGTCGACTTCATGGAGAACGTATGAAGACTCAATGTGTGATGCCAACGGTGAAGCACGGTGGATGATCGGACTTTGTGTGGGTATGTTCTGTGGGATATAAAGTTGGTTATCTAGTGAAGATTAAGGGAACACTAAAGAAGAAAGGATATCAGAGGATACTGATCAACAACACAGTTTTATCTGGCTAGAGACTTATTGGTCATGGTTTCGTTCTGCAACAGGAAAATTATACCAAATATGCTTCTAAATTGTGCAGAGGTTATGTGAACAGAAAAGAGAAATAATGGAAACTGAAGAATACGATTTGGCCAGGTTAGTCACTTGACTTAAATCCCATTGAAATTTTTTGGGCTGAACTTGATAGGAAGGTCATCTAATGTTGAAGATCTATGGAATGATTTACAGACGTGTTGGATTTCAATATCTGCGGAAAAATTGCAAAATCATATCTTCAGAATTCCAAGAGTTTGTGCAGCTCTTCGAAGGGCAAAACAAACACCGTCCGAACAGGCCTTGAGGGCCCAGCGGTACCGACCGGCCGCCGTGTCATCCTCACTTAGGTGTCAACGGACCGGTGTCGCTACTGCTCGATCTAGTAACTCCACGGTTGGCCTCACAAGGGGTAAGTGCACCCCGCTTGCGAACAGCACTCGGCAGACCCGGACGGTAACCCATCCAAGTGCTAACCAAGCCCGACAGCTCTTCACTTCCGTGATCTGACAGGAACCAGTTTTACCAATGCGGCAAGGCTGTTGGCCTTTCAGAGCTCAAATGGTGGATATTTTGAAGAGGCTAAAACGTAAACCATACTGTATTGTACTTAATCACGGAGAGAGAAAATATTTTGTTGGTCTGTTTAGTTTGTGCAATGTGTTTCTACATTAAATTAAAGTACATATTTTTATCATGGGTGATAGAAAACTTTCGACTGGTGGCGTAAATGTGCACCCAGTTCGAGGCCCTACAACAAACCGATGTGAATGATATTGGGCGGTAGTTTAGTGGATCACTTCTCCTTTCCTGTAGACGGGTGTCATCTCTTCTTTCTACCAGCTACTGGGCATGGTTTTTTTGTTCGAGGGATCTACGATAGATTAAAGTTAGAAGAGGGACTACAAATTCAGTATAGAATCTGACAGGGATTCCATCGGGCCATAGAGTTTTGTTCAATTTTAACCATTTCAGCTGTTTCTCAACATCACCGACACTAATACGTATCTCGCTCATCGTTTCAGTGGTACGAGAATTAAATTGGGACGATTTTCCTGTGTTTTCCTAAGTAAAGGAACATTTTAAAACGGAGTTAAGCATATCAGCTTTTGTTTTCTTACCCTCAGTTTCAGTTCCTGTCTCATTCGCTACGGACTGGACACTAACTTTGGTGCCACTAACAGCCCTTAGACACGACCAGAATTTCTTTGGGTTCTGTGAAAGATCACTTGACAATATTCTGCTACAGTAGTCACTGAAGGGTTCACATGCTACTCTCTTGACAGCCAAACGCGTTTCATTCAGCTTCTCTCTACCTGTAGCCCTATGTTTTGTTTTACACCTATTATGCAGTAATCTCTGTTTCTTTAGAAATTTCTTAACAGTGACTGTCTACCATAGAAGGTCTCTCCCATTATGGGTTGTTCTACTTGATACATATCTATCTAGTGCATGGTCAACTGTTCTTTTAAACTTGATCCATAGTTCCTTCACATGCTACTGCCCTGTGCTGAAAGTTTCAAGTTCCTCGCTGAGATATAACACTACCTTTTTTTTTATCTAGTTTACGGAACATGTATAACTTCCTCCTTGTTTCAGTTGTCCTTTGTACTTTGGTAATCATTGTTGGCATAACTACGTCATGGTCACTGATGCCAGTTTCAATGTGCACATCCTCAAAGAGGCCAAGTCCGTTTATGATCGTTACATCCAATATATTTACATCATGAGTGGGGTTCCGAACTAACTGTTCTATCTAGTTTTCAGAGAAAGCATTTAGCAATATTTCACAGGATGTCCAAAACGAATGTAGTACATGTTAACAACGTAGTCACGAGTTGACGATTTTCTGTATTTGGGGTAGCTGAAGAAACAGACTGTCTGGATAATAAAATACAGAAGAATAGCAGTGGCTTTGGGTACTTTTGATAAATTGATACAGCTTTCAAATTAAGCTTCATGTAAGTCTGAAAGTGATAGTTAATTATATTGGTGACTTAGTATTATGCTAGTAAGACACCGTCTTTTAATGCGCATACCAGTGAACTAAGAGGTGATCATCTAGCAATGGAGAGATGCACGTTGGGAATTACTACGCGTGAAAGGAAAGGAACTCATGGCCCAAGGAATATATTTGGCGTGCAAGAGGTTACTGACGGTTGCATGAGATCTCCGACACCTATAGAAGAAAGCAATATTAGGCTTTAACAACCTGTCGAATGCTGACAATATTGTATTTTATTTCAATTTTTTAAGATCCTGGTGTGGAGTGGTAATTTATATCCAACCCCTTTTACACATAATAAAAACAGAATTCCTTCAACAGAATAGAAGGAATAGTCAAGAAAAAAACCTTTTGTTGTCAAATTTAACTTCTCTTTCTGTCAGACATTTTGTATAACTGGCTAAGTGATAAAAAATTTTGGTGCGTAGTATTACGCGCCCTTTTTGTGCAAAAGACAACCTTGGTATGGAATAATAATATCATTTTTTTCATCTGGTACTGTAATTACGTGCATCAGTCTTCCCTTTGAACTGTAATGTATTATTTAGAACGAATTTCATGAGAATGTATATGTACTGTGAGGTAGTAATCAAAATGATTAAATCCTTAAACAGTTGTCTGCCGTGTGATCGTGGGTGGGCACTATATATTATTCTTGCAGCATATTTTTGAGCAATGAAGACTTTCTTAAAGATGAGCTGCCCATGAATATTATCCCGTATGACATTAATGAATGCAAATACGCAGAAAACTGTATGTTAACTTGCTGACTTGTCTCTCACCAAAATTTGCAATGATTCAAAGTGCAAATGTGGCTGAATTAAGTTGTTTTACGAGTTATAAAATATGTTTTTTAGTTTAAGTTGTCATTAATATGGACGCCTAAAAATTTTGAATTGTCCAAACTACACTCCTGGAAATGGAAAAAAGAACACATTGACACCGGTGTGTCAGACCCACCATACTTGCTCCGGACACTGCGAGAGGGCTGTACAAGCAATGATCACACGCACGGCACAGCGGACACACCAGGAACCGCGGTGTTGGCCGTCGAATGGCGCTAGCTGCGCAGCATTTGTGCACCGCAGCCGTCAGTGTCAGCCAGTTTGCCGTGGCATACGGAGCTCCATCGCAGTCTTTAACACTGGTAGCATGCCGCGACAGCGTGGACGTGAACCGTATGTGCAGTTGACGGACTTTGAGCGAGGGCGTATAGTGGGCATGCGGGAGGCCGGGTGGACGTACCGCCGAATTGCTCAACACGTGGGGCGTGAGGTCTCCACGGTACATCGATGTTGTCGCCAGTGGTCGGCGGAAGGTGCACGTGCCCGTCGACCTGGGACCGGACCGCAGCGACGCACGGATGCACGCCAAGACCGTAGGATCCTACGCAGTGCCGTAGGGGACCGCACCGCCACTTCCCAGCAAATTAGGGACACTGTTGCTCCTGGGGTATCGGCGAGGACCATTCGCAACCGTCTCCATGAAGCTGGGCTACGGTCCCGCACACCGTTAGGCCGTCTTCCGCTCACGCCCCAACATCGTGCAGCCCGCCTCCAGTGGTGTCGCGACAGGCGTGAATGGAGGGACGAATGGAGACGTGTCGTCTTTAGCGATGAGAGTCGCTTCTGCCTTGGTGCCAATGATGGTCGTATGCGTGTTTGGCGCCGTGCAGGTGAGCGCCACAATCAGGACTGCATACGACCGAGGCACACAGGGCCAACATCCGGCATCATGGTGTGGGGAGCGATCTCCTACACTGGCCGTACACCACTGGTGATCGCCGAGGGGACACTGAATAGTGCACGGTACATCCAAACCGTCATCGAACCCATTGTTCTACCATTCCTAGACCGGCAAGGGAACTTGCTGTTCCAACAGGACAACGCACGTCCGCATGTATCTCGTGCCACCAAACGTGCTCTAAAAGGTGTAAGTCAACTACCCTGGCCAGCAAGATCTCCGGATCTGTCCCCCATTGAGCATGTTTGGGACTGGATGAAGCGTCGACTCACGCGGTCTGCACGTCCAGCACGAACGCTGGTCCAACTGAGGCGCCAGGAGGAAATGGCATGGCAAGCCGTTCCACAGGACTACATCCAGCATCTCTACGATCGTCTCCATGGGAGAATAGCAGCCTGCATTGCTGCGAAAGGTGGATATACACTGTACTAGTGCCGACATTGTGCATGCTCTGTTGCCTGTGTCTATGTGCCTGTGGTTCTGTCAGTGTGATCATGTGATGTATCTGACCCCAGGAATGTGTCAATAAAGTTTCCCCTTCCTGGGACAATGAATTCACGGTGTTCTTATTTCAATTTCCAGGAGTGTAGATATTACCTTGCCATGTGTACATATTTGTCACTGGTGTACTACCTCTAGAATTACTTTGAAAAAACCATTCAGTAATAGTTTTAACAACATTTTTACAATTTCTTCGGTTGCTGAACGCATATTTCGATTGATTGCAATACTAATGTCATCTGCATGAAGAACTGATTCTGCTTCTTGTATATTATTATAGTTTCTATAAACGAGAAGCGATAGTATAGCAAAGATTGAGCCTTGTAGAACGCCATAAGTGATTTTTCCCCATTCAGAGGAATCTCCCTTGTTTACTTTGGTTGAATAATTAACTACTACTTTTGTATACTTATGGTTAAATACGACATTATCCATTGATTGGCTGGACATGAATTTCTATAAAACCTCAATTTATCTAGAAGAATATTGTGATTTCACAGTCAAATGCCTCAAACAGCTTACAGAAAATGTCAAGTGGAGCTATTTCGTTATTTAATGCTTGTAAAATTTGGTGAGTGAACTTGTAATTGTATTCTTATTTGAAGAACTCTTCTGAAACTCAAACTGTGATTTGCTGAGGCTATTATTGTTCCTAAGATGAGATACTATTCTAGAATACGTAATCCTCTCAAGAATTTTGGAAAATGATGTCATTAGTGAAAAGGTTAGCTGTTTATCGACATCTCTCCTGTCGCCTTGATTAGTCTTAATATGGGTGGTCGGACAGGGATGTGAACCACCGTCTTCTCCAATGCGAAGCCAGTGTGTTACCACAGCGTGACCTCGCGTGGTCAGAGACTACAAGATGTGACATTGTGATAAGTTCGGAGGAAGAGGAAGGTGGTGTCAACGAAGCAACCGCGCGCACACAAATGTGCTTCCTGAACGAAGTGCGGTACACGTCGCTGTCGTTAATATTGCCGTCGTAGGCTTCGTGTTCGGGTCACGTCTGGGAGGAATGACGCAATCGGATTAGAAAGTCAGCCGCAGCAGCCGTGCGCGCCCTCCAGGATGTTTACGTGTCCGGGCTGTGGGTCTTGATTAGCCTGCCAGTGCTGCAGGCAGCCGGGCACAAGTCACGCCGAGCGTACGCAAATTTAGCAATCTGTGGAACACTCCAGCGGATGGCTGTTTTAATAACTTAGCTGTTGATTTACCCACCAAAATATTTTACAATGACATTAGACAGTTCAGCTTAAGACATATCTAAAATAATTTTAAAATTATTTATGGAGAAAAAACAACTAACTAAAATATAGGACCGCTGGTTTTTGCGCTGTACCAACCGGGATGGTGTAAGGTCCAAGCAGGAAGACTGGACGACAGAGGACATAAAGCAGGAATACGAAAACTGAAGCCTTTCATGTTATAATGTTTAGCTGGATTGAAGAGTTTTTAGCAAACAGAACACAGCATGTTGTTCTCAATGGAGAGACGTCTACAGAGGTTAAATTAACCTCTGGCGTGCCACAGTGGAGTGTTATGGGACCATTGCTTTTCACAATATATATAAATGAGCTAGTAGATAGTGTCGGAAGTTCCATGCGGCTTTTCGCGGATGATGCTGTACTATACAGAGAAGACGCAGCATTAGAAAATTGCAGTGAAATGCGGGAAGATCTGCAGCGGATAGGCACTTGGTGCAGGGAGTGGCAACCGACCCTTAACATAGACAAATGTAGTGTACTGCGAATACATAGAAAGAAGGATCCTTTATTGTATGATTACATGATAGCGGAACAAACACTGGTAGCAGTTACTTCTGTAAAATATCTGGGAGTATGCGTACGGAACGATTTGAAGTGGAATGGTCATATAAAATTAATTGTTGGTAAGGCGGGTGCCACGTTGAGATTCATTGGATGAGTCCTTAGAAAATGTAGTCCATCAACAAAGGAGGTCGCTTACAAAACACTCGTTCGACCTATACTTGATTATTGCTCATTAGTGTGGGATCCGTACCAGGTCGGGTTGACAGAGGAGATAGAGAAGATCCAAAGAAGAGCGGCGCGTTTCGTCCCAGGGTTATATGGTAAGCGTGATAGCGTTACGGAGAAGTTTAGCAAATTCAAGTGGCAGACTCTGCAAGAGAGTCGCTCTGCATCGCGGTGTAGCTTGCTGTCCAGGTTTCGAGAGGGTGCGTTTCTGGATGAGGTATCGAATATATTGCTTCCCCCTACTTATAACTCCCGAGGAGATCACGAATGTAAAATTAGAGAGATTAGAGCGCGCACGGAGGCTTTCCGGCAGTCGTTCTTCCCGTGAACCATACCCGACTGGAACAGGAAAGGGAGGTAATGACAGTGGCACGTAAAGTGCCCTCCGCCACACACCGTTGGGTGGCTTGCGGAGTATAAATGTAGATGTAGATGTAGATAATCAGTGAGTGATTCACTCCCTAGTTAATCGACAAGTACCACATAGTAATATTCGATTGGTCTAATAGTTCTTATAGGTGGGGACAAATTACTACAAGTGCTCCACAGGGATCAGTATCACGACCTATTCTTGTCTTTCTATAATGAATTGCCATAGCATACTGATAAAACAGAATACATACTGTTTGCTGATGATATCCTCATCATAATCAGTCCCACTAGAGATACAGTATGTGAATTACTCTGAATGTCTTTATTGATGGTGTTTGGTAAATGGCATTGACTTAAGTTAGAGAAGACAGTGTACTCTCTGTCTTGTACAAGGTAGGATATATTATCATCAATAAAATGGAAGAAAAGAAATACGTAAAACAGAAAAATTAAAATTCATGTGTACAGAACGATAAGTTGGACAATACTGCTTGCCATGAAGTTTTTCAGTCCCTGGCTCTACATAAATAATTTGTACAAAGAATGAGACATGTTCTTAACTTATTTTTGACTACCTACGGAATCACAATTACTTACTTTACGTTACATGGGAGTTTGTTGACTATCTTTTCCACATACCACATAAAATGTGACAAAGTTTACAGGATGATAAATTGTGCTAATTCATGCAAACTGATAATATATGTGAATTTTTTTATACTTTATCTTAGGTATTCTAGAGAAGACAAACACGAAACAATACAAAAGCCATCCTTGGCAGTATGACTCACCGAGCACTATGGAAGCTCCGATGCTATCCTGTAATGCTATGTAATAAAAACTGAGACATAGTCATTCTGTTAATCGCACCATGAACCTCGGTACAACATATTGTTGATTACTAAGAGGAAAAGGCACTGCTGTTCCAACATTTTCGTTTAACACTCCTTAAATAAACATAATAAACTCCAACTTAAATTGTACGCAATTATAGTGATTAACCTGAAATAAAAACCATTGTGGCAATACGGGAGGACTAATAACCTACATCCGACACATCCAAACATTGCTATGTGGGAAGACGTAGTGCGATACAAAATGTCTGACACGACTTCAATCGTGACGTACTCCTTTTCGCGAGAATGTTATGAAGCGGTGTATACATTCCAGAAGATCAGTTTTCATCTATTTTCGAAACAGTATGGTCAATATATTGTTCGTTATACCGCTGATACATCGAAAATTATTCCATAATTACAATTCGCGTTTACAACCGTATCGTTCATGCACCAAAACCGTCTAGTATCGGACATCGAAAATGCGTGCAAAAGGAAGTTGAATGACAACATAACCTATAAGCAGTTAAAATTAAGTAAGCAAACGAAACACAAATGAAAGTATTTAGTTGTATTTCCAACACCACTGTGATATTGGCACACTGAGTTTTAGTATCAGCTGCATTCCCTGCGATTGGAGTTGCACGAGTATCTCCATGACGCTTTCAGGTTCACTTAACGAACCTGTGAAGAAATGCGCTGTTATTCTTTAGATCTCCAGTACTTACTCTATCAATGTTATTTGGTACGGGTCCCAGACGGAGAGAAATATTGAAGTGATAGTCAAACGAGGGTTTAGAAACTTAACTCTTTCATGGATTGACTACACTTCCTGACTATTTTCTCAGTGACTCTCAGGCTGGCATCTGCATCACCTGCAATTAAACTTGCCACTGTCAGTATTCCTCATTGAAATTGCTGTCTTGTTTACCTTTTAAAGTGTAGGTTTTCGTTCTTTTCAGCGTGACCAGGAGGGATGTGATGCGACTAGCTTTCGAAAAAGCAGAGGCAAGTAAAATCAACACACGCTTCAACAGGAACCAAAGATCGGCTGGTACAAAATAGTATGACCGTTTCATGAGGCGGCACCCGAACTGAGCTTACGACAATCGGAATTAACATCTCAAGCTAGAGCATCCGGCTTCAACACAACAATTCACGAATTTTTTGATTTGTTGTAGAGGACTGTGGATGAACAGAAAAGCCGGCCGCTGTGGCCAAGCGGTTCTAGGCGCTTCAGTCCGGAACCGCGCTGCTGCTAGGCTTCAACAAGGTAGTAGTTCACAAATTTTTTTTTTTGATTTGTTGTAGAGGATTGTGGATGGACATAAAATCACAGCTACAAGAATATTCAACGAGGACGAAACTTGGCACACAGTTGTGCAACGTCCTGAAAAGGTGCTTGTTAAGAAAAGAAAACATCGAATAGGAGCTGTCACAAGTTGTGAAAGAGGGCTAAATGTGACAGGGGTCTACGCTGTTAGTGCGTCAGGAATCTACGTGCCACCGTTGCTCATATATCCTAAGACGAGAACAATGGAATTTCTTTCATTTGGATCACCTCCTGGGGCAATATTTTGTTGCCAAGAAAAGGGATGGATGGAGTACTTTGCATGTGCTGTCAAGCCTTCTCCAGAAACAAAAGTCTTGTTGATAGTCGATGGACACAGTATCCATACCCAAGTCTAGCCGCCATAGAAATTGCTGGAAAAAATGGAATAATCATGTTATCGTTGCCGTCCCACTGCACTCGCCGCATGCAGCCTTTGAGGGTGGCTTTGCTCAAACCGCTTAATACATACTTCGGGTCAGCAATTGCAACAAAACTAAGGCAGAATCCTGCGAGACGACCGATAACAGAGCACATAGCGTCCCTAGTGACAATAGCTTTGGTCCCCTAGGGCAGCGACTAGGGAAACATCAATGGTTTCGGAGTAAGTGGATTATGGCCAGAGCCGGCCGGAGTGGCCGAGCGGTTAAAGGCGCTACAGTCTGGAACCGCACGACCGCTACGGTCGCAGGTTCGAATCCTGCCTCGGGCATGGATGTGTGTGATGTCCTTAGGTTAGTTAGGTTTAAGTAGTTCTCAGTTCTAGGGGACTTATGACCACAGCAGTTGAGTCCCATAGTGCTCAGAGCCATTTTTTTTTTTTATTATGGCCAGAGATAGACATGTTTCGACCGAAGGTGATTTTCCTCCTTCATTGTCACCGAGCAGCCTGAATGTCAGTGGGATACGAATGGAACGTCCAGACCTTCTCTCACCACACACCCACTCCATAAATCTTCAGACTTCCCAGACACGTCGAAAGTATTTCATGACTATGTTCCAGCAAACAAAATTAGTCCTCTTCCATCAACCAGTGTAGATGGTTCAGGTAGGAAACATCGCAATCTTGGTACAGCGTCTGGTATAATTCTAACTGGAACTCCTCATAAGACAACGCTGGTAATGACGCAATCGACATAACGTACCGCATAAGCACCGGCTGTTTACAGAAACGAAAACGATGATTAAAGTTACAGGGTCTTCAGATGCCAGTGGGACTTTCTGTCTGGTATGTGGAGAATCATTTAAGGAGGACTGGATTCAGTGTGATAAATGCAAAGGATAGTCGCACGAAAAGTGTGCTGAATTAAGAAAAGACAGTTTTTATTTTTGTGATTGGCATTCGTAGTAATCATCTTATTTTGACTTGCTGTGTTTTCTAGTTGACTCCTCCATATTTATTATGTTCAAAAATGTTCAAATGTGTGTGAAATCTCTTGGGACTTAACTGCTAAGGTCATCAGTCCCTAAGCTTACACACTACTTAACCAAAATTATCCTAAAGACAAACACACACACCCATGCCCGAGGGAGGACTCGAACCTCCGCCGGGACCAGCCACACAGTCCATGACTGCAGCGCCTTAGACCGCCCGGCTGTATTTATTATGTATAGACAGGTTAGTATCATGTAGTCCAATTTACACGAATATGTGCTCCAAATTACTCGGATGAGGTCCAAATTACATGCTACTGAACTTCAACTGTTCATTATTGTCACTACAGTAGTTTCATGAAGAAATAAAATTTATATTCATCGATTGATGTATCGTGCTGAATAGTACCCAAGAAAATATATTTCTAGGCTAGGGTTCAGTCAGTCAGAGCTTATCAATGGTGAAATTCATGTGGTCCAAACTATATGGCTTCCCCTATACTGATCCGAATAACGATACTCGCCGACTGTCTGCTGACGACCCAGAAGTGCCACAGAGTTTATGGAGAATGCTATTAATCCAGTCACAAAGTTGGTTTGATATTCTGTGGTGTCTTATTTTGTTAATTGGGCGACAGTGCAGAAATGCATCGAGCGTCCTCCGGAAGTCGAGGAACATGGACGCCAGTATGTGATGGCTTCTGGGTCCCAGGAATCTTCGCGGGATTGTTGGCTGCGGCGCTTCGCGTCCTGAGAGAGCAGACTGGATGGAGGCTGGAACGTTAGCCCTCCGGCTGGACCCTCTGGCGCGCGCCGGAAACATAAATTGCGTGGCGTACGTGCGAAGTGGGGCGCAGGGGGCGCGCCTTGCATACACGGCACCGCCTCTGGGACAGCGAGCGACCTACACCAGCCGCTGCCACTGCACTGGACCCAACACAGAACTCTGTCGTATCTCACACGTCCACGGCTTTCCTGCTCCTCAAGGTATTCAGAAAAAACTGGTCTACAGGCGAGACTTAATATCGTGGCGCCGAGGCGCTGCTAGCGACATAAGAGAGACACATTTTACGCGTCGTCTTGCGCCGCTTATTCAGTGCTGGCCCTGCCTGTTGGTGCAAGAGCTGCATCGACCCAAGACGCCTGCTGCGTGGAAGACACTCTAGTCCGGGCGCTCCCTGCAGCACTCAGATAGTTTATACAAAAAGCTGATATTGAAGGGTGGCTATACTGAGTCACAGCGCCAGAGACTGCGCCAAAGATTATAATTCCGCCGCCTCCACCGGTGCGGTAGTAGTTCAGAGGATGTCGAGGGCTGTTGTTCTGTTGGGCGAGAGAGTAGATGCTGTTCGGTTGGTGTGTAATGTATAGATGGAAGAAGTTGCAATTGTCACAGTGTATTTGAGAAAGGAGATGGGCTTTTGGTTTATGATGCTGGTGTAATGGAAAATTTTCGTCAGTATATAATGAAGTAAAAAGGTATTACAGTTTACTTTAATGACAATGCCTCTTGCTCACAGGTACAGGCAACAAAGCATCTGGCTAGTGTTCATTTATTAGACTTGTAATTCTGGTTTCTATGTGCAATTATAGTATTTCTGGTTTTCAATTAGTTCATTGTAAATGGTGTTTAAAATATTTTGTCGTATTGAGAAAGAGCCGAGCCACACCACCACACACAGAACAGTTACACTTGTGCTTTGTTGTCTCTTAGCTTTTATAGTTGCAGGGGACTTAATTAATCAATTGTGTTAATGGAAATTCCTTGTCATTCTTCATTTTTATTTTATGCAGTCAGATTTCGTGCTAATACTAGTCAGGGCCAACCGGTTACGAGACTTTGTAACCAGTCACACAGCTACTAAAATTATTGCATGTATTCATTATTATTCATAATTAAGCCCCCATGCAATATTCTTACGGTATTCAGTCGGAAACTGGTTTGATGTAGCTCTCCATGTTACTCTATCCTGTTCATGCCTCTGGGATAGTTTAACAACCTATCTGCACTTGAATCACCTTAGCCGGCCGGTGTGACCGTGCGGTTCTAGGCACTTCAGTCTGGATCCGCGTGACCGCTACGGTCGCAGGTTCGAATCCTGCCTCGGGCATGGCTGTGTGTGATGTCCTTAGGTTAGTTAGGTTTAAGTAGTTCTAAGTTCTAGGGGACTGATGACCTCAGATGTTAAGTCCCATAGTGCTCAGAGCCATTTGAACCATTTTTGAATGACCTTACTGTATTCATCACTCGGTCTCTCTCTACAATTTTACCGCCCCGCCCCCCCCCACACACACACACCTCTCTCTATTACCAAACCGACGGTGCATTGATGCCTCATGTATTCAGCCAATCGATCTCTCTTTTTAGTCAAGTTGTGCCACAAATTTCTCTCCGTCCCCCCCGCCCCCAATTCGATTCGAAACTTCCGCATTACTTATTCGTTCTACTCATCTAATTTTCAACGTTCTTCCGTAGCATCACATTTCAAAGGCTTTTATCCTGGTTTTATCTGTACTGCTTACTGTCCACTTTTCACTTCCATGCAATGCTAAACTCCATACAAAATTTTAATAAACTTCCGGCAACTGAATGTCTGTATTTATTAATCGGAACTAAAATTTATATTCGATATTCTCAAATGTATCCTTTTCAAAAACTTTTTTCTTACTACTGCCAGTCTGCGTTTTGTGTCATCTCTACTCCGGTAATCGTCTTATCTGTACACAGGTGGAGACCTGGAGAAATCTAAAGGTTTCCGACAGATGAAGCTTTCAAAACCAGATTTTCGTCAACATCTGCATACACACTAGGCAAGCCACAGTATGGTGCATGGTGGATGGTACCCTGCAGCACTACTAGTCATTTCCGTTCCTGTTCCACCCGCAAAACATCTTCAGATCTAAAAGCAAAGAAAAACAAACTACTTACTTTTTATTATTTTACAAAAAGTATAAAAGTATTGTAGGTAACTGGTGAATTTACCTCTTAGTTGCGGTACAGACACGACAGATTGCTTACGCAACTACAGACCTAAGGTCAATTGTCATACATAATACTAGCTGAGTACCCGGCGTTGCCTGGGTAAGTATTATTTCCAATTAGTGCATCTTCTCCTTTAGCAATCTCCTCCTTCACCCCTCTCTGTCCATCGTCTACACCTCCTCTCTCCATCCACTACACCCCCTCTCTCCATCCACCGCCTCTCCCTCCATCCTCCTTTGTCAATCTCGTGCTCCCCTAGCTCTCTTCCTGTCTCTTCCTCCCCCTGCCTCTGTCCATCCTATCTTCTTTCCTTGCTCTGTCCGTCTCCTCCCCTCCCCTCCCCCTCCCTTCTCGCTATCCATCTCCTCCTCACCCTATATCTGCCCATCTTCTCCTTCCCCTCGCTGTCTGTCCATCTCAACATCTTCCCTTCTCTCTCCACATCATCACGTTCACCCCAATAGGAGGCTGGTGGCTGACACCCAGGCAGGACTTTTTTCCACATCGTAAATAATATTGAAAGGGTACAGTACCGCCCGACATTGAAAATAGGTACAACATACTTCATTATTTTTGTCAGAAGAACACGTTTTTTTTTGTAAAATAACTCAATTTCAATTAATACAGTGAAGCTGGATACCAGTGTGGGAAAGAATGACAATTTATTTATTTAATTGATCACATGTGCACTCCCATAAAGTAAATCCCTACATCCAGTTTGGTGAGATCTGTGAAATGAATGAATGTATGGTCGTCTGCTAACCGCAGATAGTGAATGTGAATATATGATCATCTTTGAGTCGATCCTTTGACCACCTTTGGTGGGACCAAAGAGATGAAATTTGCCTGAGCTTTGAGCGCCTGAAATGTGGCTGACCAATGCGGTAGCAAGGTGCTTCCCCAACCTCGACAGAGATGGGAGATGACCTGGAGAACGGCCATGTTTCGGCACTCTGCCGCTGGATCTTGTGCTGTTAAGACCTTTTTTAGTTGTGCTCCGTAATGACGAAAGAGTGGAGACATGGTATGCATGTGGAATATTTAAGAGTAGTTTGAAATAATAATATCTCTATTTCAGGAACTTTTGTGGGGAGAATTAAATGTCAGGCAGGTAATATTAATGGGATTGTAGTAATCTTCGGAAGTGACCAACGGTCACAATGAAACCACGTGTAGCAATAAGTTGAAATACTTCCGTGTGCTTAAGTTAAGCTGAATTACTAGCATGTGTACAATAAGTTGAAATATTTAAGAAATAGCGTGTGTACCATAAGTTGTAATATTTAAGAAATGGCGTGTGCAGGACTTGAAATTAGAGATGAGTACTTCCACGTGGTGAGTACTGTGTGAGTCTCAAACTGTGTATGAGACAAAAGATAAAGAGAAGTACTCGTCCATGGTATCAGTTGTGATGAATACGTTCTTAATATTACTTTGCGTGATATGATTCTGTGTGATGCTAGAGTCAAACTCTGAGAGAGAAGCAAGGTGAGTCGGCCGTCTATCCAGCAACGCCACTTGGCTTGCATTGCACAGGAAGACGTGCATATATCTCCAGAGTTCATAGTAGGAAAGTAGAATTACGAAGTGGGGCAGTGTCATGTGAAACTGGGATAAATATTGATTGAAGTGGGAAAGCTGAAAGTGATAATGTTGTGACTATTCTCTGTGTAGTATTTCATGTTGTAGTGTGGTGTATGTCATGTAATTTGGGTATGTGTGGTTTGCATGGGAGAGTAGCGAGGTAGTTTCAAAAGATTAGTGGGTTATGCTTGTTCCTTCAGTACCGCTCGGTCTGGAGGAAAGTTTAGTGATGATGATTGTGAGAGTCGAAGTGTGAGGTATAATAAAAGATCCACCATCCTATCCAGAAAGTGCTCTGTAGTGTTAAAAATAATTACGAGACCATAATATAGAGATTCACCATTGTAAAGCCATGCCCACTGGGCGGAATTTCTCATGTGTTATTGTTGTAGGTTGTACAATTTGTGTGTTTAGGTAAGAGAATTTATCAGAATAAATAAGATAGTGAAAAGGAAAAGATTGGTGGACTTTTCCTTCAAATTGTATGTTGTCATGATGTCCCGACTTTATAATGTGTGCGCCATTCATATTCAGTGCGGTGGCCACGTGTTGATAAAAGCCGTTAAATAAAAGACAAAAAGGAAATGTGGTATTGCCAGTGCGTAGTGTACAGTCAGAGTTCTGTAAATTACTGATAGTCAGATGCGTGTTTCCGTTGCGTATTAATCATATAGGAGGATAACTTGTAACTTAAGTGTGAGTACTAGAGTTCATGTTACTCGATAAATAAGAATGAATCCACTCGCTTGGCAGACCACTCATCTTGCAGGCCTGACTGCTTAATGCCACAGTATGAGCAAGGCATGTGGGTGCCTCTCATAATTTCGACCCTGCCAGGATTCCGTTTCTGCCAGGATATTTTGTTGCCAGGATAATTTGGCCAGGATATATTCTGCCAGGATATTTTGCCAGGATACTGTTTTTGCCAGGATATTTTGCTGTTAGGTTTTTTGATGTTAAGATTTTTTTTATGGAATGTATTGTGATAGCGATAGGAAGTAAAATTTTTTTATGTTTGCAATTTCTTTCTGGATTGGTGAGGATCTTTTACTTTTTTATGTAATTAATTGCTATATCGTCCAAGGCTGGAAGATCGTGGTATAATTTTTTTTGCGTAATGTCCATAGTAACTAGGTCGCAGTCGAAAAGTGTAGCCACCATGGAGAATAGCGATTCTGGGGTGGACGTAGCAGTGCAGCAGGAAGTAGCTGTTGACCATGGGTTAATGAGCGGGGACGGCAAGCACTCAGAAGGGGCTGAATTGTTCAGCGGACCGCGGCTAGGTGATCCTTTATGCGGCGGGCTTTGTTCACAATTGGGGGCTTTTCCCGACGATGCGGGCGAGCCGGCACTAGGTCAGGTATGCAGTGAAAGTGCAGCTACCCTTAGCGAAGCGACGGTTTCTCAGGCGAACAATGTGAGCGCACCGATAGTAGCAAATGACAGTGTGCTACTGCAGTTTTTACAGAGGATGGATAGAGATAATAAGGAAAGATTGGAAGCGATGAATAAAGATAATAAGGAAACATTAGAAGTGATGAATAAAGATAATAAGGAAAGATTAGAAGCGATGAATAGAGATAATAAGGAGAGAGCTAGGGAGAATATGGAGAGAGATAGGGAGAATAAGGAAAGATTTGAAGCAACTAAGGAAAGATTGGAAGCAAATAAGTAAAGATTGGAAGCAAATAAGGAAAGACTGGAGGCAATGGATAAGGGAAATAAAGAGGCAATGAGGAAGCTACACACAGTTATCGATGAGCGTCTGTCCGCAGTTAATAATCGGTTAGATGAGGAGGAGAAGAATCTGGGCGCGTTGAAGCAAGTATGTGATGCCGTGAAAGAAAAAGCCAATAATTTGGAGGTACGAATAAGTGCAATAGAGAGCGATATTACAGAACATAGGGGCGTGTGGCCGGATGAGCGAATCAAAGAGGTAGTGGTCAGAATGAATACGATTAGTGCAGATGTAGAAAAGCTCAGTATAAGAGGCGAGACAGGCTCTGACAGTACGCAGCGAGAGGTTTATGCCAACCAGGGTGAGACACAATCACTATTACAACTTAAAGAGGCGCAATTAGAGATAAGTAGGAAACATAGGGAAGAATTTGCACAGTTGCAATTAGCGTGCAGAAGTGAAGGTGAAACACCACCAGGTAGACTGCAGAGGGAGAGTGAGAAAAATTCAAAAAACAAAAATAGGCAGAAAGAGGAAGACGAAATCACAGAGTCAGAAGAACGGTTGTGTCGGATAAAGCAGGTGGCAAACCCAACTGGGTATAGTCCAAGGCTGTCTCAGTTTCAAGATTCATTACCTTCATAGTGGGGACTGCCCCTCAAAATGAAGTTTGTGTGTAACCATTTGAGGGACGAGGCTAGAGCGAAAATGCAGGAAGTTATTAAAGACTGTAGTAGCTATTTAAATGAATTCTGGTCGCAAAGTAAGCAGGACCAGGTTACGCAAAGCATATTGATGATGCGAAATGGTAACGAAGGTGGTATAAGAGATCCAGTGGCGTGCTATCAGGAAATCCTGAGACGAAATAGGTATTTGGATGTGACATACGAACCTGGGGAGCTCATTAGGATCTGTAGAGTGAAGTTGCCAGTGAAATTGCGCAGAGATATAGTGATAGCAGGCAGAGGCGTAGACGATTCTGCGTCATTTCAGCACTTGTTACAAGAATTGGGTAATGAGAGCAATATCGTGAACGGAGACACGACTCATAGGTCAGACAGAGTCGAGGATAGGAACGGCAGAAACTGTCAGAATGACAGGAGAGCATGGAATCCTGGCATTTCATTCTTGTCATAATGGATTGAAGGATAGGAGAAACTAATCCAACATATCGGCCCTTAGCATCTTGCCTTAAAACACATGCAGCTGGCACTGAAAATTGTCTATGTAACAGACATACTCTACTGATATGTAGGAATGCAAATACCATACTTCTGATCAGAGAATAAAACACCAGAAATGGCTTCTGTTAGACTGGTCTCTCAGAGCAAAATTTGCAAATTTTTATTTGGGACAGTAAAGTAAAACGACTGTTTCCTCAAAACAAAACAGTTGCTAAAAATGTTATGTAATAGTGCCAATGAGTCCAGTGTAATTAGTGTGATTTGACTATTGCAGATACTTAACACGTAATGTAAAACGTCAACATTGTGATCAGTATGGAATAGGGTACGTTTATACTGCTGTTACAGGTAACATCAGTAATGTGATCGAAGTTTTTAAATTAGATGCCATCTGATCTATAGTATGTCATAGTCGTGGTGACAGTTATAATGAGGTGCTGTGTATGGTTGTTCGGAATCTGGTGTTAGTGAAAGAGGCCACTAGCACCAAAGTTTCTAACACTTGGGCTGTCCCATCTCTCCCAGCTTGTCTATTCTCTGCACACATTTAATTTTCATATAAACTTAGGTTCCTAACTAGCAAATTCTTTACTGTGTATAGTGGACCATTCAGAGTGAGGCGGATTGTCCATGAAAATGCTGTACTGATTGAGACGATCAAGGGAAAACAATCTCGTGGGCTTCATCACATTTCTAACATCAAATTATGGAAAAGTGAAGGATAGATCGAAAGTAGGCAAGTTATGGTAGATAGTCAGTGTATTTATTTGTGGTGTGTAACGTTGTGCAGGGTCAAATCGAACATAAGAATTTTCAGGCAGGATGTCAGGAAGTATGACGGAATAGACTGGTCGAATGAGTCATGAACAGGAGTCGACAGAGTGGTGTATGTACGTATTTTTTGTCATATGAATAAGGATCAAGCAGAAACGACGTGATGATTAATGAGTGGATAAAGATGGTAGATAGAGAAGCGATGTGATAAATAGTAGTGGATAAAGGTGATATTTAAGGAGAGAAGCGACGTGAAGCAGTGTGATTAATAAAGAGAGATTCGACGTGATGAAACAGTGGTAAATAAAGGTGAGTAGAATTAATAATGTGGAGATGTCTTAGATGTATGTTACAGAGAGGCCTGTGTATGCTGCAATAGAGATTGATGCCAATGGCGAAGGAAGACCAGGAAATGATGGAGTAATGGACGGACGGAGAGCCGAAATACGAATGAAGAGATGAGGACAACTGCACAATGTGAAAGGACATAAAGAGAGTATGAGATCCAGATGGTGAACGTTGTGGAATACTGACGTAAGATGTAATATAAGTATAAAACTAATTCTTACCATAACAGTTGCTATGTGAAAAAAATAATTTTTGTTGTTGTTGTTGTTGAAGCCTGGTACCAGTATAACTAATCAAAACGGTACCAAGAATGTGTACAGTTATTTTGCTGGATGAATAATTTGTGTATTTTTTGTTCTTAGATGAAATGTCGCAATTCTAAGTTGATATTTAGCAGGATGAATAATCGGTAAAGTGAATGCAGAGGTAAGCCGATAGAGAGAGGTGCCAAAGTGAAAGGACGAATTCGGAGACTGGAATGCTATCTCCGAAACAGCTTCATGTGTTATGTGGTTGAGTATAAGGGAGCAAAGGTATGGTATGTTGTGAGTGTGGTGGTGTTATGAGTATAAGGGAGCAAATGTATGGTATGTTGTCGTGAGTGTGGTGGTGTTAAGGTTAGCTGACTTATAGACCTCTTCTGTTAGTGTATTAATGGATTGAATGAGAAGGAAAATGTGATGTCTGGTGAGTGAGAGTCGTAGAGTAGTGTGATCAATGCTACCGATCCATAACTAAAACATTATTGTGTTTTATTGTTTGATTGGGATGAACCTCGATGGCAGGTCAGGATCTGACATGTGGATGGTTCATACATGTCCTAGAAATGTTGTTGTATATAATAAAGGTAAAATATATAAAGAGATACGAATTTCAGTCTGTCACAAGCACAAAGGTGCATTGTATGTTGTAGATTTAGAGTCATCAGTTTCTAAAATGTTTATTGTCTTAGTATGTTAAAGTAGTTTACTAGTTAATAACATGTGGTAGGAAGTTGTGAGCTGTGTAGATTATTTCTTATTTTTTTGTTAGAACACTTTAAAGGGGTATTAATTTCAGTCTGTCACAAGCACAAAAGTTCATTGTATATTGTAGTTTTAGAATCAACAGTTTCTAATATTTTCACTGTGATAGGATGTTAGAGTAGCCTACTATTTGATATTGTAATTATGAGCAGTATAGATTGCTTATTACGCTTTTGTTTTTTTTTTTTACACTTTCATGTTTTGTATGAGGGACGACAGGTACAATGAATAGCACAAGTGTGGGCTGTATATAGAAAAGGGATAAATGTTGATGTTGTATGTGTAGAAAACTAGGGGGTATGATTTTATGTTTTTAGAACAAAGATTCTTTTATTACCAATGTATCTAATAGATCATACATGTAATCAATGAGTATTTAAATACTGTAAGAATATCCTTTTGTCAGTAATGTTGCGAGATGCACGGAAGGGTCTGACTGACTGGGTGTCGTAACGCTCATACCGCTAGTGGGCCGAGCTGACGTCGCCATGGCGACGGGCGACAGAGCCGCGGCACTCCCCACTCCACTGCCGTTCGGGGTACACTCCACGCGCCCACTACAGCAGGTCAACGGCCTGGGGCGACACGCACGTACCACTGGCCATTCATAAGTTCCGCCACCCTTACGACTGGGGAAAGTATCCTGCGGAGGCAACAGCAGGTGGTTTCTTCTGCTCAACGGGGCGCGCAGCGGCGCCATGGCAGAATGGACGACGCGCGGCAGAGCCCAGCGGGCATTTGTTACCAGCAACTATTAACTAGTACTGGACTGTGGAGCCGTGAAGCAAGATGACTGCTCATATGTCTCCATAAGGTGGGAAGTGAAGGACTGGTGTTTCCACATTGTGAGTGGTGAAAAAGATTTTGTCTTTAGCAGACAGGATGATTGTTTTGTTTTGTCTTGACCACTGAACGGTGGGATCCATAAACTTTTGGCAGTGACTTGTTAAGTGTGCTTTGTGAATTGCATGTGGGGCGCTTGGTATTCTCGAAGAGGACAGTTGTCGTTTGGTGACTAATTATTGTATGAACGCGAGAAACTAGAGTGGGACATCGACATCTGCGTCTGTAGTAGGAGACGTTTCTTGAATTGGTGTGGGAATAAGTGCTGTTTGTTGGAACTTACGACTTTTAATTACACCATGAACTGAAAGGACAGAACTGTGGGTAATAGTAGTTGTAGGGCTATCTCTGGACGACCAGATTCGTGTGAATGGTACGCTGAGAGTGACTATGGCATTCGTGTTTAATGTGAGATACAGTTTACTGTTCAGTGCGTGTTCAAAATGCCGATTTGAGTGACTTAAAGACTTTCGTCCGGGTAACCATGGGAGAGCTTTGACACCGAGACAGTGTTTCTAGGGACCCTGTCAGCAACTTTTTAGACCCCACGAAAATCACAGAATGAAATGATTCCGTGTGACTCGCAAGATAGGGAACAATGTATTTGTAATTGTGTAAATGTTTTTTTTTATATGTTTCATTCCTGAAGGGACAGCAAGTGTAATTGTATTTCATTAACATTTGTGTTTAGAATAGTTAGTGTTTGTTTTTTGTTTGCTCTGAGTTACCAAGTTCACGTAGCATGTTTATTAGAATATTTGGTACAATGATGCTTTAATTATTAGCTGGTGGCGTAATACTAACGTAGCGGCTCTTGTTGCATTGGTCAGTAAGGTTGTCACAGGGGACAAGAGTTTGCATTGCACAACAAATGTCGGAATTAATTGATGCATTTTGGTGGCGTGGACAGTAATGATCTTGTTGGTGCTTTGACTGAAGCCACTTATTTTCATTATCACAGTGGTGATATTTCACATTAAGGTGTAATGAAGGCTAGTCGAAATGCAAGTTCTTGTTGTCTAAGTGTGTGACAACAGAGAAATGAGCAGTAGAGTAAGATACGAGAGCTACTGGTGGATTCAAGCACTTATTGCTAAACTATTTATTGTGTGTATTGATATGGAGCCTGACTTCTACGTGTAACTAGTGTACGCAATTTTTTTCTTTTGTTGATTTTGTTTTGTATTTAGACATTGCCGTGTAAAGATTATTACAGCGCTATTTATGAATGTCAGATTACTTGTTCTGTGTTTGGACGGTGAGCTATTTAAAATTTCATGAGTACAATTAGTATTTTTTTAATTTGTCATAGAATTAGTGAAGTTTGGATTACTCATAAAAATAACGAAGATCCCAGTAACTAAGCAAATTTTTATCTAAACATTATTTTTTATTTGTGTGATGTAATGTTTTATTTGTCATGTGGATTGTTGCAAACTTGTATGTGTACGTTACTCCGGATTGTGGAGAGTACAATAATGAAACAACTGTGTCAATACTTTGGTAAAGTAACAGCATTTGGTCGTCTATTTGAGGTCACCAGGGGCTAAGGTCTCCTCCTGGTTATTTTGATGACTTGCTACGTTTGTTCTAATACAGCTTTCTTAAAAAAATGTTCGGAACTACCCTCGCATTGCAAGGATAGTACCGTGCCATTTTTTTCTGCATGGGTAGCCGGTGGTGAAAGGGTACTGTGGTGTCACCGCCAGACACCACACTTGCTAGGTGGTAGTTTAAATCGGCCGCGGTCCATTTAGTACATGTCGGACCCGCGTGTCGCCACTGTGTGATCGCAGACCTAGCGCCACCACAAGGCAGGTCTCGTGATACGAACAAGCACTCGCCCAGTTGTACGGACGACCTAGCTAGCGACTAGATGTACGAAGCCTTTCTCTCTCAGTAGCCGAGAGACAGAATAGCCTTCAGCTAAGTTAATGGCTACGAACTAGCAAGGCGCCATTAGCCTTACAGTGATTGTAATTAAAGTCTCCTGTGCATAGTCAAGAGCGATGTACCACAATGATTGATTAAAGATAAGTATTAATCCAGCTATGTACTTCTCTTCATAGCATTAATTACGTATCCTGTTCCAGTACTTCACGCCCGTCTGCGTTAGTCTAGCGTGCATTTTCAGCCATCTCGTTCTACAAGGTGTTGGCCCAGCTGCCGACACATCAGGTACAGTACCGCCAGACATTGAAAATAGGTACAACATACTTCATTATTTTTGTCAAAACAACACATTTTTTTTGTAAAATAACTCAATTTCAATTAATACAGCGAAGCCGGATACCAGTGTGTGAAGGAATGACAATTTATTTATTTAATTGATCACATGTGCACTCCCACAAAGTAAATCCCTACATCCAGTTTGGTGAGATCTGTGAAATGAATGAATGTATGGTCGTCTGCTAACCGCAGATAGTGAATGTGAATATATGATCATCTTTGAGTCGATCCTTTGGCCACCTTTGGTGGGACCAAAGAGATGAAATTTACCAGAGCTTTGAGCGCCTGAAATGTGGCTGACCAATACGATAGCAAGGTGCTTCCCCCACCTCGACAGAGGTGCGAGAGCACCTCGAGAACGGCCATATTTCAGCACTCTGCCGCTGGATCTTGTGCTGTTAAGACCTATTTTAGTTGTGCTCCGTAATGACGAAAGAGTGGAGACATGGTATGCATGTGGAACATTTAAGAGTAGTTTGAAATAATAGTTTCTCTATTTCAGGAACTTTTGTGGGGAGAATTAAATGTCAGGCAGGTAATATTAATGGGATTATAGTAATCTTCGGAAGTGACCAACGGTCACAATGAAACCACGTGTAGCAATAAGTTGAAATACTTCCGTGTGCTTAAGTTAAGCTGAATTACTAGCGTGTGTACAATAAGTTGAAATATTTAAGAAATGGCGTGTGCAGGACTTGAAATTAGAGACGAGTACTTCCACGTGGTGAGTACTGTGTGAGTCTCAAACTGTGTATGAGACAAAAGATAAAGAGAAGTACTCGTCCATGGTATCAGTTGAGGAGTCGCGTGTGTGATGAATACGTTCTTAATATTACTTTGCGTGATATGATTCTGTGTGATGCTAGAGTCAAACTTTGAGAGAGAAGCAAGGTGAGTCGGCCGTCTATCCAGCAACGCCACTTGGCTTGCATTGCACAGGAAGACGTGCATATATCTCCAGAGTTCATAGTAGGAAAGTAGAATTACGAAGTGGGGCAGTGTCGTGTGAAACTGGGATAAATATTGATTGAAGTGGGAAAGCTGAAAGTGATAATGTTGTGACTATTATCTGTGTAGTATTTCATGTTGTAGTGTGGTGTATGTCATGTAATTTGGGTATGTGTGGTTTGCATGGGAGAGTAGCAAGGTAGTTTCAAAAGATTAGTGGGTTATGCTTGTTCCTTCAGTACCGCTCGGTCTGGAGGAAAGTTTAGTGATGATGATTGTGAGAGTCGAAGTGTGAGGTATAATAAAAGATCCACCATCCTATCCAGAAAGTGCTCTGTAGTGTTAAAAATAATTACGAGACCATAATATAGAGATTCACCATTGTAAAGCACTGCCCACTGGGCGGAATTTCTCATGTGTTATTGTTGTAGGTTGTAGAATTTGTGTGTTTAGGTTAGAGAATTTATCGGAATAAGTAAGATAGTGAAAAGAAAAAGATTGGTGGACTTTTCCTTCGAATTGTATGTTGTCATGTTGTCCCGACTTTATAATGTGTGCGCCATTCATATTCAGTGCGGTGGCCACTTGTTGATAAAAGCCGTTAAATAAAAGACAAAAAGGAAATGTGGTATTGCCAGTGCGTAGTGTACAGTCAAAGTTCTGTAAATTACTGATAGTCAGACCGTGTTTCCGTTGCGTATTAATCATATAGGAGGATAACTTGTAACTTAAGTGTGAGTACTAGAGTTGATGTTATCGATAAATAAGAATGAATCCACTCACTTGGCAGACCACTCATCTTGCAGGCCTGACTGCTTGATGCCACAGTATGAGCAAGGCATGTGGGTGCCTCTCAGTATCTGTACCAAATTTGGTTCAAATCGTTCCAGGGGTTTAGGATAAGCTTTTTACCCATGTCTTCGCCGTTCCTTTCCTGCGCCAGTCTTTTCATCTCGTAGCAGCACTGGGAACATGCATCCTCAATTATTTGCTGTATGTACTTCAATGTCTGTCTTCCTCTACAATTCTTACCCTCTGTAGGTCCCTCCAGTACCTTGGAAGCTATTCCCTGATATGTTAACGGTGTCACATCTCAAACGCTTCGATTCTCTTCGGTTCAGGTTTTCCCATTGGCTATGATTCACTACCATACATTCTGTGCTCCAATCGTACATTCTCAGAAATTTCTTCTTCAAATTACGGACTATGTTTGATACCAGTCGACGTCTGTTGGCCAGAAATGCCCTCTTTGCCTATGCTGGTTTGCTTCTCATGTGCTCCTTGCTCCGTCCGTCATAGGTTTTTTTGCTTCCAAGGTAGTTCCTTAACTTCGTCTACTTTATGATTCCCAATACTGATGTTAAGTTTCTCGCTATTCCCATTTCTGCTACTTCTCGTTGCTTTTGTCTTTTTCTGGTTTACTCTCAATTCGATTATACTGTTCATTCCGTTCAACAGGTCCTGTAATTCTTCTTCATTTTCACTGAGGATAGCAATGTCATCAGTGAATCTTATCGTCCATATCCTTTCACTATGAGTTTTAATACCGTTCTTGAAGCTGTAAGTAGGCTGTTTAGGTTTTCTTATTGGCAACGTTACGTAGCGCTCTGTATGAAAATCACTGGCTGTGCTGTGTGCAGTCTGTGGCTAGTTTGCATTGCTGTCTGCCATTGTAGTGTTGGGCAGCAGCAGCTGGATGTTAACAGCACGTAGCGTTGCGCAGTTGGGGGTGAGCCGCCAGCAGTGATGGATGTGGGGAGAGAGATGGCGGCGGAGTTTTGAAATTTGTAAGACTGTCATGAACTGCTATATATAATATGACTATTAAGGTAAATACAGTGTTTGTTCTCTATTAAAATCTTTCATTAGCTAACTATGCCTATCAGTAGTTAGTGCCTTCCTTACTTTGAATCTTTTATTTAGCAGGCAGCAGTGGCGCTCGCTGTATTGTAGTAGTTCGAGTAACGAAGATTTTTGTGAGGTAAGTGATTGGTGAAAGGTACAGGTTAATGTTAGTAAGGGCCATTCTTTTGTAGGGATTTCTGAAAGTCAGATTGCGTTGCGCTAAAAAAAAATAAAATATTGTGTGTCAGGTTAAGGACAGTCGTGTTTAATTGTTCCAAGGGGACGTTTCATATGGCGACCCTGCCAGGATTCGAACCTGGAATCTTGGCAATGACATTCATCCACAAGCATGGGGGCTATGTAAGTAGGCTGTTTAGGTTTTCTTATTGGCAACGTTACGTAGCGCTCTGTATGAAAATCACTGGCTGTGCTGTGTGCAGTCTGTGGCTAGTTTGCATTGTTGTCTGCCATTGTAGTGTTGGGCAGCGGCAGCTGGATGTTAACAGCACGTAGCGTTTCGCAGTTGGGGGTGAGCTGCCAGCAGTGATGGATGTGGGGAGAGAGATGGCAGAGTTTTGAAATTTGTAAGACTGTCATGAACTGCTATATATAATATGACTATTAAGGTAAATACAGTGTTTGTTCTCTATTAAAATCTTTCATTTGCTATCTATGCCTATCAGTAGTTAGTGCCTTCCTTACTTTGAATCTTTTATTTAGCTGGCAGTAGTGGCGCTCGCTGTATTGCAGTAGTTCGAGTAACGAAGATTTTTGTGAGGTATGTGATTGGTGAAAGGTACAGGTTAATGTTAGTAAGGGCCATTCTTTTGTAGGGATTTCTGAAAGTCAGATTGCGTTGCGCTAAAAAAAAAAAAAAAAGGTATTGTGTGTCAGGTTAAGGACAGTCGTGTTTAATTGTTCCAAGGGGACGTTTCAAAGCTTTCTTTTATTTCCCTCATGCTTCTTCCATGCGTAGATAGAGCAGTAGGGGCGAAAGAGTGGGTCCCTGTCTTACACCCTTTTTAATCCGAGCACTTCGTTCTTGGTCTCCTATTTTTAGTCTTCGCTCTAAGTTCTTGTACTGTATCGTATATTACCTGTCTTTCCCTACAGCTTACTTCTATTTTTATCAGAATTTCGAACGTCTTCCATCATTTTACATTGTCGAAAGCTTTTTCCCGGTCGGCAGATCCCACGAAAGTCTCTTGATTTTTCTTCAATCTTCGTTCCATTATCAACCAAAACGTCAGGACCGCCTCTCCGGTGCCTTTACCTTTCCTAAACCCGAACTAATTGTCATTTCACGGATCCTCACTTTTCTTTTCCGTCCTCCTGCATGTTATTGTTGTAAGCAACTTGGATGCATGAGCTGTTAAGCTGATTCTTGCTATCTTTGGAATTGTATCGATGATGTTTTTCCGAAACTCCAGTGGTATATCGACAGTCTCATGCACTCTACACACCAACATCCCCCAATGATTTCAGAAATTCCGATGGAATTTTATCTATCCCTTCTGCTTATTGGCTCTTAAGTCTACCAAAGCTCCTCTAAAGTCTGATTGAAGTACTGGGTCCGCTATCTCTTCCCTATCGACTGTTGTTTATTCTTCTATCACGTCATCAGAGAAGTCCTCCCCCTCACAGAGGCCTTCACTGTACTCTTTCCACCTACCTCCTTTGCATGTAACATTACTCAGGAAGACATCGACGAATTTTGAAAACACCGAAATCAATGAAAATTTGTATGTACATCAATGTAAAGCCTCTCTCCAGTTGTAGCCTTATGCTTTTAAACCGAATATTGTACTGACAACACCGATATTCCCTTTAAAATAGCGAATATAGTACCGAAATAAATGAAAATATTGTTGCAACAACACTGAATTTTGCGTTGCAAATAGCAAATATAGCATTGAAAACAATGAAATTTGTACCTGCAGAAATGTAAAGTCACTCTCCAGATGATTTCAAAACGAATGTGGTAAACTAGTAGCCACCATTAAGAATGGCATGCTAGTTCCTAGAAACTCTTCAGTTCGATCATAAATGCAACATTTTGCTCATACAAGTGTGAAATGAGGGTTGACTTCTTTTCAACTACGTAGTCTCAACTACTTTTCAGTCACCCAGCTTGGAGTACTTGGATGTCTTCTGCTTGGTGCGGGAAAATTGTTGTACATGATAACTAGTATGTGACAGCAAGTGGAATACAAGAAAAAGTTGATATGGAAGCACCAGGAAGCACGAAATACATGTTCACAAAACTCCATTCCCACTTGTATCTACTTAAAAAGCATGGCTACCTCCAATCTAAATGTGACGTACTGTATGTTGTGCACTCAAAAACACAACAGCCATTTGCGGAGTTCAGAACTGTCGGAATATCGGTATTTGATGGGCACTCGTTTGCAAAAGTTTTAAACTTAAAATTCCATACGGACATTTCACAAGCGTTCGCAGCAGAAGAGCTGGTAGCGTACACCCAGGAAGATGTGGAGTGCTTTAACAACAGTGTTATGCAGGAAATATGAGGAAAAGTTAAACTCCCCGAATGCTCTCGCCGAGAATTGCATGAAGGAATAGAGCTAATTGGTAAAGCCATAAAAGAGATATTTTACAAGACAAAAGTTAGATATGTATTAGAATTCGAAAATGTATCTTCCCTGTACTTGTCAAATTACTGGCTGAAGAAGGAAATATCCGTTTCAGATGTAGATATAAATCACAAGCTAAAAATTAAACTGGGTGTTATTGAAACAATTGCAAACAAAAATAAAGAAATAATTGTTTTTATGTGTAAATGTATTTGTAGAAACTAATAAAGATTCCATACAACAATATTTGTCTTCGTGTTCTCTACCATCCCGAAAATCCCTAATGCTCTCCTATTTACGATGATCTACGTGTAATGGAAGTAGTTGAAACTATGTAGTTGAAAAGAAGGCAAGCCTCATTTCACACCTGTATTAGCAAAACTCTGAAAATCATTTTGGATTTATGGTTGGTCTGAAGAGTTCCTAGCAGTTAGCATGCCATCCTTAATGGTGGCCACTAATTTACCACATTCGTTTTGAAATCATCTGGAGAGTGACTTTACACATCTTTAGGTACAAACTTCATTGTTTCCATAACTATATTTGCTACTTGCAGCGCAAAATTCAGTGTTGTCGGAATAATATTTTCATTTATTTAGGCACTGTATTCGCTATCTTAAACGGAATATCGGCGTTGTCAGGACAATATTCGGTTTAAAAGCATATGAATACATCTGGAGAGAGGCTTTACACTTACTTTGGGTACAAATTTTCATTGATTTCGGTGTTATGTTCGGTGTGGTCAAAATTGTTCGATGTCCTCCTAAGTAATGTGAAGTGGAGCACTACTGTATATTGTAAAGGGAATAGTATGCAGGATGTTGGTATCATCAGTACTGTATGTATATCCCACATTTCTAATGGAAGTACCACTCCATGCCTATCATTAATGGGCACCATTCATAACCGCGACTGGCTGTGCGCGGCTGAATGTGAGTGGTAGCTTGCGTCGGGTGTCGCTATCGACAGTGACCGGCCGCCAGCACCAAACTAACTGCATGATTCATAGCTCCACTATGCTAACAGTATCATCTTAGTCAGTTTGATGGATGACCGGACGTTCTATTCGCCTGCAGCCTCTGGACCAAGTTCACAGGATGCTCTGTGGTCTAGCATTTGATACTGGTGACAGTGAAATGCCATGGATAAGATCGGTATGGGGCATTACTATAACAAGATGTCATTCTTTCATTGTCTTTATTTACCACAGCTTCTAAATAGGTCTAAACGTGTTCGATTCTCAAATGTGCTTCATATATGGCAATTACATATAAGAATTCCAAGTTAATAACAGAACAGGGGTGGCAGGCTATGACTATAGATTCTTTCATAGTTCTTGCTCTTCGCGCAACCAATTATTCTGTGGTGAATTTTACAAGCATAATACCTGCATCTCTTTTGTTTGGCTTCGGAGCAAGAGCACAACTGTTCACTGCCAGGAGGACGAATGAGCATGTCTTGATTTTTCAATTCCACACCACACTTGTGTGTGAGTTATACGTTATTTTCAACTTATGTAAACTTTCAACCCCTCTCATTTTTCATGTGGTTTAAAGCACAAATGTGCTTCCTGCATTTTTCATGTTTCCCACCATTTTAACTATGTATTCCTACGTCTCACATGGCACAGCAACCCGAGCGACTGACAGTTTGACCCTGCCCAATCTTACAACAGCAGAAGTGGTGCACGAAGACGCAACTTTTAGAGGGGTAATGCAGACGAGGAGGTGGCAGACTTATCAAAAGGGCTAGCGATCACGAATTTTGCGACTGTGGAAAGAGAGCTCTCCCTATCGTGGTATAGGTGGAATCGTCTAGAAGGACATGTGAGCTCCCGATTTTAGAACTGAAGTAACACGATGCTGTATGACATATATGCTGGCCATCTTGAGAACTCTTTAAATAGTTACATATATGAGGGATTGTTTAATTTACAACACGCAATATGGAATTATAGACTTAAAATAGTGCTATCGTTCTCTACTGGCAAGTTACTTCCCCCTGTTCTAGTGTCTTGGATACTGATGTCATACTAAGGCAGTGCCAGTAGCGATATTCATCATCGCGAGACAGACGTCTTAGACCTGTGGCAGTATGCCCTGGTGGCCATGTTGGATCGCCACCTTGTATTTCCCAGTGTGATGTTAAACATATGAAGTGGAAAGATCCTAATTTAGGAGAAGAAGTACTCAGGCATTCTATAAGTCACCATACAACTCTGAGTGAATAGCAGCTTGGGGAAACGTATTAAGTAGGTCAGCAGAATGGTATCCTTTGTCTAATAGACAGGCTTGCAATTAGAGGAGGGAACAACCATCCTTTATCTCAGATAGCAATCTGACATCATAGTGCCTGCATTCCAGGTCTTGGATTCTGATCCAGAGCCAGTACCAGTATTGTAGGTTAGCATGTCCCAGTATTCTGGGTCAGCCATCTTGGATCACCAGTTTGTATTCTGACGTCATAAAGCATGTCCCAGTATTCCAGATCAGCCAACATCACAATGAGCCGTCTTGGGTGTTAGAATCTCCCACCAATGTCTACTTAGGACAGCAACTATACTTCAACAGTGATGTCATAGGAGGAGAAGAGTGGGGTTAAAATCTGAAATTCCCGCCATTTTCTACATACTGCAATTGGTATTTGTAAGATGGGGAAATCCAATGACTCATCGATGATGTCATGAGTGACCAATTTTGTCCCAAAACTTCCGCTGTCAATCTACTAAAAGTTAAATCCTAAATAACGTTGTTGGCACACAGACTGTTTGAAATATGAGGAAACTGAATATACGGTTCATGCAGGCAGATTAGTCGCTTCAGCTCCAAAATAATGTTCGATATGTTTTATCAGTATGACCATAATATTAATATCTTTTGATTATGTCATCAACACAGAGAAAGAAAAGGAAATGAGGGAAAACGTAAAAGAACTTACAGACAAAGCAGAAGAAAATTAATTTAGATTAATGTGGTAGGAAGAAGTGAAACGGTATAAATGACAGTTCCAAAGGAGAGGTAGTGATGCTGGAAGAATGCCATGCAACTTTCTGCACGTAAACACCATTTAGTCACATTGTCTGTGTTCAAAACATTATAGATTTTGATCGGCGGTTCACATTTTTCTTATTCTGTATTTATTTGTTATAAAGTGTTCTTCTCAGCGATTCAGCTATAGGGGTTTACAGTTGTTGTATAAGAACTGTTAGGCCATCACATGATGATATTTATCTTTGTTTCATTATTGTACTGTTTTTCTACTTCTGTACTACTTTCAAGCTGCCATAGGTATATGTCACGTGTTTTGTAGGCACAGGGTAAAACTGAGTTGGCAGCAATACCACCAGCAAGCTTTGCATTTTGAAAGAGACACTCAAGAACCAACTCCAGCGCTTCATTTGTCATCTGTTTCGCAATACCACAGTTAATTCCCAGTAAGAAACAAAATTTTATGAATGATTTGTATTTCCCATTTATTCTCACACTTCTCCATTTATGCAAAACTTTCATTTTGTTTAATTCATCGTTTGAGGCGATATTAAAATTCAATATCACAAAAACCTACTGCCGAGGGCTGTGGTATGGTTCACCCTCCACCCCCTACACCCCTCCCACACCTCCCCTTGAGCTAGCCCTGTTTTTTTGCAAAAGTCAACAGTTAAGTTTGAGTAACTCCAACTAACAACAGTGATGTGTAAGATAATTTAACGTCCGAGCTGAAATTCTTGCAGCTAGTCTTGGAGATTAATGAGATCTAAAGCACGTAACGTATGGTGCATTAACCTGCTATCCCAACTGTCAAAAGTGTCTATAGAAACGTAAGAACTGCACAAACGACTAGAAGATATTGAAACATTATGTACGTAAAACCCAATGTTCTTACTGTTTCGCACTTATTGAACTTCAGGGACTACTACATCTTACTAAGAGAATTTACACGTTCTTCCAACCAATAAAATTCACCGCAGGTTGCGCTTATCTTACATGTTTTCCATGACTTTATCACAACCTACTCGTATTAGGCCAGTAGGATTAAATTCAAATCGGAAATAACTGCTGCAAAAGGTTCTACTGTTTTAATGGCTTCATTTGTGGCCCAGTATGACTACCCTAGGTCTCCTCTCCGACAGAGTTGTACTTAAGTGATAGAGGGTAAAAATGTAACCCCAAAAGGGGTATTTATGCAGTTTTACGGTTATATCTCTTAAAGGACTCACAGTATCCAAACAGGATCCTATTAAAAGTTATAGGCCATTAAATTCTGCATTAAATGAGTCCAGATGCATAGTTTTTGGACCACCTGTTCCCATACTAGTGCTCATCAAAATTGGACAAATTTTACATATTTAAGAAAAATTATCTCTTTAACTCCTGCTTTTTAGTAAAATCATCTAAACTGAACCATCTACCAATAAAGCAACCCATACAAAAGTTATAGAAGAATAAATTCTGCGTTCGGCAAGACCAAAAGTGACCTTTTTGGTCAACCTGTTTCGTACAATTATATCTTAAAGCTAGACCAGCCCACATTGATTGTGGGGAAGATGAGGGATTTTTTTTTTTTTTTTTTTTTTTAGCGTGTTTCGTATTGAAGTTAGGTGTAGGGCAAAACAAAGGACTATAGCACATCATAGTACTAGTCTTGTACCTAGTAAATGTAGTAGCACGTTATTTAACTAGAATTTGAAATTTACAATTAATTTTGTCGCACGAAATGGATTAGCGCAGTGATTAGCATATTTAACTCGCATTTGGGAGAATGACGGTTCAAACCCGCGTCCAGCCATCCTGAACTGGGTTTTCCATGATTTCCCTAAATCGCTTAAGGCAAATCCGAGCTTGTGCTCCGTCTCTAATGACTTCGTTGTCGACGGGACGTTAAAGACTAATCTTCTCCTCCAATTTTGTTGCATGTTGGAAACAAGCAAAAATGACGGATATGTTTCCAGTGTGTGAAAAAAAAACCACAATAGAGGAGAATGAGGTAGTGACTGTGAAAGAAAGAGGAATCATAACTTCGTTGGAGTGCAAACACTACAACTGAATTGCGCCAGGTGTGGTGTTTGATGGCTACCCAGAAGAACTGTCCACCAAGAGCATCAAATATGGTAAGCGCCTCCGCCGAACCAAAAGACACGTAACACCTCAGGTAACTGCACCTAGCTTATGGTGGTGCCTGTGACTCAGGAGCAAATTCCTTTCCAACGACACAAATAAAGCGCGTCTCATTAGCTTGCTACCTAAGAGGCTTGAAGGAAAGGCTTTTCAGTAAAACAAGCTAATGAAGACGCAGCTCGTCTTATTGTTGCCATGGGCCTCACAACTGTACCACTCTTCAAGTAGGGCAAGAAGAAGGCAGTTCAGCTATTGGTCTAAAATAAATATCTTCTAGAAGAAATCAAACCTTTCTTCAAGCATGACAGTCAAGTTGGAGCTATTGCCAAATTTCACTACGATTTTTAACAACCCTCTATGGAGGTATATGAGGAGATACTTTAGATAAATTGACGTCTGAAGCAGTCTGCCAACACGGCTTGAAAACTTACCTAAAAGTACAAATGTGATTCGGACACCAGGTGGATCAATTCGTCTGGGGTGGCAAGCTTCAGCGTTTGATGTTGACCCTGTTCCTACCTCCACGGAATCAGTCCCACAATCTCTTCTCTCCACAATTTTCTGCAAATGCAACAAGGGACGTGGGTGTCAGAAGGCTGGGATCAAGTGCTCGTTGAATTGTACCAACTGCAAGGGAAACTCCTGCAGTAACTTCCTCCAACAAGATGAAATTGATGAACCAGATGTTGACAAAGACCTGGACTGCATATATGGGACGATGAAAACTGCAGAGTTTGAGGAGCCGAGCGATGGGGCGACAGACTCTGAATCATAAGTTACAGGCTTTGAGGAGCCAAGAGATCCAGCAATAGTCAAACATCGACATCTGTGAAATTTTTGTACCCTTTTCATCTTCATACCTTACCTACAATTTTTTATTATGAAATATACTCATTACTAATTGCTTTCAAGAACTGTGTTTCTTATCCTGCTTCCATCTCCATATCAGTTGAATGGATCACATCAAATAATATAAACCATTTTTAATACTATCTTTTTATTTATACAGCAATTTTAATATTTACGAAGTACAAGACTAGAACAATGGGGTGCTGTAATAATATGCCCAAGGTATTGTAAATAACACTTACTGAAGAGTTGCAATTTCAGCATTCTTAAATGATTATGAGAAATGGTCCAGCCTTAAGATGGATCTGTGGGAAAATGATTCAAGAAAGTCACTTTTGTTCTCATTGAACGCAGAATTTATTCCTCTATAATTTTTGGGTTGGGTTGTTTGGGGAAGGAGACCAGACAGCGAGGTCATAGGTCTCAATGGATTAGGTAAGGACGGAGAAGGAAGTCGGCCGTGCCCTTTCAAAGGAACCATCCCAGTATTTGCCTGGAGCGATTTGGGGAAATCACGGAAAACGTAAATCAGGATGGTCAGACGCGGGATTGAACCATTGTCCTCCCGAATGCGAGTCCAGTGTGCTCTATAACGCTAGTATGGACCACCTTACTGATGGATGGGTTATTTTTAGATGATATTACCAAAAATCAGAAGAAACAAAGATTTTTCTTAACTATGTAAAATCAGTCCAACTTCAATAAGCGTTAGTGCGAGATGGGTGGTCCCAAAAATATGTATTTGGTCTCATTCAATGCAAAATTTCAAAAATGAAGCCACTGAAATAATAAAACTTTTTGTAGGAATTATTTCCGATTGTCCATATTTATTAGTTTTACAGTACTGGCAGCACAGCACATTAGGTTACAAAATAAGGAGTTGAGACCCAGATTATACCCATGGACCTGACTAATGACCAGTGTTCTTATTCACCTGCCAAACCCAGTGTGATTTTAGGCTATTACTTATGGCTGTTTAAGCAGTACCAGGCCAGTTCCTTCTCTCTACATCGAAGACATGATACATATACAGCTAAGAGAGCAAACAGAAAAGGTTTACTTGACTCACAGATAAAAGATGTATAGGACTTTCCTACTTTAGGCTGACAAGTGTAATGCAGGATGGGCAACCAGCCAGAGAATTAAGATAAATAAATATAAACTCATAAAAAACGAGTCAACCCCATGACCATGAGACAACACTAGGAGTAAGAAGAACATTGTACATACCTTTATTACATGGATTTCATAGAGTGTTGCTTTCTTATATTGAGTATTAAGATTACGAGACAATTCAACCATCCTAGTAGTATCTCAATTATAGCTCATTTTTCTGATTTGTTGCAAGTAAATAAATTCCCTTCTCGGCAGTTTTTAGCGTTTAGTCTTTCAGTTTCTCTTTAAAACAGGTGCATGTTTGCTCATTGTTTGCCAGTTACATACTGGTATCATAGTCACTTTTACCAGCACAAAATTCTTTTCAAATCTGGCTACTGAATAAAAGTTCTGTAGTAAGTTTAACAAAAGCTCTGTCACTTTGTATCTGTCTCTACAACATACTTTTACTAGACAGTCACACCTGCAGTAATTATTTTATGTGACTTCATAGTATGACTATTTGGCATATGGTAGTTTGTAAATAATGTGACCCAAAGATTAATGCAGAATAAATTACTAATTGTACTGTCGTTTGAAGAAAAATTTTGTTTCTTCTCTGTCTTCTGTTGCATACATGGTTATTTTTAATTATCAGTTCATGTAACTGCATCATCTATTATACAGAAAAGTTAAAATTATACTCATAATTTTATTGCTTTCACAGATAAAGCAGAATAGCATCCTGCCTTAAAAATATCACTGTGGAGTATAAATGACCATTTTTCATTTGTGTAACACTTTATCTAGTTTCTGATGTTTGTATTTGGAAGCTGTATACTTTTTAAGCAGCCAGAATCATTATTTTTATTGTTATCATAACTCAGGATCCTTATTCACATAAAACAGTCTTAATTTACTAATTGTAGCTCAAAAATCTACTTTCACAAAATGGAAATAGGATTCCATGATTATCTATGCAATGAAAATTCAATGCATCACTTAATGTATATAGTTCCATGCAAGACACTAAACCTGATATTTGAAAACCATTAAGCTTTCAGTAAGGATGATTGACTTTGAATGATATTCAGCTGACAACAGAAAATATATTGAATAAAATGTTCTCAGGTTTCCAACTGTGTCAATTGCTTAAAACTACACAGACCTGTACCTGCACTCTATCATCATCCAGCACAGAAGTGCACAGTATTACAAACATTGGTGCATCATGCAGACGACGATAACCTGCCCCATGAATTGAGCCACCTATGCAAGGTTTTCGGGAATAACGGCTACAGCGCCCATCAAGTGAAAGAAGTGATAAGAATGAATAAGACCACCGACGAAGAGCAGGAAAAGAAACTTGCTTTGCTGCCATTCTGTGGCTCTGTGTCAGGCAAGATAAGCCGCCTGTTGAAAAGGCACAACATCAAATCAATCTTCCAGCCTCCAACGAAAATCCGTCAATCACTGAGACCAATTAAAGACGCAGTAGGTCTCAGACCACCTGGAGTCTACGAAATACCTCGTGAGTGTGGCCAGAAGTACATCGGACAAACAGTTCTCACTGTGGAACAATCCAGAGAAATCTGCGTTAGCCGAGCATGCGTTAGAAAATGGTCACCACATAAAATTTGACGATACCTCTGTTGTGGCTCGCACTAACGGCTTCTGGGTAGTTTAATAAAGGAAGCTATTGAAATAAAAATTACCGCAAACACCCTGAATAGAGATGGTGGCTTGCAGCTCAGCACTGCGTGGGATCCAGCAATCGCGTGGTTGAAGAGGGCACATCAAATGCCGACTCAAAACATGCCCATATACAGCAATGTCACAGGCACCAGTGACGTCACAGCCATTAGCTAGCGTATATAAGGGTGCACCAACAGCCCACCGACATTCATACCACTCGACAATGGCCAAGGAGTGCTTGGCAGAAAGCTCGTGTAGTTTTAAGCAATTGACACAGTTAGAAACCCGAGAACATTTTATTCAATGTTATCACCGCGAGACCCTGTATTTGTACAGACAATATATTGTTTAGTATTATACATTTCATGTAGAGTTGTAACAAGTTTATAAGATCAATTGTATTATATATTTTTGGCTTCATTTGAAAATGTAATTGTTTGTAAGTAAACATTGTTGGTTTCTTTTTTCCTTATGTACTCAGGAATATATTTTAGAAAACTGTTTTGTTTTTGTGTTTCTATACATGTTATGTCGTGGTTGTAGAACTGTATTAAACACTGTAACATAACAGTAAAATTATTCTTCTCTTTAGCTGCAAAATTTCAATTATCTGAAATCAAGGTGGTGAAATCACAGAAAATGCCACTTGTAATCCGAATATAAATTTTATTTACAAAGGATACAAATACATATATCTATTCATTAAAATACAATAATTTTATTCAATTACTTTCTCTTTTACAACACTAATTATACTAACAGGTTTGTATTCTTAATTATACATTTTACCTCTTTGTTTGTTAAGGCACTTGTGGTAAAACATTACATTAAACCAATAATATAGTCTCTGATATCTATAAGAGCAGCAATAAGATTAAAATACACTGTTTTATGCATGTGTTATTAAAAAACCTGTAAGATTTCAAATAGGGCAGCATAATCTGTCACTATAAAATATAAATTGTTAAAATAAAAATATAATTAAATTGATAAATCTTCCAAATTCACCTCTGTGATTGTATGCTGATCATAAAGATTGGTACCAGTTTGTAAAATAATAACACAGGACTTGATGTCCTTCCATTTGATACGTAAAAAAGTAATGGAGTTTCAGGTACAGTGTTTGAGATTGTCTTCACTGATGTCATGTGAAATTCACTTGCAGCACAGTATAGGTCAGAATTATGAGAATGATTAACAAAAACTGTCACCATTGACAGAAAAATAACTATATTGCAAAAGAAACATTTTTATACTTGTATTTTCATGGCCTTTTATTTCACTTTTCAAAGACTCTCAACTGTAATTACAGAGTTTTGTTGCTCAACATTGTTTCATTAGAAGTGATACTGTTATGAGATCTTTTAATATCATAAATCTGCATGTTCCCATCATATCCTGGAAGTAGCAGATACAAGTAATAAATCAAGATACTACAGACTTAAAATGATATCTGAAAGGAACATACAATACTTCATATTTTTATGTCAGTAATATTTAACAAGTTTAAATGTAACATATCAAAATGATAACATAAATCATATTTTATATCTGCATTGTTCACCATTGCCTAGCAATGTTTAAAGTGCAGATTAAGGTCCTTAAAAGTTTATTTGAAACTGTTAACTACAAATATGGAGCAAAGCATCCTATGGTAAAGGTAGTTATTTACAAATAATTAACTACAAAATTTTGTACATTGATTAAACATGGTATCACAAATAGTAATTACAAAACACTTAAATAAAAAAGAAGTCTTCTTTGCCAATTACATAAGCAAAGATTAAACTCTATATACTTGAGTAACAGCTAACTTACTCTCAGATCAATGACCAGTATGTACACACTAGTGACTTGAAGCACTTTGTCTCAAAATATCACAATATTTAACACTAAAACGTGTTTCAATTTGTATAAGTCTGTTATATAGATTACAAGATCGTTAAAATGAGCATTCATGTGTCTGTAATTTTATGTGTGAGTATGTACATGACTGGCAGCAAATAGTTTCATTTTATGAACATCAGTTACAAATTAAGTAGTAAAAAAAGGAATTTCCATTAAGCATATTTAGCAATGAAAAATTTTGAACAGTGTTTCAGGTTATCTAGAGAGACTCTAGTTATCAGGTGTCTAGAGTTGTTCTGATGATTGAGGAGCAGAAATAAATTAGCAGACAACATCAGTTGTAAGGAAGACCCTGAGGCTTCCTCTTATGTGTAGTTTGATAAGAAGATAAAACTGATGTAACATATTACCCTTGAACGTTATTAGTAAGACAAGTAGTGGACACTTACAAGAGTGATTAACAAATTCCTATGCATAAACACATAAAATATATCCGCAAATATGAGATTCAATTTTGGTGACTTCAGGAGAAATGTGCAAAAGCTGAACTAATGCATTATTTCTCAAAGCAGTTTGTAGGATGTGTTGGTCCAGTTAAGTGGTCTGCAACAGTGTGTCAACTTTCAAGATTGAATGTTTGATGTATCACTTTGTTTTATAAACATTAAATTTGAATATTTGAAATGTTTCTTATTTAAGAAACGATTAGACTGTATCTATTTGGAAACAGTTTTATTCAGGTTTGCTGCTACGAACATGCAAGCAATCAGTGCCATTTCGATCACGAATGGTGAATTTATTTGATACCAGCCTCATGTAGTTCTCATATAGGTTTTGAAAAAGTATGAGAAGAAATATAAACATAGAATGTGTCATCAGAATTGATGCTATTAACAGTGGAATGTACATACTTCTTGCCATCATCAGAAAGAGGCTGAGAAGTGGGCAGAGAGTGGCTCTGGAGGCCAGTAGTTATGCTGCTGCTAATTGGTGTTGTCAACGAAGGAAACAGAGTTGCTTTCATGCAGAACACTTGCATTCACTGAAACACCTGAGGGCATGAGTAATTTTTTATCTTATTTATACTGAAAATGCTTTGTAAATTCATAGGTGCACATAACTGTCTGTATTAATACACCAAGCTACCAACTATTCTGGTGCAGAGTATATAGTAAGAGGATAGTGTGTGCATAGTCTGATTATTTTTAATAAAATAAAAAATTAACCTGAAGTCTTCTGTTATCAGAAATAATATATTTTTTTTTTTTTAGAATTCACTATATGAATGGGACTGATTTTTGTCATATACACAGAGGAACTGAAATTTATAGCTCTGTGATGGAATGAAAGATAAAATTTGCCTGCTATATCAGTGTTTAGATTCTCTAAACAATAAGAATCGTCGACAAGAAGAAAGAACGAAAAACAAGACCAGAAAAATGGGCATTTCATATGCTGAAACTGAACTGAAAATAAGTGGTATAAAATGAAGTGTTATAAGTGAAATTTCGTAAATTTTCAGGCGAGTAACATGTAAGGAAGCCAGTGGGCTTTGAAATGTCATGCGTAGCATGTTTTTGAAATGGGATAAATACCAGTTTCTCCTGAAAACATGTGTTTTTTTCAGTTATCTGTGCTGTCTCTGTTCTGAATTAGGTTGGGTTGTTGGAAGTTTGCTTCACAGTGTAAATACCACTTCTCAGAGAAATGTTATATTAAAAACAGAGGCATTTGAGAATGGTTGCTACTGTGTTAACGCATTATTCAAATGCAAACTGTAGCAACTGGGCGAAGTCTTCAGTTTTATTTGTGGTTATGCAGTGGGAGAAGAACAGAGAGATAAAAAGAAAATATACAGAAAGCAGCTGTCTCAATCTTCAAGAAACTGTTGGCAGTGGCTAAGCTATAGCATCATGCAATAAATCATAATACCAGATGAAACTTACTGACAAATTAAAGGTGATGCTCAAACTGGGAAAGCTCCCGAGGTATCAGTGCCGCACGGTACGGTGGAGAGATTCGGTGAATTTGGGAAGCTGAGTTGAGAGGTACCGGCAGAGTGGAGCTCGTAAGGGCGAGTTGTGTGTCATGCGCAGCAAGAGCACAGACCGTAGAAGGCAAAATCCGGTCTAGTACGCAGCTTCAATCTGCCAGGGAGTGCAGACGTCACAGCACAGTGGAAGAGTTGTTGCTCAGCTCTGGCGAGGAGTCTGACAATACAGTCGGTTTCTCGTCTCTAGTGTCCTACACCACTACTTGTATCGCAAACAGTGAAGCTGTTCGGCCAGTGGAGGCAGCGGTGCGGTCAGACAGTGGTCTCACTGCCGTGCTTGGTGTGTTTGGAAGAGCGGTGCTTGCGCGCCGGCTTGTGGCCGCCGTGGACGTGGGCGGCGGGGCCAGCGGGCAGCAGCAGCGGCTGGTGCTGGCCCAGGGTGGCGGGCAGCAGCGGCTGGGCGGCGTGGGCGGCGCTGTGCTGCAGGTGCACCAGCTGCGCGGTGGTGGAGGGCGCGGCGTGCTGGTAGGGCGGCCGGGCCAGCGCCGCTGGCTGGTAATAGAGCGGCGGCGGGTGCGGCGGCGGCGCGGGGGCGGCGGAGGCGGGCGGCGGCTGCTTGCACGGCTGGAGGCGGCGCCAGGCGCGCAGCGAGCGGCAGGGCGGCGGCGAGCACAGCCACACCCAGCCGGCCACGGCCACGGCGCCCGCCTGCCCCGCCGCCAGCCGCAGCAGCGGCGCCCACAGCGGCGTCGCCCCCGCCTCGTGGGGGCGGCGCGCCCCGTACTCCACCAGCAGCGCCACCAGGCTCAGCGCCGCGGGCACCGCGCACGCCCCGGCCAGCGCCCCCAGGCGGCACAGCTCACCCTGCGCACAGACACGAAAAACCCTGCACGTAAGCTGTCACTTCAGCCACATACATTGAAAGGGTACAGTACCGCCCGACATTGAAAATACGTACAACATTCTTCGTTATTCTTGTCAGAACAACATATTTTTTGTAATAATAACTCAATTTCAATTAATACAGCGAAGCCGGATACCAGTGTGGGAAAGAATGACAATTTATTTATTTAATTGATCACATGTGCACTTCCACAAAATAAATCCCTACATCCAATTTGGTGAGATCTGCGAAATGAATGGATGTATGGTCGTCTGCTAACTGCAGATAGTGAATGTGCAATATTGATCATCTTTGAGACGGTCCTTTGGTCACCTTCAGTGGAACCAGAGAGATGAAATTTACCTGAGCCTTGAGCGCCTGAAATGTGGCTGACCAATACGGTAGCATGGTGCTCCCCCACCTCGGCGGAGCTGCGAGATGACCTGAAGAATGGCCATGTTTCAGTACTCTGGCGCTGGATCTTGTGTTGGTAAGACCTGTCTTAGGTGTGCTCCGTAAAGACAAAAGAGTGGAGAGAATGGTAAGCATGTGAAATACTTAAAGAGTAGTTTGGAATAATTATTTCTCTCCCCAAAATGAGATTTTCACTCTGCAGCGGAGTGTGCGCTGATATGAAACTTCCTGCCAGATTAAAACTGTGTGCCCGACCGAGACTCGAACTCGGGACCTTTGCCTTTCGCGGGCAAGTGCTCTACCATCTGAGCTACCGAAGCACGACTCACGGGCGCGAAAGGCAAAGGACCCGAATTTGAGTCTCGGTCGGGCACACAGTTTTAATCTGCCAGGAAATTTCAATTATTTCTCTATTTCAGGAACTTTTGGGGGGACAATTAAATGACAGGCAGGTAATATTAAGGGGATCGTAGTAATCTTCGGAAGTGACCGACAGTCACATTGAAACCACGTGTAGCAATAAGTTTAAATACCTGTGAGTGCTAGTACTAAACTGAAATACTTCCGAGTGCTTAAGTTAAGCTGAATTACTAGCGTGTGTACTATAAGTTGGAAATATTTAAGAAATGGCGTGTGCAGGACCTTAAATTAGAGACGAGTACTTCCACGTGGTGAGTACTGTGTGAGTCTCAATCTGTGTATGTGACAAAGGATAGAGAGAAGTACTCGTCCATGGTATCAGTTGAGGACTCGCGTGTGTGATGAATATGTTCTTAATATTACTTTGCGTGTTATGCTGCCGTGTGACGCTTGATTCAAACTATAATGCTCTGAGAATGAAGCAAGGTGAGTCAGCCGTCTATCCAGCAACGCCACTTGGCTTGCATTGCACAGGAAGACGTGCATATATCTTCCAGAGTTCATAGTAGGAAAGAAAAGTTACGAAGTGGGGCAGTGTCGTGTGAAACTGGGATAAATACCAACTGAAGTGGGAAAGCTGAAAGTGATGTGATTATAACGTTGTGACTATTTCTTTGTATTGTATGTTGCCAGTGTGATGTATTTCATGAAATTTAAGTATGTGTGGGTGACATGGGAGAGTAACAAGATAGTTTCAGAGGCAGTGGGTTATGCATGTTCCTTTTTCTACCGCTCGGTCTGGAGGAAAGTTTCGTGATGATGGTTGTGAGAGTCGAAGTGTGAGATATAGCAAAAGATACACCATCCTATCCAGAAAGTGCACTGTAGTATTAGATAATTACGAGACCATAAGATAGAGAATCATCAATGTAAAGCCATGCCCACTGGGCGGAATTTCTCATGTGTTATTGTTGTAGGTTACAGAATTTGTGTGTTTAGGTTATAGAATTTATCGGAATAAAAAAGATAGTGAAAAGAACAAGATTGGTGGCCTTTTCCTTCGAATAGTATGTTGTCATGATATCCAGAATTTATAATGTGTGCGCCATTCATATTCAGTGCGATTGCCACGTGTTGATCAAAGCCGTTAAATAAGAAAGAAAATGTGGTATTGCCAGTGCGTAGTGAACAGTCAGAGTTGTGTAAATTACTGAATGTCAGATGTGCGTTTCCGTTTCCGTTGCGTAATATTCAAACAGGAGAATAACCTGTAACTTAATTGTGAGTACTACAGTTCATGTTACTCGATAAATAAGAATGAGTCCACTCGCTTGGCAGACCACTCATCTTGCAGCCCTGACTGCTTGATGCCACAGTATGAGCAAGGCATGTGGGTGCCTCTCAACATTACTAACGAAGTTTCCCGGTTGAATATACAATATGCATTTTATAATAAATACACTGAAGAGCCAAAGAAACTGGTACGCCTTGTAACCTCCCAACAGTAAAAATATGTGTAGGATTCACATTCAGTGTAACCTCCCAACAGAAAAAAATATGATATTGCATTCACATTTAGTATAACCTACCAACAGATAAATTACGTAACCTGCCAAAAATAAAATGTGACTAATCCCTCAATAAAACTGAGGCTCACTTATAACCTTTCAATAATTGACTGTGAATTTAAATAGGTAAATTTTGGACGTCAGCAGTGCTGTGTCATGGCCCTGAAAATTCATTCTGAATTAATTGAAAAATCTTACCTCAGTGAAGTCGCCGGATAACGTGTATATATCTGATCCTTTAAGAAATTTTTCTGGCACAGCCGTGTGAAATGCTGGCCGCTAGATCTGTCATGTATAAAAAGAAACAACTGATTTTTCTTTACGATAATCGGGATGACCATGGATGCAGAAATTAGTAAATTATTTAAATTCAAATTAATGATTGTCAAAAAAGTTAATTTTATAGAAAAGATAAATATTAAAAGATTTTTAAAACATTTACATGGGACTTGATATAACAATAGTACAAATTTTGTTGTAATAAACTATATAAGCGCGCGGCTATTTTTACCTGATACTACATCGCTCAGACACCGCCATCGCTCCCCACGACCGGCCTCGCGAATTCCATACACCAGACTGCTAGCTACTACTTACTCCTACAGACACAGCTCCTGCTGCAGCCAACACTGCTCTCTGGTTTGAGATTCTCTTATAGCTTGTATGTCGCATGCAGCGCGTGAACAATCCATCGAAATTACATCTGCTCGAGTGCGGTAGCAATAAATTCCTTACTCATGGACCTCTTACAACCTGCCTAATATCGTGTGGAGGCATCGCAAGCACACAGAAGTGCCGCAATACGACGTGGCATGGACTCTACTAATGTCTCAAGCGCTGGAGGGAACTAACTCCATGAATCCTGCAAGGCTGTCCATAAATCCGTAAGAGTGCGAGGGGAATGCCTTACAAAGTGCTGTTCAGAAAAGATCTCCACCCCCTCGTACTCTTACGGATTTATGGACAGCCCTGCAGGCTTCATGGTGCCTGTTCCCTCCAGCACTATTTCAGATATTAGTCGAGTCCATGCCACGTCGTGTTGTGGCACTTCCACGTGCTCGCGGGGGCCGTAACCAATATCAGGCAGGTGTACCATTTTCTTTGGCTCTTCAGTGTATTTACGCATAAGATTCACGGGTGGACGTCGGTATGGCAGAAAAAATCCAAGGAGAAGCCTGGTCTGACGAGCAGAAAAGAGCCCATTCTGAGTGAACAAGAGCGATGTGGGCACCAAGGAAATATTTTAAAAAAAAAATCTGAAAAGGCCTCATATTGTGTATTGCAAGCTCCAGTAGGTCCAAACTGTGATTAGTAATAACAGTATAACGATTTATTGCTCTTGTAAGAACTCAGAAGACAGCAGTTCTCGAATATTGTGTAGAGGGTAGGTGGCGGCTGGGGCGGCGCTCACCTGGTTGAGCTTGGCGTCCGGGCTCAGGGTTCGCATCCTGGCGGCGGCGCCCCGGCGCCTGCGGCAGCCCAGCCAGCCAGCGGCGAGCAGGGCGCCGCCGGCGCACAGCCACGCCAGCTGCGGCACCACCACGAACACCAGCAGCGAGCGCGCGCTGTGGTTGCCCACGTAGCACGACCCTGTAAACAACGGCAACAACAACGCGCTAGTCAGCAGTGAGCCCAGTTAGCACGATCCTGCTAACAACAGCAACAACAACACGCTACAATCAGCAGTGAGCCCACGTAGCACGAGCCTCCTAATAACAGCAACAACAACACGCTACAGTCAGCAGTGAGCCCACGTAGCACTAACCTAGAAATAACAGCAACAACAACACGCTACAGTCAGCAGTCAGCCCATGTAGCACGAGCCTAGAAATAACAGCAACAATAACACGCTACAGTCAGCAGTGAGCCCACGTAGCATGAGCCTACAAATAACAGCAACAACAACACGCTACAGCCAGCAGTGAGCCCACGTAGCGCGAGCCTACAAATAACAGCAACAACAACACGCTACAGCCAGCAGTGAGCCTTCGCAGCACGAGCCTACAAATAACAGCAACAACAACATGCTACAGTCAGCAGTGAGCCTTCGCAGCACGACCCTGCAAGAACAACCCGAAAACTCTGCAGACAGCAGCGACTGTGTGCTGTGGTTGCCCATCGAGCACGGGGTGCAACAACAAGAACAATAACAACATGTTACAGTCAGCCAGTGTCATAGTGTGCACTCTTCAAGAAAACGACACAGTAGGCGTGATTACAAAGACAAGTGTCGGATAGGATCAACAGCACTAGGAGGTTGTTCTCTGACAATGCTGTTGCCCACAGCAACGTACCATGGATCGACGATCGTAAGGAAATGCACATAAACTTGGACAAAATTTGCCCTTGGTCTAATAAATGACAGCTCTCTCCAGATGTGGATAAGAGCCTATAAAGGCGAAACAGAACCCGATAATATATAGTTACAAGATTACTAGTGGACATGACGAGGGCACTTAGTATTTGGGAGTAATATTGAGAAGCGGCATGAAATGGACGATACCGTAAAATCATTGTTACTGAGGGCGGATGTGAAAAATAGTGATTCCAAACTAAAATAACCAGTTTTTACCGCGGGATGGTTCTGAAAATTGCACTCCATTAATTTATGTTTGAATTTCCTCATCACACACACTCATTGCACAGCGCTCCATTGGAAAGGGTAGGAGACTAGTAACCTAACAAGTCGTACCCCCTCTCATACACTTCGCAGTGGTTTACAGAGTATGTATTTATTTGCGTGTGTACATAGATAAACAGAACCGCTTCAGACAGATATGTTAGTCAATCCTGAGCTCCAGTGGAAACCATACAACTGCCTGCAGTCACTGACCGTAGACACTTTCTCTCATATTTGGCCGAGCGGTTCTAGGTGCTTCAGACCGGAACCGCGCTGCTGCTACGGTTGCAGGTTTGAATCCTGTCCCGGGCATGGATGTGTGTGATGCTCTTAGGTTAGTTAAGTTTAAGTAGTTCTAAGTTCTATGGCACTGATGACCTCAGATGTTAAGTCCCATAGCGCTTAGAGCCATTTGAACCATCTCATTATTTCTATGTTGACCACGTCAGGAAACGTGATGAAAGAGTGATTTCGTTTCCGTTTACGAAGTAAATGTGTGTGGAAACGTTAGTATTTCTGTATACTAGCGGCACAACATCGAACAACAGCCTAAAGCAGTAAACCTCTGGATATGCAACCGTGGATAACGCCATCGCGCAACAGACAAGGGCGGAGGTTCAACACCATCCAGCTACTTCTCTACATAGTCGCCACTCCGACTTACGAGGGGAACTTCCGGTCTGGGAAATTCGGTTCGGGATGAGGCTTCGCAGGTTAGTAGTATACCTCAAGTCTTAAAGGGCACTAACCAGAAAATCCCGAAAAATGGGCTCTAAAGTTATAAACATAGCTCATACACACCTCATATACAGGTCATAAGGAGCACGGAAGCAGACAAGTGAAGTAGCTCAGTAGTGTGCAGGACTGCCTGTGGCCGATCTGGTTTCAATCCTATCTACTTCCCGGTACGGTTTTTAGTTTTAAAAACTATAACCTCTCTTAATTAAAGTTAATGACCTAAAGTATTATCAATTTTTGTCGTTAGTTCCTGGGAAACATCTTACACAAGGTAACTAGTTCAGAAAAAAAATCAGCTGGTTCTTTTTAAAATAATCCATAATTTGCCGAGAAATGCATTTTTCCATTTGCTATCGGTCATCACTGAAAAAAGCAGCGTCCATCCATCACACAGTTTCTCACAGGTAATCCTTTATGCAAAAGTAATAGTACTGTCTCCTGGTACACTTACCGCGGCAAATGTTTCATACACCTTAAATCGCCTTTCGTCCACAGCAGTACTGTGCATTTTCTCGACATTTCCATGTGTGATCGAAGTTTTTGAACGTACTTCGTTTAGATTGTAGATGGAGATGAGCGTTTGGCGTCATTGGCCGGGAGGCCCCTTATGGGACAGGTCCGGCCGCCTTGGTGCAGGTCTTATTACATTCGACGTCACACTGGGCGACCTGCGCGCCGGATGGGGATGAAATGATGATGAAGACAACACAACAGCCAGTCCCTGAGCGGAGAAAATCCCCGACCCAGCCGGGAATCGAAACCGGGCCCCTTAGGACGGCAGTCCGTCATGCCGACCATTTAGCTATCGGGGCGGACACTGTAGATGATTTCAGAGAAAAATATAGCGGCATTTGAATTCAGATGCCCATTTCTTAATGTCTGAATATTATTAATTTTTGTATAATATTGCAACAGAATAAAGTCTATAAGTTAAAATATCGGTAATTTCCTTGGATTTTTTACTCTTATAAATAACAATTGATATCTTCCAATGGTGTTGAAAATCATCGGCGATAATGGTGCTGCAAGATTTTGGGGCTTTCAGTGATTAGGAATAAGCGATAAAAGGATTGTTCTGATTTTGAGAAAGAAGTGAGCAGTAGGTGGTCAGGGTTTTTGTGAGAGAGTGTTTTGGAAAGGATTCGAGATGCAAATGATGTGGGTGGCGACCAGGAATCAAACTCTTGAAATGGAAGGGAGAAGAGTGACAAGAATGAAACTAGGCATGGAGACGAAAGGAATTATTCTGTTAAAGCTGGAAGAATGCGTAGATCTTGGACGGCCTTCGTTGTCAGGTGTTATTGCGATATGACATGGGGAGTATGTAGCTAAAGTTGGGGGAGGAGGATAATGATACAAGTGCGGCATAGGGCCAGTTTTGGTAACCATTGGATAGTTGCTATCACTTTACAGGAAGGTTAGGAACTTCAGTGTTCACTGTGGGAAAAATGATGGAAATTAATACTTTACTGCAAAAGTGGGGTGGCGAGGGTGAGGATTTAGAGGGAGGGAGGGAGTGATGGGCTTTTAATGGAGAGACAATTCAGCGGATTTTGGCAAAAGAGAGGGTAAGTGAGATTAAGACTTTCTGGTATGGAGGAACCACTCCCCCTCCCTGTTTCCCCAAAAGGTATGGGACACAGCCTACATAAAAGAGCACCGACTTGCCTTTGACTCAGGCGCAACTCAGTAAAGATGAACGACCAAGTCAATGTATACACGACACGGATTACGCTACGCATCCGCGCTACGCCACACAAATAGTTCCCAGGTGGATATCCATCCGCCATATACGGATATAAGCAGACACACAGTTGCACTCAGTAATTAGTTAGTTAGTACCTCAAGTGTGTACCTGAAAGTAGTACCTCAGGACAGTTTCTCAGCGAGTGTCTCAGGACCCATCTCGTCACCGCCAAGAAAAGCCGAACCGGGCGTTATACAAGTGTGGTTGGTCATCGTTCACTGGATCTCTAACTACATCAGAGATTGAAGAAACATCAGTGAACACTGACCTATATTCTCACGCACAATCCTCAACTTCACTTACGTACTGTACTGTAAAACGTCATTCAATGAACCCTATCTGGCCCTGTGACGATTCTGTACGTGCTGTGTGCAAGCAAGGCACCTCGTAACAGCAACTACTTTGTTGGTAGGGGGTTCTCTTCCTGCCAAATTTACATATTTGCTGTCAAGTTGTTTGATGAATACAAGGGCCCCATATTCAGTCGTTAGTGGGCTTTATGTTATGTATTTCATAGATGGCGTTGGTCTGTTAATTTATACTCAAAGGTTAGTCGGAGGTTTCTTTAATGTGTTAATTAGTTGGACAGTACGGTTCTAAATGGTGAGGCAGAAGACATTATTGGAAGGAACGAATTTAAAAAAGCTGCATGGTCGCTTAAAAACAGTCGCTGATTTTCTCTGAATTTCTGGAACGTTTAGAGTTTGACCCATCACCTGATGACCTCTTACAAACTGACGAAGCAACAGTTGTTATGTTACAATTTTTTACAGAAACGCAAATGTCTTACAAAAGTCAGATCTAAACGAACAGTATTCATGAACGAAACACTTTCTGATACAGATACAAGAGACTGAGTAGACGTCAACGACTGTCACTACCAAAACATAGAAACAAACAGGTACTCTTGGAGTTCCATACACAATATGAACAGCGCAAGCGGATGAGCTGGGAGGTTGGCTCGGTTGCGCTAGCTGTCGTTCCTGTGTCGATGCACGGTTACAAAGCGTCTGTGTGTGGTTTCAGATCTTATGGGCGCTCAAATGGTTCAAATGGCTCTGAGCACTATGGGACTTAACATCTGTGGTCATCAGTCCCCCAGAACTTAGAACTACTTAAACCTAACTAACCTAAGGACATCACACGCATCCATGCCCGAGGCAGGATTCGAACCTGCGACCGTAGCAGTCGCGCGGTTCCGGACTGAGCGCCTAGAACCGCTGGGCCACCGCGGCCGGCCGTATGGGCGCTCAACGGCGAGGTTATCAGCGCCCCGACATCGATTAAAACAAACGAATGTGGATAAGAACGAGAACTGTCGTACGCGCATGCACACGAAAGGACCACACAATGACTCTATCGCACAGGCACTCTCACATGCACTAAAACCAATGAAGAGGCAAGAGAGCTAATCAAGAAATTAAAACAGAGGGAAAACAAAACACAAAAGAGCTAAAAGAGCAGCATGGGGAAATGTCACTGACTGACCACTTACGAAAAACTTTGGGTGAGACAGCCACCCCGTTGACACATTAAAAATAGCGCCACACACAGATTCGTGATCAATGCAAGAATTATATTCAAATTCTTAAGAGACAATTGGAGGAAGTGCGTTTCAATATAACTTCTAATACAAATCTTTCTAACAGAAATTCACGTTATGTGTTACAGTAAGGTCAGCATAATAAATCTTTACTATTTCTTTAAGAGTTTGTAAAATTGTCAAGATATGACCAAAGGAAATACAAATCTGTTACAGTGCAAATTAGCAAGGTATCTTAATGCAGAAATACAATGCGTCATGAGAGTTAATAAACAAATTCAGAGAAAACCAGCGACCGTCTATAAGCAACCAAGCATTTAAAAAAAAAAAAAAAAAAAAAAAAGTAAATTGAAGGGGGGAGAAAGGAAAGGAAAATGAAGGGATTACTGATGTCAGCTGCATCGGGACATTATGCAAAGTCAGGGCAACGAGTGGAAATGCGTACCTCACCAGGATTCGAACCCGAGATCTCCTGCTTAGTAGGCAGGTGCTTTAACCACTGCACCATCCGCGATACAGCGTTTGGCGCAACTGCGCGACCATCTCGGCACGCCTCACAGCCTATCCACATTCCCACCGAGCACCAACTGTCCGCAGTCCCTGTCCATTGACTCCACACTCGCTACTCTGAGATTCCAAATGGTTCAAATGGCTCTGAGCACTATGGGACTTAACATCTAAGGTCATCAGTCCCCTAGAACTTAGAACTACTTAAACCTAACCAACCTAAGGACATCACACACATCCATGCCCGAGGCAGGATTCGAACCTGTCACCGTCGCGGTCACGCGGTTCCAGACTGTAGCGCCTAGAATCTGAAATTCCAGCAGGAGGTCGGACGTACTTGTGCATCCGCACTAAAGAAGGTTGATCCACTGCCCAGCTAGATGAATCAATTATATGAAAGAGATTTTCACTCTGCAGCGGAGTGCGTGCTGATGTGAAACTTCCTGGCGGATTAAAACTGTGTACCGGACCGAGACTCGAACTCGGGACCTTTGCCTTTCGCGGGCAAGTGCTCTACCAACTGAGCTACCCAAGCACGACTCACGCCCCGTCCTCACAGCTTCAATACCGCCAGTACCTCGTCTCCTACCTTCCTAACTTCACAGAAGCTCTTCACAGAAGAAGTGACGGACTTCGAATGTGGTCAGGTGATTGGGTGTCACTTGTGTCATACGTCTGTACGCGAGATTTAGGCACTCCTAAGCATCCCTAGGTCCGCTGTTTCCGATGTGATAGCGGAGTGGGAAAATAAAGGGACACGTACAGAACAAAAGCGTACAGGCCGACCTTGTCTGTTGACTGACAGAGACTGCCAACAGATGAAGAGGTTCGTAATGTGTAATAGACAGACATCTATCCAGACCATCACACAGGAATTTCAAACAGCATCAGGATATACTACAAGTACTATGACAGTTAGGCGGGAGGTGAGAAAACTGTTCATAAGCCACACATCACGCTCGTAAATGCCAGACGACACGTCGCTTAATGTAAGGAGCGTAAACATTGGACGATTGAATAGTGGAAAAACGTTGCGTGGAGTGACGAATGACGGTATACAATGTGGCGATCCGATGGCAGGGTGTAGGTATGGCGAATGCCCGATGAACGTCATCTGCCAGCGTGTATAGTGCGAACAGTAAAATTCGGAGGTGGTGGTGTTATGGTGTGGTCGTGTTTTTTATGAAGGAGGGTTGCATCCGTTGTTGTTTTGCGTGGCACTATCACAGCACAGGCCTACATCGATGTTTTAAGCACCTTCTTGCTTCCCACTGTTGATGAGCGATTCGGGGATGGCGATTGCATCTTTAAACATGATCGAGCACCTGTTCATAATGCACGGCCTGTTACGGAGTGGTTACACGACAATAACATCCCTGCAATGGACTGGCATGACCAGAGTACTCACTTGATTCCTAAGGAACACTGTTGGGATGTTTTGGATCGCCACTTCGTACCAGGCCTCACCGACCGACATCGATACCTCTCGACAGTGCAGCACTCCGTGAAGAATGGGCTGTCATTCCCCACGAAACGTTCCATCACCTGATTGAACGTACGCCTCCGAGAGTGGAAGCTGTCATCAAGGCTAAGGGTGGGTCAACACCATATTGAATTCCAGCATTACATGTGGAGGGCGCCACGAACTGTAAGTCATTGTTAGCCAGGTGTCTTAATACTTTTGATCACATAGTGTGTAACATCGCCAGCCCTGTGCCGTACCGAGAAATGTCGTTGGCCTCTTGAAACGAACCGCATTCGGCGCTGCTTGCAGTCGCACAGGGGACGACGCCGGGGAAGTCAGTGTCCCTGCCGCGGCTATTAAGTAACGGGAGAGGACGGCAGAGGGGCGCGCTGGAACGCCGGCCCGTGTAGTTTACAGGGCCTACTCGGGTTCAAAATAAACTGTTGTGTCGCGCGGCGGCCTTTGTGTCGGCGCCCGCCGTTATTCTAAGAACGCGGAGAGCGCGCTCGAGTCCAGCTCCACTCGCCACCTCGCACCAGACCACACGCGCGCCGACGCCCAGGGCAAAACCACGCCCTCTACCACTCCCTACCTGGAGGTACGCCGTCCTACCAAAACACGCCCAGCTGATCCTATTCCTACCGCGTAAGCGACGTCAGCTTGACCTAACAACGGTAAACAACAGACGCGCACGCGATCTGTCAGTTGAGTGCAGGTAGTGGACTAGCAGGCGTGGTGCATCGAAGTTGTTGTGCCACAAATCGCAAAGGAGTAATACAGGGTGATTCAAAAAGAATACCACAACTTTAAAAATGTGTATTTAATGAAAGAAACATAATGTAACCTTCTGTTATACATCATTACAAAGAGTATTTAAAAAGGTTTTTTTTTCACTCAAAAACAAGTTCAGAGATGTTCAATATGGCCCCCTCCAGACACTCGAGCAATATCAACCCGATACTCCAACTCGTTCCACACTCTCTGTAGCATATCAGGCGTAACAGTTTGGATAGCTGCTGTTATTTCTCGTTTCAAATCATCAATGGTGGCTGGGAGAGGTGGCCGAAACACCATATCCTTAACATACCCCCATAAGAAAAAATCGCAGGGGGTAAGATCAGGGCTTCTTGGAGGCCAGTGATGTCACGGGCTGCCTGGCGACCGATCCATCGCCTCGGGTAGTTGACGTTCAGGTTTCATAACTAACCTTTTTCGTAGGACTCTCCATACAGTTGATTGTGGAATTTGCAGCTCTCTGCTAGCTCTGCGAGTCGATTTTCCTGGGCTGCGAACAAATGCTTGCTGGATGCGTGCTACATTTTCATCACTCGTTCTCGGCCGTCCAGAACTTTTCCCTTTGCACAAACACCCATCCCATTCTCTGTAAACTGTTTATACCAACGTTTAATACACCACCTATCAGGAGGTTTAACACCATACTTCGTTCGAAATGCACGCTGAACAACTGTCGTCGATTCACTTCTGCCGTACTCAATAACACAAAAAGCTTTCTGTTGAGCGGTCGCCATCTTAGCATCAACTGACGCTGACGCCTAGTCAACAGCGCCTCAAGTGAACAAATGTACAACTAAATGAAACTTTATAGCTCCCTTAATTCGCCGACAGATAGTGCTTAGCTCTGCCTTTTGTCGTTGCAGAGTTTTAAATGCCTAAAGTTGTGGTATTCTTTTTGAATCACCCTGTATCCCTAGGCCGGCCGTGTGGCCGTGCGGTTCTAGGCGCTTCAGTCTGGAACCGCGTGACCGCTACGGTCGCAGGTTCGAATCCTGCCTCGGGCATGGATGTGTGTGATGTCCTTAGGTTAGTTACGTTTAAGTAGCTCTAAGTTCTAGGGGACTGATGACCACAGACATTAAGTCCCATAGTGCTCAGAGCCATTTGAACCAGTTTGAGTAATATTCCTAAACCAAATGCTCAAGATATTCTCACCAATGTTTTGAAGAACATAATTACAACTGTTCTTTAAGTCGTTAATTTTCTTTAATGTACTTAACCATTTCGGTATTTCATAATTTAACATGTTTATTAATTGAAGCGCCAAAGAAACTGATATAGGCATGCGTATTCCAACAGAGATATATAAACAGGCAGAATACGGTGCTACAGTCGGTAACGTCTATATAAAACAACAAGTGTCTGACGCAATTATTAGATCGATTACTGCTGCTACAATGGCAGGTTATCAAGAGTTAAGTGAGTTTGAGCGTGGTGTTATAGTCGGCGCACGAGCGATGGGACAAGGCATCTCCGAGGTAGCGATTAAGCGGTGATTTTCCCGTACGATCCTTTCACGAGTGTACCGTGAATATCAGAATCCGGTAAAATATCAAATCTTCGACATCGCCGCGGCCGGATAAAGATCCTGCAAGAACGAGACCAACGACGACTGAAGAGAATCGTTCAACGTGACAGATGTGTAACCCACCACCAAATTGCTGCAGATTTCAATGCTGGGCCACCAACACGTGTCAGCGCGCGAATCACTCAACAAAACATCATCGATATGCGGTTTCGAAGGCGAATGCCCACTCGTGTCCCCTTGATGATAGCACGACACAAAGCTTTACACCTCTCCTGGGCCCGCCAACACCGACATTTGACTGCTGATGACTGGAAACATGTCGGACGAGTCTCGTTTCAAATTATCTCGAGCGGATGGACGTGTACGGGTTTGGAAATAACCTCATGAATTCATGGACCCTGCATGTCAGCAGGGAACTCTTCAAGCTGGTAGAGGCTCTGTAATGTTGTGGGGCGTGTGCAGTTGGAGTGATATGTGACCCCTGATACGTCTAGACACGACTTTGACAGGTGACACGTACGTAAGCATCCTTTCTGATCACCTGCATCCATTCAAGTCCATTGTGCATTCCGACGGACTATGGCTATTCCACCTGGACAATGCGACACCCCACATGTCCAGAATTGCTACAGAGTGGCTCTAGGAACACTCTTCTCAGTTTAAACACTTCTGCTGGCCACCAAACTCTCTAGATATGAACATTATTGAACATATCTGGGATGTCTTGCAACGTGCTGTTCAGAAGAGAACTCCACCCCCTCGTACTCTTACGGATTTATGGACAGCTCCGTAGGCATCATGGTGTCAGTTCCCTCCAGCACTACTTCAGACATTAGCTGAGTCCATGCGAGTCCATGTCACGTCCTTTTGCGGCGCTTCTGCGTGCTCGCTGGGGCCCTACACGATACTAAGCAGGTGTACCGGTTTCTTTGAGTCTTCAGTGTATTTTCTTACATTATTACGTTAGTTGCATGTTAAGTGTCACGTGTGTATTTTAACCCAGGTCGAGATTCTCTGCACCCTGCTGAGTTTTTTCATTGAGATTCATAAGGTAAGAGGGCTGGGTTAGTAGGCAACATGCAGAAAGTCACTTTTTGTTTAATATTTAATTATGTAATGGGAGACACACAGTCTGCATTAGCATCTAGAGGTGTAAACTATTGTACAGCCTGTTTGACATGGAGCAAGTTTCGCCATGTAAGTTTGCTTGGCCAGCAGGCAAAGTTCTGTTTCATTTGACAATGATGAAAAGATACCACCTATTTTGCTGGTGCGAGAAGGAGGGACGGAAAAAAAGGGGGGGGGGGGGGACGAAAGCTTGGTCAGGAACATCGATATAAAGGAGGAGCGCTGGCAGGGATGTGCTGTCGACACCTCATGGGCAACTGAGGTTAGCTTACGAATGCTATTAGTTTTATCGATTTGAAGCACCGTGTTAATGAATAGCACATCTCATTAAGATTTGACATTCTGACTGTCTTTACAATGATTCTAACTCACTATGTTTGTTAACAAAATAGATGTATTTGGTCTCTCGGTACTACGGCACTCGAAACTCCTCCCAGAACATTTAGGTATTAATTTTAAATGACTATTATATAGAAAAAGCAACCGCATTCCGTAACAAACAGATGTTTTTATTAGAAGCTACAATACATTTTGGACTGCAAACGCTAATGTTTAAGTGCTTATTACATTATTTAGTCACTATTTGTATTTTGCAGTGCTCACTGACCATATTTCAAAAATACAGTTCAGTTCTGATGGTGAAATAATTGTCACTAAAATGAACGTTTGTACAAAAACAACTTACTGCTTCTGTTATTAGTTGTACAGACTTCACTTTTTGAACACACAAATTTTGTGTGTTACACTGATTTTTTTCACATGTTATCAATTTGAAAATTCATGTATGTTACAAAAATACAAACAAGTAAAAATATTACTAAAAATAAAGATGTTTCATTTTTTCTATTCTAAGGCGACGCTATAGTTAATATTACAGCTCTCTTATGCATTGCAGAGCAGACTTGAGGGCTGTAAATAATTATCTGCAAAATTACTGAAGAAATTGTGGGAAGATATTTGAGAAAAGCGACATAAGATGCAGCACTCACTGTTACACTTACGTAACACAAATGTCATGTCTTGACCACAAGTGTTTTTTTATTGAATCACTTCTCCCTACACGATTCGATCACAGACCATCTTGAAAAGGGTTATACAACTAGCAGTCCTTTGAAGATGGCCAGTGTCGAAAGGAGTAGGGAGAAGTGATTCAACAAAAAACACTTGTGGTCAAGATACGACAGTTGTGTTACACAAGTGCAAAAACTATGTCTCCTGAAATCAGTTCCATTATTTATAATTCGTTGGAAAAAAATCTGTTTGCAAAAGTACTTCAAGTTGTTCTGACAGGTGTAACTTCTTCTCATTAGTTTCTATCTGAAGCTTTTGCGATGAGCAAATAATGACTAACAGTCTAAAGTTGGGACTTCATAGCTCATAATGTATCGTGCTTTGTAGCTGTTTTTTTTTAAAAAAACGTAGTGGTTATATCGCTTATATTTTACGAATATCATTCTCCAACGCTAGCCACTACGGATAAAATGGAAGTTACTAAATATGGCCCTAGCACCAGAGACGGCTCACACGGTGGCGAGAGTATTTCTGTACACATTATCAGTGTCGTATGTGTGTGTATACAGCTGAGGCAAGTCTGCTAATTGCTTATGCATTAAGGGGTGGTGCTGTGGCAGGCCAACAAGTGTTTGCTTTTAAATGTCGAGACAGCCGCGAGAGCCGCTCTCCGTACAGGTCTGGGGCGAGCCTTCGCGGCGGTTACCTGCCTCCGTGCTAGAAAGTCACTCGCGGCTGGAGCAGCACCCGGAACGAGAAGAGAAAAAGGAATCGCCGTGGATGTCGCCACTGGGACATACGTTTCCGCTGCAACTGTGGCGGCAGAGCGCGCGGCCGGACGCCTCCATTTTGAGCGGCCGCAACTGTACCCGGCGCTACACCGAAAGCCTCTCGCGGTCCGCGCCAGGATTAATATTAATGTATTCATGAATCAATTAGTCCGCTGTCGAAGCACGAAAATATACAGCTCAAACACATGCAGCAGTGTGTGTGCTTGCTCGGCAGACAAGAGGAGTGGACGGCAAACAGGTAGCGTGCCTCTCTCTGCTGCCGGACACCGACGCGACACACGTACCACTCTTCGCCGTTGAGGCTTCCCCGCCTCTGTGAACTTTTCGCTCTGCAGCGCAGTCTGAGCTGTTTTGAATCTTATTGACAGATCGAAAATATCTTATTATGGAGAATAAAAACCGTTCTCTTTTATTATTATTATTATTTTCATCTCCAATCCCTTGTTTTTGCTGCCGGCCGCGGTGGCCGAGCGGTTCTAGACGCCTCAGTCCGGAACCGCGCGACTGCTACGGTCGCAGGTTTGAATCCTGCCTCGGGCATGGATGTGTGTGATGTCCTTAGGTTAGTTAGGTTTAAGTAGTTCTAAGTTCTAGGGGACTGATGACCTCAGATGTTAAGTCCCATAGTGCTCAGAGCCATTTGAACCACGTATTTGCTGATTTGCGATCGATTTCAAAAACAAATGGCTTGAACCTGAAGCAGCTGGCATGTTAATCGATGCATTACTGTACCCCAGCCTTGGCCGGTTGTGGTGTAACGACACGAGATGCTACCATCTTATGAGGGCACGACACACTTGCGAATGTAGACAGATCAAAAGAATGACGGGAACAGGTGTATCAGCGTTCGCTACGTTAAAATTAATACAGGGGGTACCAGTGGTCTTACGCCAAATAACCTGAGATCTTCCCTTTCAATGTATGCAACAACTACAGGGTCGTTCAATAAGTAATGCCCCACATTTTTTTTCTCAGAACATATGTATTGTTAAGAGTCAGAATCTGGTGACAATATACACTCCTGGAAATTGAAATAAGAACACCGTGAATTCATTGTCCCAGGAAGGGGAAACTTTATTGACACATTTCTGGGGTCAGATACATCACATGATCACACTGACAGAACCACAGGCACATAGACACAGGCAGCAGAGCATGCACAATGTCGGCACTAGTACAGCGTATATCCACCTTTCGCAGCAATGCAGGCTGCTATTCTCCCATGGAGACGATCGTAGAGATGCTGGATGTAGTCCTGTGGAACGGCTTGCCATGCCATTTCCACCTGGCGCCTCAGTTGGACCAGCGTTCGTGCTGGACGTGCAGACCGCGTGAGACGACGCTTCATCCAGTCCCAAACATGCTCAATGGGGGACAGATCCGGAGATCTTGCTGGCCAGGGTAGTTGACTTACACCTTCTAGAGCACGTTGGGTGGCACGGGATACATGCGGACGTGCATTGTCCTGTTGGAACAGCAAGTTCCCTTGCCGGTCTAGGAATGGTAGAACGATGGGTTCGATGACGGTTTGGATGTACCGTGCACTATTCAGTGTCCCCTCGACGATCACCAGTGGTGTACGGCCAGTGTAGGAGATCGCTCCCCACACCATGACGCCGGGTGTTGGCCCTGTGTGCCTCGGTCGTATGCAGTCCTGATTGTGGCGCTCACCTGCACGGCGCCAAACACGCATACGACCATCATTGGCACCAAGGCAGAAGCGACTCTCATCGCTGAAGACGACACGTCTCCATTCGTCCCTCCATTCACGCCTGTCGCGACACCACTGGAGGCGGGCTGCACGATGTTGGGGCGTGAGCGGAAGACGGCCTAACGGTGTGCGGGACCGTAGCCCAGCTTCATGGAGACGGTTGCGAATGGTCCTCGCCGATACCCCAGGAGCAACAGTGTCCCTAATTTGCTGGGAAGTGGCGGTGCGGTCCCCTACGGCACTGCGTAGGATCCTACGGTCTTGGCGTGCATCCGTGCGTCGCTGCGGTCCGGTCCCAGGTCGACGGGCACGTGCACCTTCCGCCGACCACTGGCGACAACATCGATGTACTGTGGAGACCTCACGCCCCACGTGTTGAGCAATTCGGCGGTACGTCCACCCGGCCTCCCGCATGCCCACTATACGCCCTCGCTCAAAGTCCGTCAACTGCACATACGGTTCACGTCCACGCTGTCGCGGCATGCTACCAGTGTTAAAGACTGCGATGGAGCTCCGTATGCCACGGCAAACTGGCTGACACTGACGGCGGCGGTGCACAAATGCTGCGCTGCTAGCGCCATTCGACGGCCAACACCGCGGTTCCTGGTGTGTCCGCTGTGCCGTGCGTGTGATCATTGCTTGTACAGCCCTCTCGCAGTGTCCGGAGCAAGTATGGTGGGTCTGACACACCGGTGTCAATGTGTTCTTTTTTCCATTTCCAGGAGTGTACATCAACATGTCTTGCCCATGTCCTATTTTTCTACGTAGTCTCCATCACGTTCTATGGCCGTACGCCAACGTCGTGGAAGAGCATGTATTCCCTGCTGGTAAAAGCTCTTGTCCTGTAGGCATAGCCAAGTTTGCCCTGCATGACTGACACTCTCGTCATCTTCGAAATGTGTTCACCGTAGAGAATCCTTAAGCGGCGCAAAGAGATGGAAATCCGAGGGTACCAGGCCTGGACTGTAGGGTGGATGAGGCAATGATGTGCAACCCAATTTGGCGATGTGTTCCCGGGTTCTCAGACTTGTGTGTGGGCGTACATTATCGTGTTGGAGCAACATTTCTGCTGTATTCTTGTCCGATCGAACACGTCGAAAACGGGTCTTGAGTTTATTCAGAGTCTTCACGTATGCCTCTGCATTGATGGTTGATCCTCTTGGCAACACAACCACGAGAATGACGTCATCACAATCCCAGAAGACAGTCCCCACGACTTTTCCGGCAGAGGGTGTTATCTTGGATTTCTTCTTTTGTGGTGAATGAGGATGACGCCATTCCGTGGACTGCCTTTTTTTTGTTTCTGGCACAAAGTGGTGCACCCAGCTTTCGTCCCCCGTAACGATCCGTGACAGAAAGGCCTCTCCGTCGGTCTCAAAATGCAGAATCTTCTGGTTCGCTGTGAGCATTCGTGGAAACCATCGTGAGCGTCTCTTTGTATATCCGAGAGTCTCGTTCATTGCGGACGCACTTCCAATGCTGACCGACAACTGTGAGCCAATTTTCGAGTTGTGATGCGCCGGTCGGCACGAATAATGGCATCTGCACGATGTCTGTAGCAGTGGCTGTGACAGAACGTCCCGTGCGTGGCTGATTATGGAGCTCTGTTTCTGCATTTCCTGAGGCTGTAACTTTCTTTACCCATCGCCCAACTGTACTCCTATCAACTGCAGCATCGCCGTACACTGCACACAAACGTTTATGGATGTTCACCACGTTTCTTTTTCTGCACACAAGAATTCAATAACAGCACGCTGCTTGTAAGATGAGTCGTATGTAGACGTCATTTGGACTCTGTTCTACGACTCTGCCATCTGCCAGAACGTTTCGAAACTTCACCGGCGCACTGAACAAGGTTTCCGTAGACCTGTAGGGTGCCCGTGACATGGCTGTCAGGTGGTGATAAACGCTCACGGGGCACTCGAAGCACCCAAGATGACGAGACAAAAGATTGTTTCCACTTTATTTTAGACACCTGTCGACATTTCACCTTTTGTTATGTAAATGATAAACTATTTAATGATGTTTTGTTGTATAATTAATTTGCGAAAGGTAAAGGTATAATTTGCTAACATACTAAGACCTCAGTTATTGCTCAGTGGAATATGACAGACGTCCAAGTTCAAGTTCCCCTAATTCTTTTGAGCAGTGTGTAATACATCGTTCATTGCGCAGTGTGCCTGAAGGTGAAGCCTTTCGTGCTTCAAAATCCATCGCAAGTCAGTAAATACAGCCGGTTCTTGGAGGCAAAGTTAATAATAAAAGACAATAAATAATTTTGACTCTCCGTAACAAGATATTCCTTGTTATTCTAAAAATGATAGAAGATGGAGCGGACTGTCGACTGAGAAGAAAAGGCTGGCTTTATAAAAGGCAGATCCTGCCCTGAACAAATATTTGTTCTGCGACACGTAATACGATTATGCATAGAACCCAACTGTCCACTGCACCTTAACTTGGTTGATTACTTTAAAAAAAATTGACAATGTCCTCCGAGCGGAGTATTGTAAGCCCATAGGGAATTCCTAACCAGCTCATAGATGTTTTCACAAACCTGTGTTTACACTCGACTTGCTGTACAAGAACAGAAAACGGGAACACCCCTTCTCTTGGCATTCTGACAGTTGTCAGACAAGGACGCATTTTACCAGCGTTCCTTTCCATATTAGCCATAGATTCCATAATGAGAAAAGCTACGCACCACTTAATCTTGTACGTGCCTAAGTTATGTTGGAACACGTGTTGTTACAATTACGTTGAGAATGCATAACTGACTACAACGGACTGATAATAGCTGCATTGCCAGCTGAAAGCCAGATCTGCAGTAGAAATGACCGTTGATATTACGACCAATACTGACCTTTCTTCCCTGGATTTATTTATTTGTTGTTTTCTTTTCAGTCTGTCATCTGCATACTAAAACAGACCAGATCTCGCACATGGAACTGTGTATGTGAGTCGAATACACTATTTCTTAACATAAAATTTCTAATGTATTAGTAAATCTCAGCGCTACGGTGTTTAATGAAAGTTACGTAAGTCGGAAATCGAGAGAGAGAGAGAGAGAAAGGGAAAGGGAAAGAGAAAGAGAGAGAGCATGATACCACATTACACGCACACACACATCCATGTCAGTAACCAACACTAAAGACACAACTCATACACGGAGAGAAAAGAGACCAGAGGAGGGAGACCCTTTCTGATTAGGCGGCTGAACCTCTCTTTGCCGTTTCCCAGTTAACAACCCCATCCGACTCTTCCTTTTTATCCTAAAATTTGCGTTTAGTGATTTAGAGAAATCGCGGAAAACTTAAATTTGGATGACCGGACCGGGATACGAACCACCGCCCTCGCTAATGCGAGTCCTGTGTCGTACCACGACGTCTTGTGGCTCGGTAATGGGTCTGACACGAAGCAAAAAGGAACTGATCGAATTAATAACAATCCTGCCGGGATTGTGGCTCCTGTTGACGTTTTATCCGTGTTAGTGAATCTCCAAACACAACGAATTTCTTTTTTCTATTTATTCAGACGTATTTCGACATCTATGTGTCATCTCCTTCTCCACTTACTCCTGTACAAATACTGTTCAGAGTTCATGACTGTTTTTCTACTTTATGCTTAACATTATGTAATATACACATATAAAAGACACCCATGTTATAATTTTATGTACGGTTGGTCCCGGCGGAGGTTCGAGTCGTCCCTCGGGCATGGTTGTGTGTGTTTGTCCTTAGGATAATTTAGGTTAAGTAGTGTGTAAGCTTAGGGACTGATGACCTTAGCAGTTAAGTCCCGTAAGATTTCACACATTTTTTTATAATTTTAAGCCTAAAATGTAAAAAACAGCCACGGATTTTGTACAATACTTTTACAGAAGTAAATCGGGACACACAGGAGATGACACATGAGTGTCGAAACATGTTTGTATAAGCAGAGAAAAGAAATACGCTGACTGAATGAACGCCGTGTATGTGGCTCCGGAGATGAGGTTAATGAATAGCACTTCCCACGAAAGACCAGGTCCTCGGTTCGAATCCCAGTACAGCAAAACATTTTTCAACTGTGAGAAAGCTTCGTCTCCATAGTTACGTTGGTTTCGTTAGTGTGCGCTAAGAAACGAACGGAGTAACATTGGACGATCATTCACAGAGGCATATTTTGCAACTGCTGCTCTTTGAGTGAGTTATTAATTTCGCAAATTGGGATAAAAATAACAAGTTTCAACCTTCCTCAAGATTAGCTGTCATTAGAAGCGACCGTATATTTCATTATCCGTCTCGAGAACTAATAATAGCAGAACATATGAAGGCGTATCAAGTTCCGGGTCTAGGACACAGTTTTACAGCACTCGTTCAAAAATATATTTCGTTTAGGAAGCAGTTCTGTCACCTGGAATGTATCCCGAGCGAAAGTGAATTGATTAACATTACGGGACATTGCGTCGTTCACTTCAAAGCGACTATCGTAACAAAAGCATTTACGAACTTCCAGCATGCTGGAATAGCTGTGGGTCAGCAACTTCTGTTAATCAGCACAATGAAAAACCAGTCAAAAGTTGCAAATTTCACTTTTTTTTATTCACTCGATGGTTTGAAAATGGGTCCCGGCCCGAAACATGTCGCCCAGTGAACGAAAAAGAGGAATGGACTGGTTTTTTCGTTGTACTGAGAAAAACATTTGTCACGACTAAATGAAACAAGGCTACACCCGTTTGTGAAGTCAGTATGTCATAAATATCTTAATTTTGCATAAAATGTTAAAAGCGACTGCTGGGTAATTATTGCAGTCTATAATACCTGTCAACAGGTCTTTAAGAAACGGCAACCCCGCTAAGTAACTTAAATCCTTCATACTTTTTAGTTTTATACCACAGCTTTATGACGAGCTGATTATCGTTGTTTGCCACAACTTTGTAAAGAAATAAGATGGCCGGCAATCAGAACTGATTCTCCTAAAGCTGGTAATTTCCGTGTGGCATCAGGAGAAACAGTCCTGGCAGTGGAGAGAAGGAATCATACACAGCCTGTATAGAAGAAAGGAGATATGTTGTAGTGTGACAACTATCGAGGAATTACGCAGCTAAACTTGGGAGATATAGCATTCTCTAAAGTACTATTTGACCATCACGTCCCAGCTGTTCAGGGACAGATTGGCTGACACCAATGTGGGTTCCTCCCACAGAAATCAATTATAGATCAGATCTTCACCCTAAGACAAATTTTGGAAAAGGCAACTGAATTCAGGACTGAAATGAATCAGTCGTTCATTGGCTACGAAGTAGTATATGACAGCATAGACAGAGACCAACTGTACCGTGCTTTGAACTGGCACCTCCTGGGAAATTGTTAAGGCTTGAGAGAATGACACTGAATGAGGAAAAGAGCTGAATAAGAACAGCAGGAATGGAGTCTGATCCATTAGATATACAAAGTGGGGTAAAGCATTGAGATGCGCTGGCGTGTCTCCTTTTTAGTGTTGCCTAGGAGAAGTTCATGAAGGATGCAAACCTACTGAGCAGGCAAGCTATCTTTTACAAATCAGTGCTATAGGTAGATATAGATGAAAGACCTCGAAAGGCGGCCGTGGTGGCCAAGCGGTTACAGGCGCTACAGTCTGGAACCGCGCGGCCGCTACGGTCGCAGGTTCGAATCCTGCCTCGGACATGGATGTGTGTGATGTCCTTAGGTTAGTTAGGTTTAAGTAGTTCTAAGTTCTAGGGGACTGATGACCTTAGAAGTTAAGTCCCATAGTGCTCAGAGCCATTTGAACCATTTGAACCAAAGACCTCGAAAGGCAATGGAGAAGATATTCATCGCACTTGAGCCTGTCGGTAGGAACATGGGACTGAATATCAGCCAGCCTGTACAGTACAAAACAAATTATATGACCGCTGGGAAGGAGACTGTGAAACCCTCAATAATTTTCGGTACTTATGCTATTGGGAGAGCTGAGCAGTTAAAATATCTTCAATCGACAGTCATCCACTCATATGAAGTATTACAAAATTAAACAGTGGTTAATAGCAGCCAACAGAGTGTATTTTGCATTAAGAAAAACTGTAAGGAGTATTAAAATGAACATGTACGAAGCGTCGTAGCAAACAAGTGGGTTGAAATTTGCAGATGCCGCTTTGGATAACGTAGTGAAGCATCTAGGGATGCGAAGCGTTCGTCGTCACGTCCCCTTCAAGAGTTCAAAGCTGTGCTTTCAGTGGGCAATGTGATGCTCACCGTCTTTTTCGTCGTCCAAGGTCCGATACTCACCTAATTCCTCGAGCGCTAACATTAATAGTGACGTACTGTTAGACACCCCATAGCCTCAGCAAGTCTATCAAGAGCAAACTGCTTGGGCTGCTCACGGAGGGAGTATAATGGCCAAGTTCAAATGGCAGCAGTCCGGACATGTCGCCCTGAGACTTCCAGGTGTTTCATCCGCTAAGAAAACATCTGAAGAGCCCTTCAACTCGGACGACGAACGGACACAGTGGACGGCTGGCTCCTGTCACAGCCATATGAATTCTGTGTGTTCGGTCATTAAATGTGACTGAGTCTCTGGACTGTGCTTCCCTTTCTGGAGGTATTTGTACATGAGGGACAGTGGTCAGTGGGCCACCTTTCCAAGGGAACCTAACGGGACACTCGCCGTGGCGAGGGAGAGATTTAATCAAGGCTCCTAACTCGTCTCATCAAATTAACCGTTTATAAAATACTTATAACACCTGTGTTATAAGTATTCCTTAACATCAGAAGATTTTGGAATGCTAGATGCCTTTGGTAGAGGCTTCGAAAAGTGTTTGGCCCAATCTCTGAAAGAAAAAGATGGACGAATGGTTCCAATGGCTCTGAGCACTATGGGACTTAACTTCTGAGGTCATCAGTCCCCCAGAACTTAGAAATACTTAAACCTAACTAACCTAAGGACATCACACACATCCATGCCCGAGGCAGGATTCGAACCTGCGACCGTAGCGGTCGCGCGGTTCCAGACTCAAGCGCCTAGAACCGCTCGGCTAACCCCGGCCGGCAAAGATGGACCAACTGTACATAAAAATCAACCTGTTAGAAGAATAATGAAATCTATTGGACTGAGATGGGAAGGACACATGGCACGAATGAGTGATACGGGAATAACTAAAAGAATATTAGACGCAAATTCAGGGGTTCAAAGAGGTCGAGGTAACAGATGGAGTCACGGGCGACCTGCAGAAGATGGGCTGTGGTGGATGGAAAGCTCGAGTGTTGGATAGTCATTGCAGACAGAGAGCTGTTGAAGAGAGCACCGTTCACAGTCAACTGTAGAGCCACAGAGAAGAAGAACCTCATTCAACAGATCTTTAAAGAGACTTTAATCTTTTACTGCTTTACTTTCACATATCAGCATCATGATGAGCTGACTATCGTTGTTCACCACAACCCTGTGAACGAAGTCTACATGAAACAAAATTACATTCATTACAACATAATTGAAGGAAAAAACCGGTGAGGAACACATAGTGTAACGCTGACTTAAATAGTGAAACTTTTGATGAACGTAGTGCAGGAATGAACTCGTTTGAGAAAGCTGATAAGTGGCGAACCTCGAAAGGCATTCCTGCGAACTAATCGAGCAAGATAGTACTGTTCAAGGCCGCTACATCCGTAGCCTAGCTCCCGTTTGGTCGGCGACAGGCCGTTTCTCCAGACCCTCCCCCCTGCCGCCCCCGTCCAGCTGTGAGCCCCCCACCCCCGTTCCTCTCGCCTTCTGCGAGATGCTGCCGCCCCCAACCCCCACACAGAGGCGGCGTTGAATGCCTTATCGCCCGCTTCCTGCCGCGCTATCACAACGACCGCGGTTATAAGTTAATCTGTCAGCGACACTGCCTGTCCAAACACAAACACGCGCGAGTCCACACCCCAGGTCCACACCCGGTACTGCCGGCTTCCCACCTCTATGTTGTCCTCACACGGGAGCGACAAGGCAGGCCAAACACACACCTCCAAAAACACTACCGTCTATCACTGTACCAGCTCATACTGACCTGTCACAGACTTCTGAGGAGAACAGATTTCGAGCACGATGCTGAAGCGCAATTATCATTGACGTCATCGTGGTAGTGGTCTTCAATCAGAACATGGTTTGGAGCTACTCTCAATGCTGATCTTTCCTGTGCAAAGCCTCTTCATCTCTGCACAATTACTGCAGTCTATGTCCACTTAAACCTGCGTATTTTGGTAAGTATTGGTTTCCCTCTACAATTTTTACCCCAATACTTCTTTCCATTAACAAACTGGTAGCCATCAATATACGTTAAATCAGTCGTGTTTTTGTCACGCGCTCTACCAGTTCGCAGCAGAATGTTTCGAGACGAATAAGAAAGCTCTAAATGAGAAATTAGAAGTCAAGGGAAGAGCGACCTTAAGTATGATCTTAAGGTCAATAGCCGCCCGGTGTGGCAGAGCGGTTCTAGGCGCTTCAGTCTGGAACCGCGCGACCGCTACGGTCGCAGGTTCGAATCCTGCCTCGGGCATGGATGTGTGTGATGTCCTTAGGTTAGCTATGTTTAAGTAGTTTTAAGTTCTAGGCGACTGATGACCTCAGAAGTTAAGTCGCGTAGTGCTCAGAGCCATTTGAACCAGTTTACGTAATATGCATAATACCGATCAGGCTAACGAAAAATATTTCCTATTTTATGTGGAAAAAGGTCACTGGCGTCGAATACGATTCTCATGGGGATCTACCGAGATGCTGAACACGATTGTTTCTTTTACACGATAAGAAATATCAGTGACAACAAACACTTATACATCATATGATCAAAAGTTCCAGATACCTATTATTATTGGACATCACTATGGGCCGTGTCCATCCTTCGCCTTTACGGCAGCTTCAACTGTACCGTGGTAGCTTTCAATGAGGTATCTGAATGTCTGTGGAGGAATGGCAGCCCATTCTTCCACAAGAGCCGAAGCCGGAACCAAGTCACGTTCTCACTCGTCCAAAAGCTGTTTCATCGGGTTCAGGTCGAGTCACTGGGTAGGCCAGCGCCTTTCAGGAATGTTACTGTCGACAGTCAGCGTTTACGAACTGTACCTCTTCTCTACGCACTACACAGTGCTGAAAGATGTGTCCATATCCTTCCGCATTTAGCGTTTTCTGAAGCGCAGTACGTGGACCCACATCCTAACCACGAGAAACACCACCATACCGCAACACGGCCCTCTGTATTTCACTGTTGACACTACACGTGATGGGAACAACATTCTTCAGGTATCCGTCAAAAGCAAACCATTCTGCTGAATTGCCAATTGGTATAGCGTGATTCGTCGTTCCAAATCATTCGTCTCCAGTCATCTACTGTCCAATGGCGTCGCTGTTTACAGCACCCACTATAGGAACGTGTGGCTTATGAGCAGCTGCTCCACCATTATTCCCCATTCCTTTTAACTCTCTACACCCAGTCATCATCGTCCTAGTTAGACTGCTGGTAGCACTTTGGAAATCATGACTGATTCATTCCGATGATTTCAGGCGTTATTTTACCGCCAGCACGCAACGCCCGACGTCTGTCTGGTCTTGCTTCAACTGTGGTGGTTCTGTCACGTTTCCATTTTACGATCAAAATGGTTCAAATGGCTCTGAGCACTATGGGACTTAACATCTGAGGTCATCAGTCCCCTAGATTTAGAACTACTTAAACCTAACTAACCTAAGGACGTCACACACATCCATACCCGGGATAGGATTCGAACCTGCGACCGTAGCAACAGCGCGGTTCCGGACTGAAGCGTCTAGAACCGCTCGGACACTTTTTTTTACTACTACTATCACTTCACCAACAGTCGACTTCGGCAATTTTAGATGTGTTGAAATGTCCCTGATCCATTTGATAGTAGGTAACTTCCCATGACCGGTCCAAGTTCGAAGTCACTGCGGTCTCTCGAACCATTCTGCAGTTCCTGCCTCTCCTCTTACTTTAATACTGGCACGTGCACCTCTTGTGATATCTAGCGGTCAAGTCCGCATGCCATAAACGTTTTCGGATGCCTTTGGTGACATAGTGCATGTGTTCTATCAAAATATCAGGTGTCTCAGAAGCAAACTGGAGCTTCTTAAGCTTGACATAAATGAAACAGATTCTACACAACCCACGTGAATGTATTATGCTCGCGGAAAACTACGAAAGGGGTTGAATGAAATACCTCAAATTAGCGCTACTTATCTTTGGACCTTCTGTCTTTTCTCTATCAAACCTACCTCGTATGGGTCCCACACTGACGAGGAAGGGATTATATCCATCATCTTGGGTTTTACATCGGGATCAGTGAAACAGACGCTAGTAATGAAATGAACATATCTAAAATGTGTAGCCCAAAGTAATGGACACAGTACCTCCCTCAGAAACACCTTGCATGTATGCATTAAACCGGGGACCTAGAAACGACAGAGAGGTTTCGACCCGCCGTAGCCCTCAGTGGTTCACAACGCCACAACAGGTCACAGCAGTCCATCCACCTCACCACCGCCCCACACCGAACCCAGGGTTATTGTGCGGTTCGGCCCCAATTATAAGAGTAGGAACAATTGTGGTAGAGAATGTTCCACACGGTCGTCTGGCTTACTCTGTACTGGTAGGCCAACTGTCTGGCACTGACACGGCAGTCGGCTTCCCCAGCGTTAATTACATTTTCTTTCATGATTTCCTGCTTCCTGAAACGATTCTGTCTCAGACAAACGGCGAAAGACTGTTGCCAACATTGAACGCTGTGGTTGCTGCCGGTGGGGATGGGTCTCCTGACACAACCTTGCTGCCCGTCGCCCGTTGCCATTTGCCCTTCCGTAAGTAAGCGCCATGTAGGCAAGCTCTCGATTCGAACACGGAACCATTGTGTAAAGCGCTGTATCACATCCACTGCAAGGTGAGTCAACAACAGAAGTGAATCGGACACAGCATTACCAATGACTATGGCAGGAGAGGGCACTAGGGCATGACGTAGGAGGAAACTATGCATAATAAATAGTCTCGAGCATGGAAACCATGCATTTCCGGACATAAGTTCGTTAGACCTTTTTTGTTCCGTATCTTCTCAGCGATCAATCCCTAGCGCTTGTACAAAGTGGAAAAAACCACGCTGTGTATTTACTTTGTAATGCAATGCATCTTACCTAAAAGGACGCGACGTAGCAAATATGATTTGTGGAATATTTACATTCTTTATTCTCACGCTCAGTGTCTGCTTATTGTGTGTGTCTATAACATGCAAAATGTACATTACCGGAACGAATCTGTCCTGGATACCGCGAGTCAGTGCAGAGTAAGTACCCCGAACATAATCGTTACCGCTAACTAGATTTCCGTCAGTTGCGCCAGCATCACGACCCTAGCGTCCATCTGTAACACCTCCTTCTGATGATGAGCATGCAATGGCTTGAAAGTTACCGGTACAGCTCACAAACAGTATCAAAATTTTTAAAAAAAGCAACTGATTGCATATTATACCCTCACAAATAGCCAATGGGTACAAGTACAAAGTGAAAAGTATCGAGAAAGAACTATCGGTGCCGATATCGAGGTATCGATACTTCTGCCGCGTCGCTGCGCATCAGGCCATCATGGTGCGGCTTTTAGCGGTGGCGTGACAGCGGCAGAACTGCTGGGCCGCTGCTTGTTTTCACTGTTCTTGCCGATAAAAATAAGTCGGCGGCTGCGGCGCGCAACGACTGCCGCGAAACGAGGAAGCGTACGCGCGGGCCATTCTGTTTACCGCTCGCGCCGACTGTTTTCCTTATGATCGGAGCCCGGCGCGCCCCTGTTAACCGTGCCCACTAGCAACCGGGTCGGCCGCGGCGCAACAAGCGCCTATGCGCCTGGACCGCTCCTGATTTACGCTCGCCCGCCGTCTACTGGGCGCTAAGTGACGTCAGCAGCGCCCGTCAGTCACTGCTTCGCGCCGACTGCCCGAGCTGCCTCGCAGAAACGACTATTTCTGTTCCAGCGGAGGGTCGTCTAGCCGACCGAGCACACAAACAATGGAGGCGGAAAGCTCGAGCAATTGTTGTTACTGGCACTGTAGTGGCACACATCAGCGTTATATTTCAGGTTACAGTCTTGCAACACATTTTTGATCTCATTTCAGTTACTTATTTCATGCTTTGATATACAGGGTGACATTTAGCGAGTCATGGAACGTATCTGTAAAAGGCAGATTAGACATCAGAGCAAGGCGAGTGTTCACTGCAGTTGACAAAATATTCTCTATTGATGTCGAAGTTCAGAGTGAAAGTGAAGTTATCTGATCGCGTATGAAGACCTATGTGAAGCCAAGTTAAGTGTAGGATGTCTGTCCGGCCACCCGACTCCGCTGTGATAGTTCTAGAGACATTCATAGAAAGTCTATGGCCAGCAGCCCGTAAATGCCGAGATCACACAATGCTTGTTGGACGCGACTTTAATCCATCGAGTATGCATTGGGAAATCTATAGATTCATTGCACGCGCTAGAGACAGACAGTCGTGCGAAATACCTTCGATCACGTTTCCTTAAAACTGTCTTAAAAAGTTTGTTGGGCAACCCATACGTAAATGAAATATTATAGACCTTGTATCTACAAATAAGCTGGACCTTATCGATGGCGTCAGTACAGAAACGGGGATTAGCGATCATGATGTCATTACAGCAACTATGGTTACGAAGGTTAATAAATCAGTCAAGAAGGCTAGGAGAGTGTTTCTGTTAGGAAGAAAAGATAAGTGGTTTTAGCATCTCACTTACACGATGAATTGACATCACTTATTTCCTGTAAGATGGGCATAAAGGAAGTTTAAGCAGATCTTAAATAGCGGTCCGGAGAATTATGTGCCCAGTAAGTGGATTTAGTAAGTCGATTAAGGATGTAAAAGAAACCACCGCGGTTTAGTAACGGAATTCGAAAAATACCGAGGAAGCAGAGGCTGTTGCACTCTCGGTTCAAAACAGAATGCGCAAATGATGACAAGCGAAGCTTAGCAGAGATTCGTGCATCTGCGAAAAGATGTATGGCGAAGCATACAAGAGCTACCACCGTTACATCTTATCAAAAGATCTGGCACAGAACCCAAGAAAATGGTGGCCCTATGTACAGTCGCTAAGCTTTCATCCAGTTATCTGTTGGCCAACCTGCTGTGGCATAGCAAAAGGAAAGCCGATTTCAGCATGCTCAAGAAATCGTTCACGCTGGAGAATCGTACAAACATACCGTCGTACAAACATACCGTCTCAGACATTTTGAGTCAAACTGAAACAGGTAATAGTGAGTCCACAACCGATTATACTGAGACAGAGAACCAGGTCGGAAATGCATATTTATTGTTTATGGACATACATAGCGTACACCACATAACAAAAACGTAGCTCGTAGTAACTGTTCAACGCGATGATCGCCAGTCTCAAAGCACGTACTGCAACGGCGCATGCAGTTCTGCCAAACTCTCGTAAATATCCCGGGTGTCTGATGTAAAGACTGCGACAGGCAGCTGGTGATAAGCTGTGTACACAACTGACCACCAAACAGTCATACTGTATACAACGTAACTCACAGCACGTCTGTCATGTGACGACAACATGCATCGCACCACAGAATTATCCTGTTCCGCACGCAAATCACTGGTGTCAGTTGTTAATTGCACCAGACAGCTCGTAATGTGTCCAAGGTGCGGTATGTAGCTATGGTACAGTGCATGACTCACAGTCAAGGACTGAACACTACATGTCAATGGAGTTGGCAGACATACATTTAATGTACGGTGCGGCAGGATGCATTGCCCCAAAGCAGCACTAATGCACAGAGAACGCTTTCCCAAAAGGCATCATCCTAACTGGAATACGTTTATCTCCGTGGAAACCAAATTACGAGAAGCGGGGTCGTTCACACCACAGAGAGCCGGCCAGGGTTTCCGCCAAAGACATGTCCGAACACCAGAGGTTGAGAAGATGGTGTTGGACCGTGTGGTCGACAACCCAGCAATAACCACCATCAGCTTGCACTTGAAATGCGCACTTCAAAGGATACTGTGTGGAGAGTAGTGGTGGAACACAAACTTCATCCCTATCATGAAAAACGTGTGCAAACACTGTAACCATCGGATTTTCAGCTCCGCGCTCACTACTTACGTCAATGGATTATCCATCGCAGAATTTCCTATAGTTTGTACTGTTCACGGTTGAGGCCTCATTCAACCGTCACGGTATTTTCAACTGCCATGTCTGGAGTGAGGACAGTTCCCATGCCGCCCTTATTGGTGGCCACCAGCAACAATTCTCTGTCAACGTATGGGTGGGCATTGTCCAAGACCACCTAATACGACATTTGTTGCTTCCGTTTGACTGGTCCACGATACCTGGTGTTCCTACGAGATGTGCTCCCACAATTCTACAATTCTTCTCCGCGAAAGGATGTGGGTTCAACGCGACCAGCTCACTTCGATGTTAATATGTCCGCATCTCGTGGTCTATTGGCTAGCGTTGCTGCCTCTGGATCACGGCGTCCCAGGTTCGATTCCCGACCGGGTTGGGGATTTTCTATGCCCGGGGACTGAGTGTTTGTGTTGTCCCCATCATTTCGTCGTCATCATCATCATCATTCGTGACATTGGCTAGATTGGACTGTGTAAAAATTGGGACTTTGTACGAGCGCTGATGACCGCGCGGTTGAGCGCCCCACAACCCAATCATCATCATCATCGACGTTAATATTGGCGAGCACTGGAACAACACGTACCCCATCGTCAGACTGGAACGGGAGGTCCTGTCCCATGGCCAGCGCGATCGCCGGATCTCATGGTTGCTCTGTGAAATATCCTTGTTATGACCCACCCTCTCATTTCCTACATTTACTTCAGATAGACCCTGTATTAATCTTTTCATTGGTTTACACACTTGAAAGTTGTTACGTCCACACTTCCTATTTTGATAGCACCTGTTAATTTCGTTGTTTCCAATGGTGAAAAATAAGTTATGAGGCATCGTTTCTAAACCACTTACGAAAAATTAAGTACTATCAACGGAATCAACTTACAGAGGCGCCCAAAAACTGATGACTACATTGTTAATTACACCGTCCATTGGGTTGTGCTATCCACACTACGTATGAAGACGTGTGAGGGGACCGATTCTATTCTGTTCTACGGTATTGAGTACAGTTGGTTACAGGAACACTGTTTGCCAATAACAGAGACTGATGACGGTGCGGCGGACCACCGAAAACGGTCGCATTTGCTTAAATAGATACAGACACACGGCTGATGGCGTTATCACTACTTACCACAGTAGGGTGTTGCTGTTGTTGTGGTCTTCAGTCCTGAGACTGGTTTGATTCAGCTCTCCATTCTACCCTATTCTGTGCAAGCATCTTCATCTCCCAGTACTTACTGCAACTTAGATCCTTCTGAATCTGCTTAGTGTATTCATCTCTTGGTCTCCCTGTAAGATTTTTACCCTCCACGCTGCCCTCCAATGCTAATCTTGTGATCCCTTGGTGCCTCAGAACATGTCCTACCAACCAGTCCCTTCTTGTCAAGTTGTGCCACAAACTCCTCTTCTCCCCAATTCTATTCAATACCTCCTCATTAGTTATGTGATCTACCCATCTAATCTTCAGCATTCTTCTGTAGCACCACATTTCGAAAGCTTCTATTCTCTTCTTGTCCGAACTATTTATCGTCCACGTTTCACTTCCATACATGGCTACACTGCAAACAAATACTTTCAGAAATGACTTCCTGACACTTAAATCTGTACCCGATGTTAGCAAATTTCTCTTCTTCAGAAACGCTTTCCTTGCCATTGCCACTCTACACTTTATATCTTCTCTACAGTAGGGTAGTCCATGTTATTTCACGCACAGTACTTGTCAACGCTTTCCGGTGAAGCTGCAACATTGTACTGTTTCTTGTCGCATTTGAACAGAGAGATACAAACACGTCACAACTTCTCATACACTCAAGAGCCAAAGGAACTGGTACATCTGCCTAATATCGTGTAGGGCTTCGGCGAGCACGCACAAGTGCCGCAACACGAAGTGGCATGGACTCGACTAATGTCTGAAGTAGTGCTGGAGGGAAGTGACACCATGAATCCTTCAGAGCTCTCCATAAATCCGTAAGAGTACGAGGGAGTGGAGACCTCTTCCGAACAGCACGTTGCAAGGCATCCCAGATATGCTCAATAATGTTCGTGTCTGGGGAGTTTGGTGGCCAGCGGAAGTGTTAAACTCAGAAGAGTATTCCTGGAGCCACCCTGTAGCAATTCTGGGCGTGTGGGGTGTCGCATTGTCCTGCTGGAATTGCCCAAGTCCGTAAGAATGCACAATGGACTTGAATGGATGCAGGTGATCAGAAAGGATGCTTACATACGTGTCACCTGTCAGGATCGTATCTAGACGTATCAGGAGTCCCATATAATTCCAACTGCACACGCCCCATACCATTACAGAGCCTCCACCAGCTTCTACAGCCACGCGAGGCGTAAAGCTTTGACGTGCACGAATGGGCCTCCGGCTCCGAAAGCCAATATCGATGATGTTTCGTTGAATGGTTCGCACGCTGACACTTGTTGATGGCCCAGCATTGATATTTGCAGCAATCTGCGGAAGGGTTGCACCTTTGTCACGTTGAACGATTCTCTTCAGTCGTTGTTGGCCCCGTCCTTGCAGGAACTTTTCCGGGCTCAGCGATGTCGGAGATTTGATGTTTTGCCATATTCCTGATATTCATGGTGCAATCGTGAAATGGTCATTTCATCGCTACCTCAGAGATGCTGTGCCCCATCGCTCGTGCGCCGACTATAACATCACGTACAAACTCACTTAAATCTTGAGAACCTGCTACTGGAGCATCAGTAACCGATCCAACAACTGCGCCAAACACTAAATGTCTTATATAGGCGTTGCCGACTGGAGCTCCGTATTCTGCCTGTTTATATATCTGTATTTGAATACACATGCCTGTACCTGTTTCTTTGGCACTTCAGAGTGTATTGATCAGATGTTGTCTCATTATGCATCAGAGGTTGAGGATGGATATAGGAAAATTAGACTGCGCTACGTGGGTCGCTCACCAACAACTAAATCGTTGTCATGGTTGGATAGTGTATTATGTATGATAGAGGCAGGTGTAACTTTGCTAGCCGGCCGCTGTGGAAGAGAGGTTCTAGGAGCTTCAGTCGCGGTCGCAGGTTCGAATCCTGCCTCGGGTATGGATGTGTGTGACGTCCTTAGGTTAGTTAGGTTTAAGTAGTTCTAAGTTCTAGGGGACTGATGACCTCAGATGTTAAGTCCCATAGTGCTCAGAGCCATTTGAACCTTTTTTTTAAATTTTGCTAGGTACTAGGAACTTTAGTTACGGCAACCAGTAAATTGGAGCAGTACCGGTAACGTGACAACAAGTATTTTTTGAGGAGTGCAGAATACACCTCACACCCCAGATATGAGCAGAAACGATTTCTTGCTGTATCTAACAGCTAAAAGAAATCGTCCTTGGCTACTGTGTCTAACACCGAAAGAAATAGTCCGTGGCTACCATTTCGATTCCTTGAAATAAGATCCCTGCTTACGGAACGTTCCAGAGCAAACTTCCCAAGATAACCGTATTGTGTACGCTTCAGTAAGTGGTTAGAGAAGAAGCGTCAGTATGAAGAAGAGCACTCTGAGAAGACGTGACGTCTGTTTTCGGAAAAAACAGAAATCGGATTTATTTTTCGACTCTTTCGGAGTGACCAATCGTATACAGCGGAAAGCTGTTTGCTGCCAATGCGAGCCGGCTTGTCAAACAAAAAGCGGGCCGGCAGAAATAAAACGGTCCAGGAAGGGAAGGGGGAGGTGTGGGGGAGGGGAGACCGGCAGAAAGAGCGCGTTGTCAGCCGAGCGCCGGCAGCATTGTCTAACGGCAGTGCCGATGACCCGGGCGCGTGTTTGGCGACCAATCAGCGCCGCTTAGCGCCTCGGCGGAGGCGCGGCGCAAAAGCAGCAGCCGCCTGGACGCAGGCCGTGGGCGCAGCTCGCTGCCGTGGCTCCACCACGTCCCACAGTTGTGACAACACATGTGGGACTGTGCCAGCACGGGGGGAAGAGTGTGCGGTTTCCTGCCAGGCATTAGGGAGTGTGTCCGGATCTATACTGCTTGTGTCTCCACAGTTCGGGAAAAGTGTTCAGCCTCGAGTCCCATTCCACCAAACACAAACGCCTTCGACAACAGTCAACAGTGAGATAAAAGTGACTCAGTATTTTCTGTGGCACCACCGCCCTGTTGAGTACACCATAATGTACAATACTGGCCATTAAAATTGCTACACCACAAAGATGACGTGCTACAGACGCGAAATTTAACCGACAGGAAGAAATGATTAGCTTTTCAGAACATTCACACAAGGCTGGCGCCGGTGGTGATACCTACAATGTGCTAACATGAGGAAAGTTACCAACCGATTTCTCATACGCAAATAGCAGTTGACCGGCGTTCCCTGGTGATACGTTGTTGGGATGCCTCGTGTAAGGAGGAGAAATGCGTACCATCACGTTTCCGGATTTGATAAAGGTCGGATTGTAGCCTATCGCGATTGCGGTTTATCGTATCGCGACATTGCTGCTCGCATTGGTCGAGACCCAATGACTGTTAGCAGAATATGGAATCGGTGCGTTCAGGAGGGTAATACGGAACGCCGTGCTAGATCCCAACGGCCTCGTATCACTAGCAGTCGAGATGACAGGCATGTTATCCGCATGGCGTAACCGATCGTGCAGCCACGTCTCGATCCCTGAGTCAACAGATGGGGACGTTTGCAAGACAACAACTATCTGCACGAACAGTTCGACGACGTTTGCAGCAGCATGGACTATCAGCTCGGATACCGTGGCTACGGGTACCATTGTCGCTGCATCACAAACAAGAGCGCCAGCGATGGTGTATTCAACGACGAACCTGGGTGCACGAATGGCAAAACGTAATTTTTTCGGATGAATCCAGGTTATGTTTACAGCATCATGATGGTCGCATCCGTGTTTGGCGACATCGCGGTGAATGCACATTGGAAGCGTCTATTCGTCATTGCTATACTGGCGTATCACGCGGCGTGATGGTATGGGGTGCCATTGGTTACACGTCTCGGTCACCTTTTGTTCGCATTGACGGCACTTTGAACAGTGGACGTTACATTTCAGATGTGTTACGACCCGTGGCTCTACCCTTCATTCCATCCCTGCGAAAGTCTACATTTCAGTAGGATAATGCACGACCGCATGTTGCAGGTCCTGTACGGACCTTTCTGGATACAGAAAATGTTCGACTGCTGCCCTGGCCAGCACATTCTCCAGATCTCTCACGAATTGAAAAAGTGTGGTCAATGGTGGCCGAGCAACTGGATCGTCACAATACGCCAGTCACTACTCTTGATGAACTGTGGTATCGTGTTGAAGCTGCATGGGCAGCTGTAAGTGTACGCGCCATCCAAGCTCTGTTTGACTCAATGCCCAACCGTATCAAGGCCGTTATTACGGCCAGAGGTGGTTGTTCTGGGTACTGATTTCTCAGGATCTATGCACCCAAATTGCGTGAAAATGTAATCACATGTCAGTTCTAGTATAATATATATGTCCAATGAATACCCGTTTATCACCTGCATTTCTTCTTGGTGTAGCAATTTTAATGACCAGTAGTGTAACACAAACTTTATAGGAAGCAGGAGAAAAGCCCTGGAACCACGGAGAACATAGACAACTCCATGTTTTTCCTGACAGTATGGGAAAACGTACTCCAGAAGAAGAAGAGCTCGCATTATCAAAATGAGGGCAGTACCCCCTTTACTGAAAACGAAATAATAACAGAAGCTAAAGTATGGCAAGCAACTGAAAGAAGTAAAGCTCGTAAGACAGCCAGCGCAGACAATATCTCGTATGAGCTAACAAAAGGAGCAATGCTAGAGACTGCGAAACTCTGGACAGCACAGTTCTACAAGTGCCTAGAAATCATGGACATTCCCAAAATATGGAGAGAATCGACAGTTCAAGTGATCTACAAAGGGCAAGGATCGTAGAACTCACCGGATTTCTACAGAGGAATATCTCAGCATATCATTCTCAATGGAGAGAAGTCTTCCAAAGTAAGAATGATTACAGGTGTGCCGCAGGGGAGTGTCGTATGACCGTTGCTATTCACAATATACATAAATGACCTTGTGCATAACATCGGATGTTTACTGAGACTTTTTGCGTATGATGCTGTAGTATATCAATAGGTTGTAACAATGGAAAATTGTACTGAAATGCAGGAGGATCTGCAACGAACTGACGCATGGGGCAGGGAATGGCAATTGAATCTCAATGTAGACAAGTGTAATGTGTTGCGAATACATAGAAAGAAAGATCCTTTATCATTTATCTACAATATAGCAGGTCAGCAACTGGAAACAGTTAATTCCATAAATTATCCGGGAGTACGCATTACGAGTGATTTATAATGGAATGATCATATAAAGTTGATTGTCGGTAAAGCAGATGCCAGACTGAGATTCATTGGAAGAATCCTGAGGAAATGCAATCCGAAAACAAAGGAAGTAGGTTACAGTACACTTGTTCGCCCACTGCTTCAATATTACTCACCAGTGTGGGATCCGTACCAGATAGGGTTGATAGAAGAGAGAGAGAAGATCCAACGGAGAGCAGCGCGCTTCGTTACAGGATCATTTAGTAATCGCGACAGCGTTACGGAGATGATAGATAAACTCCAGTGGAAGACTCTGCAGGGGAGACGCTCAGTAGCTCGGTACGGGCTTTTGTTGAAGTTTCGAGAACATACCTTCACCGAGAAGTCAAGCAGTACATTGCTCCCTCCTACGCATATCTCGCGAAGAGACCATGAGGATAAAATCAGCGAGATTAGAGACCACACAGAGGCATACCGACAGTTATTCTTTCCATGAATAACACGAGACTGGAATAGAAGGGAGAACCGATAGAGGTACTCAAGGTACTCTCCGCCACACACCGTCAGGTGGCTTGCGGAGTATGGATGTAGATGTAGATTAAGAATCGCCTTTGAATGTGCACCGCTCAAGGTAACGAACAACATCATACTTAAAAAGATCCATGACAACATAATGACAATGATAGCCTTGGAATATCACGCCTTCATTTTTGGAAGATCAACCCACCCAATCAGTGGGACGCCTTCTCCAAGCCATAAGAGAAGCCCTGTCTAAAGAAATCTTCGCTGTATACAGACAAGCTTTTGACGGGGTAAACAGGGGCAGAGTATTGGAAGAGCTAAACCAATTGCTTGGCGCAGAAAGTCAGATCCTTAAGTCCGTAGCAATAATCCTCTAATAAAACGCTACCAGAATCCATGATGGATACATGCAGGTGGCGTCCATTGTCGGTACTAACGATAGGGGTCACTTTAGATCGAATGAGATTCTCTCTGGTTTCGGGCGGCTACCTGAAGTGGTTAAGACCGCCAGTCCTGCTTGCGAGATGAAGGCAGAGCTCACCGCCTGTAGCATCGCCGGCAATACCGATTGCGGACCTTTGGTGCAGAGGTGAGTGGAAGTTCTGAATCAGAGGCTTAGACAGTTCCGCGACTGTAGGCTCCGGATTGCTCCACTTGTGCCATCGGGTGGCGCGCTTCCTGGTTCTGCTTATTAGGTCGGGGATCCACCATACACTGGAAGCGGCTGCACGGTTAGCTGAGGTTGTGTGGAGGGTGCTGGGTGGTTCTTTAGATTGGGGAGCGTCTCGGGAAAGTACAGAAAGGGCTTCAGTCTTCAAGGGTGCAGAACAAGCACAGGAAGAGGGTAGACATGTCATAGTATTTTAGTGGTAAATTGTCGTAGCTGTGTTGGGAAAGAACCAGAGCTTCAAGTGCTAACAGAAAGCACTGAAGTTCAAATTGCTGTAGGTACCGGAAGATAGTTAAAGGCGGAGATAATTTCAGCTGAAATTTTTACGAAGGACCTAACGGTGTGCAGAAAGGATAGATTAATACAGTTGATGACGGCGTGTTTGTTGCTCTTTAAAGTGGTTCATCTTATAGCGAAATTAATAATTTGTTCCTTTTACCGACCCCGATTCAGATGATTCAGTTGCTGAAAAGTTCAAAGAAAATTCGTTATAACTGGTGGAGAATCCAGTCTTCCCTCGATATGTTGGCGGAAATATACATCAAAACAGGTGATTTTCACCGAAATTTTTTAGAGCAATTCGTTCAGGAGCCGACTCGAAATGTCAATGGTTGCGAAAAGATGTTTGACACCTCAGCAACAAATAATCCTGAGCAAACAGGTAGCACTATGACACATAGTGGGATCAGTAACCACAAGGGCGTTGCAGCGAGAGTGACCAACGCAACATCCGAATCCACCAAAAATAAAAGCAAAGTCTTTATATTTAAAGTATCAGATAAAAATTCATTTTACGCCTTCCTAAGAGACAGCCTTTGCTCCTTCCCAACTGACTATGTACAGTCGTGGACAAAACGAGCGAGACCCCTCGCCTTTTCGTTATGCTGATCCGCACAGCTTTGAAGTCTGCTACACAGCATAACAGGCAAGGCAAGGAAATGCTACCAACATACTGTGCACAGGCGTGAAATTGAAAAACTATCCGAACTTTGTCAGACTGTTTTCAATCATGTGTAAGACCATATTAATGCTGATTTGTGTGTTAAACACAACACGTAAATATAAGATATAAATAAAAGAAGAAACGCTAATGAGTATGAACTGTACTAATAAAAATGAATTTCAGCTTATCGAGATAACATAACTGTTTTAGTGAGACAAAGTACCCCAGATCGTCACGAATTAGAAAAATATTATGCGCATTCGGCCGTGAAACGGTCTGTGTCAACGTTCAGACCAGTCACACTGGATTACCGTTGCTGACCTACCATGAAAGTGTGCAGCCTTAGCAGTGCGTGAATATTCATAACTAAATTCAGTTAAAAATCATTCAGTGCCACACTTACGTCAATTCAATTGTTGACAGAAGCGGAAAAAGTATGCAGTAACAAGTATGAAATTCTACAAGAGTTTCATATTGACGTCCACAGGGCGGCGGTACAGAATACAGGTAGCAATAAAACGTATTGGGGGCGCGAGAATTTCTTGAAATTGCTTTACTGACAGTCTATCTGCCTCCATCGAGATTAGAACCGAAAACAAACCAGACCTCCCTTGCAGTAGCAAACACCTTTCACTACGCTAGCAGACAACCCAGGCAAGCAGCCCTCTATTATTACCCCAGACATGAATAAGCCGGCAATTTCGCAATGAAAATGGCAAAATGACCTGCAGTTTCTGTTGCATAGAGCTTTCTGGACTCAAAAACATGCATTTTCTACTTTTGTCATCACTTATGCGACAATCATGCGGGATGTTTATCTACATAACAAAATACTGTTATTAGCGAGTAAATTTAGTAGGATAATTCTGCACCACCCCAGGAAATAAACGGCTCCATAGCTGCCAAACGTATTCTACAATGTTTCGAATTCTCCATTAGACTCGCCAGAGCCAGAAAACGTTCATTAGCCGAAGTGTTTCTTAAGCTAGCTAGCAATGGGACTGCTCGCACTTCTAAAACGCGGCGGCATTAATGCTGAGATCTGAATTACCACGTGTATAGGCAAATGGATTTTAATTGCATTTCTGTAAACGTGATTTAGATCGAAAGCGTATACGATTAATATGCTGATGTATCGACTGCAACTAGAACATTCCGAATAAAGAGTAGGGGGAATGATTTATGCGGCCCTCATCTTCAGTAACTGCAGTGTGACCCTGTGAGTCCCACTATGCTGAACGTACGTACCCATGTCATGATCCACAGGATACAATCAGAAGAAGTGAGAATGAGGATGTATGTTGATGATGTGACACTGCTATCATAGAGAAGAGAACCCTTTCAAAGAAGCTATTAACAAAGTGGAAAACTGTTTCCCGGAAAACAACCTCGTCCAAAATAGGAACAAGACAGAGGCTAGGAAATTCAGGAAACAATGACAAATTTAACCTTGGGTGCAACGACTGGAAGTAGTAAAAAGCTACAAACACCTAGGAATCACACTGCAGGTGATGGGCCATATGGTTCCCAGGCACATCACTGAAGACTGATGCTGCGTTTCTGATAAATAAACTGATACTACTATCCATGAGAACAGCCCTGAGCCAACCGAATATAGAAATTGCGCCTACTGCATCATACGGTATACAACTTATATGGAGACACCTCACATATCCAATCTCAAATGACTGGAGGAAGTCAAATCAGCCTATCTTCAAATAATACTGGGAGTCTCAAAAAGCACGCAACAAAGAATAATTAACCTACATTTTGGCAGAGACAACCTTCTTCATTGCAAACCTGATGGCAGTTCATAACCTGTTATCAACTGCTCAGAGCGCCAGACTAGTGGAAAACAGGCGGCAAATAGCAGAGAGACACAGATCATGGACTCCTCAACGCCCCACCAATAACAAATGAAGAACGGGAGGAAGGCACCTCCCAATTGCGCCACCTGTATATGAGGGTGGTAGCCCATAGACTACATCAACGAATATGCTCAACCAAGGGTTATCACAAACCCACTGACAGTCGACACTGCAGTATATGCAGAAGACCTTGCAACATATATCACATCATCAAGTGTAAAGGAAGAATATTGTCTTTAATCTCACTATACGTATGATGGTGATACCTGATTAACACCTTGTATACCAGGGATGTCCAGAGTCGTGCACGCATTCAGTGCCCACACACATGTGATTAGTTCTCTCGCCTGGCTGCACACTTCTCCCACCACCACGCCATTCTGTCTGAGCGAGAGGAGGGGGAAGACGGGGAAACCGGAAACGGCCTTCATTTAAATGACAATGCAGTCGCGCAAGGAACACTAAACGACTTGCTTCATATTTCCCAACATAGATCACAATGAAGCAAAGTTTTTACCATTGTTTCATTATTTTTGAGCACTGAAGACATGACAGAAATTTTATCTGGTACAAACTGGCGGCATACAGACAGATGCACACAACTTCGCTGATTTCCTTCGCTCAGGGCGCCATCTAATCGTGACTTATTTAGTTTCATAATCGAAAGAAAGTCCTTCAAGCACATATGTTGATCTAGATACATATCACGTTTGCAGCCCCATTATGGAAACGTGGAACCTTTTGCCAAGGAAACGAACGTAGACCTCGTGGACAGTTTTAACGTACATGAATTTGCCTTTTAAACGGGAACTGCATGGCAAATCGATCAGTCCTATCTGCACGTTTGCAGCAGAAATTTCAACTGGAATGGCACACTGTTTCGAAAAGAGCTCAAATGCAGTTGTAAGATTGGCGGTTTCCTCCAAACCTTTAGAAAATTATCCCTGTAATTCTTTCAACGCCACAATGAATTCTTCAAAATTCTCTCTTTCTTAAAGGCCAGTGAGCTTAGGAAAGTGAACGGTGTTTTTTGTCAGAATTTGCCGCTTCCTGAACGCGATGTTCTTTTTAACTTCATTCGCATCAAATCAGAAATAAGTTGTTTCTCACCTTGTAACATTTTATTGCGGGCAGTGTACAGTCAAGTCCACTTGGACTACAATACATTCCAGGCGTTTTAATTTTGGCTTCTGCTTTCCCTTTTCCTTCAGAAAGTCAACAACAGCAGGTTTTAAATCCAAAAATCGTTCCCGGAGTGCCCCTTGACTTAAGCAACGTACTTCGCAATAATCTTCAGGGTGTTAGGCACATAAGTTCAAATATTTGTACCGATGAGTGACCACAGTGTGCCGGCAGCTGTGGCCGAGCGGTTCTAGGCGCTTCAGTCTGGTACCGCGCGACCGCTACGGTCGCAAGTTCGAATCCTGCCTGGGGCATGGAAGTGTGTGATGTCATTAGGTTCGTTAGGTTTAAGTAGTTCCAGGTTCTAGGGGACTGATGACCTCAGATGTTAAGTCCCATAGTGCTCAGAGCCATTTGAACCATTCTGACCACAGTGTACTGAACAACATCACACCAGTATTTACTACTTTTGCAGACTAATAAAAAATGGTTCAAATGGCTCTGAGCACTATGGGACTCAACTGCTGTGGTCATAAGTCCCCTAGAACTTAGAACTACTTAAACCTAACTAACCTAAGGACATCACACACATCCATGCCCGAGGCAGGATTCGAACCTGCGACCGTAGCGGTCGTGCGGTTCCAGACTGTAGCGCCTTTAACCGCTCGCCAATCCGGCCGGCTGCAGACTAATAATTATAGCTATTACGGATAGTACGTTTTTATGTTGGTTAGTACCTCCAAGTGTGTGTGGCATAACCAAGCCCCTGGGTAGCAGGTCAGGTATTGTAATGTGGACGTGTGTTTCTACCGAGAGCCGTAGGCCAATGTACAGTGCAGTTGCGACCATGCAGAAAACATCAAGTAGTAAATTATGAGATGTGTTTATGAGAAGACTCTTAGACACAGAGAAAAAACAACTAACACAGTGAAGTGGTTACACAGCAAGATACCAACGATCTCAAGATCTGTATGTATTTCCCTATCACTGTGCCTAACGTCTCGATACTCTTCGTTCAGTTCCATCGAAAACTGTTAGAACAGACAGTGTAATAATGCATGTGACTTCAGAAAATTTTTCTGTTCATGTCTCCAGTTTCATCACTTACTACATGCCTACAAATTTAGCACTTAGTGCTTCTTGATGTACAAACCGTCCGTTGATCATTGTAATTTTTTGCTGTTTCATTGTCAGCCAGATCTCTGAATTCTATCTGCATAGTGCTACAATGTCGCTTCAAGGCAAATACGCGGTACTTGTCGATTATGTGACTGGACCGTAGATACTAAGAACTCTCATTCCTCTCTTCTGCCAATCCCATTCAATTTTAAAGGCTTGTTATGATTGAACGCTAGACTGTCGCTTTTTGTGAGAACAGCCATTGCAACTGTAAACTTGGTTTATACCACGAACAAATAGCGAAGGGCAAACAGCGCCGACACCACGATTCTTCTGAACTGAAGACAGTCGTGCCGAGCGAAAAATGCCGCACTGCATAGCTACATGAAATGTCGGTGGGCGAGTAAAGCGTACACGTACCAAGAACTGCTGAGACAATGTGAGAGAGGCCAAGCGTATGCAAAACGTCGTGCACTCGTGCAGTCTGCACATCCTGGCCGACCCTATTGTATACATTGTGTTTGCACTTTTTTCGGACAGTTTCAATTGAAAAAATGCGGGATTTGTTGTGGAACATCTTGGAATATTCCCGTTTCAATCCCTATAGTTTCATGAAGTACCGACAGTTGGTGGTGCTATCGTAGCCTTAAAAAACAGCGCCTGTAGCGGATGTGCGTTCTAATCAGAGAGCTGTCAATTGAGTTTCTTTTGGCGGAAAACACAACATCGATGATATTCATAGGCGCTTGCAGAATTTCTGCAGAGACCTGGCAGAGAACAAAAGCACGGTGATTCATCGGACGAGGCTTCTGTCATCATCGCAACAAGGTCACGCAAACCTGTCAGATTTTCCACGTGCTCGCTCGCTGCACACAGATGTGACTCCTGAATGGTGTTCGTCAACCTCCAAATGCAAATGTTCTCCTTGAAAAAGCAAGGCTTCATACAAGTCTGCACTCCTTACAATTCACGAAACTTCATTGAACTGTTCTTCCTCATCAACCCTACAGCCCAGATTTCGCACCTCCTGACTTCCATGACTGAAAGATCCACGCCGCGGGAAGCAATACGTGGATGACGGGGGTGTTATTGATGCAGCAAGAGGTTGGCTGTGACGTCGACCAATATAGTGGTAACCATGCGGGCATACAGACCCTCCTAGTAAGGTGGCGTAAGGCTATCGCATTGAACGATGTTGAAAAACAAGGTTCTATAGCCAAAAGAGTGGAGAATAATATGATGTACTGGAATCCTGAATTACACCAACCTACTTTCACAAAAAAATTGTGTTGCATTATTTATTCAACGCCCTGAGCGATGGTACTGAATGGCTGAATGGCAGGGGGGGGGGGGGGGAGAGGTGGGAAGAACATCTTTGCGAGCGTTTAGAGAGGTAGAGAAACTAGCCGCGAGACGTGGGGTTGCGGCGCGTACCAGAAGACGCGTGCGGACGGCGATCGCGAGAGGGACTTTGGAGGAGTGCTGTGCGCCCGAATGGGGTGTGGAGACCGGCCCGTAGATAGTCGATTGTTGCTGTCTTGGTAGGCTACTTCGTCTTTTGCTGAGATGGTCCGTGGAGCTGTGCAGTGGTGGCCTCGTGTCTATTGATACCACTGTGTACGCTGCTTGATGAGACCAATTCCGGCGATTGAAAACGGTGAGCCTTGGTACGCTTCCGACAAATCTGAGTTTAACGAAGAGCTGGTTGTGAATGTTTCCCACGAATCGAGCTTAATACTTAGAACTGTGTACTCTGATTAAAGGCGTCACAAGTGTAGTAGGCTCAAGCATGCGTCTGCATGTGACTTTGTGGTGCGGTTTGGTCAGCTCAAGTACATGGACTAATCTGAAAGTATTCAAAACTTTAAAGACTCCGTTGCCGTGTCGTGCTCGGTGTAATCACATATACTGAACCTCATTAGTTCAGACTGGCAGTAACTTCCTACAGTCAGGAAACCTGAATGTTTCATTCTTGTCTGATAACGGAGTTAAGCCGTATGTCAATGCTCGTGGACCAAACGCCCCTTTAAGCAATATAAGCTTACGGTTCTCCTTACAAGGGAACCTCCCCATCGCACCCCCCTCAGATTTAGTTATAAGTTGGCACATTGGATAGGCCTTGAAAAACTGAACACAGATCAATTGAGAAAACAGGAAGAAGTTGTGTGGAACTGTGAAAAAATAAGCAAAATATACAAACTGAGTAGTTTATGGGAAGATATGCAACATCAAGGAGACTGGGATTGCAGGAGCGCCGTGGTCTCGTGGTAACGTGAGCAGCTGCGGAACGAAAGGTCCTTGGTTCAAATCTTCCATCGAGTGAAAACTTTAATTTTTCATTTTCAGTTTATGTGACAAACTCTTACGTTTTCATCACGTTTTTGGGAGTGATTATCACATCCACAAGAAAACCTAAATCGGGCAAGGTAGAAGAATCTTTTTTACCCATTCGCCAAGTGTGCAAGTTAGGTGGGCCGACAACATATTCCTGTCATGTGACGCACATGCCGTCACCAGTGTCGTATAGAATATATCAGATGTGTTTTCCTGTGGAGGAATCGGTTGACCTATGACCTTTCGATCAAATGTTTTCGGTTCCGATTGGAGAAGCACGTCCTTTCGTCTACTAATCGCACGGTTTTGCGATGCGGTCGCAAAACACAGACACTAAACTTATTACAGTGAACAGAGACGTCAATGAACGAACGGACAGATATAACTATGCAAAAATAAAGAAAGTAAAATTTTCACTTGTGCGAAGACATGAACCAAGCACCTCTCTTTCTGCAGCTGCTCACGCTACCACGAGACCACGGCGTTCCTGATCTCACGTGCTCCTTGATGTTGCCTATGTGGCCCATGGACTACTCAGTTTGTATATTTTGCTTATTTTTTCACAGTTTCACACAACTTCTTCCTGTTTTCTCAATTGATCTGTGTTCGGTTTATCAAGGCCTATCCACTGTGCCAAGTTATAACTAAATCTGAGGGGGGTGCGATGGGGAGGTTCCCTTGTTAGTAATGTTAAGTCTGTTTTAGAACACAATTCCTCGGTCCTGTAACTGGTCGCCTTTCCCTTCATGTTGTTGGACAAGCAAATAAGTTGTTTATGGTTATCCAAATGGTCTTCACCGGTCAGTTGATGAAGGAAGGAAACTGCCCAATGCTGTAACCGTATTTCTAATATTGCTGTGACAAAAGAGAACAGGTTGGTGCATCGTCATTGGATTACGGAGAGTCGTGTTAAAGTTATTAAGTTACTGTTAAAGTGCCACGCTCAATTTGCTTGCCACTTGGCAACTGAACTGTATTTAAGTATGTGCCTAGCAGTATTTTCTTACATTCTGTGCGAGTGCTCAAAACGCATTTAATCACGTTGTAATCTCTGTAAATTATCAGTAACCAGTTATTGAATGTAAGTTTTACGATTTCAGGATGTAGTGTGTCTTGAGAAATGATTGTTTCTGGAATGAAGTGACTAACGGTTGTGTTTGTGTTGGTACTTTTAATGTTATAAATGTAATCGATCATTTTCTTAATGCCAGTAATTGTTAGCCTTAAGTGTTGGAACGAATTGAGCGAGTTGCTAGTAGTTCAAGTTGTTCATTGCCTTAATAACTGCTAAGTATGTAAAGCAAATATCTTACTTAAAATAACACTATTTTGAATATTTTCTTGGATCTTGTTAAAGCTATTTGTGATACAGTGTTTTTAAGAAAATGTATATCTTGAAAAAACTGCTCTCCGTTTTTCATTATCATACAAACACAATAAATAAAGCAATTAGTTGAGGTTGCTATATCAAATTAGGCTTGCCAAATATTAAATACATTTGCTGTTTAAAATTTTTTAGTTGCGAATGGTGTTGCTGTTGTTATCCTTCGGTTCCCCATCCACACCACAGTCCTTGCCTTGGCTGGCCTTTACCTTCCCCAGGTAAAACCCTTTTCCCGTCCTTCATAAAATATTAACAATGACACGGTCATACGTGAAAAGGCATTTGACGATGCCCCTGTCGAGGCCGGTAACGACGCTATTTTTTCTGTTTAATAAATAGCGGTACGACCAGTGGCTGGCTACTGTTTATCTATTTCACTTTTTGTAACAATCTGCCTGTATGTCTGCACGGCCACGGCCTCGCCACGCCAGTTCGCGACACACTAGCAGTAGAGAGTGAGCCTACCTGTGAGCTCGTCGGCGTCGACGTGCCGGAGGACGAGCACGGCGACGGTGCAGACGGCGGGCAGCCCCCAGCCCGCCAGGTGGAAGAGCGACGACTGCTGCTGCACGCGCTCCGCCGACCAGCCGCCGCCCGCAGAGAGGAACCACGACAGGCACAGCACCACCCACCTGCCGGCACACCGCTGCCGTCAGCACACACTACTGTACACACGGCCACCGAGACGTGCCGGCAAACAGTCATGAGTTCAACTTGCAGAAATCAGCACAACACACACACACACACACACACACACACACTACTGGCCATTAAAATTGCTACACCAAGAAGAAATGCAGAAGATAAACGGTTATTCATTGGATAAATATATTATACTAGAACTGGCATGTGATTACATTTTCACGCAATTTGGGTGCATAGATCCTGAGAAATCAGTACCCCGAACAACGACCTCTGGCCGTAATAACGGCCTTGATACGCCTGGGCATTGACTCAAACAGAGATTGGATGGCGTGTACAGGTACAGCTGCCCACACAGCTTCAACAAGACACCACATTTCATCAACAGTAGTTACTGGCGTATTGTGACGAGCCAGTTGCTCGGCCACCATTGACCAGACGTTTTGAATTGGTGAGAGATCTGGAGAATCTGCTGGCCATGGCAGCAATCGAACATTTTCTGTATCCAGATAGGCCCGTACAGGACCTGCAACATGCGGTCGTGCGTTATCCTGCTGAAATGTAGGGTTTCGCAGGGATCGAATGAAGGGTACAGGCACGGGTCGTAACACATCTGAAATGTAACGTCCACTGTTCAAAGTGCCGTCAGCCCCAACAAAACGTGACCGAGACGTGTAACCAATGGCACCTCCTACCATCACGCTGGGTGATACGCCAGTATGGCGATGACGAATAGACGCTTCCAATGTGCGTTCACCGCCATGTCGCCAAACACGGACGTGACCATCATGATTCTGTAAACAGAACCTGGATTCATCCGAAAAAATGACGTTTTGCCATTCGTGCACCGAGGTTCGTCGTTGAGTACACCATCGCAGGCGCTCCTGTCTGTGATGCAGCGTCGAGGGTAACCGCAGCCATGGTCTCCGAGCTGATAGTCCATCCTGCTGCAAAGGTCGTCCAACTGTTCGTGCAGATGGTTGTTGTCTTGCAAACGTCCCCATTTGTTCACTCAGGGATCGAGACGTGGCTGCACGATCCGTTACAGCCATGCGGATAAGATGCCTGTCATCTTGACTGCTAGTGATACGAGGCCGTTGGGATCCAGCACGGCGTTCCGTATTACCCTCCTGAACCCACCGATTCCATATTCTGCTAACAGTCACTGGATTCGACCAACGCGAGCAGCAATTTCGCGATACGATAAACAGCAATCGCGATAGGCTACAATGCGTCCTTTATCAAAGTCGGTAACGTGATGGTACGCATTTCTCCTCCTTACACGAGGCATCACAACAACGCTTCACTAGGCAACGCCGGTCAACTACTGTTTGGGTATGAGAAATCGGTTGGAAACGTTCCTCATGCAGCACGTTGTAGATGCCGCCACCGGCGCCAACCTTGTGTGAATGCTCTGAAAAGCTAATCATTTGCATATCACATCTTCTTCTTCTCCGTTAAATTTCGCGTCTGTTGCGCGTCATCTTCGTGGTGTAGCACTTTTAATGGCCAGTAGTGTACATACACACAGTCCTGAAAACTCAACTCCACTTACCCACTACAACAAGAAAATTTATGCCACCACACACTTGCCTCAACACAGTAACACTGACGTGCCAACACAGAAACGCAAATCAGCAATACACAGGCCTCTTAAATTCAGTATCCATCCCCACGGACTTTGTAGCCGTACTCTGCTGCACCACGTGCAATTCTTTGCCAACCACGAGGCTCCAAATCGACGTAAACAACTCTCGTGTTCGAACTGAAGGTTCGGTTTCATCGCGGAGTAGATCTGCTCATGCTCGGCAAATGTATTTACAAAATTACTGAGTTGTACGGAATTTCAGAAGTGGGCTTTGTTCTCTGAAATTGGCCACTAGAGCCAGTCACGCTCTGTCCCACTGAGCTTACATGTGGAGTAGGGAAACTTTCATCTAAATCCTATCTTTCGTTGTGTGAGTGATCAGTGTGATCTTGATAAATCGTAACCAGTATTTTAGCAGACCTGGCCCACACGTGTCGGTCCAGTTGTTGCGCTGCATAATGTACAAAGTGTCGAGATTCACGCGCCAGCATTCCAAATAACTGTGTTTTAACAACATATGTGCGTGTGCTACTTTTAATGAGGAAATAAATGTTAATTATTGCTAAATTCGTTCCTACTGCACGTCACAGTCCCATTCCGCTTCCTAGTCAGGATCCTTAAAATCAGTCTGTTTGCAAAACGGTTCAAATGGCTCTGAGCACTATGGAACTTAACTTCTGTGGTCATCAGTCCCCTAGAACTCAGAACTACTTAAACCTAACTAACCTAAGGACATCACACACATCCATGCCCGAGGGAGGATTCGAACCTGCGACCGTATCGGTCGCGCGGTTCCAGACTGTAGCGCCTAGAACCGCTCGGCCACCCCGGCCGGCTGTCTGTTTGCACCTCCCCTTAATAATGTTTCAATGAAATTGAACATGATTATTGTACATCCAATATATGGATTGGTATCTTATTAAATCATCAAATGATCTGTGAGTTGGCTCCTTTTCAGCAGTTTAATTCATTAAGATTTAAATAAATTTGTCCCACTAATCAGAAATTTTGTGTTTGGTACTTGTTCGAGGCATGCGAACGTAGGCTGTATCTGCATAGCCATTTTTGCGATTCAGAAAATCAGAAAAGAGATACTTTGCGAAGCTGATCCCACCAATACCTTCCACTAGTAAAAGACGACCGGTTAGCATTCAATAGTGTTTTGGCGCACCAGTGTGTGTTAGAAATGAACATCGTCAGAGTCCAGGCAAATGAAAAATGAACAAAAAATTGGCATTTATGCCGAAGGGGATGTATTTGAAGTCAAGGATATGCGCAGTCCTTTGCCACTGCGGTTCGTCGCTCAATACCGACTTTGGGTCGACACAGCATGAGAAGTGGCCCGTTTGCTGTCGCCAGAAATGCCTGCCCACAGCTGGCGCCTGCTTGGCGCCATTCCTACCTGCTGGCAGCTTTCTCCCACGATCGGTAGCTTAGCAGTTTAAAGAACTCGATTGAGAACCACTCTTGAACACACTTTCGCTTCCGCTTCAAATGGTAATAGCAGGTAACGCTTCGGTGACAAATACGTCCAACACGTGGTGCTTCTGAACTGAAAACGCTGATGAGGTGGCGAGTTAACAGGTCGGCAGAAGTGCTGTTCCTGTGCTACACGCGCTGTACTTGCGGCTAACAAGCACAAGACCTGTCAAGCCATCAGACAGCAGGTGTCAGGGTAGACTTTGTCTGTTGCAAACTGCATGCTCACACGTTCGTCTACCTGAGAAGCATAAAATAACGGGCAGTGTCATTTAGAAAAGCTGAGGCATTTTAGAAAGTTGAAGAACTAATAGAACCCGTTACACTCGACGGCGCATGCTAAACGAAAGCAGAACCGAGTAAAATAGGAGCTCTATCAGTTTAAAAAGTACATAAAAGATTAATCAGATATGACCAGCAACACTCTGACGATGGCGTTTTCTACAGGACAGCACCTGCTACTGGACGTACTTGTCGTTCAGGAAGGATCCGCGATCATAATTTACAGAAAATACGTCTATTTTCAAACTGACGATCGATGTTCTATTCTCTCATAATGAACGATTTCTGGCAGAATCGGAGATCTTTAAATCTGTTAAAAACATAAAAATGAACGACAACTGGATCCTAATCCAGTGTTTATAATAGTAAAGAGGTAAAAAACCTACATTTACAACACAAACGTTCTATTTCTCGTATTACAGACTAACTAGTCTTAACGGAAACACTATCACTTTCACCATCATTAGACCAGGATTTGGATTAATTTTCAATTTGCTGTTATGGCTGTCAGCTCTCTTTAAATCTGCATAATTACAAAATTATGCTGTCAACAAAGAGAAAGAACCTGACATTATCCGGATACAACATTATTGATGAACATCTCGTGCACATCATATTACGTATGTATTTACGGATGGTGAAAGAATTAGATGAAACATCACATCGTACTAAGTACAAAGAGGTATGTCATAGTCGTTCAGTAATCCTGGCATGTATCCAATAAAATATTGTTACAAAGCAACCAGCTTATACAAACACATTTATTTGTTGTCACTTAAATGATAGTCATCCAGCATTCGCCTACGAAATATTGTCTCAGATCCACTCACGTTTTAAAATGTCGATAGGTAAACGTTCTATTTATCCTCTAGACTTAACGATTCCATTTTTGAACTAAAATTATTCCACACATCGCTGACTCACTGATGGTAATAACAAAATATTCTCGGTGAAATTCTGTCACCACAAGACGACAGCACATAAACCAATGCCTTGTGCTTTGGAACGCCTTCTTCCCAAGCACACAATTAGCGATTGGAACTGGAAAGAGGATATCAGAAATACCTTCCGCCACACCGCGATGCGGCTTATGGGGAACAGATGCAGATGTACATGAAGAAACCAACACCATGTAACTATTTCAGTTCGGAATAAGTTAGTGTGTTCTTACTATTACTTACCTTTCATCCCTCAGTAATATACACGAATTGTGGGCATTGTCATTTACTATGCTGTGATTTATGATCTGTTATAAGCCATTTCGTACTTTTTATATCCTTGTATGATGTCAGTATGGGGTATACGTCAAACGACAGTTTGAAAAATAAGGCGGGCATGAGAGGAAAATGAAGCTAATTGAAGATATCGTGCTGGCGTGAGCCGCCGTGCGATCGGCTCCCCCAAGATGTTTTCGCATGACTCGGTTTGCTTCTCGAGAATCATGGGTGCCCGGACGTGCGAAGAATTATAGAGATTGGTAGATGCGTTTAAGGAACAGTGAGTGTACGGTGTGAGAAATTCTAACTACCATAATAAATCTTGTCATTTGCAGGACCTATGTCGCCTTTTCTACAAAACTCATGCTAGTCCACTCCGAGTACTCGTGTGTAGTTCGCGGACATCATTTGAAGCCTCCAATGGCTGCGGGAGTGCGCTGCGGTCGCACACGTATAACGTCTCGGCATTCGTACGACGTGAATAAGCAGGATCAATCCCAAGCAGCATGGGTCTGTCTTGCAGTATCCCTCACAGGATGCCTGCGTGACCGTCCGTTTTTAGGTTTTCCGTGGTATCCTAAATAACTACGATGGTTCCTACTTTCTCATTATCTACATCTACTTGGTTACTCTGCAATTCACACTTAAGTGCCTGGCAGAGGGTTCATCGAACCATTTCCATACTACTTCTCTACCCTTCCACTCTCGAATGCCGCATGGCGAAAAGGAACACCCAAATCTTTCCGTTCGAGCTCTGATATCTCTTATTTTATTATGATGATCATTTCTCCCTACGTAGGTGGGTGCCAACAAAATATTTTCGCATTAGGAAGAGAAAGTTGGTGATTAAAATTTAGTAAATAGATCTCGCTACAAAAAAAAAAAAAAAACGCCTTTGTTTCAGTGACTGCCACCCCAACTTGCGAATCATATCAGTGACACTCTCACCTCTGTTGCGCGATAACACGAAACGAGCTGCTCCTCTTTGCACTCTTTCGATGTCCTCCGTCAATCCTACCTGGTAAGGATCCCACACCGCGCAGCAGAATTCCAGCAGAGGACGGACAAGTGTAATGTACGCTGTCTCTTTAGTGGGTTTGTCGCATCTTCTAAGTGTTCTGCCAACAAAGCGTAGTCTTTGCTTCGCCTTGCCTTCCCCACAATATTATCTGTGTGGTCTTTCCAATTTAAGTTGCTTGTAATTGTAATTCCTAGGTATTTAGTCGAATTGACAGCCCTTAGATTTGTGCAATTTATCGTATACCCAAAATTTATCGGATTTCTTTTAGTACCCATGTGATTGACCTCGCACTTTTCTTTGTTTGTGCCAATTGCCACTTTTCGCACCACACAGAAATTCTCTCTAAATCATTTTGTAATTGGAATTGATCGTCTGATGATTTTACTAAACGGAAAATTACAGCGTCATCTGCAAAGAGTCTAAGGGGGCTGCTCAGATTATCACCTAGATCATTTATGTAAATCAGGAACAGCGGAGGTCTATGACACTACCTTGCGGAACGCCAGATATCACTTCTGTTCTACTCGATGATTTACCGTCTATCACTACGAACTGTGACCTCTATGAGAGGAAATCACGAATCCGGTCACACAGTTTGATTAATAGTCGCTTGTGAGGAACGGTATCAAAAGCCTTCTGGAAATCTAGGAATGTGGAATCGTCTGAGATTTCTTGTCGACAGCACTCATTACCTCATGGAAATAAAGAGCTAGCTGTGTAGCACAAGAACGGTATTTTCTGAATCCGTTTTGGTTATGTATCAATAAGTCATTTTCTTGAAGGTGATTCATAATGATCGAGTACAGTATATGCTCCAAAATTCTACTGCAAATTGAAGTCAGTGATACGGGTCTGTAATTCGATGGGTCACTCCTATTTCCTTTCTCGAATATTGGTGTGACCTGAGTTACACTACAGTCTTTAGGAACAAACCTTTCGTCAAGTGAGCGGTTGTATCCCAAATCAAACATGTGTCCCATGTTTAATAATGTGGTAGTCTTCCTGATTTCCTCGGTATTTCCGTCGCTTCCTTAGCTCATTTCAGTACAGTGCTTGCATGACTCCTTCAGGGAGACTGCAGCAGCTTGTACCTCCACCTCTGTCGAGCGGTGCTCGTGTTCCCTGTCTCCGGTGACGCGGACGTAGACGGGACGTGAAGCTGCAGACGCGGCTGCGAACGCGAGTCGAGGGACGGAGCGGAAGAGGGCATCAGTCGGCGCCGAAATTAATCTCCCACCGGACGGAAAGCAAAACAGTTTTTCCCCCCACGGGCGACAAAAAAACGGGTCGCGTTTGGCGCCAGGCCGGGGCAGACACAGACACACAGAGACGGGAATGTGTGGCGTGCCTCGCCGGCGCCACGGGCTCTGGGGAAAGCGCAGGCTGCGTGGGAATCGGCGCTCCGGCAGGGCGTGTCGCCCCACCTGCTGTTGCCGTGGCGACCGCGAAAACACGGCCAGCGTGAGACGAACGAGAGATTATTCTTTCAGATCTCGTCCTTGCACACATTCCATGATCGTCTCAGTTCTTCTCGCCAAAGAGAAGCAACCTTTAGTGCCCTTCTGAGTCTTGCAGTGCGGGCTGTATTCATCGCAGGATGCTCAAACATCGTAGGTATGCTCATTAATCGGTGCGCTCGCGTAGTAGCCTGAAAAATCGTAATTCCACTTTGTGCCACCGGGTGAAAATATGGCGCTGTAAGCAGTTAGAATGTGGTGTGAGTGTAAAGGGGAGGAACGATCACACACATGATAACGGTGGTTCTGACACGTTTATTAGGATATGGTCACAAGTTACTACAGGCGTTCAGTATGGCCTCTCGACTCATCAACGTTCTGCCTCCGTAATACAGCATGGACGACAGTTACTCGCAGCATATCCGGTATCTTCTTCTTCGGTTATCAACCCACAGGTTGGTTGGCAGCAGCACGCCATTCCGTTCTTTTGTCAGCTTTCTTCTTCATATCTGCATAGGTCTGGCACCCGATGTCATTTATTACTTGTTGAATGTAGCTTAATCTAGGTCGTCCTCGGCGAGTTCTTCCTTCAATGATTCCTTCTAATATTCTCTTAATGAAATTGTTATGCCGTAAAATGTGACCTATGAAGGTTATTCTTCTTTTCTGTATATTTCGCCAAAGAGATCTGTTTTCTTTCACTCTTCTGAGGACATCTTCGTTTGTAGCCTTGTCTCGCCAGCTGATTTTTTCCATTCTCCGGTAGCACCACATTTCGAATGCCTCTAATCTTCTCTTTTCTTCTTTTCCACTAGTCCAAGTTTCACATCCGTAAAGGGCTGTACTCCACACATAGGTTTTCATGACTCTCTTTCTTACGTCTAAACTAACATTTCTACTCGTCAGTAAGTTTCTTTTTCCATTGAATGCTATTTTGGCAAGTTGTATTCTGTTTTTAATGTCACTTTTGCTCCTTCCATCTGCTGTTATTTTGCTACCTAAGTAGTTAAATTCTGTAACCTGCCCTAGTTTCTCTCCCTTTATTGTTATTCGTATGGGTTCATTGTAGTTCAGGGCGCCACTCACCATCACTTTAGTCTTTTTCTTATTTATTTTCATTCCATACTGTTCTTTTAAGGTGTTTTCCATTTCATTGAGTGCGGCTTCTAAATCTTCTTTCCTTTCTGTAATTATGGCGATATCATCTGCATATCGCAACATATCTATTTTCATTCCGTTAAGTTTTATTCCTACTTCAATATTCTCTCTTATTTTGTCTATTGCTTCTTGGATATATGCGTTGAAAATTACTGGAGATAGTGGGCATCCCTGTCTCACTCCTTTCCTTATTTTTGCTGTTTCTTCTTTGTTTTCCTTCTTAACTAAGGCTGTTTCATTTTGGTATATTTTAAAGATTATCCTTCTATCATTATATTTCAGACCAGCCTTCTTCAGAATTCTAAACATTTCTGGCCATACAACATTGTCAAATGCCTTTTCGAGGTCTACGAAGGCTATAAATACTTGTTTGTTTTTGGAAATTTGTTTCTCAATTATTAGTCTTAAAGATAAGATTGCTTCCCTCGTCCCTACACCGCTTCTAAAACCGAATTGGTCTTCACTTAGAGTGCTATTCAATTGGTTTTCAACTCTTTTCAAAATTATTCTTATTAGAATTTTTGATGCGTGTGAAAGAAGACTGAGTGTTCGATGGTTTTCACAGTCCATAGTAGATGCTTTCTTAGGTATGGGGACTATGATGCATTTCTGATAGTCTTCAGGAACTTCACCTGTTTTGTATATTTTCTGTATGAGTTGCAGTAATGTAGCTTTCATTTTGTCTCCTGATTTCTTAATTAGTTCAGAAGGTATATCATCAACACCTGCCGCTTTCTTATCTGGTAGTTCTTTTAGTGCTTTTTCAAATTCATCTTTCAGAATTGTGTCCCCTAGTTCTTCTTTCTCTACTTCTTCGCTTAATTCTATCATATTATCTGTTAGAGGGTCTCCTTGATATAGCTCTTCAATGTATTCTTGCCATCTCTTCAGCGTGTCATATCCAAATAGTACCTTGCCCTCTTTGTTCTTTATAGTTCCTGAAGATTTTACTTTCCGTTTAGCAAAGTTTTGTTTTATTGTTCTGTAGGCCAAGTCAGTTTTTCCTTTAACCATGTTTTCCTCCACCTCTTTACAAATGCTGTTGAGGTAATTTTCTTTTGCTTTCCTAGATTCTCTGTTTATTTGGTTTCTAAGCTTTCTATATTTGTTTTCGCTTTGCTCGTCAGAGGCATTTTTGTATAGTCTTCTTTCTTCCATTAGACAAATTATTTCAGGTGTTATCCACTCTTTCCTGTTTACAGGTTTGGCTTTCCCAATAAATTCTTCTGCTGCTTTATGTATGCCTTCTTTGATTTGTTTCCACTCCTCGTTAGTACTCCCGGGAATAATGTTTGATGCCATCTCATCAGTTTTCCGTGCATAAGGGATCACTAGTTCTTCAGACTTTAGGTTATCTCTGTTCCATACTTTGTTCGTTTTTCTCTCTAATCGCTTGAGTTTGAGTAAGCATTTCATCATTACAAGGTTGTGATCACTATTAATATCCGCAGACGGGTAGCTTCTGCAATCCTTGATTTGGTTTTTAAAACGCGATTTTACTAATATATAGTCGATTTGGTGTCTTCTAGTATCTCCTGGGGCTTTCCACGTGTACCTTCTTCTTTTATGGTGGTTGAAAAGGGAGTTCGCTATGACCAACTTGTTTTTGGCACAAAATTCAATTAGCCGGCTTCCTCTTTCGTTTCTATCTCCTCTATCCGGTATACTATCCTTAAAATCAGGAGGAGTCAGAATACGTCGCTGATAGACACGATCTGTCAGATATTCCCACAATCAGAAGTCACATGGAGTAAGTCGGTAGTCTGGAAGGCCACACTTTTGAAGTTGCCTAGAGATCATGCAGACGTTATCGAAGGTTTCTCGACGAAGACCTTTCCCCTGACAAGCAGCATGTCGTGTCACCCCATCTTCCATGAAAATAGTGGTGTGGACACAACTGCGTTTTTTAAAAAGCTGTATGAAGTGTTGCACAAGGAAATCCTTATAGTGTGTAGATATCACTATGCCCCTAACAGGCACGCGAGGTGTCCTCTCCTCGAAGAAAAACGAACCAAGAATGAAAGAGTTTGTCAAATCACATCATAAAGTCACATAAGCAATGGTTGAGGAGGGAGTGAAGTAGGGTCTTAACCTATCCTCCATGTCGTTCACTCTTCACGGTGAACAAGCATTAAAGGAAGCTAAACACATTTGTGAAAAGAACTAAATTTAAGAGAGACGAACAAAATGAGGTTTGACGTGTGCTGATGACACAGTGATTGTATCGGCGAAGCCAGAGAACTTGGAACATCAATTGCACGCAATCGCTAGAAGACACGCTATAAGATGAACATCAACAAAAGTTACGCAGGGATAACGAAGTGTAGTCGAATGAAACCAGATGATGGAAAGGGAATTAAATTAGAAAATGAGATGAGTTTTGGTAAATGGCGAGGAAATAACTGACCACGCCCGAAGTAGAAAGGATATAAAATGGAGACTGGCAGCAGCATAAAAATCATTTCTAAAAGAGGTAAAGGGGTACTTTAACAAGTAATACAAATCTAAATGATGGTTAAGTTTTCTGTGAATGTACTTGTGTGGTATGTTGTCTTATTTGAAAGTGAAATGTGAACGATAAATAATGCAGAAAATAAGAGAATAGAAGCTTATTAAATTGGGTGTTAAAGACGTATGCTGAAGATTTGCTCAGTGTATCGAGTAATGGGGCGCAGTGGTTAATGCATTTGACTTACATTCTGGAATTTGAAGTTTTAAATCGGCGTCCGGGCATCCGTGATTTTACTTTAATTGCTAAAGGTAAATTCCGGGATGATTCCTCTGAAATGAGCGTGGCAGATTACCTTCTCCAGCCTTCCTTAATCGGAGCTTGTATTCCGTCACTAAAGACCTCGTCGTCGACGGGACCTTAAACCCTAACCTTCATTCCTTCCCTGAAGACGAGCAACTTTTCAAAACGCGTAACGTCCACGGTTGGACAAATGAGAGTCTGATATGAAATCGTGTACTTTCTGACCAACATTACATACTCCTACCATCAAATATCGCTAAAACCCGTTTTAAAACAATGAAGAAGAACTCTGAAGAGTAGCAAATGCAACAAATACGATTTTGTTCTCAAGTATGAATGCATCAAACTGCATAAAGTTCATAAATTTATTTTCTTTTCTTTCATTAAACAATGTTAACTACAATGTAATGTACTGGAGTTTTCAACTTACCAACTGCGTCCAGCTGGTAATTGTTTTCACCATTATAACACTTTTCTGCATCTTTTCCTCATTCTGTCTTTCAGAAATACGGAAGTCAGATGTAAAAACTTTGTACTGTTAAGATGGAGTGTATAATAGAGAGTGGATGCGCATTTTCGATTAATTTTCAACCTTCCTAGTCAGTAGAGAATCTCCAGTGCATGTAACTGAGGCGCCTCACTCCTTCCCATTTCGAGGACACTCCTTTTTTATCTGCCGATCGAGTTTTTGGCCAAGTAGAAAAAAAACGTAAAATTTCAGAAATACTGAATCGAAATACATACCGGTAGTTTTATTCAGAAGAGGGTTTTTGGGGAAAGATTGTCAATATTTAATTACAAGGACCTAAGAAAAAGTCTGAAGCCTGTAAAAGGTATCGGGTGATCTGAAAATGATTTACTTGAAGAAATGCGTTGCAGGCGGAAGGGTAATTGATGTGAAAATCAAAACTCATCTCAAGCACTTTTTGACGATCCTTCAAAGTGCTTTTTGCCATTAGGCAACAGTGCATACAGCCATAGCAAAGTAGAAAATAGAGCGAAAGTGTCATCTTCTCCCAGGATTAAACAAGAAAAGAAAGATGATGTACAAAAACTGCTACATCTCAGATTTGGAAAAAAAATGGAGAGAAAATGAAATATCTAAATTTTTCACCATTATTATCAAACTTCCAGATAACGAACTTATTGCCCAAGTTACTGTTTGGATTGTATAGAAAAGGAGCCTGTTTTGAAAAAAATAATATCAGCGCTGCCATTGGAAATGAAACACTCTTACGTTTTTGTTTCTTCTACTGATGTTTAATTAGTGCCTTATTGAATATTAAATAGAGAATTTAAAAAAAAATAAAATGCATTTAACTGTTTCTTTGTTATTGAAGACTAGTCACAATGCATTACGTCCAAAATAGCTTACTTGAAAATGCGTATTGTCCAACTAAAAGCAAAGCGAAAAGTTTACATTGTAATACACACGTTTTTATCAACAGCCTCACCTGAGTACTTTGTGTTGTCTTCAGTCCAAAGACTGTTTAATGCAGCACTCCATGTTACTCTATCCTGCTCAAGCCTTTTCATCTGCGAATGACTACTGCAAACCCACAACCATCTGAATCTGCTTACAGGTTTCATCTCTTGGTCTCTTTCTCTCTACGATTTTTACCCCACACGTCCGTCCAGTACTAAACTGGTGATCCTTTCACGTCCCAGAACGTGTCCCATCAACCGATGCCTTCTTCTAGTCAAGTTGTGCCACAAACCTTTCTCTCCAATTCTATTCAGTACCTCCTCATTAGTTACATGATCTACTCATCTAAAGTTCGTTCTTCTGTAGCGCCACTTTTCAAAAGCCTCTGTTGTTTTTCTGCCTAATTTGTTTATTGTCCATGTTTCGCTTCGATACATGGCTACACTCCATACAAACACTTTCAGAGAAGATTTTCGAACACGTAAGTCTGTATTCGATGTTAACAAATTTCTGTTCTTCAGAAATTCTTTTCTTGTCACTGCCGGTTTACATTTTATATCCAGTCTACTTCAGCCAGCATCAGTCTTTTGCTGCCCAAATAGCGAAACTCACTTACTACTTTAAGTGACTCGCTTCCTAATCTAATGCTCTCAGCATAACCTGAATAATTAGACTACATTCAATTATCATTGTTTTGCTTTTATTGATGATCGTCTCATATCCTTTCAAGGCACTGTCCATTCCGTTCAACTGCTCTTCTCAGTCCTTTGCAGTCTCTGACAGAATTACAGTCATCGGCAAACCTCAAAGTTTTTATTTGTTCTGCGTGGGCTGTAATTCCTGTTCCAGATTTTTGTTTGGTTTCCTTTATCGCTTGGTCTGTGTACAGATTGAATAACATGGTGGTAGGCTACACCCGTGTCTCGCTCCCTTCTCGACCACTGCTTCCCTTTCGTGCCTCTCGGCTGTTATAACTACGTCTGGTTTCTGTTCAAGTTGTAAATAGCCTTTCGGTCCCTGTATTTTACCCTTGTTACTTTCAGAATTTCAAGGAGAGTATTCCAGTCAACATTGTGAAAAGCTTTCTCTAAGTGAAGTCTGACATGGTCAGGGGGAGAAAGACGTCGCCCTTCATGTGGTTTATTAAATAAAAAAATTAAAAGGAGAAACTTTTACTGCCTAGACCGCAATTTTCCTACCATAATTCATAAAGGAAATTGCCCAGTTGCATGAGTAGAAGCTGGATCAAAATCTCGCGCAACTGCACAATTTCCTATGCAACCGTCAGCCATTTTCAACTATGTACTGTTATTGTTTTGGTACTTATGAATGCATGTTGTTGCATAACTGCAGCTAACGATGCTTTCAAATGCTTATTCATCGCCTTTTCATATTTTGAACGATCTGAAGATGGTTGCAGATAACAACCGAAATTAATTGGTTCAAATGGCTCTGAGCACTATGGGACTTAACTGCTGAGGTCATCAGTCCCCTAGAACTTAGAACTACTTAAACCTAACTTACCTACGGACATGAGACACATCCTTGCCGGAAGCAGGATTCGAACCTGGGACCGTAGCGATCGCGCGGTTCCAGACTGTAGCGCCTAGAACCGCTCGGCCCCTCCGGCCGGCCCGAAATTAGTTATCGAACTGTAATTGTGATAGGAAAATTGCGGTCTAGGCATTAAAAGCTTTTATTTTAAATTTTTTATTTAATAATGTTTTCTCTAAGTCTATAAATGCTGTAAACGGAGGTCTGCCTTTCCTTAAACTACTATCTTCTAAGATAAGTCGTACGGTCAGTGTTCCCTCACGTGTTCCTAAGTTCTCCAGAATCCGAATGATCTTCCCTGAGATCTTCTTCTACCAGTTTTAGCAGTCTCCTGTGAAGAATCCGATTTGTGTTAGTATCTTGCAAATATTTTGTGTAACATTCGGGAAAATTAATAAAGTACTTTTGGTGTGTAGTTTTCCGCTTCTCAAGAAAACTTTACTTTCTGTGATACTATGCGATTTAAAAAGCTGCTCCTCCATTCAGTATTCTGGTATGGGTGGCGGACAGTCGGGCGATATTGTAATATGTAGACAGACTGTGTTTTGGCCGTGACCTACCAATGAAGCCAAGTCTGCCAGCCGCCTTACCTACGAATGAGCCTGTGTGTTCGGTCCACTACTTCATATCCCTATAAATTAATACACGCAGGTACGGGCACGAGCCGCAAAGTTTAGTCACATTACCTTTTGGTTTTTCTTCTCTTTCAGCATGAGATCGGTATCTTTGTGAACGTGGCCTCGCGTTTAGAACGTCATGTAGTCCGTGTACGCCGCACACGTGTTCCATGTGGAATTGCAATAACGTAACAACTCATCTGAAGTAAAATCTCCGGGAGCTTTATCAGGATATTTGCAACGGATCGCGCTTTGCCCACTGCGGCGAGTCTCCTTTTGTGCGTGGCTTGTACGTGTGTTGTCTTGTGTCTGCAGCTAGTATAGACTAGAATAGGCTAGGCTAGGGCGCGGTGCAAGCGGCGGTCGTAAATTATATGCGTAATGCGTCGCATGTACGGCAGAGTGCGATAGCCGCCTATAGCCGTGCGCGCGTGTTCTCAGAAGTCGACTTGACGGCCACAGCCGTCCAGCAATACTCGGTGTATTACAGTTTGCGTCCGGAGGTGCTTACAAGAGGGGCAGGGGCCGACTCGGCTAAACACGGAGTTACACAGGCTCGTGATTCCGGCTGTGTCTGTGTGGCCGCGGCTGTGTGCTGTTTCCCACCAGTCTGGCCAGCGCTCCCAACCAGTGCTCCGCCATTTGGAGGGGATACGCACATCTCGCAACGGCACTCTCTTCCAAGCACAAGTGTGTTCTTTCACAAGACTGCAAAGTTTCAGTGAAATGCAGGGGAGTTTTGGCAAACAGCACCATTGTTGATAAGCGTAGTTATAGATAGATACCCATTTTCAAGGCCGGCCGGTGGCGCCGAACGGTTCTAGGCGCTTCAGTCTTGAACCGCGCGACCGCTACTGTCGCAGTTTCGAACCCTGGCTCGGGCATGGATGTGTGTGATGCCCTTAGGTTAGTTAGGTTTAAGTAGTTCTAAGTTGTAGGGGACTGATGACCTCAAATGTAAAGTCTCATAGTGCTCAGAGCCATTTGAACCATTTTCACCCATTTGCAGGAAGGACAATAGGGCAGCTGTGCCTAATTGTAGGTCTACATCGCTGATGTCAATCTGTTGCAGAAATATGGAACACGTTTTACGCTCATATATTAAGATATTTTTGGAGAACGAAAATATTCTCTGCGGAAATCAACATATGCTGCGCAAAAGAATTAAGGATCACTTCTTAAACTCCGTAATTTTCCGTCTTTGTGACGTAGAAGTTTGAAATTTGGCTCAACAATGCCTCAACCGTCCTCTGTAATAGTGCAAAGCAGTCTCGCGCTGTGACGTCACCCTTGGGGAGCAAGGTGTCGACACACGGGGGAAAAAAACGGCGAGAGGTCAGACGTTCGTGTGAGATGTAAGGTCAGTTAACGAAGTCACATTGGCACTAAATTTCTCCATAACTCTGCGGACACCACTGTGGACGTGTTATCCGATGGGAAGGTCGTCACACACACACACACACACACACACACACACACACACACACACACACACACACACATCCCCTTACCCACATCTCACTCCTTCTCTTGACACCTCTGCGGTGGAGGTCGGATCCGCGACGCCCACTGTACGAATCACTCGCGAGTTTCTTATGGATGGCTAAGGAAGTTCAGACACACCGCTGCTCAGACAAGTGACCAAGAGGTTTCATGAAGTGGTATAAAGAGCGTCAATAAGACCACCCCTTCCCTTGCAGTGTTCGTTTATACAAATTTTGCGGTCAAAAACGACAGTTTACAGCGCGATGTGCAACAGGACCACGTTCTTGACAATCTTTCGCAGTGTCGACACCCCCTAGACGATTGAATTCATGTCTTACGACATCGTGGGGTTGTAACAACATTGAACGTGATATGGCCTCTTTTCAGTGTAGCACGACACCAAATTTTGCCCTGGTATACAGAATGTAACAACAAGGAGCCGTTCAAAACCATTCCACCAGATTTGAACGTGATCTTACGACACCCCTGAGATTCTGCATTCCTGCAAGCACGTACCAGAGAAGCAACGTAGCGCTACTGACCTGTAGGGAGTCGAAGGCGTTACCTGTCTGCGCGCGCTTAGGAATCGGTCAAGGACGTCTCTGTGTAGGCACATTTCTAAAGTTCTAAACAAATATGCGTGGCTATGACAGATTGTGTTGCCGAGCTGGGAGCGTCTTAGACGGACCCTTTGCCGTTTTATTTCATCCATGTGTCAGTATCGCATCCCACATTATCACACCACATGAGGGCGCAAAACAGGTGCGCTGAAAATCATACATACCCTTTGCTCCTTCGGATCACGATCAAATTTCATCGGATGGTTTTGAACGGTCCCCAGTGGTTCCACTCTGTATATCCAGAGCAAAAATTGCAGTCAAGCTACACTCCAAACGGGTCAGGTGACGTTCACTGGGTTTGCAGCCTCTTCATGTCCTTAGAGAAGGTTTCAGTCGTTTGGGGGGTTGGGAGGCGTTTCGGTCGTGGCAAAGGTTATCAAGAACGTCGGCCTGTTGCACATCGCTTTGCAGACTGTCATTTTTGACGGATAAACAAAATGCTGCAAGGGACAGGATGGTTTTATACACGCCCTTAATGCCAGCTTCCACGGCCTGTTCGTATCAGTTCTGAACTGCGTTGTGTCTGAAATGTTTTCCTCAGCCATTCATAAAAAAACCGCTTGACTTCAACACGGGGCGTCGCGCTTCTGACCTCCGTCGCATAGGCAGCATACGTCGTTAAGGAGGGTGTGACGACCTTTCCATAGTGTGACAAGTCCACTGTGGGGTTGGGCAGCACTGCGGTAAAATTTGGTGCCAATGTGACATCATTACACGTCACATGAACTTCTGAGCTCTGGCCCTTTTTTCTCATACGTGTCGATACCTCGTGTTTGAGGTGTCATCACAGGGCGCCACGCTTTTCCTCTACAGAGCAAGATCGTAACCAGCTTTGAGTCGAGTTTCACACTTCTGCGTGGCAATGAGTGAAAATGACGTGGTTTCAACGAAGTGACCCTTTAGTACTTAAGCGCAGTGCATATTCAGCAAACTGAAATCTTGCGAAACTCAGCTCACTGTGTTCGCCCATAACATCAGTAGCGCCAAAGACATCGGCGCTCAGATTGACGCCCTGTTCCTTGACCTCAGGATGGCATTTGATACCGTCCCATACTGCCGTTTGTGGAAAAAAAAATACGAGCTTGTCGAGTATCGGACCAGATTTTCGATAGCATTCAAGGCTTTCTTACAGATAGAACTCAACACGTCGCTCTCAACGGCACAAAATAGACAAATGTAAAGGTAATTCGTATAAACAGTGTAACGTGGGTAAAGTCGAAAGTTGCAGACGGCTGGTCGCAAATGATGCGGCTGTCTATAACAAGGCGGCAACGTCACACATTGTAGCGAATTGAAGGAAGCGCTGCAGAGGATTGTTGAATGTTGCAGGGACTGACCACTGACCCTGAAAGTAAATCAACGTACCATATTGCGCACACTCAGGAAACGGAATCTACTCCTGTACAATTACACTACTGATGACAATATAAGTACCGAAAAATACCTAGGAGTAACCACTCGTAGTGACCTTAAGTGGACTGGCAACACAAAAAAAGTAGGAAAAGCAGATGCCAGTCTGAGACCCACAGGAAGAATCTTAAGAAAATATAAGTCATCCACGAAAGAAGTGGCTTAAAAGACGCTTCTTCGAGTGGTTTTTAAGTATTGGTTCTCAGTCTGGGATCCTGACCAGATAGGACTGATAGAGATACAGACCATCCAAAGAAAAGCGTAGGGTTTCCTTAGCGGATCGTTTAGTCGGCGCGAGTGCGTTACCGAGATGTTCAACAAACACCAGTGGCAGACGTTACAAAAGAGGCGCTGTGCATCACGAAGAGGTTTACTACTGTAATTCCGAGAGAGTACCACCTACTGGGAAGAGTCGGGACGCACAGTACTTCCTCCCACATACGTGTCGCGACATGATCGCAACGAGAAATTAAAGACAATACGGAGGCTTACCGACAATCATTCTTCCCTGCGCCATTGGCGAATGGAACAGGGAAAGGAGAGTTAGTTAGCGGCACCTGAAGTACCCTCCACCACGCTTGCTGAGTACTGATGCAGATGTAGACACTGAAGCAAACAGCCGACTAATAACCAAAATACAATCACATGCACACACTCCGCCGGCATACGAGTAGTAGAACCCAACGCTTTGTACCAAACGGCAGATGTTCAACAGAAACGAAAGCGTAGTAGAAGCTCTGATGTTCTCAGTATGATTACGTAAGTGATTTATTAATTACATAAGTGATTTATCAGACAGAGTCAGCGGCACAATTAGAGTTTTCATTGATGATGCATCTGTCTATGGGGAAGTATCGTCGTTCGACTTGAGGATGACTTGGACAATATTTCCACTTTGTGTAAAGTATGTGTACGCTTTCTATTAACTTGTTATCAAAATTTAATTAACTTTTGGCAATCGACTGTTTAATTACTAACAGAGCTCACATCCATTGATCGTGTATACTTCTAACAATGACCGTGTGTCCTAGCGTAAAATTCATTATTACGAATACAACTGGAAAATGGATGAATGATAACAGTCCAAGATTCAGGACGCTTCTGGCATTATTATTAAATATCTTTCGCTATAATGTCCAGCTGTGTTGAAATCACAATTCTTTATACACAATTCCATTACCGGCGATAATTCTTCTAGTTATCTGAAATAATCAACGAAAGGCACATGCAGCATCTCGTCTCTCTCTGTTAATTATTCTTTGTATACTGTCTTCAGAATACTATGGGCTCTTTTTTTTACCAATTCACAATGGTTTCGCGTGGCAGACAAGGACAGTGAAACATATTTCCATGAGAAGTCCGTCAGCCGCCAGTATTTCGGTTTCAGAATGAGATTTTCACTCTGCAGCGGAGTGTGCGCTGATATGAAACTTCCTGGCAAATTAAAACTGTCAGTGTGGTGTCACCGCCAGACACCACACTTACTAGGTGGTAGCCTTTAAATTGGCCGCGGTCCGGTAGTATACGTCGGACCCGCGTGTCGCCACTGTCAGTGATTGCAGACCGAACGCCGCCACACGGCAGGTCTAGAGAGACTTCCTAACACTCGCCCCAGTTGTACAGCCGACTTTGCTAGCGATGGTTCACTGACAAATTACGCTCTCATTTGCCGAGACGATAGTTAGCATAGCCTTCAGCTACGTCATTTGCTACGACCTAGCAAGGCGCCATTATCATTTGCTATTTATCTTGTGATGCATGTACCGTCAGACCGATGTTCACCAATTGTGGATTAAAGTTAAGTATTCCAGCAGCTATGTACGTTATTGGCTATATTAATTACCTTGTCCAGTTCCAGACTTCACGCCAGCCTGCGTGAGCTTAAACGCGTGCCTTTCGCCTACCCGTCATTGTGGATTGGCTGTCTTGCCAGTCCACAACAGTGAGGACCGGGCGTGAGTCGTGTTTCGGTAGCTCAGTTGGTAGATCACTTGCCCGCGAAAGGTCCCGAGTTCGAGTCTCGGTCGGGCACACAGTTTTAATGTGCCAGGAAGTTTCATATCAGCGCACACTCCACTGCAGAGTGAAAATCTCATTCTGGAAACATCCCCCAGGCTGTGGCTAAGCCATGTCTCCGCAGTATCCTTTCTTTCAGGAGTGCTAGTTCTACAAGGTTCGCAGGAGAGTTTCTGTAAAGTTTGGAAGGTAGGAGATGAGATACTGGCAGAAGTAAAGCTGTGAGGACCGGGCGTGAGTCGTGCTTCGGTAGCTCAGTTGGTAGAGCACTTGCCCTCGAAAGGTCCCGAGTTCGAGTCTCGGTCGGGCACACAGTTTTAATGTGCCAGGAAGTTTCATATCAGCGCACACTCCGCTGCAGAGTGAAAATCTCAGTCTGGAAACATCCCCCAGGCTGTGGCTAAGCCATGTCTCCGCAGTATCCTTTCTTTCAGGAGTGCTAGTTCTGCAAGGTTCGCAGGAGAGCTTCTGTAAAGTTTGGAAGGTAGGAGACGAGATACTGGCAGAAGTAAAGCTGTGAGGACCAGGCGTGAGTCGTGCTTCGATAGCTCAGTTGGTAGAGCACTTGCCCGCGAAAGGTCCCGAGTTCGAGTCTCGGTCGGGCACACAGTTTTAATCTGCCAGGAAGTTTCATTTCGGTTTCAGTTTGCTTATACGTATTTCGAACCGGAAGCTCGAGCGTCAGAGTTTCCAAGTTTTACTTTAGTTTCCTTGGCCTGGTGAAGCACTCGCATTTGTGAAATGTTAAATTAACTAAAAGGGCATGAGAATGATAGTGAACAGTAACCTACAGCGCTGGATAATAACTGCATATTCTAAGAATCCTTTTAGCTGGTAATCCGTGATACAGTTTCTCCACGTTTATTTTCATTATACACATATTGTCAACAAATATGTATAAAAACATTTGTCATGTGGGCTGTTTAGTTTCCTACATAATCACTTAAAGTAGTTCTACCCCATAGATAATGTACATTGAGCATAAAAGTTTCTCATCAAACACTGAGTCTTTCTTATACAACTGCTTTCACAGAAAAAGTGATGAGTTGATTTTAGAAAGAACGGAGGTAAAATGTGAAGTAGGAGTTTGCTTACTATGGACAAAGGTCTTTAACATAAAATTTACTGAACGTATCGAAAACATCAGTGTCTGCTTCTTCAATAAGCATGTGATGCAATTCTGTAACTGTGTGTCGGAAAAATTGTAGTTGTCCGGTTCACGCCCTTTTAGTTGTTTATATAGGAATTTTTAATTCGTTTTTAATATTGTCAACAATGTATCCAGTTTTAAGCTAGTGTCCAGCTATTGGTAATTTATTGGATTGCAAAGGCGTAAAGCTGCAAGACCTTCTCTAAACCTCACTCCATTCATTTTGACCTGTATAGAAATGAAGAAAAGCATAGCCGTCCGCTGCAAACATTCAACTTTATTCTTTACCTGTTTCGGTTATTATAGCCATCATCACTGGGATAAAAGCTGCGCATCAGATGGATCAAAAATGCGTACAAGTCGTAAGTGATTCAACACTATACAAAATACATCGATGTTCCACAGTGCTATGTAAAATGATACCATTGTGGAATATCGCTGTATGTGACACGCAGTTTTGACTCATCTGATGTACAGCTTCGCTTCCAGTGATGATGCTGATAATAAAAACCGAAATTGGTAAAGAATAAAGTTGAATGTCTGAAGCTGATGGCTATAAAAACGCCTTTTTTCGTATATTTAGCAGCTGCAGCATGTTACCTGTTTAAAGTAATATACTGGAATGGATGCAGTTATGGGAGTTGGTTTTACAATCTCCAGACTGTGGAAGTTTGTGTTATTTCGTATATTTGGTGTCTGGATTGAGAGCTTATTTTTATACAAAAACTAACATTAATATTGGAGTGCTTGGGAACGTTAAATACTTTGCATGAGAATTGCCAATATGTTTTCGATATCCCACACTTTCATTCCTTTTGTTTTCTAGCCTTGAGTCTTCCTGCCGTCCTAAGAAACATTTCGGCCATTTAAAATCCACTTCTGTCTTTATACGTAGTGGTACATATTCCGCTTCCATAACGGTCTGTGTAGGAAGTTCTGATAATTTCTGAGGACAAAGGCTCCATGTGTTGGAATACTGCAGCCATCTGCTTTAACATAATTACCTACCTTAACGGAGTACGTGATCCGGATGCAAAACGATCAAAATGTTCAAATGTGTGCGAATTCCTAAGGGCCACTCCGCGCGGCTGCAAGATGATCGCACGCCAAAGAAGATTACTTTTGATGATGTACAGAACGATATGAGGAAGCTTTGTAGACAGAGGCTACCCTTTAAGGACGCAGCCAAGCGGATCGCCAGTCACTGCTGACACGGCGGTGCAAAACCTCTCGACAGCTTGCGGTTGACTGCCTGAATGGCAGCAGATGGTAGCCCAGCTGGCGGAAGCCCAACGACTGGCAAATCGGCTGCAGCGTTTTTACAAGTCGAATAACAACTTGAAGTCAACAACCTTTTGCCGATACTACGAGGCGAAAACTAGGATTAGCAGGAAGCAGCGCAGACGACAGAACACATGTAACAGATTTTAATGTACGCTGTGTTTCAGAAGTAAAGAGAAAATAAAACGATTTCTTATTTTTATTTATTTAATCACTTATTGTACAATTTTGCTCTAAAACTGACTGACCCGTGCCGGGAGATAGTGAGGCAGTTTGCATCTGTCTTGAAGCAAAACTGTTTCATTCAAAATAATTACATCGTACTTCAACAAGCGTAAAAAATGTTTATCTGGGTAGGGTATTGACTGTTACTCTATAACAGACATTTGTTTAAAATAATTACCTACAGTTAACTATTTTTAGTAAGAATCCCGGTGAACTGATGCTGAATACTGGCCCTACCTAAATGTAAATGTACATCGGTACAATGTCATCATAATGTCTGCCCTGATTACATAAGCAATACGCAAGTAAGGTAAAAAGCTAAAGCTTTTCAGTACCCAGATGGATGGTTTAACTACCACAGTGCTTTGCTAGACATCGTCTTGTTAGATGTGGTGACGCCGTTACTTTTCTCCGACTCTACCCATTTAATGTGGACCTGAAACAACGGTGCAACTCGGCGTTCTTCCCATTAACAGACACTGCCAAAGGGGAGAGAAGCTATAATTGACAGACAAAAATCCTAGGACTAAAGGGGGATTAAACCACAGACCTTTTCCCCTGTAGCCTGCGATGGAGATACAGAGTCACACTGTTACATCAGTACCTACATGTAATTTCAACTTGCACTATTTTATATAGTTATTTTATCTGAGCGCTCCCCCATAAAAAGGGTATTTCGCCACCACTCGGATGTTTATATATTCCAGACTCTAGTAAACAGGGAGAGGAATTAAATCTAACTAAAGTGTAAAATTAAAATAATTATAATTTCCACGTCTTCAAAAGTATAAGTACAGTATACAAATCAGTGCGCCTCTCTCCTTCCTACTCCTCCATACATCCATATATAAATGTGGTATACGCGTAGAGTAGAATGGATGATTTCTCAGAACGTTCAGGCACAGCCTAGACGGTAGTTTATCTGGAAACAAGTCTTTAGATTGTGGCTAAGCCATTTTTTCTCTGTGATATTCTCTCTTCCACGTGTAGTAGGGAAGTGGCCATCAAACTTCTTTGCTCAAGAGCCAATACTGACATTTTGGGGTGTAACCTCGGGCCGCGTATGAACTGAGCATATTATTAATTGGTAATCTAGTTAACTAATACGTTAAGAGCCCCCAGTGGATGCGATAAGTTGGCTACCTACTCGCAAGTACTGTTCGTTGAAAGTCGGCACCATTCGGAGCAGTTCGTGTCGCCTGTTCTGTGTTTCAGATTGCCGCCATCCTCAGCAACCCCAAAGTTGTGACACTGTAATTACCTGACAACGTGTTGCTATGCTGTCTGTGTGAACAGATTAGTAACTTCACTTATATTGAAAAGCATTATGCAGTATCAAACACGAAAATGTCAACAAACGTAATTTTTCATCTACTCGTTGCATTGTATCATAACATCCTTCACTTAATTTCATATTCTTTGATACAGATACGACGTCTGTTCAAAAAATTCCTGAACATTTGTAATTTCGCGCCAATGGTATGTTGGAGCGATATACGGCTGGCATCTCGGCACACGACTGTGTTTAATGAGTAACTGCCGGAAGTTTCATCGCTGTATGTCTTGTAGCTATTGTTCAGTGCTGTAGTGTGTAGAACGTTGTGTCGCACTGTTTCGGAATTTCGAGATGGCAGAGTTAGACCAGCAAGGCGTCTGCAATAAATTTTGCGTGAAACTCGAGAAAACCTTAACATTGACACACCAAATGACGCACGAAGCCTACGGCGTTACGGAAGGTTCACACGGTTTAAAAAGGGCCGGACGGAAGTTAAAGATGACTCTCGTTCACGAAGTCCTTCGAAGTCTACAGACGACGCTATTGTAAGGAAAGTCAACGAAATTGTGCGTGCCACTCGAAGACTGAGTGTCCGAGAGATTGCAGAAGAATGTAACATTTCAGTTGGAATATATCGAGAAATCCTGTAGACCTCGCAGTCTGTGGATCGCGCAAATGAGAACGATATGTTCCTTCAGAGAATCATAACTGGTGATGAGACGTGGGTCTACGGTTATGATGTTGAGACCAAGGATCAATCTTCACAGTGGGCCAGCAAACGACATAAAAGAAAATTCCCATATGGCGCTTCGTGCGATCCATCAAGTGGCGTACCAAGACTGCTTCCGAAAGTGGAAACGACATTGGGAGCAGTGTATCAATTGTGGAGGAAAATATTTCGAAGAACACCATGCACAATAAGTAAAAGGTAAGCGTAGAAAAATTTTGTGGATAAGGTTCTGGAATTTTTTTAACAGCCCTCTTATGTACATATCTTGATGACCGTCAATAACGCGCATTCACCAATCCATGTTACTTCCGTGTGAAACACGTACCATAGCAGCTGATCTGTAGGAATGGCGCGTCCGTGAGTTGTCAGTACTAGAAGACAAACATTAAATCGTAACCCCCCCCCCCCCCCACTTCTTCTAACACTCCATTGACCGCGCTACTTACACCTCGTGCCTCTGACGTAAGCGGCCAACTTAACTCAGCTCATGCCGAATTCCCCAGTGTAAATTGAATTTAGGCACGTCTCAAAACATTACTGCCTCTATAAGTATTTTTGTTTGTTACTGAGGAGGAAAACTACACTCTTAAGAAGCTCTTAACGTTAGTTGACGTTTTCGGTTTCGGCTGTTAGCTTTTAACGCTATTACTGCAAGTTCGCGTGAAGTATAACGCTCTATTGCAATCTAGCGTTACGCTCTGGGAGGATTTTTGAAGTTTGACCGTGTTTTAACCTAATGGGCAGAGGCTATCGAAAAGTATTTTCGTTTCTATGGCAGGTAATAAAAAGACTAACAGACTGCGTTTTGGAGATAATGAAAGTAATAAAATGCATACAAATGATATAATCGACGGTCGCCAGCCAAATTAGGCATAATACTTTAAAACATTAAGTTTAAAAAAATTAACATGGATTGCTGAAGTGATTTTCGTTAATGCTCCTTTTAAGTAGTGTAATGGATACACCCAACTAAAGAACGAACTACGTAGTGGTTAGCAATAGATAGCTTTTACACAAACCAGCAGACATAGAGAACTAAATAATACTTCACTCACAGTAATAAAAGTTCCTATTGCAATCATTAATTGTTTCAGTACTAATTCAACATTAAGATGTTACTAAAGACACACTGGACTGAAATTGGACATTGAAAGAGCTCTGATTTCAGCTAACACATACATACTACAAATAAAATTAAATAATCTTACACCTATACTTATTATACCTTCATTATTAGCAATGTCACAGATTAATTTTAATAGCAAAGAAAACCACATTATCTTTCAATTTGAGAATAGATTACTGTGGGGATCCGTAAACTGTTACTTTCTTTACATGCAAACTCTGAAATTATTTAGGACACCAACTGCAATTTAATAACATTAAATTTTTAGCTCCACTTGCAATAGTTTATGTTTAAATGCTTTAACACAAGTTAGTCAAATATTAAGCTCAACCAATTTCTGAAAACAGTTCATAATATTAATCAATGCAAGTTACTTTTCACCATAGTTCAATATACGTGCCTTTCCCACCACCTGTTCGGCAGGTAGCTTTGATAACAACATTCAACATAAATCGGCTTCCGAATGCTTCACATGGCACCTTTGGTGTTGACTGTACAACTGCTGGCTACTGATTGCCTAATGTGCCCTCTCTCTTGCCGCCCAGATTGACCGCCAAATCCACCTTTTCTCACGTGCGAAGCCCCTACACCATTTCCTTATATAATGCAACTTCCCTAAGTGTGAACCAGTATTCAAAGTACAATTTCTCTTTTACGAGCATACATATTTTATGAAGTTTCATTATTTTTAAATATTATCTAATCTTTACAATATATACATCATAAACTTCCACTTTCCCTCTGACAATTCAAAGGTCTTAACTAGTACAGAACAATCACTTCGTAGTTAATTACACATAATAACACTGTATAAGCTACTTACATTCGATAATGGTGTTACAAGTTGCGAGATGCATATTGTTGTAAAATACGGCTGAGATCCACACAATAGTTGATTCGGGCCGCAGTTGACGACCACTATACTAGGTTCAAATGGCTCTGAGCACTATGGGACTTAACTTCTAAGGTCATCAGTCCCCTAGAACTTAGAACTACTTAAACCTAACTAACCTAAGGACATCACACACATCCATGCCCGAGGCAGGATTCGAACCTGCGACCGTAGCGGTCGCGCGGTTTCAGACTGTAGCGCCTTTAACCGCTTGGTCACCACGGCCGGCCACTATACTAGGCCGTGAAGGGGTGCAAGACAGCTTTTGGGAAGTTTGGAAACCAGAAGAGAAGTCTGGCAGAATTGAAGCCGTGAGCGACGGTTTGGAGTCCTGCCTGGATAGCTCAATCGGTAAGGGGATTACGCACGAAAAGCAAGTTTCCAGGTTTGAGCCACAGTCCGACGTAGTTTCAGTCCGTCAGGGAGTTTCACGAGGACGCATGCATTCTGGGACTTTAATGGCTTTCATTAAACCTAAAAGCATTCAGATCGAACAGAACAAAAAGTGGTGGAGAGAAACAGATAGAGAAGATTCAAGCCCGAAAGATACGTCAACTGAAGTTTTTAATAATTGGTGTCGGACGCCAGCGATAAGGGGATACGGGACGCTCGCCTGGCCAGGTAGCAGGCGGGCTCCGGCTTATCTGCCACTTCCCGCCTTCAGCTGCCACACACGCCCAGGTCCTCCATCTTCGGGGACAGCTGACCCCTCTTCTTTTTGTGTAGTCGCCTCCCCGAGATGCATCCACAGCCCGAATCCGTCAAGATAAACATCGCGCGTGGCGCGCCCGACTGTGGGTGTTGTGCAAACAGCGCCCAGAACCTCCTGCCACAGCCAACAGTAACGCTGCACCCCTCCAGTATCGCTGCTGGCGGATTTCCTGCTCTGGCTCCCTACATCAGTGTGTGCCACAACTCTCGCTCTGCCACTGGCGAAAACGCACCCCTAGCTCCAAATCATCACCAGACGGTCGTATTGTTCTCACTTTAAACATTTCCCATGTTTCATAAAGACGGGCAGCTGTATCCGTGTCAGCGTTTTCCTTGTTTTCTAATACAATATTGTGAGCGGTACGTCGTAACAGCTTGTGTGGCACCTTGCGCTAGATTAGAGTTCCGTTAACGCCAAGCACAGTAGCGAAACAACTTATTCTATCTTGTGAGCAACTGACGTTTTGCAGGAACCTTACTTGTAAGGTATAATACTTTTTCATACCATACCACCAGGTAAGCAGTTTTTACCATATCACTTAGACAATGAACTCACGTCATTTAATTATACACTGAAGAGCCAAAGAAACTGGTACACCTGCCTATATCGTGGAGGGCCCACGCGAGCACTCAGAAGAGCCGCAGGATGACGTAGTATCGACTCGAATAATGTCTGAAGTAGTGCTGGAGGGAACTGACACCATGAATCCTACAGGGCTGTCCATAAATCCGTAAGAGTACGAGGGGGTGGAGATCTCTTCTGAACAGCACGTTCCAAGACATCCCAGATACGCTCAATAATGTTCATGTCTGGGGAGTTTGGTGACCAACGGAAGTGTTTAAACGGAGAAGAGTGTTCCTGCAGCCACTCTGTAGCACTTCTGGATGTGCGGAGTGTTGCATTGTCCTGCTGAAATTACGCACGTCCGTCGGAATGCACAATGGACATGAATGGATGCAGGTGATCATACAGGATGCTTACGTACATGTCACCTGCCAGAGTCGTATCTAGAAGTATCAGGAGTCCCATATCACTGCATCTACACACACGCCCCACACCATTACAGAACCTCTACCAGCCTGAACAGTCCCCTACTCACATGCAGGGTCATGGACTCATGAGGTTGTGTCCATACCCGTACATGTCCATCCGCTCGATCGGAAGGAGTGGAGTGTGTCTCTTAAAAATGCGTCAAGAGCATTTTATCACCTTTTTCAAATAGATGTACTTTACGTTTCTTTTAGATGGTTGTAGGAGTTACGCTATTCAGCCTAGCAGCTACTGCCTTGTGGTCGCTAATCCCTGTATTCGTCACTAAACTCATTATTTGTCCAGGATTATTTGTTGCTAAAAGGTCAAGCATGCTTTCTCAACCATTTACGCTTCGAGTGGGCTCATGACCTAATTGTTCAAAATAATTTTCTGAGAAAGCATTCAGTACAATTTCGGATGACGTTTTATGCTTGCCGCCGGCTTTAAACGTATAATTTTTCCAGCATATCGAGGGTAGATTGAAGTCGCCACCGACTATAATTGTATGAGTGGGTACCAATCTGAAATGAGACTGAAGTTTTCTTAGAACTGTTCAGCAAGTACATCATCTGAGTCGGGGGGGGGGGGGGCGGTAAAACGATCCAATTAACAGATTAGTCCGATTGTCAGGTATAACCTCTATCCAAACTATTTCGCAGGAACTAATTCCATTTCACTACAAGGTAAACTACTTCTGACAGCAATAAATACTCCACTACCAACTGTGTTTAATCTATCCTTTCTGAACACTGTTAGGTCGTTTGAAACTTATTTCCGGCTTTAGCCAGCTTTCCGCACCTATAACTATTTGAGCTTCAGTGCTTTCTATTAGGGCTTGGAGCTCTGGTTCTTTCCCAGCATAGCTACGATAATTTTCAACTACAATACCGATCGTTTTTACAACTACCTTAGTGTGTTTTACCTGCCCCCTTTTAGGCAGACGCCCTTCTACGATTTCCTGAGACCCTCTAACCTAGAAATCCGCCCACTCCCTTCCACACAACCCCCGCAACTCGTGTAGCCGCTTTCTGTATGTAATGGACTCCTGACCTATTAAGCGGACCCGGAAACCCACCACCCGATGGCGCAAGTCAAGGAATCTACAGCCTACACGGTCACAGAACCGTCTGAGCCTCTGATTCAGACCCTCTACTCGGCTCTGCACCAAAGGCCCACAGTCGGTTCTGTCGACGATGCTCCAGATGGTGAGCTCCGCTTTAATCTCGGAAGCAAGACTGGCAGTCTTTACCATTTCCGGTAGCCGCCCGAAACCAGAGAGAATCTCCTCCGATCCAAAGCAACACACGCCATTGGTACCAACATGGGTCACCACCTGCAGTTGACTGCACCCTGTACTCTTCATGGCATCTGGAAGCACCCTTCCACATCCGGAATGACTCCAGACGGAGTGCACACTGGATTGCTTCCTCTCCTTGGCAGCCATGTTCCTAAGGGGCCCCATTACGCGCCTAACGTTGGAGCTCCCAATTACCAGTAAACCCACCGTCTGTGAATGCCCAGACCTTGCGGGCCGAGAAGCTTCCTCTGGAACAGGGACATTGCATCCGGTTCAGAGACTTCGTCAGCCACAGATAACGCCCGAAGCCTGTTCGTCAAACGAAACGCGGAGGCCCTGCGATCGGCCCCTCGGGAAGTCTTCCGCTGCCTGCCAGACTTCGAAATGATCTACTCGACCACGGGTGAGAGTTCAACCTCAGTGCAGGCAGTACCCGGGGCGGCCACAGCAGTGACCGATCAGCTTGTTTATGGTGTCTTGTTTTGCAGTCGCTTTCAACAGCAATTTGTTTTATTACATTTAATTCTTGTGTGTAGTTTTCTGGTTTAAGAGGAGTTCTGTTTATCCTGTGGAGCACGTGTGTGAAAATGGCACATTTATTCACAGACGCAATATTTGGAACTAAACAGTACACACGCAATAAGTTTTATAATGGTTTATAAGTATGCTATATCTGCGTGTTTTATAATAAAAGAACCCACTGGTGACGGGGACATTTGTCGCTCAAACCAGTTTAGGAATGAATAACAAAAGTGTTTTTCATCACGGCGGACTCATAATCCCATATTGTTGCTTTTGTATGCAAACACGGACCAATGGAAGAGTTTCAAGATAAAATTACTGCTTTAGATCCCGCTATCGTGATGGTAGCGGAAGAGCAAAAACTTTCACCGATCAGTTTACTCTTCGGGCAAATGTAGAAAATGTACTGTTTGCAAGAAGTATTTTCTTGGTACAAATCAGCTGGGGTCGTATTTACCCTTGCATATCGATATCACAGATAACCGTGGAAAACCCATTCTAGGCAATAAGATAAATCATAGCAGTGTAATTTCATACATAAAATCTTTTTTGGCATACTGTAGTCACTATTCTAGGAAAGATAATCCTATAAATAAGTATTTGCATCCTGAACTTTCAATTCACAAAATGTACCTCCTTTACTTGGAAAAAAAAATTTTTTTTGGAATCAGAGGGAACAGAAAGAGTAAAAGAGAAAACATGTCACAAAATTTTCAGCAACAAATTTAATTTGCACTTTAAGCCTCCTAACAGAGATACTTGTCGACTCTGTTGTGCTTTAGAAAAGAATGTCCATGCAGCGGATAGGTGAGAAATAAACCCTTGTTACACAGCAGGAACATATTTGGAGAGCTGAGCAGGCTAGAGCAACATTCCGCACTGACAAGGAGAAAACCTCAAACAGTGTTTACGCTTGCACATTTGATCTACAAGAGGCCTTACATTTTACAACCCCATCGGCTTACTACTAAAAAAAACATGTACATGTATAGTTTGGAAGTCCATTGCTTCAGTACTGACATGTATGTTGCTGACGAAGCAAGTGGTGTAAGGAGATCTCAGTATTTTGTCATTGATGTGAAGAAGCATTCAAAGAATAATGACTCCAACGACAAGCATACCATTTTATATTCTGATTGCTGTTGCCGACAGAACTAAAATATAGAAATGCTACTCATTTTTCTGAAGCTGGTTTATGACCTAGGTTTTTCAGCGAATGTAAGAGAGCACGAGTTCCTGGTATCTGGTCATTTGTTTCTCCCAACTGATTATGGATTTGGAATAATTGAATCTGCAACCAAAATGGACCGAACAAGGTGGCGCAGTGGTTAGACACTGGACTCGCATTCGGAAGGACGACGGTTCAATCCCGCGTCCGGCCATCCTGATTTAGGTTTTCCGTGATTTCCCTAAATCACTCCAGGCAAATGCCGGGATGGTTCCTCTGAAAGGGCACGGCCGACTTCCTTCCCCATCCTTCCCTAATCCGATGAGACCGATGACCACGCTGTCTGGTCTTCCCCAAACCAACCAACCAACCAAAATGGTGCTACATGTCTACACACTGGAAGATTCAGTCCATCTTTTCAAATCCTCAGAGCGGTATATTCCACATTTCAAGGTTATCAATACGAAGAGAGAGGAATTCTTATCCACAAAGGCTTTGGAGGACGTAATCACCAATACAAAAAAAAAATTGTTAGTGGTCGAGCCTTCAGCTGGCTACACGTAAGGTGGTTACTAGTGGTGAAAGGCTCCCCATTCCAAATGTTTATGAAGCAATCTCTAAATGAAGATATTTTTTCTTTGAGGTAAACTTAAGCAAAATAAGGGTGGAGAACGATCATTACTATTGTCGTCACCGGTCATTCAGGAGCCCCTGTAAAGAATGCAACGAAAATCTCTGTAGTTAAGAATAAGGACATGATGTATCGCTTGCCCTATACACCACGAATTCACCATTACTTCCTCAAGAACCTCCCACTTACTACCACGACAAGTGTTACAGTAAAAAACGAAGAAGATGAAAATGATAAATATGTGTGCACTGATTGACTTGAATTGTGCTGATATGGAATGTGGAAAAAGGCACAAACTCTGTATTGTAATATTAAAAGTGTTACAGCTATTAAAAAATACACTGACCGTTTAAAAACATTGCGTAAATTGAATTTTTTGCTCCAGCTAATAAATTGAAATTCACAACCAGAGCTAACTAAGTCCATTTTTTCTTGTTCCTAAGTAAACTGTTTAGCGTGGTTAATAAATTATTTCATATGCGTGCCAAAATTTAAGTTAAACTATGTCCTAGTCATTAAGCAGATTCTAAAATCAATTTAAATCTCCAGGACTTCTTAATGAACCAAAAATTTTAGGACACGATTTCTTTGTTCCAAGCGGAGTTGGTCCAATTTGGTTCTCAACCACTCATAATACACCAATAAATCGCCACCTGGTACTATTACTATAAAAAAAGCGAAGGCAAAATAATGTCGATTTCTCTGCTGTACATTGTAATTCATCATTAACGATAATGAGAGCTGTCAACATTTCCTATCCGTTTGACGTAATAACATCAAGCTTCTTTGCATGAGCGCAGCACTTGCTTTAATTTCCGCGATTGTGAATGATAGCCGCCAGCGACCAACAGATGGCTCTGTCTCCGCTCATGGAACTGTCGTTACGTGCTGAATGGCGGTAACTTTACAGTGTTCAGCGACTCATTCAACAATTGAGCGACAAAACCAAATTTTATAAAAATATACAAAAACCACCTGTATCTTAATTATAAATACCGTTTCTACACTAACGATAGTATGAATACGACCTGTGTTACGTTCCGTAACATTAACAAGAGATAAATATAAATGGAAATGTCGTGTGGCTATGGCCTCCCGTCGGGTAGACCGTTCGCCTGGTGCAGGTCTTTTCGATTTGACGCCACTTCGGCGACCTGCGCGTCGATGGGGATGAAATGATGATGATTAGGACAACACAACACCCAGTCCCTGAGCGGAGAAAATTTCCGACCCAGTCGGGAATCGAACCGAGATAAAAACACGGATACAGATTTCAAGCGTAGCGCCGAATTGTCGTTTTACTCTCGCCTTGGCGGACGGCGTTGAAAAAAGCGGCGCGTGTGACTGCGCTGCAAGACCCTCTTCTATTATTGGAGGCTGTTGACGGCCTGTGTTCCGGCGAACACGGGTGTAGGTTTCCGGATGGACAATGGCGGCCTCAAAACAAAGCGCGGTTTGTTCCGGGGCACAAAAGGGCGCCGGTTTGCATTACGGCCGGCCTGACGCCTCGCCTTCCTGCGCGGGCCTAACTGCCTGTGACGTACCCTGGGTTTGTGACGGTAGGAATGTATACCGGCCGCCGCTTCTCACGCGGTTCTGGCTGCTGGCCGGGGAAGTCAGCGGGTAATGTGTACACCCCGAAGCGGCGAACACAGTGAAACCAAGTGGTGTACGCGTATCACACACGATGTAGACTGTGTACGGGCTGAACAGAAAGGAACGAACAAATACTTATGGTATCACGTATTAGAATTCATTTTTTACGCCTCCTCATAATGCATTAATAATACAATGAATAGTTGGGACCGCGCAGGAACAGCACACACCACATGGAACTCTTTCATACATGTATTGTTCAAAATGCATTCACGGTTACATCTTGTTAGCTTGTTATAATTACGTCACAGCAGGAATTTTGTGTACCGGGCAATGAAAATCCGCACATGATAATTTCAAGTGCTGGCTGGCACTTACAGTGGCCGAGTCGCTCAGAATTTGTTAAGTAAAGCTGTCATCAGACCGAATGTTGGTTCGAAGACCGCGAAGCTTTACAAGGCATCATCCTGTTCGAGATAGTATGCCACTACCTTCCTCCGACCTTCGAAGTGGCTTAGGCAACCTGTTGTAGGGGGCCGTACAGTTTAACGGGAACTTCGAACCACGTTGCGGCTTGGTATGTTTCAAACGCATAACTTATTGCTACGGATGGAAGTAGCTGTAACTGATGGAGAAAAAAATTAGAAAAGAAACTGAAGTTCATGGGGGGAGGAACACGTTTCGATGATGTGCAAGTCAGTCAGTTGAACAGAATAGATAGCGTCTTTGAAAAGAGCTATAAGATGAGCGTAAACATAAGTAAAACATGGCCAATGAAATATGGCTGAACTAAATCAGATGATACTGAAGTATTGTAATCGGAGCAGGAAATGAAATGATGAAAGTAATAGATGAATTATGTTATTTAGGTCGGAAAAACCTAATGACTGTAGAATTAAATAAGATATAACACGTAAACTGGCAATATAAATACAACACAGTTCACAAAATAGAGAAATATAGGTATAAGATAAAAAGAAATACGTTGAGTGTTGGAAGAAAAAAATGGTTCAAATGGCTCTGAGCACTATGAGACTTAACTGCTGTGGTCATCAGTCCCCTGGAACTTAGAACTACATAAACCTAACTAATCTAAGGACATCACTCACATCCATGCCCGAGGCAGGATTCGAACCTGCGGTCGTAGCGGTCGCGCAGTTCCAGAATGTAGCGCCTAGAAACGCTAGGCCAACCCGGCCGGCAGGATGGCAGTACTTATGTAAAGATACGGCTTTACAAGAAAAATTATGTCTTCCTTAGGGGCATAGTGCAATATTAATTTGGGATGGTAGCTGTTCATAATCTTCATGTCCACTGGTGTACAGTCCTGGAGAGAAAACTCCCAGGAAATAACACGAAAATATCACTATTCGCATTAGAATAGTGGAAGATGTTAAGTAAATTTGTTATATCATGTTCATATCATCACTCATTATCTATGAAGTCATATGAAGTTTTTTGCTCCATAAGTAAATCACAGCAAAATATTTATGAATCTGTCAGCATACAAAGATATTTATATCACCATTTAGGCCATAGGTAGGCCTACATTATACACCAACAGGAAGCATCAACACATGGAGGTAAAAAAGAAAGAAGAGGTGACATTACGTCAGAAACTTGAAGCCGGTGTCCGCCATGTTAACTAACCCAAAACGTTAGGTTCATCGCAGTGACACTTCCAGTGACGTCACGCTGACTTGTATCGTATTACTAGAGCAAATATGCATCCAAGAACAGAAAAATGTTCGAAATTGCCTCCCTGACACTATGTTAGTCATGTAAGCTATATAATTTTTAGTATTTAAAACAGTTAAAGCGCGCACACGACAGATATAATGAACAAGAAGCGCTAGTAAACAGTAGTGTGCTAATGTTTAGGGCTACTTAAAATGGCGCCCACCCTGGCTTCAAAACAACGTACAGCGTAAGTCTGTAGTGCCACCTCCCTTCTTTTCATGCCTCCATACATCGATTTGTAAACTATATCTTTGGAACGAGTGGGTTGCAACTGTTTTTAATTTCCATTGTTTGGGGCATCGCTGAGCGGTAGTAGTACCTGGCTGTTACAGACACAGTTGTAACAAATGTTCACACATTTCGTCAAAGACCTTGTAAAAAATAACTAGACTCTCTGATGGCGCTGCAGTCGCGGGATAATTCGAACCTTCGGCTGGACGCCATTATAGTGGTTGTAGTCTGATGTGTTGTGTAGTATTGTTGTTTATGAAGACCCTGGTTCAACGTTGTATATTTGTTGGGGCGTACATACAGTATTTGTTACTCGTAATTCTACTGTCTGTACATTCCAATCAAAAGAAGTACAATGGTGAAGAGTTGTGCAGCGATTAATTGTACAAATAAATTCGAGAAAGGAACGAATATTACATTTCACAGGTATGTGAATATTTTAAGTTGTTTTGGATGGCCCGCATCTCGTGGTCGTGCGGTAGCGTTCTCGCTTCCCACGCCCGGGTTCCCGGGTTCGATTCCCGGCGGGGTCAGGGATTTTCTCTGCCTCGTGATGGCTGGGTGTTGTGTGCTGTCCTTAGGTTAGTTAGGTTTAATTAGTTCTAAGTTCTAGGCGACTAATGACCTCAGCAGTTGAGTCGCATAGTGCTCAGAGCCATTTGAACCATTTTTTTGTTTTGGATGTCAGTGCGCTTGCTTAATAAATGTTTTTGTAACACGGTATTACCATAATGTCTCTGCTTCTATTTGCAGGTTTCCTTTCTCAAAACCACAGCTGTTACAAAAATGGTTACACGCTGTCAGGAAGCAAGATTTCCGACCGACAGAATACCATTTTACATGTTCTGATCATTTTGAAGAAAGTTGGCTTATCGGTAGTGTTTTCATGGTCTAGGTTAGGTTGAAACTTGATAATTTGGTCGTGAGTTGCCAAAGCACTATGCCATATATAACGCACTTCTCGTCATAAAATCTAAAGCAAGGTAGAGTCAGAAAATATCTATTAATATAGTGGGCAAAGCTTCGAGTATTTTGATGCATTTTGCGTACATCTATCGTAAATGAACTACGAAAAATGCTAGGGGTCCAGTAATAACTTTTAGCTACGGCAGATTCCATGTAGTACGTAAGATAAATTCATAAACAGTGACTAGTTGCTGTTTGTTCATAAATTAAAAAGTGTATTGTAGTAACGTATTTAAATGAGGCATTATGTTTGCGACCTAACTCAAGGGAAGGCATTTTATAACCAAAATCGATGTATAATCATTCGAACTCCGCGCGTCAGTTTACCACTCAAATGGCCGCCGCCCAGCTATTCAATTTGTCCGCTCTTCACAGTCGACCACTCGTGCAGTTGTGGGGGCCTGCATTTCGTAGACTGGGCGTACTTCAATGAGTGTGCAGTATTCTCTTTTATGTCTTAATGATGACCAAGCAGGCACAGATGCAGTTAATGAGAGAGGAACTGCTAATATTTCTGGAATCCGATGCGCAGAATGGAGCTTAGCCACCGTTCTCTTGGGTAAATTATTGCATAATATCAGTACTCACAGATACCTTGTATCCTGTTTGCGAACTCTGTCTATTTACGTATAATACGATACATGTCAGAGAAAGAATGAAATTTTATGAACATAACTTTTATCTCCCCATATCATTATACTGTTTTCCAGTCTTACCTTTAAAACAATACAGTCATTCCTGTAGCTCACGTAGTTAACTGTGGCACTCAGCCCGATTCTAAGAATGGAAACTCGCTTATTCAGACTGTGTAATAGTTGCATTGCATCTGAGTAGTTTGATTTTATCCGTTTACGGCTGTTAATGTTGACGTATTACATGCTTGTGATCAACACACGTATCAGAATTGCCGTTACATTTTTATTGCAGATTGTTTCACACACTTGTAGAAAAGTGGTTTCCTGGTCTTGGTGCGAGTCAAGAGTATAGTTTTTCATTTTTGTTCAAAATCTTGATTTTGTGTTGTTTAACTTGCGTTGTGGTTGATTCATCTTGTTATGCAATTAACTTAATGTTTTCATTTACATGTCTTCTTGGTTGTGTAATAGTGTTACTATGACAGCACGTTTGTGTCAAATGCTAAAATGTTGAGTGAAATCTGTCTTTTAACGGTTTTCTGTGTCCTTTGTTGAGTACTTGACTCCTTTCTTTATCTTGGGCACACGAAGTTTTGATGGCGGTCAGTTTGAATTAACTGGCGTACCCAACGGCGAGATCAGCAAACAAGTATATACGTTGTCTGCTTTGCAATTGTACTCTATATAAAATACATACCCGCGTGAAGGTAACGGCTTGCGATTGATCGAAATTTTTATGGAGTGCGTGTTGAATATGGGGGGGGGGGGGATACAGCCCGCCCCCCCCCCTTCCTTGAATGAAGTATCATATTACACCGGATAAAATGACTTCAGAAATCAGCGAATATATTACTTCAACAGATTCAATCATTTTTTATAACTATGTAACAACATAGGTTGCAATGTATTTCAAATACATTTTAATAAAAGAATAAGAGCGGCAAATAGCTTACTATCTAAATCAATAAATATCATTTAACTTAAAATGGGCGTCTTATTATTTATTAATATACAATGGATGTACATTAATGTACGAGTACCACTTACAATAATCAAGAGAGCTAAATATGCCGGGTATGCCCACCAATACTTAAATTGCTGATCCCAGACAAAAACTTCGAAATCGCCGGACATCTGGGTCAAATCGTATTATTTTCCCGGGCACACATATTCTGTAGACACATTTTTACCCTGAACTCCGACCAGAAACCAAGCAGCACCAAATATTACCAATTGTCGGTGTCCCTTTGTTAAGCGATATTCCATCCCCCCCCCCCAACCCCCTACAAGCCATTAGCCCCCCTCCCCTTGACCGATTTCTAGAATCGCCCCTGGCCAGCACCGCATTATTAACAGGAGACATCGTTACATCACAAGATGCATAACTTTGAAATTGATCCTTCAACACTAACGATATTCACAATTGTAATTTATATTATTTATAGTATTTTATCTACGCTTCAGTTAAAGAGCCGGCCGGTGTGGCCGTGCGGTTCTAGGCGCTTCAGTTTGGAACCGCGTGACCGCTACGGTCGCAGGTTCGTATCCCGCCTCGGGCATGGATGTGTGTGATGTCCTTAGGTTAGTTAGGTTTAAGTAGTTCTATGTTCTAGGGGACTGATGACCACAGATGTTAAGTCCCATAGTGCTCAGAGCCATTTGAACCTTTTTTTTTCAGTTAAGGATTGTTGATGGAGAAAGCAGCCAGCAACAAATACTCTTAAAATGGCTTTATTTTACTGCTATGATGTCCATTTTTAGACGCCTGCACTAGGTTTACTACAGTATTAGTTTCGTCAGTTGTATGTCGTTGCGCACTGCATATATTTGAGTATTTAGCGTCACCTTAAATGCCGCGCGGATGACTTGAGTAATGGAGAACACCTAAAGTAACTAAGTTACAAGTCTAGTTTTCGTCCTTATGCACTTCTAAAAGCATTTGTGGCTGCTTGCGTTCTCCATCAGCAACTCTTAATTAATTTAACTGTTTTTCCTCCTGCATGAATAGCGTAAATGAAAGAGAGGGCGCCCTTATATTAGCAAACAACTTATTGACAGAAATTGCTTTCGTCAGGGATCGTTACGAGAGTCACAGAAGAGGAACCTAAAGAGACGCGTAAAGGACATTGCCGAACATACATGGTACGTAGAGTATCACCGTTAAGATGGCAAACGGTGTCAAGGATGTCGGAGATTGGCGAAAATACCAATTTACGATAAGGAACCGTGGTCCGGAGTGGAAAGTTGATAAGCGAAAATGTGGGCGTTTTTAATTTAGTTTTCGTCTGAAGACAATGTTAAACGTCGAAGCAGACACATCTTTCTAATAATTTAATCTACTGCACAACTTCCTGAAGGTTATTCACAGTAGCATTTCCTAGCTTACATGCGGATATGAAATACTGTATTTCGGCTAGGCAAAACCCATTTACGTTGCTACTCTCGTAGTAATAAATATTACGACTTTTAAGAATGGCTTGATACAGTCAGTGTAACTGAAATAATTGACGTAGCACCCATTTTTTTTTACCTCGGATTAACTTTCTTATTGTTGTTTGCCGGTAGAGTTTAACGCGCTGTTGCCATCTTGTTCCGTAGTTTTGCAACGTAACTGTATAATTTAATTGGAGAACCGAGAAAACAAATCCAAAAAGCATGTGCTCCACAGTGAGTTTCAAGCGGCAGCTTCGATCTCCTACGGTGACTCCGTGGCGCAACGGTAGCGCGTCTGACTCCAGATCAGAAGGTTGCGTGTTCAAATCACGTCGGGGTCAAAATATTTTTCTTGCGTATGACCAAATGAGAAGAATAAACATGTAAGCAAAAGATTTGTTATAATGTAAAACAACATAGCTACAGCTTGTAAAGCATCAAAATTGGTTCTAAATCAGTTGACCGTTTAAATCGGTAAGGATGAAATATAGGCCTCAAGTGACTTGTTAGCGTCATTGGTAATTGTTAAAGAATATTGCTTTCTCTCTGATTAGTAACGACTGACAAGTTATATACACTTATGCGCTAGTTAACACACACAAACGACACCAAACTTTGAAAATATTAATTTCATACAACAAAAAGGAGGACTTACTTCGCAATGGGTGTAAATCGTTTACACACGCCACACTTGTCTTTCCATGTGCGTGTTACTGACAATTGCCGACAGCGACCTGAGGTGCAGTGAGCGAAACACGACATAGTCTGCTGGTTTAGCCATTCGGATTTAGTTTTTTTTTTTCTTGGTCTTACAAAATTAGCCATCATCTACTTCAAATATAAACATACGGGCATAAAACAGCGACGCGGTACTTATTACTACAGGCTTACCGCGATTCACTGACAGATGACCGCCTGATAGCTGTGGGGAACTGGCACAGATCAAGCATGCAATAGCCAGCAATGCAGAAATGGCGATTTGGTGGACCTCATACATCGATTGTACAAAGGCAGGGAAGAAGGGTAGGGGATGAAATGACTGGATTAGAAAACTGTGACGCGTCATTAGTTTTTAGTTTTGCAAATCGATTACTACGTACGCATTTCGCAGGGTACGAGCTCTCACATGTTACACGAATTTGTTCTCTCTTGTAGCTCTCATTAAACAAAGAATAAAAGATGACCATTAGTGCTAAGAAAGAGGTGGCAAGTAACGGTCTAAAGTGCTTTAAACTACTCGCAAAATAGAGAGAGAAGCATAGGATATATATATTCTTTCCGAATTTCGCTTTTTTTTTTAATCTTATCTAATCTCGTGCAGCCTCTCACAGATCTCACGAATCTCATGCCTCTGTAGATTACCGAGATGTTTCATATCCGTCACACCTGTCTCTGAGCCGTACTGGAAAACTGGCAGAGGGCATTTCGTATCAGTGTGAAGCGAGTGAATACCGAGGCCCTCCGCACACTGAGCGACTCAAAAGCAATTCGTTGCCGACGTGAATTGGTAACGGGTCGTCAACGAATCACTTGATGTGCACTTCCAAAGGGAGGCCCGCGCGGAAGACAGACGTTGGCGTGTACGTCACAGCTCGTGACACTGCAGGTCTTCGATGATGATGATGATGCTGTTTGTTTTGTGGGGCGCTCAACTGCGTGGTCATCAGCGCCCGTACAAAGTCCCAATTTTCACACAGTTCAGTTTTTACACAGTCCAATTATAGCCACTGTCACGAATGATAATGATGATGAAATGATGAGGACAACACAAACACCCAGTCCCAGGGCAGAGAAAATCCCCAATCCAGCCGGGATCGAACTCGGGACCCCGTGATCGCATGTCTTCGAGTACCAGCAACCGTCTCTGGCGTTGAGCGGGTATCTATTTCAGACGAGTTTAACAGTTCTTCTCTGCCCATTTAAATGCATGCAAGTTCTCGATAGCACACGACGAAATTAAGACCTTCAGTTGGTACCATTTCAATGAAATATTGATTTCCCGTGGGCCCTCCATGGAGCCGAGCATTACCGGAGTGTGGCGGACAAGCCTGCCACCGTGAGTCAAAAGTTCGTTGCAGGGCCCATGTATCTCGCTGGTCCGGTTAAAGAGGGTTCCTCAAACGGCGCGACTGCGTAGTGACTCCGTAGTCAGTCGCTTGCAACGCGTTGTCAACCAGTTGTCGACGAATCGGCGACCGTGCTCTCAAGCGATCTGGCTTGCGTCGTGTTCTCGAACACAGCTCCATATTGGTTCAATTTGAAGACGAACAAGCAGGTTGTGAACATTAGCTTTCTATGGGAAAGCCGAGCGCTCCCATTTTATGCAACTACATGCTCCGAGGCTACTGCAGGAGAGTTTGACAGAGAAAGCGGAATGTGTACACCTATTGTTTAAAATAAAATTAGCGGTATGTCAACGGAAACAATTATACAGAAAATTGTAACACCATCGATAGTATTCCTTTGTGTGACTAGCGACCTCTGTCACTCAATAAAATTACGTTGTCAAGTGGAAACGAACAGTGAAAAGCCCCATATCTCCGGTACGTATGAATACAATGGTGCTAACCTACAAATGATTTAACGAACGCAAACCAGCATCACAAAAAGCACGCAAACCATCTCAAGATATTTGGGTTTTCAAAATAAAAGTAACGATGTGTTATGGCGGAAGAAGCCAACTGCACCAAGTCACAGCAGCACTGTTTAGTCGTTCTGTAAAAAGCCATGAATTTCGAATCGCTCGGTTATAGTTCATTGGTTGCTATTAGGTTCGTGCATAAGTTATTAGCGTTTCTGTTTTGCATGTTGCTATAAACAGTTCCTATAGATTTATTTATTGATTGTTATTTTCGATTTGCAGTTCACTGTAGCAATTTGAGTTTACATATTGTCATTTGGAGGTAGCGAGGGTGTAGTTGTGGACGTTATAAAATGGAGTGGCAACTGAGTTCAGAAGAGGGATGACAGCAGCGGAGGTAGCCAGAAACACTTGCGTCGTGTATGGGGAGAATTCCATTGGACAGAGCACGGCAAAAAACTGTTTCTCTCGTTTTAAGGAGGATCGTTTTGATCAGCGACTTTCCACATTCAGGAAGAGCTTCGGGTTTTGATGAAGATCGTTTAAACGCATAAAGCACAATGATCCCCGGCATTGTACTCGAGGAATGGCAGATATGACGAGCTGTGATCATTCCACCATTGTGCGGCATTTGCATGTGATGGGGAAGTTTCAAAAACCGGAAATCGGGTGAATGGCTACCTCATGCTCTAGGCCAAATTCACAGAAATCTGCGGGTGGCCAAATGTGCATCTCTGCTTGCTCCTCATCAATTGGTTCGTGAATAACACGGATCATTTCTATCCTGTATCGTTACTGGTGACGAGAAATGGTGTCTTTATGCTAACATAAATGAAAAGAAAGGAATGGTTCAGCCCAGCCGGGCGGGATTAGCCGAGCGGTCTCAGGCGCTGCAGTCATGGACTGTGGGGCTGGTCCTGGCGGAAGTTCAAGTCCTCCCTCGGGCATGGGTATGTGTGCCTGTCCTTAGGATAATTTAGGTTAAGTGGTGTGTAAGCTTAGGGACTGATGACCTTAGCAGTTAAGTCCCATAAGATTTCAGATGCATTTGAACATTTTTTTGGTTGAGCCCAAAGAAAGCAGCAACTCCACGTATAAAGACCTGCGCGTAACCACGAAAGATAATGTTTTGCCTCATCTGGTGTACTACGGATTGCTTCCCCGAGGCGTAATCATCATTTCTGACGTTTACTGTCAACAACGGAGGCGTCTTGCAGACGCAATCCAGGAACAACGACCAGTAGGACTGCGTGATGTGATGTTATTCCACGACAACGGCCGCAGGCATTCTGCTAGTGACAAAAAACGCTATACTAGGGTTGAGTTGGAAAGTCACTCCGCACCCACCTTATTCACCTGATCTTGCGTCCTCAAATTTTCACCTTTCCCGCTCCATCAAGCAACTTTCAAGGAAATTTCGTCCTTAAACCACGTGATTTCTACCGTCGCGGAATCGAAAAATTACCCCAGCTTTGGCAGATGGTTGTAAGTAGTGAAGGAGAGTATATTATTGATGACTAAAGTCTGTGTTATGTATTGTGTTGATTAAACTTATGGAGAGACGCTAGAGACATATACACCAACCCAATATATACAGTTTGCACTTTACACTTCTGCGTATGTACGGATGAATCGAGAATTTTCTTCGTTTTTTTATTAGTGTGAAATAATAATAGAGAACTATATCTTACTCTGAGCTTGAATCTGTGCAGGACATGCCGAGTGTATCCGAAAGATGCTCTTGTGCGATAAACAATACACCCTCTCCTCCTCGCTCTCACACGAAAACTGCAGTTTCTCATTTCTGACACGTGAGTTGCCCCTTGTGCGGAACTGCGTTGCCAGCTAATCGGCAACCAGTTGCCGAAGTAGATCGCCTGCCTGTTTCGTTCCTTTTCAGTCTCCGTGTGCCGACATCCTGACTGTCTATATTCCTCGGCCTACTTTCCAACTTGTTCTTCCGTTATGTGTTTGCCTTGTAACACTTATATCGAAGAAGTAGATTTATGTTATGTATCTGTGTATCTGCAATTATGGAGTGTGCATTCTTTGTTATTTAAAGTCCTTGATTTGTGACAGGAAAATTAGAGTTCTGTAACGTATATATGAAAAATGCAAAATGATTTATTAAAATGATAAATTATTATAATACGTGTATGTTCATAAAAAGAAAATGTTTATTGAAAGCTGGTTCATGCTTACGGCCCTTGTATTTATAATATATAAAAAATGTAGCGAAGTCCCTCCGCAACGGAAGTGGCATGGCGCGATGTAAAAGGTGGTTTTGGCGATCGAACTGAACGGCTCCTTGGTTTGACCGGTGCGCAGTATGTGGTGGCTAGCCGTAGCACGGTACACTTCGACCGTGCTAAGAGAGGCAATTGGAAGCTGCTTTACGATGGATTTGCCTCGGATGTGGATCTGTCTCAGTTAATTTGTCTGTGGTTTGAATAATAATCACAAAAATAAATTTGCGTCCAGAACCATATTTTCTATCCTCATCACGAGCTATGCAGGGTCCTCACCTAAGTGCTAACAAAACCGTGTATCCTGATTTAAATGAACAATTCTTGCATTCAAGTGTTTTAAAGTTATTTTTGCCTAATGTAAAAGGAGTAGTAAAAGTTAAAGTTAAAACCACAAAAGTGGTTTGCTAAATTATCCCTAGTTTATTACAAAGTATAGTTTTGTAGGAATACAGTAAAAGATTGTGAAAATATTACTGTCTAAAATAATTGCTTCACAGGCGATAAAAAGGCAAATAAGTTAAGCTCATTCTCAAAAATAGTGTGGTTTTGATCTGTATCATGAATGGTTCCTTTTTTGAAGTTAATTAAGCTTAGTGTTGTGTTGTAGTGTCTTACAAAGTAAATTATGAACTACTCCAAGTGAAGTGAATGATTATCTTTTTTGAATTAGTTTTTTTTTGTTTTACTGTAATAATCAGAGAGAGTTGACTAGAGAAACTATACTAGTTTATGGATACCCACCACATTCTTCACTTAAGAAAAAATTGAACTGTTGCTGTTGCTGAGGAGAACTGATGTATTTAGAGGAACTCAGTGTATTTATGAGATTATTCATATTTGTTGATTTTTTTTATGTCAGTTAAGATAAAAGCCCCTAATGTCCAAATTAAGTACTGCACTTCATGCAATAACATTTCAGTAATTGATTAAGTCATGCTCTCGAGTGTAGCTGTCATTGGTATGAGCTTGGTGCAAAATTACTTCTTATAACTTACTGATGTGTGTGTTATTGGTGACTGCTGCTACACACATTTCAGAGTGCACTGTGTCAGTTTGTATCCTGTTTGCTATCAAAGGGAAATCTCAAAGAAAGTAATTTCAATAACCAATATTCAATTTTCTTAAAAGTATATTTCCAAATTAACGTGCCTACTTGGGCTGGCGACCGTTAATTTTTTCATTCACTTATGATTTTATCACTTTCATTAACTCCCTAGGTTAAAGTCCGTTTGGTTTTTTTCTGTTAATTTCACAAAATTCATAATTGTAGTCCGATATCTTTGTCCAGTAGACACATGCGCGGTCAATCTTAAAAATCCTCCCAGAGTGTAACATCAGCTTGTTTCACGGCAACAATAATACGGTACGAAAATAATTTGTAATAAACACAGCGCACAAATTACGATGACGTCATAGTGTCTGTATCAAGTTTTTGTAACTAAGTCAACAACTGGGCGGACAGCAAAGGAAATCAACAGAAACGTGAAAGTGGCATATAGTCTTTTGATAAAGCAAATGGAGCTTTTACAACTAAGCTCCCACTGCGCGTGAAACGAGAAATTTATATTTAATGTGTACTGCCAGTTTTGAATTATGGCATTGAGACATTATATATCGCCTCACAGTAGTGCCTAGAGTTACGTAAACTACGGGATGTAACAAGCAGCAGATGTTTACCTCTCACATTAGATACTATAGAGCGTTCTTTCATTTTGTTGCTACCTATAAAGTTCGGCACGTGGCGTGAAATTCCACTCTGCGGAGCGTGAAATACAGAATCAGGTATGTCAGATTTTTGCCTTATGGAGAGGAAAATGGCCAATGAGATGTGACATCGTTTTACATTACAAGCAGAACATTTGCGCCGCCAAATTGTATGGCTTAAAACATCGTATCTGGTGTTTACTTTTTTTCTCACAGAGTACGTGGTATGAATATAAACTGTTTCAAAGCATCAGCAAATTCAGCATTTCTCGAAAATGTTTCCTTTTAGCTACAATTTTTTATAATAAATGACGAGAAACTACATATCTGTAGGTAAAGGCTTCCTGCAGTTGATGATTTTAATCTCATAACCTGGGTTCTACGAAAGTATACCGTTTTAATGCTACGGCGCGGTGGTGATCTATCAACACCGCGTCTGTTTGGTACAGTCTGCAGCTTGAATACCGAATTATGACATGCAGATACGGTCTTTAGACAGCGTACCCCATTTATGCAAGGCTAGTTGCTTTGTCGAATCTGTAGCGCAGTTGGTAGCATCGCGATCAGGCTTTTTTTTCACCTTCCGTTTTCTAAAAGATTCTGGGTCTTTCTTATTCATTTAATAGAAGAATTCTCTCAAAAGACTATGTCTTTAATTATCAATAATGTATTTGCTGTAATTCTTGCTGAAAAAAAAAAAAAAACTAACGAATGAAATGTTTCCTTAGTGGGCAGAAATCTTAACGTGACTGCCAGTCTACGCCTCTAAGTATACACAATTTAGACACTGGAAGTTCCTACTATTATGAAACTTTCTGTAAAATATACGTAACTATCTCTGCGTTTATGGACAGACACATGTGTGTAATTTGCTGGTAAATATCTTTCTCAGTGATGGTAAGCAGCTTTGAAACAATCTTCTCTTCCATTCGAATTAAATTAAGAAACGAATCGCGATCTTGAAACCTATGTGGTGAAGTACGAGATGAAGAGTATGGATATTATGCGTGCGCATACTGACACTATACCTCGACCATATTCAATTTATAACAGAAAATGGGATGAAAATTCAAGTGAGTTAATAAATAATTTCTACTAGTGTGTATGTGAGGTCGTGACACAGCGTTATGTAGTGTTTCTCTAGCAGCATTTCGCTGCTCAAGCCATCGACGAGTCCACACTCTTCTTCGCGATTTTCTTCACTCTTCTTCGACAATCGCTGCCAGTGTTAACGCAGCTATTTTCCACGCGTCCAGTTTCGTAAAGGAACTGTGTGGTCTGCGGGCCAAATAAAGGTAACAACGGCCGCTGGAGAGGGATAAGAGCGCAAATGACGTTAACCGGCTCTTCTCGTGTGACGGCGGCGCTAATCTCGTGGAGCCGGATGTCCCGTCCACGTCAACGGTAGCTGCCTCGTCCCGTGTGAGGACGGCTTAACGATCAGCCAGTGACGTTGGCATCTGCCTTGTTGGGCCGCAGCCTCCAGTGGAAAGGCTGTAGAAGCGCTGAATGGTTCCCCTGCTCAGGACCGACCGCTATCTAAACTCTGGGGCGACATGTTTCAAAATACTGTCACAACGGACTCAGATAGCGCGGAGGCCAGGCGTCAACAGCGGAGTCCATTCTCTAGTTGGTCGCTTTTTTTCTTCTTCTTTTTACTTGTAGGCCCGAGGTTATCGGCAGGCGGCGGGAATCCGGCCTACTTATCTCAGCCCGAAAATAGATGATTCACCCATCACTGCCGTTTAGGATGGGAAATATACTTCGTTCAGCAGATTTCGTGTCCCTTTCTTCCTCTTCGTCATTTTTCTTCTCTATAAGCCAGATGTTATGGAAGCTGCACTGAAGCGCCAAAGAAACTGGTGTAGGCATGTGTATTCAAGTACAGAGATATGTTTAAAGGCAGAACACAGCGTTGCGGTCGGCAACGCCTCTATAATACAACAAGCGTCTGGCGCAGTTGGTAGATCGGTTACTGCTGCTACAATGGCAGGTTATCAAGATTTAAGTGAGTTTGGACGTGGCGTTATAGTCGCGGCACGAGCGATGGGACACAGCATCTCCGAGGTAGTGACAAAGTTGGGATTTTCCTGTACGACCATTTCACGAGTGTACCGTGAATATCCGGAATCCGGTAAAACATCAAATCTCCGACATCGTTGCGACCGGAAAAACCGGAAGAAGATCTTGCAAGAACGGGACCAACGACGATTGAAGAGAATGGTTCACCTCCACAGAATTGCAACCTTTCGCAAATTGCTGCAGATTTCAATGCTAGGCTGTCACCAAGTGCCATCGTGGGAACCATTCGACGAAACATCATCGATATGGACTTCCGGAGCCGAAGGCCCACTCGTGTACCCTTCATGACTGCACGACACATAGCTTTACGCCTCGCCTGGGCCCGTCAACACCGACATTGGACTGTTGATGACTAGAAAATTCTACCTGATTAGACAAGTCTTGTTTCATATAATATCGAGCGGATGAACGTGTACAGGTATGGAGACAACCTCATGAATCCATGGACCCTGCATGTCAGCAGGGGACTGTTCAAGCTGGTGGAGGCTCTGTAATGGTGTGCCGTTGTGCAGTGATATGGGGCTCCTGATAGAAACGACTTCGACAGGTGATACGTACGTAACCATCCTGTCTCATCACCGGCATCCATTTATATCCATTGTGCATTCCGACGGATTTGGCCAATTCCAGCAAGACAATGCGACACCCCACATGTCCGGAATTGTTACAGAGTGGCTCCAGGAACACTCTTCTCAGTTTAAACACTTCCGCTGGCCACCAAACTCCTCAGACATGAATATTATTGAGCATATCTGGGATGCCTTGCAACGTGATGTTCAAAAGAGATCTCCAACCCCTCGTACTCTTACGGATTTATCGACAGCCCTGTAGGATTCATGGTGTCTGTTTCCTCCAGCACTACTTCAGACATTAGTCGAGTCCATGCCACGTCGTGTTGCGGCACTTCTGCGTGCTCGCGGGGACCCTACGCGATATTAGGCAGGTGTCCCAGTTTATTTGGCTCTTCAGTGTATAATAAATGACTAAAAGAGAGGTTCGAAGAATACTATACTTAGACTTCACTTAATCCTAACCCCACAAAAACCGTGGTCTGTGCCTTTGTCTCCACAATAAGCACGCTACCAGAGAGCTGCAGGAAGAGGAAGGCTGTTGGACCACTGTCCCTACCCTGAGATATAGGCAGCACCACGTGGACTTCAGAATGTAATTCAGAGGCAGAGGCAATATTTTAAGCTGAAATAAGCGGTGTTAAACTACATGTGTGAAAAACAACAGTACTGACAGTTTGCCTCCAGCGGGCGAATAGGCCTCTCTGTTTCGTATAAACCCAGCCATGCCAAGCAAGCTGATGTCGAACTAAACGAGGAGATTGATCGCGGATCTACAGATAAGATCTACCACCTGGCTGGAATTGCTCCACCGACAATTTGATGTGATACAACTGCTTACGAAGGGAGCATGAGCTCACCCACATCCGAACAAAACCCACTATCCGGCTGAAATCTGGAATTGCTTCTTTGGAGCAACCGAGGATTACGAATACCAAATTCATCCGGAAGTGGGGATATGGCCAACTTCAATAGATCATCCCTGGAGGAAATCATCTGAAGAATTACCCCTTGTCCATCAAGAAAACTGGTAAGTGTGGAAGTCTTTTAACAGCGCAGACAAGAAGAACAAGATCGAAAAAAAATTTATGTAAACTTTTTATTCACAATAACGTCTAACGTGTGAGGTCCACACAAGCTAGCACACATTCCTGCCCTGATTGCCTCACCCATTACAACCTCCAGGACCGTATATCGGCTACTACTTATGCAACTTCTCTCTGTTCCGCTCTGTTTTGTAATACATAATTTGGAATATGTAATTTGTGTTATAAGCGTACAATAGGTATATTCCCGTAGCTTGTACTTTCTTCTACTTATTTTAAGATGTAATCTCATGCTTCTCCGAATGTAGACTTGTCGCCTATCTTTTATTTACTCTTGTCTCGGTTAACCTCTTCGTATGTCCAGTGTTCCCCCAAACAGGAATGTAAACTAGCTGAAATGGTGTCCTGAATGGTTGACCATACTCTTTCTTCTGGCGACAATACGCATCCTTCTCGCTCTAACTCGATTTCCGACCGCCTATTTTCTGCGTTCTCTGCTAGCAACGTCTCTCGAAAGACTCCACGCTTTCCTTTTTTTCCGTAAGCTTTTGAGTCGTAGGTAATGATGCTTCACTTATGGAAACACCTCCGTATTAAACAGATACTGGATTATTTACAACTCGTCCTATCTTCTTGTCGAAACACTTTTACTCTAGTTGTAAAATATGTGTCAGAGTATATTACTTTATAACTTGGTGTTCCCGGCAAAATTTAACATTCAAATGGCAGACGGTAGACCGGCAAACACAGCAAGTGTTTTTTCGACGTAAATAGCACAAGAGTTATTTTGAGCACTTACAAAGGCCATTATGTTGTTTTCAGCTCGTCATTAGGGCTGCTAAGAAGAAAGTTATTTTTATGTCCGTCCTAACTGCAAGGTATTATTACTTAAGGAAACTTCCACCACAGCTTGAACCCTCGACAGCTTGTTGTCAGCACCATGAGAATGCACAAAATAAATGTGAATGGCTGTCCGAAAGTGAACCTGTCTGTTCTAAACTAGTAACGGCGCTATTTTTTAATAAACGAAATAAATAACAATACTTGTTGCTTTTCTTTCTTTCAGTACGAATTCATTTATACTTCCTGTTTTTAAAGCATACACTTGTAGACGTCAATATTGTTCTGTTATTGACATTTTCTGTCTCAAATATTCTATATTTTTTTTATATCTACACAAACACACACACACACACACACACACACACACACACACACACACACACACGTGATGGGACTGTTCACGTATTTCAAAGTGGTGACCTGCAACCAACACTCTTTTCTGTGCGTATAAGAGAGAATAAAATAAAATATTATTTTACCAAATGTAAATAAACAAACCATGTTATGTTAGTGATTTGTTTCTCTCCAAGACGTGCAGCCGATACGAAATGCTGAAATGGATGAACGCTGTTGCTTAAGACGGCGTGAAACTAGTTTATTTAATTTCTCATCAATAAGTACACCAAAATTTTTCTAAGATTCCACCTTAACCTTACTACCTCTTGCACATTCTTTAAATGTGTCAGTGTTGTTGTAAGCATATTGTTAATATTGTTGTTATTATGAAGAGAGAGACCACTTGCAGAAAACCAGACAATTACTTTTAATAACATTACTTAAATTTTCCTCTGTTGCTGCGTCAGATTTTTAGGAATTGATTGTGATACCAGTGCCTTGTGCTACAAGAGCTATTTCTTCTTGGTGTGTATTAAATGGAAAGTCTGTTATATTGTATGTAAGCAAAATAGCAATGCACATTATACTGAACCCTGCGGAACTGCAATGAATAAGAATGGGGAAAGAACTTGTGCGTGTCTATACTTGCGCTAAGCGAGTTAGGCAAACCACGAAAAGCTCTGGTAGACGGACAGGGATTTGAACCCCGCTCGTCGCGAATGCAAATGCAGTACCTCAACTTTGTCGCACATTGCTCGGTTGCTGGAGCGATGCAGGAACGCTAGGGGATGTGTTACGTATTCGACCGTGCAGTTGTCCGATGCAAAGAGAGCTACCACTCTGACTTTCAACGAGGCCTGGCTTTTTTAACAGGTTCGTAGAGCAAGTCTGTGGAAAACTGCCAGCGCGTTACGATGTTTCAACTGCACGCTGTCCAAGTCACGACGACGTAGCGACTCGTGGCAAGAGAGTCAGCGGAGAAGCGGGAATCGTTGCCACAGAGCAGAAGTGGCGCAGGGATTTTAGCAGGGTGTCGCATGAGCTATTCTGTAGCCATGGCCATACCCGAACTGCACAAACCAAAAACATCCGCGACTGAGTAGAACTCTCCATCTTCAGATGACGAGAAAAATGCGTTATTAGAGTGCCAGTGATGCGCGAACTATGAAGCGCACCTAACTATGTAAGAGTAATGCTGTGAGATTACTCACTTATCGCCTTTCTTCCAACAATGTGCCCGATTTATCTAGGACCAAAGATCCAAGAATCTCGTGCGTCAGATGGCCTGATTCCGGCACTGAAAACACGAATATGACGCTGTGATGATGTAGCTCACATTTTCATAAGGTTACGATGGTCCTTTTGCTACCCATAATTATGACCAAGTTTATTTCCACATTTGGGAAGTCAGCAAGTACTTCTTAAGGTGAACCGTTGATCCCATGGGAGAACGTTCTTCTTTCAGGCTGCAGAGCTGTAGTTTATTCCAAGTGGCCTTCCAAGTTCAACTTGGAAACTTAGTTAAACTGAAGGTTAACTTTTCAACTTGTTATGTAACTTCAACGTTATCGACCATATGCTGCGATTTAGGGCATCGAATCCGGTAATGATTTCTTACCCTGTACGCTGATAAGAGATCCTAAAGAGGCGTTTCCTGGAGAAGAGAATACAATTGTTTCAACAGTTACGTATTTCTGTCCAGTGTTCACAACATGATAAACGTGTGCCAATGCTTTGGAAATGAAATTGTATCAAAATGCTTTTGTTGATCTGTTAGGCCACATATCGTTTGGTATGATATCAAAATATTTCGAAGCAACTTTGAACATAAACAAGTTGCGTAAGACGGTATGAAACTAGTTTCTTTCTATTTAATTTCTCGTCAATATGTACACCAAAATTTTTCTAAGATTCCATCTTAAACTTACTACCTCTTCCCATCCTTTAAATGTGTCAGTGTCATTGTATACATACTGTTGTTATTGTCGTTGTTGTTGCTATCAAGAGAGAGAGACCACTTGCAGAAAACCAGTCAATATTCCTGTTTAATCACATTACTTACATTTTGCTCTATTGCTGTGCGCCGTTTTTACAGGATACCACAGCCATGTGCTACAACAACTACTTCTTCTTGGTGTGTGTGGTACGGTGACTTAAGTTAAAGCTATAAAGAAACAACCCGTTGCAACCAGCATTACACTTCAATATTTATTAATTACAACGCGTTTCGGAGGCTTTACTCCATTACCAGAAGACGAATTAAGTTTTTAGTTCAGCAAAATTGGTCTCAGAAACGCAAAGATGTCGATAATTATAAAAGTAACACAAATGTATCTGCAATTAACCGCTGGTTTGCAACATCGGTTGTAAGAAGAATGTTGAAACTTCCTGGCAGATTAAAACTGGTGCCGGACCGAGATTCGAACTCGGGACCTTTGCTTTTCGCGGGCAAGTGCTCTACCATCTGAGCTACCCAAGCATGACTCGCCCCGTCCTCACGGCTTCAATTCCGCCAGTACCTCGTCTCCTAGAGCACTTGCTCCCGAAAGGCAAAGGCCCCGAGTTCGAGTCTCGGTCCGACACAAAGTTTTAATTTGCCAGGAAGTTTAGTATCAGCGCACAGTCCGCTGCAGAGTGAAAATCTCATTCTAAAAAGAATGTTATTTCGCTAACCCACCAATAGCTGTCGCAAATTTTTAATGAGTTTTTCTGTAGGTTGCTCGACATCTCATGGTTTTCCGAGACCTATGTTACTGAACTACAAATTTAAGCTGTCGCCTGTGTCATTGACCAAATTCACCGAAAAGCGTCGTAATTAATAAATACTCAGATTAGTGACACCTTACAAAGTGTTACTTGTGGACTCGGAAGCAAAACTTTCGTTGCATCAAGTCGCTGACTCTAGTTTTCCGTTACCAAAAATTGTTTTAGAAAAACGTGTTCTGAGAGCTGTTCCACCTGAGAACGTGCTGAACGGCCAAATGTGGTTTAGAAATTATAGTCAAATAGAGGTAAGCAAAGGAAAAATAACTGGTTATACACTTCATGCAGACCATAATCTGAATTGTTCTCATGCTACCTATATGAGAAATGCGATGGGGTAGCGGAACAGTTTGAGTATTGCTCGAATACCAGTTTACTCAACCGGTTTTTGGTAGAATCAAGCCGCCCTTCTTTCACTAGTTCCCGTTTATGATTCCTGAACGACAACTCAGTTCCGTTTCGAATGGTGTTTTCCGACTTATTACGACCCTCCAACGTGACAGTGAATGACTTCGATATCTGCTCTCACGCAGTGTAAACCTTCCATTGGCCTTCCGCAACAATGAAGTCACATGTTCGCTGTATTTAGTATCGCCTTGAACCGTTACCGCTGGATATTTAAACGATGTGACAAGTTTACCACTTACTTGTAATCTTATACTATCTACATCCACACTTACATGATTACTCTGCAATTCACAATTAAGTGCCTTGCACAGGGATTTAATTGTGAACCATCTTCAAGCTATATCTCTACCTCTCCACTGTTGAACAGCTCGCAGGAAAGACGAAAAATTAAACATTCCCGGGCGAGTTCTGATTTTTCTCATTTTACTACAATGAACATTTCTCCTACGTAACTGGGCACCAACAAACAGTTTTCACGTTCGGAGGAGAAAGGTGATGATTGGAATTTCATGAGGAGATCCTGTCGCAACGAAAAAAGCCTTTGTTCTAATGAATTCCACCCCAACTATGTTTTCATATCCGTGACACTTTGTCCCCTATTTCGCGATAATACAAAACGAGCTGCCTTCCTTGGACTTTTTCGATGCCGTGTCTCCCCGTCTATCCTGTCTGGTAAGATCCCATACTGTACAGCAGTGCTGCGGAAGAAGACGGACAAGCATAGTGTAGGCAGTTACTTTAGTATGCCTGTTAGACGGTAAATAAGAGAATTATCTGCAAACAATCTAAGATGTCTTCCGTTTGTCTCCTAAATCTTTTATATGGATCAAGAACAGGAGAGGACTTATAACACTTCTTCGAAGAATGCCAGATATTGCTTCTGTTTTACTCGATGACGTTCCGTCACGTACTCCGAACTGTGACCTTTCTGACAGGAAACATGTGTTGCGAATACATCAAAGGAAGGATTCTTTATTGTATAATTATATGATAGCGGAACAAACACTGGTAGCAGTTACTTCTGTAAAATACCTGGGAGGATGCGTACGGAACGATTTGAAGTGGAATGATCATATAAAATTAATTGTTGGGAAGGCGGGTGCCAGGTTGAGATTCATTGGGAGAGTCCTTAGAAAATGTAGTCCATCAACAAAGGAAGTGGCTTACAAAACACTCGTTCGACCTATACTTGAGTATTGCTCATCAGTGTGGGATCCGTACCAGGTCTGGTTGACAGAGGAGACAGAGAAGATCCAAAGAAGAGCGGCGCGTTTCGTCACAGGGTTATTTGCTAAGCGTGATAGCGTTACGGAGATGTTTAGCAAACTCAAGGGCAGACTCTGCAAGAGAGGCGCTCTGCATCGCGGTGTAGCTTGCTGTCCAGCTTTCGAGAGGGTGCGTTTCTGGATGAGGTATCGAATATATTGCTTCCCCCTAATTATACCTCTCGAGGAGATCACGAATGTAAAATTAGAGAGATTCGAGCGCGCACGGAGGCTTTGCGGCACTCGTTCTTCCCGCGAACCATACGCGGCTGGAACAGGAAATGGAGGTAATGACAGTGGCACGTAAAGTGCCCTCTGCCACACACCGTTGGGTGGCTTGCGGAGTATAAATGTAGATGTAGATGCAATCGCGAATCCAGTGGCACAACTGAGACGATACTCTGTGCGCACGGTATTTGATTGAAAGTCGCTTGTGAGGAACGCTGTCAAAAGCCTCCCGAAAGTCTAAATATATGCAGTCAATTTGACATTCCTTTCGCTTTGTGCTTGCCATTATGGTGCACATACTAACATTCAGTACACGAAGTAGAAATACTGTCAAAGACATCTAAACGCATGCCTATTCGAATGGCGTCGTCTAGTCTTAGTTTTCCGTGTGTGTTCATATGCTCCACGCTATCTACGCAAAATGACGCATGTCCGTTTGAATGGTGTTTCAGTATTTGTGATGCATACTGAGAATTTCAGCATGCTACAAAACATGTCAACCTAATTAAAATGCTTAACAATCAGTGAAACAGGGAACTCTGTTTCATAAATTGTAATTTATCGTCAGTACTTTTTATCTCCGGTCTGCTACCGTTTTGTTATGGAATCTGTTAGAATTTGTGCCTCGCCCACTCAGATATACACAAACCTCCATGCGATTCGAAACACGTTGGGCTCGGCTCGCCGCACCGCGACACCTTACTTGCGTTTACAGTTAAACTCCCCCCCTCCCTCCTCCCCTCCTCCGGCTTATCTGAGCTGCCACCGACGTAACGCCAGCACGGGCTTACTTTTATGGCCGTAACGGCCGAATCCTCCCACACCGGCAGATTACACACTAATCCCGGACAAACGGCTGCCCCCGTGACGAAATGACAGACCTGGTATTGGAACAAACAAGATTATGCTCGCCAAGTTCAGCATTCTCCGTCAAGGCCCCAGGGTCCACACTTCCGCAGGCGATCCACTTCCACGGCAGTGTCTTCTTTCATGTCATTATCTATAGCAGAAGCGTCAATTTGTCACCAACTGCCAGTAAAAGCCTCCGATAGACTTCCCCGTGTATTTTTCCCTTCAGTCATCCATGTTGCTCTTCATGTTTCCTAATGCCGTCTGCATTTTAAGGTCTTTACTTCTCTTTTGAGATCCAACAAAGAGATTCCATGGTTCATATACCATCCATTTGCTTGTCTACACGTCCCTCCCACCACCATTTCATTTTTATTGCGGTTTTATCAGCGTACACCACCCCATCGTGTTCCCTCGAACATTTGTTTTGTCTTCCTAGCAATTCCTAACACCCTTCTTTCCACTTGTCGCTTAACAGCTTAACAGACCTCTATTTCTAGGGCAGTTTTCGTATTGAAAGTCGTCGTCTCAATACTACAAGTGAAATTCTCTAATACGCAGTGACTTCTAACGCTCAGTTTCAAACTCATTGTTCAAAAAAAAAAAAAAAAAAAAAAAAAAAAGTGGCTCTGAGCACTATGGGACTTAACATCTAGGGTCATCAGTCCCCTAGAACTTAGAACTACTTAAACCTAACTGACCTAAGGACATCACACGACACCCAGTCATCACGAGGCAGAGAAAAAAAAAATCTCATTGTTGAAACCTTAGTTTTCAATGTTGTGTTTAGTACTGAATCATCCACTCGTGACCACTTCCACTGTTTATTTCTTTTCCCATCCACAATTCGATTGCCCTCAATTATCCTAAGTACAAAACTATATCCACTGTATCACTGTGTACTTGCAGAATTTTCCTTTCGGTGATTATTTTACACTTACTATAACTGATTTTCGTGCTTGCTTTTTAATTTCGGAATAAAAACGGTTGCGAAATTATTTAATATCAATGACTCGTTTCACGCTTTTGGGGCATCATTAGATTGTGTAAAAATAGCAGGATATGAAACCCATCCGTCATACAACAGCGTAAAATGGAAAACTGTAACCGGATATGTAATCCATCCTTCATGAAAACATATTTATTTACAGCTCGTGCAAAATAGATACGTGTTCCAAAGTTTTACGGACCTTCAGAGTAGTCACCAGCATTGTGTATAACCGGTTGCCAGCGATGTGGAAGTCGCACGATACTCTTAGCAGTGACAGTTGTGTTGACAGTCCGGGCGGCGCGATCTATTGCCCGACGAATTTGTAGCAGTTCTGAAGAGAATGCCGTAAAGTGTTTCCTTCAGTTTAGAAATAGAGTTGAACTTACGAGGCTTAAGTCAGGGGAGTGCAGTAGGTGGTATAACACTTAGCAGCCCCATCAGTCAAACAAATCAGTAACAGCTTGCGCAGTACGTGCTTGAGCATTGTCCTGCAATATGATGGTCAGGTCCTGCAGAAGGTGTCATCACTTCTGTCTCTATGCTGTTCATTTTTGGAACACAACCTACGACCAGCTTAGAGACAGAAGTGATGACACTTTCTGCAGGACCTGACCATCATTTTGCAGGACAATGCTCAAGTACGTTCCGTGCAAGCTGTTACTGATTTGTTTGACTGATGGGGCTGCTAAGTGCTATACCACCTACTGCACTCTCCTGACTTAAGCCTCGTAAGTTCAACTCGATTTTTAAACTGAAGGAAACACCTCACGGCATTCGCTTCAGAACTGCTACAAATTCGTCGGTCAATAGACCGCGCCGCTCGAACTGTCAACACAAATTCCACGTCGCTGGCAATGGGTTATACACAATGCTGGTGACTACTTTGAAGGTCAGTAAAACTTTGAGACACGTATCTATTTTGCACGAGCCACTATTGAAGTTCCAACCCTCGTAGAATGCAACACACCAGCTGAATCCGCCATAACAGTACAAAATAGGGTCACGGTTATTAAGATAAAACCGGTTGAGCCGCGCACAGCACAATGCCTCTATGGCGTGCAAACAAATACTGCCGTGTTGTTGGGCACTTCGTATTCCGTCAATACCATCATGAAGGAGACCCTTTAGGGAATCAAGTTATACTTCAGACAGAAGCAACCACTTCTGTAAACTATATTGGTAAAAATTATGACCAGCGCTAATCTAATCGAGCTGATAATAATAATAATTCTAGATTACTTCATATAGGTATGTTAACAGAAAAACAGCTAGTTTCAGAAAAAGCCTTCTGTACTACTCTGGTTGTGTGAATCCCTTTTCTGAGCGGAAAAGAAAAAGAAAATGTAGTCGTGCAACAGGCTGGTGACTTTTCACGTTTAGGGCAGTTAAGACATGGGTGGACAGCAAAAGAAAACGAGGAATAAGCTGAAAGCGCGCGGTGAGGTGCTCGGCTGTCGCAGCAGGCAGCGTCAGGTCGTCACGCCGCAGACGGAGGCCGGGCTCTGCCCACACCTTTTGTCCACGCGGCGCTGTGTGCCGTTGCGACAAGGTAATTTATTTGGTTAGCGTCGGCCGGTTGTCAGGCTGTTCATTCAGCTGCCGCTGGCGCGTCCCGAGTGACAGCACTATTTCGGGCCGTGGCGGAGGGAGACAGGAAGGCTTTTTCGTCTTGTGTAAACGCGCCCGCCTGCTCCGGTAAACAGCGCACCCGCGCGCCGGCCGCCCGCTAATGCACCGAAACACTACACCCAGCGCCCCACAAAAACCGCCCCTGTTTGTTTTACTTAATTACCGGGCTGCGCTGCGACAGGTAGGAACGGGGACACACACACACACACACACACAAACGCACGCGCGCGCGGCTCCGGTTACACGGGCTGGAACACGCTACCGGTGACTTCGCCGCTGCGTCTTCTGCCTTGTAGTTGCCACGCCTACAGCTACGTAAATACTCCGCAAGCCACCGTACGGCTGGAACCGCGCGACCGCTACGGTCGCAGGTTCGAATCCTGCCTCGGGCATGGATGTGTGTGATGTCCTTAGGTTTAAGTAGTTCTAAGTTCTAGGGGACTGATGACCTCAGATGTTTAGTCCCATAGTGCTCAGAGCCATTTTTTTGAACCACCGTACGGTGCACGGCGGAAGGTACGTCAAACCAATATTGGCCGTTTCCTTTCACATTCCACTCGCGTGCTGAGCTACTGAATAATGACTGTATGTACACCAAGCTCCCTTTTCTTGTTGTCTGCCCCGCGGGATTAGCCGAGCGGTCTAATGGCGCTGCAGTCATGGACTGTGCGGCTGGTCCAGGCGGAGGTTAGAGTCCTCCCTCGGGCATGGGTCTGTGTGTTTGTCCTTAGGATAATTTAGGTTAAGTAGTGTGTAAGCTTAGGGACTGATGACCTTAGCAGTTAAGTCTCATGAGATTTCACACACATTTGAAAAAAAATGGTGCAAATGGCTCTGAGCACTATGGGACTCAACATCTTAGGTCATAAGTCCCCTAGAACTTAGAACTACTTAAACCTAACTAACCTAAGGACATCACACACACCCATGCCCGAGGCAGGATTCGAACCTGCGACCGTAGCAGTCGCGCGGTTCCAGACTGAAGCGCCTAGAACCGCTCGGCCACACCGGCCGGCTGTAGTCATTCCATTTACGGTTGCTCTGGATAGTTACGCCCAGATATTTTACGGCAGACGCTGTCTCCAGCTGCTTGTCATCAATAGTGTAGCTGTACAGTAGTGGATTTCTTTTCGTTAGATTTTTATACGTTCAGGGTCAACTGCCAGAACTTGCACCAGTCATCATTTCTCTGCAGGTCGTTCTGCAAATTCTTACTATCTTCAGGCGTTGCTACTTTGGTGTAGGCAACTGCATCATCTGAGAATAGCCTTAAAGAGCATCCGACGCTTTCTACTAGATCATTACACAGTGTTAAAATTATTTGACTTCGCGTAAAAGAATCGTTACAAAAAAAAGAAAAAAGAAAAGGCCCCTCCCAGGCTATAAGACTTATGGTTTGCTTCCGGAACACATTTCTGAACATGGAGACAGAAGATATGGAGACTTCCGGACTTTCCGGATTCGCGGCCGCCTTCTCGATGCTTATTTGGGACCTGTCCACCACGCTGCCGCTATTCGCCTCACTCAATGTTGCACACAAAAAAAGAAAATATGTTATGTGGACATATGTCCGGAAACGCTTAATTTCCATGTTAGAGCTCATTTCAGTTTTTTCCACCTACGCTCAATGGAGCACGTTATCATGATTTCATACGGGATACTCTACCTGTGTTGCTAGAACATGTGCCTTTACAAGTACGACACAACATGTGGTTCATGCACGATAGAGCTCCTGCACATTTCAGTCGAAGTGTTCGTACGCTTCTCAACAACAGATTCGGTGATCGATGGATTGGTAGAGGCGGACCAATTCCATGGCCTCCACGCTCTCCTGACCTCAACCCTCTTGACTTTCATTTATAGGGGCATTTGAAAGCTCTTGTCTACACAACCCCGGTACCAAATGTAGAGACTCTTCGTGCTCGTATTGTGGACGGCTGTGATACAATACGCCATTCTCCAGGGCAGCATCAGCGCATCAGGGATTCCATGCGACGGAGGGTGGATGCATGTATCCTCGCTAACGGAGGACATTTTGAACATTTCCTGTAACAAAGTGTTTGAAGTCACGCTGGTACATTCTGTTGCTGTGTGTTTCCATTCCATGATCAATGTGATTTGAAGAGAAGTAATAAAATGGGCTCTAACATGGAAAGTAAGCGTTTCCGGACACATGTCCACATAACATATTTTCTTTTTTTGTGTGTGAGGAATGTTTGCTGAAAGTTTGGCTGTACCTTTTTGTAATACCCTGTATACGCGGTATACGTTCGCGGCAGCTTCGGGTCGCGCAGCCATCTTTGAGTACGGGTTCTCTGACTTCACCCATTTCAGCTTTCCGCACATTTCTACTGTACTTGAGGGTCCGCTTCTTACGAGCCTAGCAACGTATCACTGAATTCTGTTGCCATTCGTACGTCATAAGGACTCCAAACATTGGAACAATAGTATTGGTCGCACTAGCGTCTAGCATATGATTGCCGTCACAAACGCGTTGCATTGAGCCCACAACTCTTCCCATTCGCAAATACTGATTTCGCTTGATCGTCCCATTTCATGCAGCTCCCATAGCGGTACTCCTAAATGTTTAAACGACGTGGTGTGCTCAAGACGTTCACCGCTAATCTTGTAATCAGATATTGTATCTCTTTATTACATGCATTATCTTATATTTATTGACATTAAAAGAGAGGTGCCAATCATTGGACCAAGTGGAAATTTTGTTCTCGTCTTTCTGGCATTCCTTACGAAAATCCAGTGACGTACTTTCATGTACACAGCTGCACCCTCAGCGAACAACCCTATAGTGTTGCTGGTCCTGTCCGATTTTGAAGCCGGGGCCACGAGGAGGGACTATTCCTGGACGCTGGCTGCAACTGCCAGGTCATTGAGAGCTACAGAGTGACTTTCCAGGATGTTCTCTGGAAAGTGAAATTCTGAAAGTAACAGAGACAAAATAGAGGATGTGAGAGCTTTTAAAATCTGCACAGAAACCAGACTACAGCTTTAAGAATTGAAGGACGTGAAAGGGAAGCAGTAATTGAAAAGGAAACGAGGGATTGTACACTGAGCTAGCAGTGAAGTAAACTGGAAACTGTATTAAATTGCAGGGTGAAAAAAATCAAAACCTTGAGGTTTTCTGTTGACATTGTAATTCTGTCAGTGAAAGCAAAGGACTTGAAAGAATGGTCGAACGAAGTGAATATTGTCTTGATGTGATCGTAAGTTGAACAAAAATAAAACAAGGGTAATGGATGTTCAAAAATGTTCAGATGTGTGTGAAATCTTATGGGACTTAACTGCTAAGGTCATCAGTCCCTAAGTCTACACACTACTTAACCTAAATTATCCTAAGGACAAACACACACACCCATGCCCGAGGGAGGACTCGAACCTCCGCCGGGGCCAGCCGCACAGTCCATGACTGCAGCGCCATTAGACCGCTCGGCTAATCCCACGCGGCAAGGGTAATAGCCGAATTAAATCAGGCAATGCTGAGGGAATCAGGAAATGAGACACAGTATCCCATAAGTTTTGCTATTTCGGCAGCAGAATAACTGACAGCACAGAGAGGATATACAATGCAGGCTCTCAATAGTAAGAAAATGTATACTGAAAAAGATAAATTTGTTGATATCGAATATGGATTTAAGTGTTAGGAAGTGGAATCAGAAGGTATTTGTCTGAGTATAGCCTCCTACGAAAGTGAAACATGTACGTTAAACAGTTCAGGCAAGAAGAGAATAGAAGCATTTGAAATGTGGTGCTACAGGAAAATGCCGACGAGTAGATAGTAGATGGATACATCGGAGAACTGTTGAAATGGTTCTGACCCGACCTGGTGAGAAAAGAAGTTTATGGCACAACTAGACTGAAAGAAGGATTCGATTGATAGGGTCCTTCCTGAGAGATCAATGAATCGTTGGTTTTGTAACAGATCGAGGTATCGGAATAAAATTATAGCGACAGGCTGCAGTAAGCAGGCTCAAGTGGATGCAGTGGTTATGCGCAAACGTGTACACTGTACAGCGTAAAATAGCGTGGGGTGCTACAGCAAACCAGTCTTTTTACTCAAGACCACAACAACAACGATGGAGCAATTGACGCTAGCCACAAACTATTCAAAGACTTCGCCAAAACAGTCGAAAGTCTAACGATAATTGCAACAATCTCCTGATTTCCCAGTGACCACGCTGTGTAGGCCATGGATGCATCAGAGGATATGTACGAGTATAAAGGCCATTCTGGAAGTTTAGACCTTGTGGCCGAGCGGTTGTAGGAGCTTCAGTCTGGAACCGCGTTACTGCTACGGTCGCAGGTTCGAATCTTGCCTCGGGCGTGGATGTGTTTGATGTCCTTAGGTTTGTAAGGTTTAAGTAGTTCGAAGTCTAGGGGACTGATGGCCTCAGATGTTAAGTCCCATAGTGCTTAGATCCATTTGAACCATTTTTGGAAGTTTTGAGATTTCCTGAATTGCTGTTCATTGTCTCATTTCCAAGAAAGCTCAGCTATTAGAAAGCCGTTAAGCTTACGTAGGCCTACTGAATAAATGCTTTCCCCTGTCCCTCACGAGGGGTGAATCCGTACGTATACACGAACGAAGGTGAGGTTTCCAGCAGGCTGGTGAGCGCTCAGGGACAATCTTGCTAACATAGTTCGGGCCTGAAACGCTCTCCGGAGGCACTTCTTGGCTGCTTGCTTTTCATTCCCAGTGCTTATATGGCCACGTTTAAAGTCGCTAATCCAAAGGCGTTCATTGTTGGTGCAGAGTTTCTGTGATCTTGGCTCAATTTAGTTTGATACGTCAAGCAGAAGAGCCGTTAAAAGAAAATCTTCGATATCAGTTCGAAAGTTGATATTTATTTCACATTCCGCTGTAACCACTACAGCGTATGCTTGTGAGGACTGTCAACATGTTAACTGCCGCGGTATATGTTTGAACCTTTGTCAACAATCCATAAAAGAACAAGCTTGCCAACAGTAATACCGTTTGATAAAGTTACAAAACACATTGCAAACTTTCAGCATATGGTGGAGTTTTTGTTACGCGGAAATAATAAAAAAACGTCACATCACTGGGGAAAGTGATGGCAGGCAATTTGAACCCACTACGACAGTAGTTGTTGTGGTCTTCAGACGACAGTAAGAATAATTATAATTTCGTGTGGCTCATGGCTCGGTGTAAGTCTTTCTACTGGACACCACTTGGACGACTTGCGTGTGCCTAATCTACCCCACTTATCCAATTGGGAAAAGGGGACCTACAGCTAGGTAAGTGTGCACTACAGTGACATGCGAAGTAGTTAAGCACATGTGGCTTGGAGTACAAAGGGAGCATGCGTAGCAGAAGAAATACGAGGACGGAAATGACTGGCGCCTAATGCCTGGCTGGCACTCGAGCGGCCGAGACTGACAGAGGGTGTTCCTGCTCTTCCACCTCGCTGCGGCTAACAAGCGAACTGACGCGTCCGAGAGGTCGACAGCTCTGTCAACACAGCCGCGGCCACAAAAAGCCCGCGGCCCGGAATGTCACGAGCGCGGGGTGTTGGCCCTTGAATTAACGACGCGCCTACCTGCCCGGGCTTTGTCCCCGCCAAGTGTTTGCCCACGGCGCCACGGTCATCTCTTGCCGCGAGATAGTTCACAAAGAAAAGACGTTTCGTTCCCACCAACAAAGCTGTGGATCTCTCCCTGCTGTCGCTACAGCAAGTTACAGTCAAGTCATCGTGATATTACATAAATCTCTCAGGAGACAAATCCAGATGAACTTCGTCCTATCCCTTGCTATCCTATAGTTCTCGTCAGGATATTGCTATCCTCTAATTTGTCTGCATCGCAAATCTCCTTTTCGTTTCTATTTGTCCTTTAATGATAGCTTTTTGGAAAGAGATTTTCTTAGAATGTGTCGGACCCAATTCCCTTTCTTCTTTCTGATATACTTCATGAGCATTCTCGTTTTCTTTACTCTCTCCAAAATTTAACCGTGTCTATCCATGTCCAGACATTTAACTTTTACTGCCATTGTCCTCCACAAACAGGCTTTTTAAGCGTACCAAATATTTCTCCTCTTCTTCCTACTGAAAAAAAAAATGAAATGATCATATGGCATTGTTGGCCAGAATACCACGTTCGCGTTCGGCCGATAACTGCAAGTCTTATTTCAGTCGACGCCGCATTGGGCGACTAGCGGCCGATGATGAGGATGAAATGATGATGATGACAACACAACACGCAGTTCACGACCCGGCCGGGAATCGAACCCATGCCCATTGCACGGGAGGCAAGCAGGCTAAGCAGGCTGACTTCTTCCTACCGATTACATTAGATAGGACACTTTCTTTGAGGAGAACTTGACCCCAACATCTGCTAAGTTCAAAAGCAGCAACAACATCCTCCATTAACTCTGTGGTTCTAGATCGAGGTATTCACCAGACATTCTTCGCGTATCGGCACTCCGACTGATATATGGTTCAAATGACTCTGACAAGGGAACCTCCCCATCGCACTCCCCTCAGATTTAGTTATAAGCTGGCACAGTGGATAGGCCTTGAAAAACTGAACACAGATCAATAGAGAAAACAGGAAGAAGTTGTGTGGAACTATGCAAAAAATAAGCAAAATATACTAACTGAGTAGTCCATGCGAAGATAGGCAACATCAAAGATGATCTGAGCTCAGGAACGCCGTGGTCCCGTGGTTAGCGTTAGCAATTGTGGAACGAGAGGTCCTTGGTTCAAGTCTCCTGTCAAGTGAAAAGTTTTTCTTTATTTTCGCTAAGTTATGATCTGTCCATTCGTTCATTGACGTCTCTGTTCACTGTAATAAGTTTAGTGTCTGTGTTTTGCGACCGCACCGCAAAACCGTGCGATTAGTAGACGAAAGGACGTGCCTCTCCAATGGGAACCGAAAACATTTGATCGCAAGGTCATAGGTCAACCGATTCCTCCACAGGAAAACACGTCTGATATACACTCCTGGAAATTGAAATAAGAACACCGTGAATTCATTGTCCCAGGAAGGGGAAACTTTATTGACACATTCCTGGGGTCAGATACATCACATGATCACACTGACAGAACCACAGGCACATAGACACAGGCAACAGAGCATGCACAATGTCGGCACTAGTACAGTGTATATCCACCTTTCGCAGCAATGCAGGCTGCTATTCTCCCATGGAGACGATCGTAGAGATGCTGGATGTAGTCCTGTGGAACGGCTTGCCATGCCATTTCCACCTGGCGCCTCAGTTGGACCAGCGTTCGTGCTGGACGTGCAGACCGCGTGAGACGACGCTTCATCCAGTCCCAAACATGCTCAATGGGGGACAGATCCGGAGATCTTGCTGGCCAGGGTAGTTGACTTACACCTTCTAGAGCACGTTGGGTGGCACGGGATACATGCGGACGTGCATTGTCCTGTTGGAACAGCAAGTTCTCTTGCCGGTCTAGGAATGGTAGAACGATGGGTTCGATGACGGTTTGGATGTACCGTGCACTATTCAGTGTCCCCTCGACGATCACCAGTGGTGTACGGCCAGTGTAGGAGATCGCTCCCCACACCATGATGCCGGGTGTTGGCCCTGTGTGCCTCGGTCGTATGCAGTCCTGATTGTGGCGCTCACCTGCACGGCGCCAAACACGCATACGACCATCATTGGCACCAAGGCAGAAGTGACTCTCATCGCTGAAGACGACACGTCTCCATTCGTCCCTCCATTCACGCCTGTCGCGACACCACTGGAGGCAGACTGCACGATGTTGGGGCGTAAGCGGAAGACGGCCTAACGGTGTGCGGGACCGTAGCCCAGCTTCATGGAGACGGTTGCGAATGGTCCTCGCCGATACCCCAGGAGCAATAGTGTCCCTAATTTGCTGGGAAGTGGCGGTGCGGTCCCCTACGGCACTGCGTAGGATCCTACTGTCTTGGCGTGCATCCGTGCGGCGCTGCGGTCCGGTCCCAGGTCGACGGGCACGTGCACCTTCCGCCGACCACTGGCGACAACATCGATGTACTGTGGAGACCTCACGCCCCACGTGTTGAGCAATTCGGCGGTACGTCCACCCGGCCTCCCGCATGCCCATTATACGCCCTCGCTCAAAGTCCGTCAACTGCACATACGGTTCACGTCCACGCTGTCGCGGCATGCTACCAGTGTTAAAGACTGCGATGGAGCTCCGTATGCCACGGCAAACTGGCTGACACTGACGGCGGCGGTGCACAAATGCTGCGCAGCTAGCGCCATTCGACGGCCAACACCGCGGTTCCTGGTGTGTCCGCTGTGCCGTGCGTGTGATCATTGCTTGTACAGCCCTCTCGCAGTGTCCGGAGCAAGTATGGTGGGTCTGACACACCGGTGTCAATGTGTTCTTTTTTCCATTTCCAGGAGTGTATTCTATACGACACTGGTGAGGGCATGTGCGTCACATGACAGGAATATGTTGTCGACCCACCTAACTTGTACACTTGGCGAATGGGTAAAAAGATTCTTCTACATTGCCCGATTTAGGTTTTCTTGTGGATGTGAGAATTACTCCCAAAAAAGTGATGAAAATATAAGAGTTTGTCAGATAAACTGCAACAAATGAATCCAACAGTTTCACAATCGCACACTTTTCCCTGTGCTCTGTCAAAACATATGTTTTTAAGGTTTTCAAATTTTTCCGTGTGTAGACCGTCAAATCCTGCATATGTCCAAGCAAATCTGAACATGTCCTGGAATTTTGGAGAGCAGAGTTGATTATGTGTGAGTGCCTGAACTTTGATAATTGTCTGAAAATAAAAAATAATGCATAACGCTGGAAGGAAGACTTGAATCAATGACCTCCCGTTCCGCAGCTGCTAACGCTAACCACGGGACCACGGCGCTCCTGAGCTCAGATCATCCTTGATGTCGCTTATCTTCGCATGGACTACTCAGTTTGTATATTTTGCTTATTTTTTTCATAGTTCCACACAACTTCTTCCTGTTTTCTCGATTGATCTGTGTTCGGTTTTTCAAGGCCTGTCCACTGTGCCAACTTATAACTAAATCTGAGGGGGGTGCGATGGGGAGGTTCCCTTGTGAGCACTATGGGACTTAACTTCTGAGGTCAACAGTCCCCTAGAACTTAGGACTACTTAAACCTAACCAACCTAGGGACATCACACACATCCATGCCCGAGGCAGGATTCGAACCTGCGACCATAGTGGTCGCGCGGTTCCAGACTGAAGCGCCTAGAACCGCTAGGCCACACTGGCCGGCGGGACTGATATATTCAGCAGCAAAGTACTGTCTGGCGCTAAAGTCCATACGTAAAAAAGATAAGACGTACAACATAGCAGTGCCATCCGCATTGTTAGTGGGTCAACACTATCTACTCGTACTTCATATACTGGCTACCTGCTTTGAGCCACACTCCTCCTGATATCGGAGGAAAGAGCACGCGTTTGCGTGAATATTAGACAATTGCTGATAACCCAAATCTTTCAATATTGTACAGTGTATTCCCTGCGGAAGATCATGACATGCCACTCTTATCACAGCTTACAGAAATTGAATTCAGTGTCATCGGTGAAGGGACACGCTATTGGAAACAAGGCAACAAAACTGTGATCCTCGATATCTGAAACTGCTCTACATCCAGGAGAAACCTCCTGGATTTGACCAGTCTTGGGACATTTGAACTACACAGACCCGCATCCGAAGCGGCTATGGAAGATGTGCAGACACTTTCCACACTATCTTGTGACGGTGGTGCGGAACAACAGACAGCTGCGCATGTTATACCAAGTCTGGCACATGCGTACAAGGGTCCTTTCGAAGACTTCCTGAGACCGATGAACGGCGACATAAACTGTATAACAGACCTTGATAATTGTATAGATCTGTTACAATTTGTATTATGCTGAAGAAATCTGTTGCAGTGTTGGCATGTACTTGTTTAGTAACCATTGTATAAGAATTGCTATTATTGTGGCTCGCAAACTTATTACATATCCCATGCGATAAATAAATGCATAAATACACTCCAAATAAAGCAATTTGTAGATCTCTTACGTAGATCAATTTCTATGACTCTTGTCGTCAACAAATCACGTATTTTTCCAAATGCTTCCCTTCCATATTCTGTCCTTGTCATTTCTCAAGTACAGCTTCCACCTACGTCTTCATGAATACTCTGCAATTCATACTTAATTGGGTGGCAGAGACTTCATCGACCACTTCCACACTGTTCCTCTACCGTTCCTCTGGAACAGCGCGCGTAAAGTAACGAACATTTAAATCTCTCCGTGCTAGCTCTGATTTCTCTTATTTTATATGTTGATCATTTCGACGAAAAATGCCTTTGTTTTGATGATTGACACCCCAAACTCGCGTATCATATCCCTGAGACTCTCTCCCCTATTTCGCGATAATACAAAACTAGCTGTGCTTGTTTGAACTTTTTCGATTTCCTCCGTCAATCCTATATAGTAGGAATCCCATACCGCGCAACAATACTCCAGAAGACGACGGACAAGCGTAGTGTAGGCGGTCTCTTTAGTAGACTTGTTGAAGATTCTAAGTGCTCTTCCAGTAAAGCGTAATGTCTGGTTCGCCTCCTCACAACATTATGTAAGTGATCATTCCAATTTAAGTTATTTTTAGATGTAATTAGTAGGTATTCAGTTGAACCTACAATCTTTAAACTTGTGTTATCGTGAAACCGAAATTCAACAAATTTCTTTAGTACCGATGTAGAGGATTTCAGACTGTTTATTTTTTTGAGCCAGTTTTAACTTCCGTACTAGCAGATACCTTGTCTAAATCTTTTCGCTGTACGTTCCAAAATCGTATAACAAATCCATCTAAATGATGCGGATCTATAATTCACCAGGTTGCTTCTATTTCTGGTCTTGTATACTTGGTTGACCTCTTTAGGTAGGATGTTTCGTAGAGCGGGCGGTTGTATATGATTGCCAATTAAATTTCTCGCTAGTATAAGTGCGGCAGGGTAAGTATTGTTAGTGCCGGCAACAGCTGACTGAAGTGCATTGGGCACGTGCCGAGATGTCGGGGAGACGCAACAGGTCAGTTCTGACACGGTTGGCAGAGGAATTGCTTGGGGTCGTGTTCAGGGGAACACTGCAGCGTTAACCTTAATTGATTTGAGCGCGCGTCTTCCCAAAGAATAACCGGGCTCATCCGATATTCTGAGCGCCGTGTACTGTGCGCTCCCCAACGCTGTAACAATACGGGGAGGCGCACCACACCTCTCGCTTCCTGTTATTTGGCGGCCGGCATGAATATTTAGGCGGCGTTTCCTGGTGTGGGGGCAGGCGGAAGCCGCCCGGCAGGCAGACAAAACAACCTGGCAGGGGGGAAGGGGCGACGGCTTAATAGCGACCCGCGTCCGCCTCTGGCATTGTGCCGTCCGTCCTGTTGTGACAGCTGCTAGCGCCGCAGGTGTCGCCCGCGGAACTAAACTCGCCACCCCACACACCTCTCCTGTGCGGAGTCCGATTGACTCGCGGAATTCGAGACGTCTGCAACCAGACACCGCGTCCTGCAAGGGGAAACTCCAGCGACCGAACAGAGACGCCGCCTCCCCCAATTTCGTGAAAAGTGCAACAGGCACAAAGCCGAAGTACCAAATTCCACTCCTCGCCGCTCCGGTGACACTGACCGAAGCATCTCCGGTTTATAATAAAGGCCCCCCTAAACGATCAAACGTATTTGACAAAATCGCTCATATCTAGGCACGGATTTGCCAAGCAATGACTGTCACAATGAACTTTTCACTCTGCAGCGGAGTATGCGCTGATACGACACTTCCTGGCAGATTAAAACTGTGTGGTAGACAGAGACTCAGTCTCGGGACCTTTGCCTTTCGAGAGCAAGCGCTCTACTGAGCTATCGAAGCACGACGCACGACCCCTCCTCTCAGCTTCACTTCCGCCGGTAACTTGTCTTCTACCCTCCAAACTTCACAAGCAGCTCTCCTGCGAAATTTGCAGAACTAGCACTCATAGAAGAAAGGATACTGCGGAGACATGGCTTAGCCACAGCCTGGGGGATGTTTCCCAGGACAGCTACTGCGAAGTTTGGAAGGTAGGAGAAGAGGTACTGGCGGAGGCAAAGCTGTGTGGACAGGTCGTGAGTCGTGTTTGGTTAGATTAGTTAGTAGAGCACTTGCCAGCGAAAGGTTCAAATGGCTCTAATCACTATTGGATTTGAGGTCATCAGTCCCCTAGACTTAGAACTACTTAAACCTAACTAACCTAAGGACGTCACACACATCCATGCCCGAGGCAGGATTCGAACCTGCGACCGTAACAGCCGCGTGGTTTCGGACTGAAGCGCCTAGAACCGCTGCCACAGCGGCCGGCCCCGCGAAAGGCAAAGGTCCCGGGTTCAAGCCTCGATCTGGCACACGGTTTTAATCTGCCAGGAAGTTTCAATACTTATCAATTTAACTTACTTTGAGGCAGACGATTTTCATGGTCGTGTGTGTTTTAAGAGTAGTCAGTACGGCCACAAATGCAGACTGCAGCACTGTGTTTAAGGAACAAGAAGAAAACGAGACTCCGGTCCAGGGAATGGCTTAAAAAGAGATATTTACCCATGAAAACATGCAAAAGCAAATATTACTCTGAGAACCCAATGATTACATCTACCTTGAAACTTATTAAAACCTATTTATTTCCTTCTAATAAAAAAAAAAGTAACTTGTCTGTCAAGTTTGCTCTTGTCTCAACACGGATGTGTCAAACAAGCCCGTACAAGTACTAAGAATGCTTGTTAGTTTAACCTTACATTTGAAGCAGACACTTTTCGTGTATGCTGTATTTTGACACTAGTGGAAATGGATAGAAAGGCAGATAAAGCATTTCTAACATTGCCTCTGTCACTGTGTTTAAGAAAGAAGAAAACAAGACGCTGGTCAAGGGAATGGTTTAAAATGAGAAATATGCAACTGGAAACCTGTTAATGAAAATGATTACATCTACTTTCTGCGGATGGGCAGCCAAACGTCTAATAAATTGTTCAGCTTTACTTCACCCTTACACTGAGAAGGAGACACAAGTATGCGGAAATTTATTCTCTTCTACTTGGTCCTCTAATGAAGTCTCATTAAACTACCGCAACATGGGAACATATAGCTCACATCGTCCGTGGAAGAGCCGGGTAACTTCGATTTCTTTCATTTGCGCTTGCATGTCACCGCTACGTAAAATATCTACCTCTTCATGCGTAGTATATGGCTGGGAAACATGTACCTCCACTATTTTGCCAATTGTCTGTGCTATTTTGTTCTTACACTTGATCGTAGTTGTCATGATAGTTGAAACTCACGATACAGTGAGGTAACTCATAATAAAGCAGTTTTTCACTAAACAGATGAGGCGAAATGCAACACAAACATCGTCCGTCAGCTTGTCAAACTTCCTGTGAATCAAAACTCCTCTCAAACACGTCGAACACGGTCTATGCTTGACTGCACCGTACACGGTCAAATATTTGGCAAGTTACGTTTGACAAAATGTTTGCTCGTTTACAGGTGCCTTAACAACTTAAATTATTTTAAGCAGGCAAAGCACCGAAGTGCGACAGAGTCTCAAAATGTGTGTCTGGACTGAGGATTTCTGGGAAGAGTGGACGTATCATTTTAAACATTGGTGGAGAGTCATCGACAGAAGTGGAAATAGCTTATGGGTGCCAGAGGGAAATACGATGGGACGCTTTTTGTTCGAGTTGCATATGAATGACCTGGCAGACGATGTTAAAGGTGCTCGTTTGCTGTTAACGTCTTGTTAATTTCAGGTACGATATGATTGCCTTGCGTCTTATTATTATACCACCCTGTGCCGCGATTTATCTGTTCAGCAACAACCCTAGCTATTTTGTTAATAATTGTGGTGTCATCTGAAGAAGGAGGTCCCATGTCAAAGTTGGTACCTCACGACGGAATGACAAGTAAGGACAGTCGTTGCCTGACACAGCAGCAAATGAGAGACGCCGGCGTAGACACGCTCTCAAGAGGTTCAAATCAAATGGCTCTGAGCACTATGGGACTTAACATCTGAGGTCATCAGTCCCCTAGACTTAGAACTACTTAAACCTAACTAACCTAAGGACATCACACACATCCATACCTGAGGCAGGAATCGAACCTGCGACCGTAGCAGCAGCGCGGTTCCGGACTGAAGCGCCTAGAATCGCTCGGCCACAGCAGCCGGCTCCCAAGAGGTTCCACACGCAACCGCTGCAGAAGAGTACTTAACGTCAGAGCGCAAAGCCGCTCACTCCAATAATGTACGTAGTCGTGTGACTAGGGCCTCCCGTAGGGTAGACCGTTCGCCGGGTGCAAGTCTTTCGATTTGACGCCACTTCGGCGACTTGCGCGTTGATACGGATGAAATGATGATGATTAGGACAACACAACACCCAGTCCCTGAGCGGAGAAAATCTCCGACCCAGCCGGGAATCGAACCCGGGCCCTTAGGATTGGCCGTCTGTCGCGCTGACCACTCAGCTACCGGGGGCGGACAGTCCAATAATCATAGCTTACGACGATAGCAACGTCTTACTTCACATCCAGGAGTGCGAGTTGCATCAGAAGCCAGACACTCTATCAGAATTAACGGTCAACTCTACATCGAGATATGACTATCGAATAATCTCAATAATCTTATGTCTGTCTCAATGTATCCAACCAAGTGACAAAGTTCAATAACAGCAACATACACCCTACCAGTGGATCTAGACTGTTTCGAAGTTACGTATTCTATCTTTTTCAAGTTTTTACCCTAGATTACTAAATCCTCATAAAATTTACCGTTGCAGTAGGGTATAAAACAGGACACTTTGTACTGAATTTGATATGTGAAATACCATTAATGATCTGATAATAGTAATTAACTAATGCATAACCTACAAATTATGTATCCTTCGAATAAAATGTGGAGTAGTAAATTTTAGGATGGTTGTAGAATTGTTGCATTTCCCCACCTTTCGTGTTCTAATATTTAGTGATCTGATATTTTGTATGTGTTGTAGTCTGCTCAGCCTCCTCCTGAAGTAAATCTACTACAGTGATCCTATTTTGTTCATGGTCTGGCAGTTGGATCATAACTAAAGAAACTTCAGTGCTATAGCAATAATTATCTTTACAGTACTACCATCCAAAGGAGAAGCCACACTGTACTTCAATCCTTTGTTTAAAATATCCATTACAGTTGCACTAAATGTAATATCACTGAGGTTGGCTTCACGTTTACAAGATTTAAAATTACTTTCAATACAGTCACATCTAAAACTAGGGTTGGTTTCCTGCTTTCTTAATTTGTCAAGCTTATGATCATGTCTTGTCCGCACTTCGTTACTGACCATATGTATAGTGTCGTGAATCAATTTATGAACTGAGTGGAATTGTAGCGAATTAAACTCTCTAATGCCAAATGGGCTTTCTGTTCAGTTCATGCTTACGTTTAAAGTTATCACGTACTACAGATTTAATCCATCGTCGCTCAGAACATAATTTAGCATTATTTTACATCACTATACTTCGAATATATCCCAACATAAACATATTTAGGAGTCACTCTGTGCTTCAAACTTTGTGAATTCATAAGAGTGCCTTTTTTCAAGTTTCATCCTTTTTTTCTTGCGTACTTTAGTATGCCTGTAGCACTCCCATTGACCTGTAATTAATTTCTTGTAATAGGACCCCATAGGCCCTACAAATTCTTTAAATTACGTCAAATTCGCTTTCAGCAGTATCTTTTGTTGCGCTGCTTGCAATATCGGGTTTTGCGTCATTTTCAAGCATAAGCTTTGATGTTATATTATGGCATAGAAATAAGTTAAAAATAACCTTCTAATAGGGCTGTGTTATTCTTAAAGATAAAAGAGCCAATGGTTGTTATCAGTTAAATGAGTAGATTAGTGTTAATTACATATAGATTGAAGTCAGTTAGGCTCTATTGTACTGTCACAGTCCTTCAAGAACATACCTGAATATTAACAGTAACTTCAGACTTTCTGATGATACAATTGTCAATAAATCGAGTACCATATGAAGACAGTAAAATCTGTATAATCAGTCGTGACACGCATGACAGCTGGGCACACCTCCACAATTACTGTTTATTCAACATGTTTCTGTTGCCAAGGCTTCTAGTTTCATCTCCTCTTTTTATGCTTCTTCGTGTTGTGGTTTGTCTATCTACTTGGTTTTTACTATCATGTTGTACCACCCAAATTTCAAATGCTTCCAGTCTCCTCTTTTTGGTCCGTCTCTAACGACCCTTTTGTCAGCGGGATATACAATGTACACAGTTCACGTGCACAGTGTCCGACTGCTTAGCTGAGCGGTAACGTGCTCGCCTCCCATGCAAGCGGGCCCGGGTTCGATTCCCGGCCGGGTTGGAGATATTCTCCGCTCGGGAATTGGGTATTGTGTTGTCCTCATCATCATTTCTTCCTCATGACCGACGCGCAAGTCGACCAATATGACGTCTACTGAAATAAGAGTTGCACTTGGCGGGAAAACTTACCCGGATGAGGGCCTCGCGGCCAACGATGCAATACGCTCATTTCCATTTTACCACATGCACAGTAAAAAAAATGGCTCTGAGCACTATGGGACTTAAGTGCTAAGGTCATCGGTCACTTAGAACTACTTAAACCTAACTAACCTAAGGACATCACACACATCCATGTCCGAGGCAGGATTCGAACCTGCGACCGTAGCGGTCGCGCGGTTCCGGACTGTAGCGCCTAAAACCACTTGCACAGTAAAATCCATAAATATCACAACCATTTTTAACAAGAAAGAAGAAAGTCTCAATATAAACGGATCTTACATTCCCGTGCTGCAAAGAATGACAGCTGCAACTTGCAAGTAACAGTGGAGCAGCTACAACGATAAAGATCAGGAAACAACCCTCCGCGTACTATAGCGCGAAGAGTACAGGGAATAGAGATGGGCAGAAACGAGAACTTCAGGAATCGAGAGCTTTGTTCTCGAGAACCATGAGAAATCGAATAAACATCTGAGACTTTTTTTCATCCACTCGCATACTTTTGCGTCCCTTTATGCAGTTCAAGTTGAAAGTCAAACGTATAAATTACTGTCGAAGGCAGTGCATATTTCACGTTCAAAACTGCGTGTTTGCACAAAAATCACTGCATTTGCTCCATCAAAACTGCGAAGTGTACCAGACATTGTGAAGTGTACCAGACCGTAAAAGGTTTAAAAAATAGCTTCTATTCCAGTTCGTTGTACAAGTTTCTAAAGAGAGATTTTATCAGTCGGCATAGAGACCCCGAAAGTTATGGACTTCGTTTTCGATGCACGTCAGCCTCTTTTTACTGCCACTCCAGCCTCTCACACTAAATAGCGTTCTAGGACACTCTGATAGTACTTTTGCTCAGACAGTACGTAGTCTGGTTAAAACAGCTCCAAGCCTCCCAGGTATGCGCAGAAATATACCTTCTTCGCTTCATTCGAATTCGATAATTATTGCAAAGCTACATACCACATGTTATGAGTTATTTTCATTAGAAGTAGTTTTCATGTGCGAACACCGAATCTACCGGAAGCGTGATGGTTGACCAGTCATTCTGATCCATCCAAAGCATGTGCTCAGCTAAGTTCCGTATTAAAATCCATATCCCTGCAGCATTGGAACGAGGACCTCCACTACGCGAGTCGCTGACGCTAAAAGGTTCAAATGGCTCTGAGCACTATGGGACATAACTTCTGAGGTCATCAGTCCCCTAGAACTTAGAACTACTTAAACCTAACTGACCTAAGGACATCACACACATCCATGCCCGAGGCAGGATTCGAACTTGCGACCGTAGTGGTAGCGCGGTTCCAGACTGAAGCGCCTAGAACCGCTCGGCCACCCCGGCCTGCCGCTGACGCTACCCCGAGACCAGAGGTGCCTGCTTAGCCGACGACTTTTGACACCTGGGTAGACAGCGATCCAACCAGTGTGACGCTCCTCGGCGGCTTCCACCCGCTTTTGCGGGAGCCCACAGCGATCGTTGTCGTATCCTATATTATTCGACTGGTGCATAAGTGCGTAGCGTTTCTGCATTGCATGTTGGTATTCCGTTTGCTATGAGTTTATTTATCGACTGTCATTTTTTATTTGTGGTTCATTGTTGCTATTTTTGGAGATAGTGAGTGGAGCTGTGGACGCTAGAAAATGGAATGCAAAGTGGAGAAATCGGAACATTTCCGACATATTCTTCTGTCTGAGTTTAATGGAAGGGTGACAGCAGCGGAGACAGCCAGAAACATTTGAGCCGTGTATGCGGAAAATACCGTTGGGCAGAGAACGACAAGAAATTGGTTTTCTCGTTTTAAGGAGTATCATTTCGACATTATCGACTCTCCATATACTGGAAGACCTTCCGGCTTTGAAGAAGATCGTTTAAACGCAGTAATCAACATTGATATACGTCAGTGTATTCGAGAACTGGTAAATATGATGAACCCCTGTGATCATTCCACCATCGTGCGTTATTTATATGCACTGAGGAAGGTTAAAAAATCGGGTGTGTGGCACCGCATGCTCTAAGTCAAACTCACAAAAATCAGCGAGTGGCCATGTGTGCATCTCCGCTTGCTCGTCATCAGTTGGCTCGTGAACAACCCGACCATTCTCATCCTATATCATTAGTGGTGACGGGAAATTGTGTCTTTATGCTAACATAAGGAAACGAAAGGAATGGTTGAGCGCAGACAAGGCAGTAACTCCCCGTACAAATACCTACGCGCATCCACAAAAGATAACGTTAAGCATATGGTGGAACAACTACGGTGTGGTGTACTACGAATTACTTCCCCGAGGCATGACCATCCCTGCTGACATTTATTGTTAACAACTAAATCGTCTTGCAGACGCATTATTGGTTGGTTGATTCGGGGTACGGGACGAAACAGCGAGGTCATCGGTCCCATCGGGTTAGGGAAGGGTAGTGCATGTTTTAATACACATTTAATTAAACGTTGTAATTTGTTTAGCAAATGACGAAATCAACGGCGTTCCCTGAATTCCTGTATATAACAAATTGCATCAGGCACGAAATAAAAGCCAGCCGCTGTGACCTAGCGGTTCTAGGCGCTTCAGTCTGGAACCGTGCCACCGCTATGGTCTCAGGTTCGAATCCGGCCTCGGGCATGGATGTGTGTGATGTCCTTAGGTTAGTTAGGTTTACGTATTTCTAAGTTCTAGGGGACTGATGACCTCAGATGTTAAGTGCCGCAGTGCTCAGAGCCATTTGAACCATTTTTGAACGAAATAAAACTGAGAACCAAGATGCAAGAACTGGGTAACGAAAATTGAAAAGCGAGACCCGAAAACCGAGAACTTCTGGGTGGTAATCAAGAATTTAAAACATACATCCTTGTTGCACAACGCAGATGAAGTTTTAAACAAAAGAAATGATTGTAAACAGAGCAAAATTCAAGTAAAGTGAGGAATAGAAATAATGACTGAAGTGACATGCACGAAAATGAGAAGTGACAAAATCTAAGCAATAAAATCAAAGTTAATAGATAAAAATAATTGAAATCACATGGACTAAGATTCCAAACGAAAAAAGAATGATAAGAAGGAAAAAATGTGACCAACTAAATAAGTTCACACAATGACACGACAAAGCATTAGAAATAAAGAAGCAACATTTAAACCAGTTAATTGCATGAAAATAACGATCAAAATATATGATGATAAAAATTTTAAAAAGTTAAAGGAGTTAATGGGATTCGAACCCACAGCTTTTAGCTTATCAGGAATATGGACTTCAGTATCAACTTGATCATGTTGATACAAAAGATAACTAAATGTCGCATTGCATGTAACTACGCCAGCGATAGGAACATAACACTTTGTGTCAACAAATTTCTGACATTCCATGGTGTGGACTGAAAACAGAAAACCAGCGTCGGCTCTCGATAAGAAACAGAACTCTTTGAAATCGAGAGCTTTGCACAGTTCTCGGTCTGTCCATCACTGTCTTGTAAGTACGAGCTCGATTCCAGCAACATGGGGAGAATCTCTGGCAATACCGGCCACTCATACCGATGAAATGTCAGAAAAATCACTAAACATGCGTAGTCCGAAGATCCCGAGATGAAAGCCAACAGGCAACACGTTGGCAGTAAAATTTATTACAACATTGGTTTCGAATATCGAGTTTCCATTTAGCGACGTAGCCACTGCTCCCGCAGAGAGACTTCTCCTGTGATTGTGTTCTATACACTATTTTCTGGCCCCTTGCTTGTAGATATTAGTTTATGAAATTTTGCCAGGTAACATAGGACGTTCAAACAATACAACCTATATTTTTAGCTGTCACACTAATACTGACGTTTTCTAGGTTGTTATACCCACAATTAGTATTTACATGTTGCGATCACCTGTCGCACGATCTCTTTATGTTAACAAGCAAGCTCCTTACTCGTTTGAGAACATCTGGACGCACTGTTCGGGGAAAGGTGGGTACTCGTCTAGGGCCTTGGTTCGACTCCTTTTAGGTTTCTTTTTTGGAGGAGGGCGGGGGGGGGGGGGGGGAGGAGGGAGCGCTGCATGGTGACCTTCTCGCTTGTGAGCACTCTACGGAGGAATTGGTTTTGCGAACTATGGGTGCAGCAGAAGTTGTTCACCGTATTCTTGATTGGGTGCACGCGAACTTACTGCGCAGTTTGAAGTTTGATCATCGGACAGTGATGACAATGTACTGATTAGCTTTTGTAGTAAATTACGCGAGAACAATCAATACTAGCGCGAGAGTTTGTTAACGAATGGAAAACATGACTTTTTATCTAGGTGTATTGTACAAGTTTTCAGTACTGTTTTTTTGTTTGTTTTTCTTTTTTTTTTTCTTCAGTAAACATAGCCGTAACCCACTCGTCAGGATTTCCGCTTCACGGTGGTCCCTTGTTAGTAATTTGACCCTAAGCCTGTGTATTCATCCATTCTTGCCGCATTCTCCGCTAATTACACTCTAAGCAGCTACTGCAGTCCGGTGTCCGAATATTAAACAGCCCATTACGGATGCGTAATCAGTTTAATAGCACAGCAGTCTGCCGGAAAACGGCGTGTAATGACTTTTTGCTGCGGCGGTTTATCTTAAGTGGACAGACGATCGTCCGCCGCTGATAGCGCCGTTTTAAGTTACGTACAAGTTGTCCGTCTCGAGGGCTCTCTCCTTGTTTGGAGGGCTGCTGAAAACACACACACTCTCGAGCAGCACACACACAACACGGGCTGCGTGTTCCGTGCCCCGCTGCGACCCGTAATTTCTTCTTCAAACATGCTCGCAAGATATCTCTCTCCGATGTTAATTACCACCTGTCGTCACGTCGTGGAGAACGGCGCAAAGAGAATGAGAGGGGAAGAGAAACTCGCGCATCCTGCACTGCACTGCACTGCGTTGCGCTCGCCAAAACGAAGCGGAAAAGTCGAAATTAATAAGCACCCAGGCCGCGTAGGTAAACACTGGTTAATGCCGGCGAAACTGCGGGGCGCGGCTTGCGCAGTCCGGTACTCGGCGGGCCCGGATCCGCTGCTTATTAGTTCGCGTTTCCTCTCCGGCCGCCAGCACTAACTACAGCGTTACGTCGGATTAGCGACTTAAATTACACGCTGGGAACGTGCCCTCGTTTCCCCCTTCGCTCTGTGCCGCCTACTTTTTTTTTTTTCAAAGCAATTTAATGTAGAGGCAGAAGTAATGTAACTGCAGGCTGGAAATTTATCCCGGCTTTACATGTAATGGGCGTTTTGTAATTATTTGTGCAACCGTTATCAATGCTTGTTACGGAGGATAAGCACGTAACTTGGACAGTTTTATAACAGCAAAAGAAGAAACTCAAAGAAGCATCTGTGCCCTGTGACGGCAGAACATTCTTTATTAAAAGGGACCGAAAATATGATATGACTAATCCCCCCCCCCCCCCCCACACACACACACAAACACTACACACGCATTCATTCACATGCTAACTAATATTCAACTACATATTTCATTACATCACACATTGTTTTGATACATCTTTTAATTGTAGACCACTTTTTAATATCTTTGTCATACATATAATACGGTGTTCAATATCATATGTTAGTTCGAATGTTACTTAGCAGATTATCCGTACGCTCTATCGGGAAATCTTCCAGCACGTTAGTTGACAATTCAACCTCAAAAGCATATTTATCAGAGATTTTCCAACTGACATTTTCATACCCAAAGAACAACTGATTTCATTATGAAATTTTCCCTCTGCAAGGGAGTGTGCGCGGATATGAAACTTTCCGGCAGATTAAAAATGTGTGGCGGCTGGGAGACTCGAACTCGGGTTCAAATGGCTCTGAGCACTATGGGACTCAACATCTGTGGTCATAAGTCCCTTAGAACTACTTAAACCTAACTAACCTAAGGACATCACACACATCCATGCCCGAGGCAGGATTCGAACCTGCGACCGTAGCAGTCGCGCGGTTCCTGACTGAGCGCCTAGAACCGCTAGACCACCGCGGCCGGCCTCGAACTCGGGACCTTTGCAAGTTTCGCAGGGACGTTTCACAGAAGAGCTCCTGTTAAGTTTGGAAAGTAGGAGGGGAGGTACTGGCGAAACTAGAGCTGTCAGGAAGGGTGGTCAGTCGTGCTTGGATAGCTAAGCCGGTTGAGCACTTGCCCGCAGAAGACAAAGGTCCCCAATTCGATTCTTGTTCGACACACAGTTTTAATCTGCCTGGAAGTTTCAAAAATGACTCTGAGCACTGTGGGACTTAACATCTGAGGTCATCAGTCCCCTAGAACTTAGAACTACTTAAACCTAACTAACCTAAGGACATCACACACATCCATGCCCGAGGCAGGATTCGAACCTGCGACCGTAGCGGGTTAGTTAGGTTCAAGTAGTTCTAAGTTCTAGGGGACTGATGACCTCATATGTTAAGTGCCATAGTGCTCGGAGCCATTTGAATCATCTTTGAATGTTTCTTATGACAGACCGTGATTACATCTACATCTACGTGATCACTGTGCTATTCACAATAAAGTGCCTGGCAGAGGGTTCAAGGAACCACCTTCAAGCTGTCTCTCAACCGTTCCACTCTGGAACGGCACGCGGGAAAAACGAGGACTTAATTTTTACTGTGCGAGCCCTGATTTCTCTTATTTTATCATGATGATCATTTCTCCTACGTAGGTGGGTGCCAACAGAATGTTTTCGCAATCGGAGGAGAAATCTGGTGATTGAAATTTCATGAGAAGATCCCGTCACAACGTAAAACGCCTTTGTTTTAATGATTGCCACTCCGTTTCACGTATCATGTCTGTGACAATATCTTCCATATTTCGCGATAATACAAAACGAGCTGCCCTTCTTTGTACTTTTTCAATGTCACCCGTCAGTCCCACCTACATCTACATCTACTTGGATACTCTGCAAATCACATTTAAGTGCCTGGCAGAGGGTTCATCAAACCACCTTCACAGATCTCTATTATTCCAAACTCGTATAGCGCGCGGAAAGAATGAACACCTATATCTATCCCTTATTTTATCGTGGTGAACGTTCCTCCCTATGTAGGTCGGTGTCGATGCAGATCCCACACCGCACAGCAATACTCAAGAATAGGACGGACAAGCGTGTTGTAAGCAGTCTTTTTAGTAGAGATGTTGCACCTACGAAGTATTCTGCCAATGAATCGCAGTCTTTGGTTTGCTCTACCCACAATATTATCTATGTGATCGTTCCAATTTAGGTTATTTGTAATTGTACTCTCTAAGTATTTAGTCGAATTTACAGCGTTTCAGCCTAAAAATTATTATAGAAAATTTTATGTGACTGCAGTCACAGGGTGGTTGTACACATCTATACGGTAATCGTTAATTTAGATTGAGTGTGGTATTCTTCCACCCAGATTCCTTTGAATTTTTCTTTTAAAAGTGACGAAGAGCAGTGTAGGGATTCTATTATTTTGTTCTTTGTTCTTGTCGTTCATGCGTCACTCGCTTTGCTACTTGTGCGCGTGTCATCACCTTGGATGTCGCTATGTGCTGCCTCCCGCCCTGTAGGTACCACCTTACTTCTGGCAATTTTCGGAACATTCCGTAAGTAGTGGTTTAATAGGCTGAACCGGAACTCTCCGCCGACAAACTTTCAGAGGTTACTCAGGTATAACTTCTGAGTCTTTTGGTAAGAGGTTCCCCTATCTCCAGCGGCTTGCCACGGAGTATGTTATTTAGTTGTGATTAATTATTCCGTGTGTTGCAATCACCGCTGTTTCTGGGAAAATACCTTCACAAGCAAGACTGTAATACGAGATAACCAAAATGTGCAACACACAGCAGGTAGTGATGCAACAACCTCAACACGAACCACTGTACTGTGAAGTGGTTCCGTCGTCGCGGGAAGAGCTCGGTATACTGTAGCTTCGTTGTACCGCTCTCCCATTGCATTCAGTGAACTCAAAGATGCATATCGGCCACTCTTCATCTGAAAACATATCCGTACTGCTAGGTATCACTGTCGGCGTACCACTAACACTGCCGAAGAAACAAACCCAAGACAGAGCTAAGAGCAGTACTGAATGCAAGCCTGAAGGCGAAGAGTTGCGAGGCTACTAGTGTTATCAGCAGCAGGTAGCGTGAGCGAATGGAAACTAGGGACACAGCGCACCCCAAACACATCTGCACTGCTGTGCATTATTTTCGGTGCAATACAAAGCTGAGTGGGGCACGAGGCCAAACGAAGTACAGTAACTCTGTTCAAATGGTTCAAATGGCTCTGAGCACTATGCGACTTAACATCTGAGGTCATCAGTCCCCTAGAACTTAGAACTACTTAAACCTAACTAACCTAAGGACAGCACACACATCCATGCCCGAGGCAGGATTCGAACCTGCGACCGTAGCAGTCCCGCGGTTCCGGACTGAGCGCGTAGAACCGCTAGACCACCGCGGCCGGCTCAGTAACTCTGTAACGAGTCGCCCGAGACCGAGGGTCCCTCATACCAAAATACTCAGAAGGTGTCCCATAACAACCTCTGTAAGTTTGTCGGTGGAGCTTCGGTTCAACCTGTATATTACCTAATATAACAAAGTCACAAATGTATATTGGTGGGGTAAACTCAAATCAAGCGCGGTGTGTGCTCTTTTGTACTCTGTACAGACAAAATAAAACCACGGTACATTGATATTAATGAAATAATCAATAGCTACAATTTATTAGAAAGTGGTCTTCATGACTGAGGGTATTCAGAGTTATCTGTAGCGTCTGTTCTAATCAGAGTGGTAAGCGGGCTTAAAATACTCAGTTTCCGGCAAAAATGATTTGCTCTTTCAGCGTGTGACATTTCATTTATGCACACTGTCCCCTCCAAAGCCTATTACCACACCGTCGACCCCTACGAATACAAAGTAACCACACATAATGCTACTAATCATAATGATACTAATCCAGGAATTTGCCACAGGTAAACCTGAAATTATATTCAAGATTTCTCAGGCAATCTTCCGTGTAGCGATTGACGTGATTACGCTCACAAAACTGAGTGAGATACCTGCTGCTGCATTCATCCTGTCTCAGTCCCTTCTGAACCATTGCTTCCCTTTCGTGCCCCTCGGCTCTTTATAAACACCGTCTGGTTTCTGCAGATGTTGCAAATAGCCTTTCGCTCCCCTTATTTTACCCCTGCTTCAGAATTTCAAAGAGCGTATTGTCAAAAGCTTTCTCTTAGTCTGCGAATGCTATAAACGTAAGTTTGCCTTTCCTTAACCTATCTGTTAAAAAATAAGTCTTAGGGTCTGTATTGCCTCGCGTGTTCCTACATTTCTCCGAAATCCAAACTGATCTTCCCCGCGGTCGGCTTCTACCAGTTTTCCATCCTTCTGCAAAGAATTCGTGATAGTATTTTGCAACCAAGACTTATTAAACTGATATTTCGGCAATTTGAACACCCGTCAGCAACCGCTTTCATTGGAATTATTACATTCTTCTTGATTATTGCATTCGTTATTACGTTCTTCCTTCAACGTGTCCTCCCACAATTTCTACACGATGTGCCACTGAGAATTCATCAGCTTACGTGGTTACAACATGACGGGGTGCCGGCACGCTTTGCATTCGATGTTAGGAAACACACTGAAGTGGTTTTAGGGCGACAACGGACTGATCGCGGGGGTCCTGTTCCATGGCCAGCCGTAACACCATTCCTCCTGGAGCATGTCGAGAGTGTAGTTTACGAGACTTCGGTGGATACTCGCACGGTCCAACTTGCTGTTATCATCATCATTATTATTATTAAATTCCCTTTACTTCACGTCTATGGCCACAATTCTTTTTGTCATCAGACTACCCGTTTCGGTCTATAATGACCATCTTCAGATCTGTTTTATAAAAGCATGTCCTAATATAATGCTTTTATAAAACAGGTCTGAAGATGTTCATTCTAGACCGAAACCGGTAGTCTAATTTAAAAAAAAATTATGACCATAGACGTTAAGTAAAGGAAATATATTCTACATTCGGGTCACTGTTTTATTCGCGACCTTGTCGCAGCTTGTGATTATTATTATTTTATTATTATTTTCGATTATTCCCATTTAAAGAGAGCGTTTGAACTTGAAGAATTCCTTTATGATGATTGCTTGATTGTTTATGTTTTTTCTGAGCCCAAATTTTCTTCATGTGTTCATTGTGTTGTTTCTTTCGCTCCGCTGTCCATTTGCATCCTGGTCTCTTCTTTGTTGTGGTGTTAAATTTATGTTTTTTGATGATGTTCCTGAATTCAGTTCTATTTTCTGCATCGTTTACTGTTATGTATGCTTGTCTGAGGTCCTCTTCAACTTCTTTTATCAATTTTGTTTTTCCCCTGCCTGAGTTGATGACTTTAAGAATTCGCTTTGAAATTCTGTTCTCATTCATCCTGTGGATATGTCCGTAGAACTGCATCCTCCTTTTCCTTATTGTATCCGTAATCTTGTCTGTGTATTTATATAGTTCTGATGTTGGTCTCTTCTTCCAGATTTCTTGCTCTTGTATCGGGCCAAAAATTTTCCTGAGAATTTTCATTTCTTGTTTCTCTATTTCTTTGATTTTTAGTTTGCCCACCTATTTGTGTTCCAGATGCATACAGTGCCTCCGGAAGTACGACAGTGTTGTAGTGCCTCAATTTTGCGTTAATGGATATGGACTTATTGTTATAATAGTTCCACGTGAGTGTATATGCTTTCTGTAGTTTTTTTTATTCTTTCCTGATTGGCCTTTAGGTTGATACCTGAGGGCTGGATGATTTCTCCCAGGTACTTAAAATGTGGTACTTGTACGATTGTCCCATGGGTTGTCACAATAGGCAATTTGTCTTGTGGCACTCTTTCTATGTACTGGGTTTTCTCATACGAGATTTGCAGGCCAGTTCTTTGTGCAATTTCGAGTAACTTCTGTATGGCGTTAGTGGCTTCTTTTCTATTATTTGTGAGGATTGCAAGGTCATCTGCAAAAGCTAAACACTTCACATTGAATCTATTATCTTTTCTAATGCCAATTTGGATTCCTTTGACTTCTTTTTCCCATGTCCTGATAATTTTTTCAAGAATGATATTAAAGAGTAATGGTTAAAGTCCGTCACCATTATTATTATTATTATTATTATTATGGTTGACACTGAAGTAGCACGCCGAACACCTGGGAATACTTGATCTCGTAAGAGAGTCCACGGTGCGTCGCTGTACTCTCTGTAGTGATCAGGGCGGTCGGCAATTTGAGCAATACCTGTAACAGAACAGTTCTGCTTTCGTCATGTGCTGTACTGTGCACTCACTGACCACAATGAAAACACTGGAAGTTACATGTTTCGACTGTGGATTGTGATATTCCTCTGTGTTGTGATTCGTTCGTTTTAATTGTTGCATGCCGAGCGGAGTGGCCGCGCCATTAAGATGTGCTATGTCACGGACTGCGCGGCCCCTCCCGCCGGAGGTTCGAGTCCTCCCTCGGGCATGGGGGTGTGTGTGTTGTTCTCAGTTTAAGTGGTGTGTAAGTCTAGGGATCGATGGACCGATGGCGTCAGCAGTTTGGTCCCTTAGTAATTCACACACATTTGAATTGTTGCATATTACGGACTTCTCCACTGTTACGAAGGTATTTTCACAGAAACAAGAGCGATTGCGGTAACATGCCGAAAAAAATCGCAATTAATTGTTGCTCTGTAACATGGCGCCGGAGACCGTGAATCCCTTGCACCGAAATTCTCTGAAGGCCCCCTCGTAGAACCCCTGGAGCTGTGGTTCACCCTATACGCCCTCGTTAGCAGCATGACTGGTGTGCTGGTTAGGCTTGCAAACTACACGTCGGCGCAGCCAGTAAGCAGGTGGCTCGCCAGCCAGGTGTCGCGTAGCGCGTCCCATGCGACTGCCCTGGCCGGGCCCTGCTTGCCTCAGCTCGTGGCGGGGCATTCTCCGCCACCACGGCTGCTGAGGCGTGACCCGCTCAAGGCCGCGGACACTCTTTGTTTGAACAAGCAGCGAGCGGGCGGCGGGCCCAGGCTGCTAACCTGCCGAGCCCCGTACCACACAGACCGCCCGTCCACTCGACGTCAGTCTGTCAGGCAATTTGGTAGTGTCACGTCCTCACTTCGGGCTACACGAACGCTGCTTAGCTCCATGTTATACCCAAGTTTTCACTATTACAACCCGTACACGTAGCAACGTGTTCATGATTCATGAAAAATGTACACCGTTTACAGCACCTAAATACAAAAATGGTTCAAATGGCTCTGAGCACTATGGGACTTAACATCTATGGTCATCAGTCCCCTAGAACTTAGAACTACTTAAACCCAACTAACCTAAGGACATCACACACATCCATGCCCGAGGCAGGATTCGAACCTGCGACCGTAGCGGTCGCGCAGTTCCAGACTGAAGGGCCTAGAACCGCTCGGCCACCAAGACCGGCACCTAAATACACTGCAAGTAATAAAAGTAAAGTACCTATGAGGAGAGACGGGCACGAGAGGTTATGTGAAGAAATTTCAGTGGTTGTAAAATCGAGTCAAATTTACAAGCAGCTTCACATGCTGAGCCCACTCATCAATATGACGATTCATCTTCAATAAAATTCTTCAGGGTATCAGACCGCATCGTCATAATTTAAAATGCGCCAACGTTTCGGCCAGCGTTGCAGCTAGCCTTCATCAGGGCCTTACGTTAACTGCTAAATGAACACACTTGATTCCTTAAATAGCTGCACGAGAAAACCGTGTCGTTACTTGATTGGCTGTAAAGGGAGGAGGAGGAGGGGTGAAAGGTATGCTTTATTGGTGTTTCCTTTATTATCTGTCATTGGCTGAAATAGCTGTTTTCTATTGGTCTTTATATTAATCCACCCCATTGGAGGAGACGGACGAATAGCGAACAGGTGATGGCTGTGACGTCACACTGTTTCCATGCTGTCCAGAAGCCGGCTGCGGCGTCCCATTGCTCTGTGCGCTCGCGACCACTGCGGCTCTCCGCGTGTCTGCATGGGCCGCCACGGCTCTGCCGCCGCTCCGTAGCCCTGCTATTGCAGGCAGCCAAGACCTCGGAAGCTTGTACCCGTCCTCTCTATTCATGTTGGCGGGTCTTTTGGCTATTTCTATCGCCTCTCTAATCTTTCTTTTGAAAGTGAGAGGCTGTTTCGCCAGGACGCGGGCTTCTTGAAAAAATATTGGTTTCCCGCACTTGTCTCGGTGTTCCGCCACTGCTGACTTAGTGTGTTGTTTCAGGCGGATATATCTTTCATGTTCCGAGAGCCTTGTGCTAATCGGACGTCCCGTCTCACCTATGTAGACTAATCCACACGCACAACCAATTTCATACACGCCAGCTGTGTGTAGTTTGTCAACTGCGTCCTTGGTAGAACCGAGCATGTCTGATATTTTGTTTCTGCTTCGGAAAATTGGTTTGATGTCGGCTTTTCGTAGAATTTTGCCAATACGTTCGGTGACCCCTTGTACATATGGTAACACAGCAATGCTCTGTGCCTCCTTCTCCTCTTCCCTATTAATCTTCTCCCTTGTCGACATGGTGCTGTCTATCATCTGCTTCCCATAGCCATTAGTTCCGAAGATGGACCTGAGGCGTTCAAGTTCTGTCTTCAGATGTTCTTCGTCGCTTATCCTGTACGCTCTCTTCGTTAGCGTGTGCAGGGCGGACTTCTTCTGCGTGGGGTGATGGTGGGAGGAGGCGTGAAGGTACCTGTCCGTATTGGTTGGTTTCCTGTACACTTTGTGGCCAAGTTTACCATCAGGTTTTCGATAAACTTCCACGTCGAGAAAAGGCAGCACCCCATTCTTCTCTGTTTCCATTGTAAACTGAATTTTCCTATGCTGTTGGTTAAGGTGCTTGTGGAAGTTCTGTAACTCCTCTTCTCCGTGGGGCCAGATGACGAAAGTATCATCGACATAGCGAAGCCAACAATTTGGGCGTAATGGTGCGGACTGGAGGGCTGTTTCCTCAAATGCCTCCATGAAAATTTCTGCTGCGATAGGCGATAGGGGTGAGCCCATAGCTACACCGTCAGTTTGTTCATAAAATTGACCTCTCCACTTGAAATAGGTGGTCGTCAGACAGTGGCGCACAAGCTCACATATATCAGGTGCCACGCGTTCTTCTAGGATGTTCACAGTATCTGACACTGGGACATTCGTGAATAGGGATTTGACGTCGAAACTAACCATCAGATCTTGGTCCGTAACACGCATTTCCTTTAGGAGAGACACGAAGTGAGTGGAATCCTTAACGTAGGACTCGGTTTGGTGCACTAGGTGTCGGAGCCTAGGTGCCAGTTCTTTCGCTAGGTAGTAGGTCGGCGAATTTATACTGTTTACTATGGGCCTTAAGGGGAAGTCGGTTTTGTGTACCTTCGGTACACCATATATCCTTGGTGCCTGTGTCACTTGCGGGATGAATCTTCTGGCCTTGTCGAAGTTGATTCTAGAGTGCTTGAGCAGTGCCTGCGTCGTTTTGATTACCTTGGCCGTCGGATCTCCCTGAAGTTTCTTGTAGATAGGTTCTGCGAGAATATCTTCCATTCGTTTGTTGTAATCAGTTGTGTCCAGGACTACAGTGGCGTTGCCCTTATCTGCCTGCACCACTACTAAGTGGGGGTTGTCCCTGAGTTCCTTGATGGCACGGTATTCCTCAGCGTTGATGTTTTGCTTCGGTGGCTTTGCTTTATTCAGAACTCTGACCGTTTCCTGCCGGATCTTCTCCGCCTCGGCCTGTGGCAGATGACGTACCGAAGCCTCTACGGATTCTATGATATCTTCTTTTGGAACTCGCTTAGGTGCGACTGCGAAATTCATCCCCTTGGCCAGAATTGCTGTGGTTGCTTCGCTCAAGGTGTGGCTGGAGAGGTTGACCACTGTCCGTCGCCTGTCCAGCGTCAATATTTCGTCCGTGGCTTTCTGTTGTAGTTTGTCGTACTTTCTCATCTGTCGGTTAGTAATACTATTGCTGGTCCTTGATGCTTGCTGAAAGGTTAACCTGTCGACTTTATCCCAGTCTTCCATCTGAAGTTTTCCGGCCAGCAAGCATCAAGGACCAGCAATAGTATTACTAACCGACAGATGAGAAAGTACGACAAACTACAACAGAAAGCCACGGACGAAATATTGACGCTGGACAGGCGACGGACAGTGGTCAACCTCTCCAGCCACACCTTGAGCGAAGCAACCACAGCAATTCTGGCCAAGGGGATGAATTTCGCAGTCGCACCTAAGCGAGTTCCAAAAGAAGATATCATAGAATCCGTAGAGGCTTCGGTACGTCATCTGCCACAGGCCGAGGCGGAGAAGATCCGGCAGGAAACGGTCAGAGTTCTGAATAAAGCAAAGCCACCGAAGCAAAACATCAACGCTGAGGAATACCGTGCCATCAAGGAACTCAGGGACAACCCCCACTTAGTAGTGGTGCAGGCAGATAAGGGCAACGCCACTGTAGTCCTGGACACAACTGATTACAACAAACGAATGGAAGATATTCTCGCAGAACCTATCTACAAGAAACTTCAGGGAGATCCGACGGCCAAGGTAATCAAAACGACGCAGGCACTGCTCAAGCACTCTAGAATCAACTTCGACAAGGCCAGAAGATTCATCCCGCAAGTGACACAGGCACCAAGGATATATGGTGTACCGAAGGTACACAAAACCGACTTCCCCTTAAGGCCCATAGTAAACAGTATAAATTCGCCGACCTACTACCTAGCGAAAGAACTGGCACCTAGGCTCCGACACCTAGTGCACCAAACCGAGTCCTACGTTAAGGATTCCACTCACTTCGTGTCTCTCCTAAAGGAAATGCGTGTTACGGACCAAGATCTGATGGTTAGTTTCGACGTCAAATCCCTATTCACGAATGTCCCAGTGTCAGATACTGTGAACATCCTAGAAGAACGCGTGGCACCTGATATATGTGAGCTTGTGCGCCACTGTCTGACGACCACCTATTTCAAGTGGAGAGGTCAATTTTATGAACAAACTGACGGTGTAGCTATGGGCTCACCCCTATCGCCTATCGCAGCAGAAATTTTCATGGAGGCATTTGAGGAAACAGCCCTCCAGTCCGCACCATTACGCCCAAATTGTTGGCTTCGCTATGTCGATGATACTTTCGTCATCTGGCCCCACGGAGAAGAGGAGTTACAGAACTTCCACAAGCACCTTAACCAACAGCATAGGAAAATTCAGTTTACAATGGAAACAGAGAAGAATGGGGTGCTGCCTTTTCTCGACGTGGAAGTTTATCGAAAACCTGATGGTAAACTTGGCCACAAAGTGTACAGGAAACCAACCAATACGGACAGGTACCTTCACGCCTCCTCCCACCATCACCCCACGCAGAAGAAGTCCGCCCTGCACACGCTAACGAAGAGAGCGTACAGGATAAGCGACGAAGAACATCTGAAGACAGAACTTGAACGCCTCAGGTCCATCTTCGGAACTAATGGCTATGGGAAGCAGATGATAGACAGCACCATGTCGACAAGGGAGAAGATTAATAGGGAAGAGGAGAAGGAGGCACAGAGCATTGCTGTGTTACCATATGTACAAGGGGTCACCGAACGTATTGGCAAAATTCTACGAAAAGCCGACATCAAACCAATTTTCCGAAGCAGAAACAAAATATCAGACATGCTCGGTTCTACCAAGGACGCAGTTGACAAACTACACACAGCTGGCGTGTATGAAATTGGTTGTGCGTGTGGATTAGTCTACATAGGTGAGACGGGACGTCCGATTAGCACAAGGCTCTCGGAACATGAAAGATATATCCGCCTGAAACAACACACTAAGTCAGCAGTGGCGGAACACCGAGACAAGTGCGGGAAACCAATATTTTTTCAAGAAGCCCGCGTCCTGGCGAAACAGCCTCTCACTTTCAAAAGAAAGATTAGAGAGGCGATAGAAATAGCCAAAAGACCCGCCAACATGAATAGAGAGGACGGGTACAAGCTTCCGAGGTCTTGGCTGCCTGCAATAGCAGGGCTACGGAGCGGCGGCAGAGCCGTGGCGGCCCATGCAGACACGCGGAGAGCCGCAGTGGTCGCGAGCGCACAGAGCAATGGGACGCCGCAGCCGGCTTCTGGACAGCATGGAAACAGTGTGACGTCACAGCCATCACCTGTTCGCTATTCGTCCGTCTCCTCCAATGGGGTGGATTAATATAAAGACCAATAGAAAACAGCTATTTCAGCCAATGACAGATAATAAAGGAAACACCAATAAAGCATACCTTTCACCCCTCCTCCTCCTCCCTTTACAGCCAATCAAGTAACGACACGGTTTTCTCGTGCAGCTATTTAAGGAATCAAGTGTGTTCATTTAGCAGTTAACGTAAGGCCCTGATGAAGGCTAGCTGCAACGCTGGCCGAAACGTTGGCGCATTTTAAATTATGACGATGCGGTCTGATACCCTGAAGAATTTTATTGAAGAAGACAACGGCCGCGGAAGCCTACGCTTACATGACGATTCATACTCTCTGGCCTAGATGCGTGACCTGATTCGGTTGGCAATGTGGCCGGCAACTGCTGTAACTGGTCCTTGAAATCCTGGATACTGACACAGGGACGGACATGATGTCTGAACTGGTACCCCCACGATCTACCGGGGGCTGACACATTACAGAGACACGTGACATGTGTAAACGAGCACTGTCCTGCCGTGTCCAGAAGTCATACTCGATGGTTCCCCACATCTGGAGCAACACCACTCTACCTGTCCTAAAAAGACTGAAGAATCTTATCTCTCGCCATATCATCGCCATACGATGGTCATTTGGTTTAGGGCAAAATCTTGATTATCGCTGACTGTCATTCATCGGCTTTCCACGCTTCCTAGCCACGGCAACACTATAAATGCAGTCCTTCGTGCTGTGGTGTTTACGGCACCCTAAATGTGGAACACTAATTCCCTAGTCCGGCTGCTGGTAACTGTCACGGTACGTCACATAAATGGACATTTAGAGAAAGGGAAAGGAAGTTTTTGTTATGAGACGTGTGAATTATAAATTATTTCAAGACTGTGTACGTGTGCGCGATGTATAACAAATAGTAAAGAACGTAAGTTATTATTATAAAAACACAAACATCGATGTAATTAACAAAACAGTTTTTTGGTATAATCTCTGTGTAACATAGGACATGGAGATCAGAGACAATGCTTTCATTGAACTAGTTCTGCCGCGCGGAGTAGTCGCGCGGTTTGAGGCGTCATGTCACGGACTGTGCGGCCACTCCCATCGGAGGTTCGAGTCATCCCTCGGGCATGGGTGTGTGTGTGTGTGTCGTTCTTAGCATAAGTTAGTTAAAGTAATGTGTAAGTCTAGGGACCGATGACCTAAGCAGTTTGGTCCCTTAGGAATTCACACACATTTGAACTAGCTCTCCTGTTTTGTTTCGTCTAGCGGCAGGCCGCCATTGTAGTGCTGTCTGATAATTAACGTAAGTTTTATTTGTATTTTTGAAAAATATAATAGAAATTGTTTTTAGAAAGTGTGTATTATTGACTTAGTAGTCTCCTCTCATGATCGCAACCATAAATTACAATTAACAAAGTTTTTACAGAACTTCGTAGTGCAGGGAGCTCATCTCCCCTAGCAGGATTTGGTCGGCCATTACGCTGACGATTCATGTTATTAAATGTAAATGCGAGAGACTTCTCAATTTTGATCTTTCGTTAATTTGGAAGTTAAAATTAATTTCAGTAACCAAAATTCACAGCACTGAATGAGTTCAGTATGTTTCATTTTGGCCGCCTAATGGCAGACGAGAGTCTTTCCAGTTTTGCCTTGCAAATTATGAACAAGAAATATTGAAAATCATTACATTCCGCAATATCTCAGTTAATATTTATGTAATTTGATACATAAATAACCAGTAGCCCCTGAGACCCATATTAATAATTACAGTTTGCGTAAGAATACGCATATTTTCTTTTCTAAATAGCAGCGCTCACGCAAACTATTTATTAGAAGGCGGTGAGTCGCGCGCTGTGTTTAAAAAATGTTATATTGTACGTATTGGGGCTGCCGATGTCCGTACGAGTGTTATCGCGGTATAAGTTAATTAAAAGTCTCATGCTAGCCCACAGTATTTAAAGCCACCCCGAACCAAAGTCGTAAAAAATATAATTATAAAAACAAAAATATATAATTATCCCGTGATAAAGTGCACCCTGACACACACACACACACATCCACATATACCGTGATATAACCTCCGACTGATGGGGGGAGAACAGAATGCTGCAGGGGGTCCGTTACTTGTTCTCGGATAGCCGGCGCGGGTGTGAACAGGTTACAATGCGACTGGTGCACAATAAGGCGACCCTGTCTTGTGGTGGTCACACACGATCGGCCGGAACCTTGACAAGGTATATGCCTGCCCTCGTGACCCCATGTGGTCCAACAGCGGGCCACTGTCACATCCGAATGTCTCGTGAATCAGGATTTTGCACAATTCGATGAGCCGGCGAAATGGAGACGTACAGTGAGACCCCGTTCAAATTCTTTCAGGCATTGATAACGCTGTCTCGCGAGTACGCAGCCTCTCCTGATCACCCAATATCTGAAGCTCTTCGCGCCCCTTACATGAGCTATCAAGCCTGGTAACAGTTTACGTTCCAGGGGTGAAGCGTGGCAGGGGTCCGGTGATGATTTGGTATGAGCGGCCATATCATGGTATTTAACGGGCCCAATGATTACTCTGCAAGGCCGCATTGCTGCCAAGGATTATGCGAACATTCTGGCCGATCAGGTACACCGCGTCGTACAATGTTTGTTCCGCAATGGTGATCCTGTGTTCCAAGCCAACAGGGTCCGTGTTCACACAGTGCATATCGTCCATCACTGGTTGTATCAGCACGAGGATTAATTGCCACATGTACCTTGTCCACCGTGGTCTACTTTGGAGAGATGGGTGCGTCATCGCTATATACCTCCATCATCGTTAGCTGGACTTGGCATTATTTTGCAGGAAGAATGGTATAAGATCCTGTTAAAAACCACACAGCGCGCGTGTTTATCCATTGCGAGATGACTGGAAGCTGTTTTGAATACCATAGCGTCTCCTAGACCACGTTAGGCGTGGTAATGTGTTGTGTTTTTGGTGTTTCCAGATTTCCGTACAAGTCCTATCCTAGTAACATTAATCCTTAGTCAGTACTTTTATTCCAAATAACCATAGATGTATGCAGATCTGGTTTCAAATCATTGTCTCACCTGGATGCGTATAGCTGAATACCGTAATGTGTAGAAAAGTATGGAAGAGGTCTTTTCCCAGGAGTGTGTGTCGAGTGTCTAATGATAACGGTGAATTAAGTGCTGGCTGTTTGCTTTATGCTGATCGAATCTTCGTGAAATACCTGGCACAGGTCGTTAAAAGCACTCTTTGGACACTTGCAGTGTTGTATGTACCTGCTGTGAGCAAGTACTCTGCACAGGGGTGGCCCAGCAGTCTGTCACGGTCGCTACGATTCAATCAGTCTCCTGTCGGGACCCCGCTGCGCTCCCAATTAGCGAGTCGGCACACCAGGCGGGGACGCGGCTCACGCAAATTACCCCGCCATTACCCGCCGCAACGACGGGCTTTACCCGCAACGGCGCCAAATTACCCGGTCGTGTCAAGCCGTCTCGTCTGGCAGCATTGTGTTACACTGGGAGCGTGCCTAAGCGACTCCTATGACCACCGCCATCTCGCTTATCCCTCTCCTCCCAAGCCACCGTCATCACATGCACGCCGATGTTCAGTTCCTCCGTAAACTCTGCCTCTCACATTAGCCTTAGTTAGCAGAGCCGTACTCGAGATGCGATGCCACATATCTGAGCACTGAAACTATATTCTTTGTGTTGCGCGGAGCCGGCCGATGTGGCCGAGCGGTTCTAGGCGCAACAGTCTGGAACCGGGCGACCGCTACGGTCGCAGGTTCGAATCCTGCCTCGGGCATGGATGTGTATGATGTCCTTGGGTTAAATACGTTTAAGTAGTTCCAGGTTCTAGGGGGACTGATGACCTCAGAAGTTAAGTCCCATAGTGCTCAGAGCCATTTGAACCATTTTTGTTGCGCGGAACACGCAGCATTAACAGTTGTCAACCTAAGTACTCCTCAGGTTACTGAATATTGTGTGGTGGAAGGTACGCAGTGCAAAGATGTTAGTAGTTACCACTCGACACGATACTTTGTATCACCCTTGTTTCTGATATTCTAATGATAGGCCATGCCAGAGAAGTATAAATACAGTTTTTAAAACAACTAGATTCTTATTATTTAGCGCTCGTTTAATCGGGTAATGATCGCACGTCTCCTCTAGACCTTTTGTGGCAAGCTGAATTAAAAAAGTGCTGAGTCCCTTCCCTTTTCCGATCGAGAATGGTATGCTGGAAGGAAGACTTTCGGTACTACAGCCAGAATATCTCTAACTTACAATCGTGGCCATTACAAGAGATATACAGAGTGTTTCAGATAAGGTGATTTTGCCTGTACCTACAGTATATTTGGACAGATGAACGTAAGAAACAGTACTCTTTCTGCGGTGTTCTGAATGTAGTTTATTTAGCAATTTTTCAGTGAGTTACAGCAAAGAGCTACAATTTCTTTAATGAAACATAATTTTTCCTATAACGCAGCTAATGATTTAAATCAACTGTGTACATATCAATTTCATTTATGGAGCTATAAAACGTTCGTAGTTTCAGGGGTGGCTGCAACATGATTCACTGTTTTCATATGGATTTTTGGTGACAGAGAGTTAATTTAAACGAATACCCATTTTCTTGAATGCACGACTCAGCGCATCTTCTAAACGACTTTCGGACTTTCGACTAGGTGTAGAGTTATTGATGTCACGCTTCCTCGATGCGCGGTTTCGAGTAGTGTTCGGTTAGATATCTTGTTGAATTCTTAAACATCTACAACATACCCCACAAGCCACCTGACGGTGTGCTGCAGAAGGTATTCTGGTATCACTATCCGATACCGCTTTCCATGTTTCAATCACAAATGGCGCGTGGGAAGAATGACTGTTGGGAAACCTCCGAATTAGCGCCAGTTTCTCGAACTTTCTCGTCGTGGTTATTTCGCGAGACGTATCTGGAAGGAGGTAATATGTTGTCCGACTCTTCCCTGAACAAAGAGTTCTCTCGGGATTTCAGTACCGGTAGTGAACATTTTCCGTGATGGACAACGCCTCTCTTGTAGCTCTACCGCTGAAGTTTGCTAAGCATTTTCTTAACACACTCGCGCCGACTAAACGATGCCGTGACGAAACGTGCCGCTCTTCGTTGATCTTGTCTGCTTCTTCTATCTATTCAACCTGGTAAAGGTCTGTAAACGACATGCTGAAGGGTCAGATGAAGCAGCAATTCTCCAGACCGATGATACCTCTCCAACTTCTGGAATCTCGGTATGGGGAACTACTGGGGAACAGGAGGACCGATTTGGTAATTGTTGTAGGGAGGCCGGATGCCAGCTAATACGTCTCAAGAGTGATGAACCTTGAGGGCATAGCCTTCACGACCACGGTACCTGTTGGCGTATTCCAGGAGAATAAGACAAGACCCTGCAGTTCACACCATATATGCCTTTAAGAATGTACGGATCCTTGACTGGCCTGATTCGCCATTCACAGAGGATGTCTAGCACACGATGGGAAGATGTGTGCTTTCATACTACCCTCCAGGAGGCGATCTTCGAGAATTGACACGGCATGTGTTTCAGGCACGGCAAGAACCTCGTCAATACGACATTCCGAGGCTTTTTGCTTCTATGCCAAGAGTACGAGTGTGCTCGTGTCGGTCAACACCCGCTACTGACGTAGATAATGAGCATAATTTTACTCGTTTAACACTCGTTTGTGTGACCAACATCTCCACACAGTTTGATAAATGTACTTTCCATCAGCGAAGGTCCCAGATTGATGAGCAATACTCCAGAAGAATCGGCCGAACAAGTGTTTTGTAAGCCACTTCTTTCATGGGTGAATTATATTTCCTTAATATTATTCCTACGAATCTCAGCCTGGTATCTGCTTCGTAAACGCACTGGACTCGCATTCGGGAGGACGACAGTTCAAACCTGCCGTCCGACCATCCTGATTTAGGTTTTCCGTGATTTCCCTACATCGCTTAAAGCAAACGCTGGGATGGTCCCTTGGAAAGGGCACGGCCGCTTTCCTTCTCCATCTTTCTCCCTAATCCGTACGTGTCTTCCGTCTCTAATGACTTCGTTGTCGATGGGAAGTTAAACACTAATCTCCTACTGCTCCGTCTGACCGCTTCAGGCATATGCGAGACTCACCACTGAACACTCCAGAGCAGCACTCCGAGTTGACTGTGGCTCTGTCTGTTTCCTGTGGTATGGAAACTCGAGGTCTCAACCTAATTTCCATCAATCTGTTGCCGACACTTTGTGATAGTCTGCCAGAAACCTCTGCTCGTACTTCATCTGTTGTCATCCGTCTGTTCGTCAGAGCGACACTGTTGTCGTGAGTTCGTCTCGGCTCTCTCATACTGCAACCATCGCTCTCCAGCCAGCTAATTGTCAGTGCAATGTGTCGGTATGACAGGCGAAATTGGGACGTGCAACCCTCGTGTTTCTCTTCACGAATTGGTAACACTATTTTTTGGCCGTTAGACCACGATGACAGTCGGCAACTTCAGAACCGCCATCAGGCCTATTAGTGTCAGACGCGTTGTAGTTGTTGAGGTGGTCTTCAGTCCTGAGACTGGTTTGATGCAGCTCTCCATGCTACTCTATCCTGTGCAAGTTTCATCATCTCCCAGTACCTACTGCAGCCTACATCCTTCTGAATCTGCTTAGTGTATTCATCTCTTGGTCTCCCTCTACGATTTTTACCACCCACGCTGCCCTCGAATACTAAATTTGTGATCCCTTGATGCCTCAGAACATTCTAGATTTCCAGATGACAACGGAGTGAGTTATTACTTCTTCTCAACATCCAAATCCATCCACTGATGTGCAAACACAGTCTTCATTCGCTGTTATTACAAGAGAGTGTAAAGCCAATTCATCATTACGAGACACCATTATCAATCAGAACAAGAGGAAAATGCGCCCTGATCACGGAGACTCCCTAAAAAAAACGAACTCAGTGCAACAAAAGCTTCTTCCCGGCAGGCTATGGAAACTGAAGGCGGACGACTATAGCAAAAAGAGTCAAAGGAGGCTGAAGACATGTGAGACAAACACCTCTTCTGAAGCTGAGAATAAAACGCCTTGTCTTATTTGCAAAGAGATCTACTCGTCAACAGGAAAATCAGATGATCGAGTAAAGTATTTAAAGTGTAAGAAGTGGGCCCATGACGATTGTACAGGGTGGACTGAAGGTGAATTGCACGTGTAGCGGTGCGTCCCATGCCTAATATGGTTCAAATGGCTCTGAACACTATGGGACTTAACATCTGAGGTCATCAGTCCTCTAAACCTAACCAACCTAAGGACATCACGCACATCCATGCCCGAGGCAGGATTCGAACCTGCGACCGTAGCGGTCGCGTGGTTCCAGACTGAAGCGCCTAGAACCGCTCGGCCACAACGGCCAGCCCATGCCTAAGACGGAAAGTACAACATTTCCCACTTGTGTCCCACAGAGTACTTGCTTTTACCCATGGCACGGGATATAACTGTGTACTGCATAGTGTTGAGTTACATTACATATAATTTAAACCATCAAAAATAAGTCGTCTTAGGTCATATATTTTGTTAATCACTTGTTTATGTTTCACTGAAATAAGTTCGATGTCTGAAAAATGAAAATTGTCACTGATATCTAGCTTTCTCCTTAACTACCCGATTATACGCCAACTTCACCTAGCCACACGTTCCATATACGAGGGTAATCCCAAAAGTAAGGTCTCCTATTTTTTTATAAGTACATAGACCTGTTTGTTTCTACAATCGTTTACATCAATTTACAGCTTGAACATTTAGTTACGTTTCGACATAATCACCATTTCTGCCGATGCCTTTTTGTAGACGCTGTGGCAGTTTTTGTCTGCCCATGTCATACCAGCTCGCCGCCATGCTGTTAAGAAAGTTATGAACCTCTTCTTTCACTTCATCGTCGGAGTTGAATCGCTTTCTGGCCAAAGGTTTCGTCATCTGTGACAACTAAGTCCAAAAAGTTGTTTTTTTCGGCTGCAAGGCGGTGAAGAAATGCGCGGGTAGCATCAACTCGTTGCCGCATGTCGTCTTCCGTCAACATGCGTGACACCCACCTTGCGCACACCTTCCGGTAGTTTAATGTTTCCGTTAAAATTCTGTGAGCGATGCTTCGGAAAACTCAGGAACCAACGTGCAGAGATCATCCAGGGTGATCCGCCGATCTTCAAGCATGCTTTGCTCAACCTTCAACACTGTCTCCTCAGAAACTGACGGTCTCCCGCTCCTTTGTTCGTCGTGAATTTCGGTCCGACCAGCTGCAAAGTCTCTACTACACTTACGAACATTTTTGACATCCATGCACTACTCACCATACACTTCCGTGAACTGGCGATGGATTTCAATCGGCGCAGTGCCCTTTGCGTTCAAAAACCGAATAACTGCGCGCAATTCCCACTTGGCGGCAACACACAATGTGAGCTCCATTCTCAACGGCTGCCTAGCCAAGACAGCACCTCATCGCGGCGTGCGCATGTTTGCAAACAGCGCGTGAAGCACTCTTCATAACAATGTGACCAACTGCCACACAAACAGAGTTCTGTACTTATAAAAAAAAAAGGAGACCTTACTTTTGGGATTACCCTAGTAACAATGGTCCGGCCTTCATCAAAGTGTGAAAGATGACAATAAGCTTCGTGAGCACGTTCTCTGCGCATGGTGTGTTGCGATATCCATCTGAAAAATTGCACTAACATTAAAAACTCCCAGTAGCCTTCACTGACTCACACCCTCGTCTCTAGGGTATACAGAGAATTTGCAGCATTAGAAAATTGCAGCGAAATGCGGGAAGACCTGCAGCGGATAGGCACTTGGTGCAGGGAGTGGCAACTGACCCTCAACATAGACAAATGTAATGTATTGCGAATACATAGAAAGAATTTCTAAAATCAATGGGGGAAGTGGCAACAAAACGACTATTCAAGTTGGTGTGTAGAATACATGAGTCTGGCGATATACTATCCGACTTTCGGAAAAGCATCATCCACACAATTCCGAAGGCGGCAAGAGCTGACAAGTGCGAGAATTATCGCACAATCAGCTTAACAGCTCATGCATCGAAGCTGCTTACAAGAATAATATACAGAAGAATGGAAAAGAAAACTGAGAATGCGCTAGGTGACGATCAGTTTGGCTTTAGGAAAAGTAAAGGCACGAGAGAGGCAATTCTGACGTTACGGCTAATAATGGAAGCAAGGCTAAAGAAAAATCAAGACACTTTCATAGGATTTGTCGACCTGGAAAAAGCGTTCGACAATATAAAATGGTGCAAGCTGTTAGAGATTCTGAAAAAAGTAGGGGTAAGCTATAGGGAGAGACGGGTCATATACAATATGTACAACAACCAAGAGGGAATAATAAGAGTGGACGATCAAGAACGAAGTGCTCGTATTAAGAAGGGTGTAAGACAAGGCTGTAGCCTTTCGCCCCTACTCTTCAATCTGTACATCGAGGAAGCAATGATGGAAATAAAAGAAAGGTTCAGGAGTGGAATTAAAATACAAGGTGAAAGGATATCAATGATACGATTCGCTGATGACATTGCTATCCTGAGTGAAAGTGAAGAAGAATTAAATGATCTGCTGAACGGAATGAACAGTCTAATGAGTACACAGTATGGTTTGAGAGTAAATCGGAGAAAGACGAAGGTAATGAGAAGTAGTAGAAATGAGAACAGCGAGAAACTTAACATCAGGATTGATGGTCACGAAGTCAATGAAGTTTAGGAATTCTGCTACCTAGGCAGTAAAATAACCAATGACGGACGGAGCAAGGAGGACATCAAAAGCAGACTCGCCATGGCAAAAAAGGCATTTCTGGCCAAGAGAAGTCTACTAATATCAAATACCGGCTTTAATTTGAGGAAGAAATTTCTGAGGATGTACGTCTGGAGTACAGCATTGTATGGTAGTGAAACATGGACTGTGGGAAAACCGGAACAGAAGAGAATCGAAGCATTTGAGATGTGGTGCTATAGACGAATGTTGAAAATTAGGTGGACTGATAAGGAATGAGGAGGTTCTACGCAGAATCGGAGAGGAAAGGAATATGTGGAAAACACTGATAAGGAGAAGGGACAGGATGATAGGACATCTGCTAAGACATGAGGGAATGACTTCCATGGTACCAGAGGGAGCTGTAGAGGGCAAAAACTGTAGAGGAAGGCAGAGATTGGAATACGTCAAACAAATAATTGAGGACGTAGGTTGCAAGTGCTACTCTGAGATGAAGAGGTTAGCACAGGAAAGGAATTCGTGGCGGGCCGCATCAAGCCAGCCAGTAGACTGATGACCAAAAAAAAAAATCATTATATGATAGCGGAGCAAACAGAGGTAGCAGTTACTTCTGTAAAATATCTGGGAGCATGCGTGCGGAACGATTTGAAGTGGAATGATCATATAAAATTTATTGTTGATAAGGCGGGTACCAGGTTGAGATTCATTGGGAGAGTCCTTAGAAAATGTAGTCCATCAACAAAGGAGGTGGCTTACAAAACACTCGTTCGACCTATACTTGAGTATTGCTCATCACTTTGGGATCCGTACCAGGTCAGGTTGACAGAGGAGATAGAGAAGATCCAAAGATGAGCGGCGCGTTTCGTCACAGGGTTATTTGGTAACCGTGATAGCGTTACGGAGATGTTTAGCAAACTCAAATGGCAGACTCTGCAAGAGAGGCGCTCTGCATCGCGATGTAGCTTGCTGTCCAGGTTTCGAGAGGGCGCGTTTCTGGATGAGGTCCAAAAATGGTCCAAATGGCTCTGAGCACTATGGGACTTAACTTCTGAGGTCATCAGTCCCCTAGAATTTAGAACTACTTAAACCTAACCAACCTAAGGACGTCACACACATCCATGCCCGAGGCAGGATTCGAACCTGCGACCGTATCGGTCGCGCGGTTCCAGACTGTAGCGCCTAGAACCGCTCGGCCACTACGGCCGGCTCTGGATGAGGTATCGAATATATTGCTTCTCCCTAGTTATACCTCCCGAGGAGATCACGAATGAAAAATTAGAGAGATTCGAGCGCGCACGGAGGCTTTCCGGCAGTCGTTCTTCCCGCGAACCTTACGCGACTGGAACAGGAAAGGGAGGTAATGACAGTGGCACGTAAAGTGGCCTCCGCCGCACACCGTTGGGTGGCTTGCGGAGTATAAATGTAGATGTGGATGTAGATGTAGGGATAGTTTTTTCCGTAGTGAAAGTAATCTCGCATAAGGATGAAGTTTTAAAGAACGAATCTCACAGGCAAGAAAAGCGTGGTGTTTCGAGTCCATTCCCGCCAGAAGCAACCCACTCGGCGGCCAGTGTGGGGACGCGGCGACACCCGCAGGACAGAGTTTTTAATTAGCGGAGGACCGCACCCAGCGCAGGACGCCGGACAGCGCGGCGCGTGTAATTGGCGCCCCTCCCGCGCCCTGGCGTGCAGATGGCATCAGATTTAGGGCCCGGCGCGAGGATAAACCAGCGCCGCCGCAGCCGCCGGCTTATTAACGCCGTGTCGGCAGCCGCCAGCGCTAACCGCCGGCGCCATCTCTCAGCTACTGGCCTTTAAGCACTTGTTCTGTAGCTGGAGCGCAGGTGGGAGGGCCAGTGCGTGATGCGTTGTGCTCGGGGAGGCATCTAGAATACACTGCGTATTGTGTGTCCCACGCCACAACTCTGCCGTTGCCTACCACCCTCAACATCGCGGCACAGTTCCTACTCTCGCCACTTAATGTAATTCTTGTGCACGGTTTATGCCACCCTTAATGAACACTACAGCAGCTAAGTAACCTCTCATATGTAGACGAACTGGTAAACCGACGCTACGGCGGGCCGCAAGATGAGACGCAGGCCCGTGAGAAGACGCAAGGGGGCTCACGCCAAATTCCTCACGGCAGCGTGAGTCAAAGCGACAATCGTCGCAAGTTGGATCGCAGTTTCAATACGCAGTTTGCTGAGGAACTTTGGCTCTGGCAGAGATGGCGACTACTTCTGCTATGTTAATAGATATAAGTTCAGAATCGGATTCCGATTCTGAGTTTGAGTTCGAAACGGTGTGTTACATCGCTTTGATGAAACAAAAAGCAGAAAAAAGTGCGTACATGAAAAGAAGACTAAGTCATGGGGAATTCGCTTTAACTAAGGAATTTGATGATGAAAAATTCACGAACTATTTTAGATTAAACCGTGATCAATGATCAATTCCAAGAAGTGCATCATCTCATCAAGAATGAAATTGACAGACAGGGATGCAACGCTACAAGGCTGATTGGAACCAAGGAGAAACTAGCTGTTTTTAAGGCAAGCTATTATGATTAACACATATCTCCATATATAAAAATGTTCTGTTGGTTTGTGTATAGCCACTAACCTCCGAAAGCTCTTGACCGATTGCTTTGAGATTTTGACACAACGTTGCATTCTAATACAGGATGGTAAAGGTACCTATTTCTTTAATATATTATATATAACCTATATACATGTAATTTTTCACGATTTTTTGTAACAATGTTTCCCCGTTATAAAATTTATATAAGAAATGTATTCGGACGACAGTTTCGATTGTACATTGATCAAAGACGTGGTTAAATCCATCTATTCCGTTTTCACTGGTAGATATGGAGGGCTACACGCTAGTAAGGAATGATATTGTAAGGAACCTAGGCATCTTTCTTGATAAACATTTAACCGGGACAGAGCACATACACGAAAATTTGCTACAGAGTTTTAACAATGTCAATGTAGAATGTTAACAACGAATTACAATGCAACTTACCATTTCGTATGTCCGTTTCCTTGGCCACTTCCTCCCACTTCTCAGCTTTCACTTCGTTTTCAAGTAATCTTCATGGCTTGTATCATACAGAACTTTGCGAACACGTACGACTTCAATTAGCTTTTCCTCCATTTCGAACTACCAACAGCCAGAACCATCGTGAGCCTCGCAGTAAACTGCGTTCAGGAGACTGCGGTCCGCAGAGTCACCAAGCGCAGGAACTGCGTCACGTCATGCTGCGCTCTAACGTGCGCAGGACCATTCAGTTGTGTGGTTCGCAAAAACTCACCGTGAGTCACCCTGCGTCACCTCACAGAGCTGCGTCTCATCTTGCGGCCAGCCTAAAGACGCACCCTGAAGGGCGTGCCGTGGTCAGACGCGGTAGAATGGCGCTACTGGCTGGAGCGTCCCGTGGTACGCTTCTGCTTGCCACTGTAAAACTGCCCTCCATCCACCTTCTCGACGTGCTTTCAGATGGGCCATGTTTTACGGCAATATTTGGCAGGAATAGCGTTGCCGCCAACATTGGAGCAGTGTGGCTGCACTTTTGCTGTATCGCCGGGCACTGTTGTTGGTGTTACACGTAGCTGCATTGCCGACGAGCTGCCGGTGTTGTCCACCAAGGTGGGGAAGATTTCGTATTGCAGGGCAATATTTCTGTGTGTCCTGTCTGCAAATGCTCCCCTCTTGCGCTCACGTTTGTTTGTTACGTCTCTAGCCGACAGCGCTGCAGTTTCTTGCCTGAGCTAAAACAATATTGTTTCGTTTTTGTGCGAAAGTTTGCGCGGTTACTTATAGCGATATGTTTTGTAATCGTTTGTTGCCATTCGCGTGTAGTGTACAGCAACGGAGAAATGGACAACGATGAGAAATATGAATTTTATAAAAACAATTCATCGATGACCAGAACTATGGGACATCGAAATTAATATATACGGAAACCTCACAAAAAAAGACGGCAAAATTGTTGATAACCTCGGAATCACGCTTGATGAAGGATACAAAAAAGTGCGGAATCTTCGAACCTATGCCAAATGCGAGGCAAAAGCTGCATAGGAAGAGTGCAAGCGGAGGTTGTCTTCATCCACAGGGTTTGCATTTGATAACGTGGATGCCAGGATAGTGTCATACTGTCTCCGACGAACCTGAAGTTGTGGTGTTCTCCGGTGGGAAAAAAAGAATATATATATATATATATATATATATATATATATATATATATATATATATATATAATCAACCTACTTTAATGAAATCTCCAAACCAGTTTTTCTTTTGTAAAGAAGAAACTGCTTCTTTTGTAAAGAGGACCGGAAATGATACAAACGAAATGGGGGGGGGGGGAGGCTAAAAGAGATCACGAATGACGAAACAACAACAACAAGTTTTTTTAATTAGAATCTCAGTTAACAGCGACTGAAATAAACGACGTTAAGAAAATGGTACACTGCATTCATCAGCAAAAACTGTTGATAATCTATACGAGTTCAAATATAGAGTCGTATTATGCGCGTTAAGCAATACGAGTGGGTCAGTTTTGGACTGACACATCGTAGCAATTACGGGACAACTTAACCCTTAATGTAGACAACTAACCACGGTGCAATTTGACTTATGTCGCCGGCCTGTGTGGCCGTGCGGTTCTAGGCGCTTCAGTCTGGAACCGCGTGGCCGCTACGGTCGCAGGTTCGAATCCTGCCTCGGGCATGGATGTGTGTGATGTCCTTAGGTTAGTTAGGTTTAAGTAGTTCTAAGTTCTAGGGGACTGATGACCACAGATGTTAAGTCCCATAGTGCTCAGAGCCATTTGAACCATTTGACTTATGTCATATTCACAAATCACTGCTAGAGGTGAAAGGGGCGATACGTGGCAAAAAAATCATACGACCTACAGGGTATCGAACCCGACACCTTCGGTTTTGTCCGTTCATTTGCAATTTGTAATTGTACATTTATCCATTGACCCAGACGCACTCATAAAATGTATTTCAGAGACGTTAATGCTATAAACAGAATTTTGCATAGAGCAAACATTATTTGTTGCCAACATTGTGATTCATGGACTTGATTCATATCGTGCTGTGATGTACAACGTAACTATTTTGAATCATAATACCGATTGCGAAATTTACTAAACTCTGATCTGAAAAACTGGCGGATTCATTTCTTTAAAGGTTGCAAAACAAAATAATTTTAAATCGTTCTGCTTCATTTAATACTGCGCTATAACTGCACTACTGGCCATTAAAATTTTTACACCACGAATTGACGTGCTACAGACGCAAAATTTAACCGACAGGAAGAAGATGCTCTCATATGCAAATGATTAGCTGTTCAGAGCACTCAAACAAGGTTGGCGCCGGTGGCGACACCTACAACGTGCTGACATGAGGAAAGTTTCCTACGGATTTCTCATACACAAACAGCAGTTGACCGGCGTTGCCTGGTGAAACGTTGTTCTGATGCCTCGTGTAAGGAGGAGAAATGCGTACCATCACGTTTCCGACTTTGATAAAGGTCGGATTGTAGCCTATCGCGATTGCGGGTTATCGTACCGCGACATTGCTGCTCGCGTTGGTCGAGATCCAATGACTGTTCGCAGAATATGGAATCGGTGGGTTCAGGAGGGTAATACGGAACGCCGTGCTAGATCCTAACGGCCTCGTATCACTAGCAGTGGAGATGACAGACATCTTATCCGCATGGCTGTAACGGATCGTGCAGCCACGTCTCGATCCCTGAGTCGACAGATGGGGACGTTTGCAAGACAACAACCATCTGCACGAGCAGTTCGACGACGTTTGCAGCAGGATGGACTATCGGCTCGGAGACCATGGCTGCGGTTACCCTTGACGCTCCATCACAGACAGGGGCGCCTGCGATGGTGTACTCAACGACGAACCTGGGTGCACGAATGACAAAACGTCATTTTTTCGGATGAATCCAGGTTCTGTTTACAGCATCATGATGGTCGCATCCGTGTTTGGTGACATCGCGGTGAACGCACATTGGAAGCGTGTATTCGTCATCGCCATACTGGCGTACCACCCGGCGTGATGGTATGGGGTGCCATTGGTTACACGTCTCGGTCACCTCTTGTTCGCGTCGACGGCACTTTGAACAGTGGACGTTACATTTCAGATGTGTTACGATCCGTGGCTCTACCCTTCATTCGATACCTGCGAAACCCTACATTTCAGCAGGATAATGCACGACCGCATGTTGCAGGTCCTGTACGGGCCTTTCTGGATACACAAAATGTTTGACTGCTGCCCTGGCCAGCACATTCTCCAGATCTCTCACCAACTGAAAACGTCTGGTCAATGGTGTCCGAGCAACTGGCTCGTCACAATATGCCAGTCACTACTCTTGATGAACTGTGGTATCGTTGGTTGGTTCTTTCGGGGAAGGAGACCAGACAGCGAGGTCATCGGTCTCATCGGATTAGGGAAGGACGAGGAAGGAAGTCGGCCGTGCCCTTTGAAAGGAACCATCCCGGCATTTGCTAGAGCGAATTAGGGAAATCACGGAAAACCTAAATCAGGATGGCCGGACGCGGGATTGAGCCGTCGTCCTCCCGAATGCGAGTCCAGTGTCTAACCACTGCGCCACCTCGCTCGGTAACTGTGGTATCGTGTTGAAGCTGCATGGGCAGCTGTACCTGTACACGCCGTCCAAGCTCTGTTTGACTCAATGCTCACTAGTACCGAGGCCGTTATTACGACCAGAGGTGGTTGTTCTGGATACTGATTTCTCAGGATCTATGCACCCAAGTTGCGTGAAAATGAAATCACATGTCAGCTCTAGTATAATATATTTGTCCAAAGAATACCCGTTTATCATCTGAATTTCTTCTTGGTGTAGCAATTTTAATGGCCAGTAGTGGTAATGAGTTATAAATAACTGGACATCGGCAGATTTGAGCTACTAAGTAAACAAGTATGACTGCAGGTATTCCGGTTTATGTGTTTGAATTAGTCACATAGCACGCGTCCACTTCAGAAACAAGTAAAACTAAACTGTTGTACAAATCAAGTCTACATCTGACCTAAAGTTATTACGCTACTCGTCGTATATTAACAAAATCAAAATTCCGTCGCCCTCTCCAGGCCACAGAGCTCTCGCTCGCTGCACATCTGATTTGCAGAGCCGTGTAATCGCCCTCAGGATCAGACGTGGAGTGAGTAGCTGCGCACCCAGCCCGGGACGCTCATTAACGTCGGCGGGAGCAGGGGCGGTCGTGGCGCGCCTTACCAGGAGCTGCTCCCATTAGGGCGGCCGCCGCGCCGATCTAATCACGCCGGAAACATGCCGACCTCCTGCTGAATTGCAAATCCCGCAGTTCCACCCAGCTACGCTGCATATTCATCAGAGATTTCAGGGAGATTGCGCCGGTGATACGGGTACCACCCCCACGTCTGGCACGTACGCACGCACACACACACACACACACACACACACACACACACACACACACACATGCATACATCAAAGCACGTTGAGTAATGAGAGGAGAAAGTCCGTCTCACAATACCTACTGCATATATCGCTCTGCGAAGTGTCTACGCGGCTTACAGATGACAGCCAAAATTTTGGGTTGCCATTCATATTTCGGGTAATTTCTCGTTGTTGTCGACGACTCATAAATTCATGAAAGAGGGTCAGGGTATGGTAATGAGTCGGCGTTGGTATAAATGAAATTTTACTGCACAGTAATGTAATACTCAACTTGACCTGTGCACATACAGAGACAATCATTGAACTATATAAAATAAAACAGTCATAATGTTTTGAAAGGTTTGCGTTAGGCCGTTCAAACTGCAAGGTTGGCCGCGGGGCTTGATGGAAGTTAGTGGTTTGGTTTAGCGACGTAGCCCACTTTCAATTGGATGGGTTCGTCAATAAATCAAATTGGCGCATTTGGGGGACTGACAATCCGCGTTTGGCGATCGGGAAGTCTCTTCACCCTCAACGGGTGGCTGTGTGATGTGCAATGTCCAGGCACGGAATAATCGGTGCGATATTCCTTGGTGGCACGATGACTACCGAACGGAACGTGAAGGTTTTGGAAGTGACCCTGATTTCGACAAGATGTGGCTCATGCAGGACGGAGCTCGACCCCATCGAACCGGGAGAGTGTTTAATGTCCTAGAAGAGCACTTTGGGGACCGCATTTGGCTGTGGGATAAACAGAGGCCACTCGCATGGGCCTCGATTGGCCTCCATATTCTCCGGATCTGAATACATGCGACTGGTCCTTTTCGTGCGGCTGTATTAAAGACAAGGTTACAGCAATAACCCCCAAACCATTGCGGAGTTGAAAACAGCGATTCAGGAGGTCATCGACAGCATCAGTGTTCCGCCACTTCAGCGGGTCATGAAGAATTTCGCTATTCTTCTGCACCATATCATCGCCAATGATGGCAGGCATATAGAACATGGCATCACCTAAATCCGTGTATCTTTAGTGACCGTTACATGTTGACTAAAGTGTATGCACGCCGTAGTTCGTAACTAATTTACGTTTTTTTTCATATAGTTCAATAGTTGTCACCCTGTAATTGTTCGCTTACCTTTATATAATTCGGTTTTACGTAATTCGTTGTGTTTTAGATTTTGTAACGAAGTCAGACAATGTCCTGTTTTTATAATTGTCTGTATGTATCGTAAGTCCCCCGCCGCGATTTTCTGTTTGTGCGTGAAAAAAATGGCTCTGAGCACTATGGGACTCAACTGCTGAGGTCATTAGTCCCCTAGAACTTAGAACTAGTTCAACCTAACTAACCTAAGGACATCACACACATCCATGCCCGAGGCAGGATTCGAACCTGCGACTGCAGCGGTCTCGCGGTTCCAGACTGCAGCGCCTATAACCGCACGGCCACTTCGGCCGGCCTGTTTGTGCGTGAAGGCTAAGGGATTGTAACTAATGCAGAAATTGAACACGAGGAAGCTTTGAGTATAACGTATAATTTACTATCGCTACGCCCGACATGTCGTCTGGCCATACATATTTATCGCTACCCGTTCGAAACCGGGCCGCATCGTTAGTATGATGCAATTGTATCTGGTGAAATGGGCATTGCCTGAAATCAATTGAAAAAAGTAAAGTTTTTGTGCACGAGTCTTTTAAAGTGGTCATGTCTGTGACTTTCAATTCGAACTTTCGCTGTCACCTTGCGCCCTATTTGCTCAAGTCCAACGCAAAACACATCTATAAATTACACTACTGGCCATTAAAATTGCTACACCAAGAAGAAATGCAGATGATAAACGGGTATTCATTGGACAAATATATTATACTAGAACTGACATGTGATTACATTTTCACGCATTTTGGTGCATAGATCCTGAGAAATCAGTACCCAGAACAACCACCTCTCGCCGTAATAACGGCCTTCATACGTCTGGACATTGAGTCAAACAGAGCCTGTGGGCGTGAACAGGTACAGCTGCCCATGCAGCTTCAACACGACACCACAGTTCATCAAGAGTAGTGACTGGCGTATTGTGACGAAACAGTTGCTCCGCCACCATCGACCAGACGTTTTCAGTTAGTGAGAGATCTTGAGAATGTGCTGACCAGGGCACCAGTAGAACATTTTGTGTATCCTGAAAGGCCCGTACAGGACCTGCAACATGCGGTCGTGCATTATCCTGCTGAAATGTAGCGTTTCGTCGGGTACAGCCACGGGTCGTAACACATCTGAAATGTAACATCCACTGTTCAAAGTACCGTCAATGCGAACAAGAGGTGACCGAGACGTGTAACCAATGGCACCCCATACCATCACGCCGGGTGATACGCCAGTATGGAGATGACGAATACACGCTTCCAATGTGCGTTCACCGCGATGTCGCCAGACACGGATGCGACCATCATGATGCTGTAAACAGAACCTGGATTCATCCGAAAACATGACATTTTGCCATTCGTGCACCCAGGTCCGTCGTTGAGTACTCCATCGCAGGCGCTCCTGTCTGTGATGCAGCGTCAAGGGTGACTGCAGCCATGGTCTCCGAGCTAATAGTCCATGCTGCTGCAAACGTCGTCGAACTGTTCGTGCAGATGGTTTTCTCTTGCAAACGTCCCCATCTGTGGACTCAGGGATCAAGACGTGGCTGCACGATCCGTTACAGCCGTGCGGATAAGATGCCTGTCATCTCGACTGCTAGTGATACGAGGCCGTTGGGATCCAGCATGGCGTTCCGTATTACCCTCCTGAACCCACCGATTCCATATTCTGCTAACAGTCATTGGATCTCGACCAACGCGAGCAGCAATGTCGCGATACGATATACCGCAATCGCGACAGTCTACAATCCGACCTTTATCAAAGTCGGAAACGTAATGTTACGCATTTCTCCTCCTTACACGAGGCATCACAACAACGTTTCACCTGGCAACGCCGGTCAACTGCTGTTTGTGTATGAGAAATCGGGAGGAAACTTTCCTCATGTCAGCACGTTGTAGGTGTCGCCACCGGCGCCAACCTTGTGTGAATGCTCTGAAAAGCTAATCATTTGCATATCACAGCATCTTCTTCCTATCGGTTAAATTTCACGTCTGTAGCACGCCATCTTCGTGGTGTAGCAATTTTAATGGCCAGTAGTGTACAAAATGATGTATTCACTAACCTATTGCACCCGTCTGGTTTGCTGTTCTTCATGTCTGTTCTTTGTTTAACAGCAACTTATCGCCAATTACGATTCATCCAAAGTTGATAAAGACTTAACCCCTCTGCTCCTCCCACGTTTAAAAGCCTCCTTCAAAAGCTGGAACGATGTGCATTCCACTTCGCATTCCGTATACGACTACCGTGTCTCACCCGAATCTTGTACCATCTCATAAGAGTTCCCTCATCTAGAACGTCTCCGCCTGTTCTATACTTCCCTAAAGCTCAATCCCACCACCCTACCGTAACTCCCATCCTCGATACCCATGGCCTGGAACTACCTTCACTCAAACTTGGATCCATCCCGAATCAAGTAGTATTTCAGCTCTTTCCAACAATTTTATCCTCCCTTCCGACCTAGTAGAATCAGGAACTGCCCCTCCTCCCAATCATCTCCATCATGTCAGTCATTTCATTATCATTTATTTATCTTAATAAATGCTATATTTGTCTCTTTATCATTTTCAACCATAGCTGAAGAGCAGTAGCACCGTCAGTGCCAGCTTATCCCATATAGGGAAATGAAAATTAGGAAGGCAAAATTTTAAACCATAGCTGAAGAGCAGTAGCACCGTCAGTGCCAGTTTATCCCACATAGGGAAATGAAAATTAGGAACGCAAAAAAGAATAACTGCTATTTATAAGGATTTTCAACTCTCAAGAAAACAGGCGGCTGAATTTAGACAAGGTAGCACTTATTTTCTATGTGATTCACGCGAACGACGATCCACAACTGGACTCACGTTTGTAAACACAACATATATCGGACGATCAGCGTTAAAAGTGTATGAAAGACAGCACGCGCAACTGGATTATCCAAAGGAAGAGTGCTGTATATTTTTCATTAATAAGTAACCACAAGAATGCCTTGTGCAACTTAAGAGCTACCAAAGGCAAATGTAAAACAAATTTGTGATCAGTGTTTGGATGGTTTGAAAAGGACAAAAAAAAAAGGGCGCCGATCTACAGGGTGTTTCAAAAAGTCCTATACAACTTTAAAAATTCATCTAAATTTATTGAAAGAAGATATAGAGCTGGGTTTAATGTTATTTTGTAGGGAAACATATTAAGTTTGTTTACACTAAGTTAAAGATATTGTATGTGGATTCCGTTGGTTATGGTGCACACATTCCAGCGGAAGTCAATTTCTTCCCAAGTTCGCTGTAGCATTGCAGGTGTAACTTGCTCGGTGGCGGCGTAAATTCTTGCTCTAAGTTCAGGTAGAGAAGTCGGCATAGGAGGTACAAGCACGGTGTCATTAATGAATCCCCATAAAAAAATCGAGTGGTGTCAGGTCTGGGAAACGTGGGGACCTTGGAATTGGCGCATCATGGTCAGTCCATTGACCTGGAAAGCGGTCACTGAGAAAATCCCCGATATCAGCCAGGTAGTGGGGTGGTGCACCATTTTGCATGAAGCAAACATTTCGTTCTTGGATATCCTCATCGATCTGTGGTATCAAAAATTGTTGTTAGATATCCGGGTACACTATCCCGTTCATCATTCTTTCACGGAAAAAAAGAGGTCGTACATTTTGTTCTTGATCAGTGCACAAAAAAGTTCATTTTAGTGCTATCACGAAAATGTTGCAATGTTTAACGTGGATTTTCACTGCACCAAATCCTACAGTCACGTGTGTTAACCTTGCCACTTAAGTGAAAAGTCGACTTGTCAGAAAAGATGATTTGTCCAATAAATGTTCATCCTCATGTAATCGATTTAACATATCCACACAGAAGTTCTTGCGAACAATTTTATCTGTGTCTTTTATTGCTTGTACGATAGTCAATCTGTACGGTTTCAAATGCAAACGGTTTCTCAACAAACGCCAAACAATCGTATGTGGGATTTGCAGTTCGCGAGATGCACACCGGGTCATTTCGTAGGGCTGCTGACAAAACTGTCTCACTCGCTCAACGACGTCGTCAGATGTGCTTGGACGACCTGATGATTTCCTATGTCTTACCGAGCACGCTGTTTCTACAAAACATATATGCCACTCATAAACTGTAGGGCTACTAGGAGGATCTTTAAAGTGCAAATACTTGGTACTGAAGTTACACTGAACTGTTGTCGCCGACTTCGATTCTTCAAACCAAAACACACAGCTAGCTCGCTCAGGTCCAGTGAAGGCAGCCATCTTTAACGCAACTGCCGCTAGCCCTCCTTACGATCCGATTCGGCACTAGCGAACTACGCGAGACAAAACCTGATGTCTTGCCTTACAAATTGACACTACAATCACCTCTGTAGGTACTATGAATTAATTTATATGAATTTTCAAAGTTGTAAAGTCCTTTTTGAAACACCCTGCATTTTACTTTACGAGACCTCACGTCGTGCCGAAACTTCACGGCGGTTGGAAAAGGTTGTTGCGCACAAAAAGTGTTGAGGGTGCAGATGGCGCTCATTGTCTCCAGGGAATTCTTCGTAACGCATGGGTGACCAGCAATCCTGAATAATTTAATCATGTTGATCCTGCCAGTAACGATCGCCGAAATGAGAGAACTTGCGGGAGAAGTATGTAGTACTAATCATATCACTCATGGTAGCAGTAGCAGAAACAGCACTACCACTAGTTGTACAGTGGGTTTGAAGGCCAACGACATTTTTGTGGTAGTGGGAAGTAACTTTTCCTAATGTTTACCACCATTAATATGCTACGCGACACGCACAAATAACTGTCATGCACACAATTACCATCAATAAATGTATGCGATTATGTGGTCTATTGTAGCTATCAATGTGACTGGTTGTAATGGTGGAAGAATAAGATAAGTAAATAGATATTTACCTTTAGAACAGTGGAATAAAAATAGCTGAATACTACGCAAGTCGTTGGACTCGCATTCGGAAGGACGACGGTTCGAACCCGCGCCCGGCTATTCTGATTTAGGTTTCTCGTGATTTCCCTAAATTGCTTCACGTAAATGGTTCCTGTGAAAAGGCACCACCAACTGCCTTCCCCAATCCGATGGGACCGATGACCTCGCTATTTGGTCCCCTCCCCCGAATCAACTAACTAACCAACTACGCAAGTCGTTTGAAGCAAACTGGTGAAAGAGTGCGTAAAGAGAGGCCCTGTACTGCATAAAAAAATATTTATTCGAGTCAGTACTGCTGCTGACGAAGCTAAGACGATAAGAAAAACAGAATAGATGCGAAGTACGAAGTATTCTAATATCCACCCAGTTCACCCCATTCGGCAGCCGCTGACGTTTACCAGTTCCGCCATTTAATGGCTGGAAATCATTTCGAGTCCTCTGATGAAGTTCGGCAGCCGTAGATGATTATTTTGCAGGCCCTTACGATGACACGTCAGAGATGGTATCTACTCCGTGGGAACCTTAACAACAAGCACTATACGAGGTTTCAAATGGACAACGCGTGCTTCCGTGAGAGAAAGTAGTAAGGTGGTGCGTTTTCAACACGGCCAAGCCAAGGTCGCCTACCTCATGCCTGTAGTTACAATGACGTCACCAGACATCATTGATATTGATGCTATAAGTGTTACGTTACTTACCTCTGACATCATCAGGAGACTTCACTACAACTTTAAAAGTCGTGGCGTCGCTGTGCTTGAACACACATTGCATTATTAGTCTCATGCATTCACCCATTGCTCGTTCGAGACCTCGTACCGCCTGAAATATTAGGAATATTGGTTTCCGACCCTAGGAGGCGATCGAAAACTAAGCTTGTTATGAACTAAAGCTAGCAGCATTCCACTGCAATGTGATTGTGTACTCCTCACCCGTTGGGAGGAAATGGACGGAGAGCTAAGATTCACAGTGCAGTGCGCAAAAGGTACGCCCATGTGATGAGCGATTCAGGCACCAATGGCATCATCCTCAAACGTTTCGCAGTACCGTCGTAAGTATTGCAGCTTTGAAGGCTACGCCTACACAAGCCCGGCGGGTTCTGCAAGCCTTCACCTGAAACCAGAAAGGCCGCCATCCTCACGGGACCAGCCAGTCGGCACATTCTTGTCTTCAAATGCCTTACAGTTTGGTTTCGTTTCCGATCGCTAAGTCACGCAGTCATAACACACACACACACACACACACACACACACACACACACACACACACACACACACAACTCTGTTAACAACACAGGTCAAAATAAAGTTAAATTTCGTGACGGTCAAACCGCAGCATCATTTTTAAAGGCACATTTCATGACGGCATCATGCACTCGTAGGAATCATAGGAATGAAGTCTGATCTTTTCGACATAGCGTCGAAAGTCACAGCGAGTGTCCAAAAAGGATATGTCCGTCAACAGTAATGAGGCTATATCTTTCTTCTCAGAGGTGCTGTACTGTTTATCATATGCTAAAGATAGGAATAAACATTGCGCTTGCATTGCTTTGCGTTTGTTGTTACCTCGTTGGGTTCTCCTTCCCGCGAAACATAAAAACCTCTCCCTAACGAGTGGAGTCGCATATTTAGCCTACGACTATTGTTCGATACGTTTGTGCTGCAGCCTCCCCACTCGCACGTCGCCCCAATCCCAATGGCGGGGGCGGGTTTGTGACCGAGGCAAAAAAAAAAAAAAAAAAAAAAAAAAAAAAAAAAAAAAAAAAAAAAAATTTGCAGCCGTGTTATAATTAGTTATTTGTGTATAGTATTCATCTCCTGCCAGATTAGTTTTTTACCTGTAAACACCCGATTCTTTAAAGAATTGGACTCCCATGTGTAACAGCTCCACGCTTTTGGTTATTTTACAAACGAGTTAACGTGTTAAATATTTGGCGTTAACCATGTAAGCGAGAAGTAATTTAGAAAAGCTTTGAAATTATGCTTATAAAGTTTGTCGGAAGTCCCTAAGTTCTCTCTGTATCAAACAATGGAGGAATATAGTCTGTGTAATTTGCAAGAGTTAGTTATTCACGTATCTCAGTGTTATGACTTCACATGTCCTGAAACGTGGCCTAAGACCAAATACAGGCCTAAGCGCACGGCTGTGTGACGTCGGAAATGTAGTGCTCCTGGCCAACGATAAATATTTATCAAAGCCCACTGTCATACGCATGACTGCGTCAAAGCCATTTGATCAAATTTTTGACAGTGTAGTAGGGAAGCTTTTAGCAAAGATCTTTGATGAATAGTTAGAGTGAGGCCATTGTTTACATATCGCTTCGTTTGTGTCAGTACATTTAACTATAAAATAATAGAATATATTTGTTGTGTGACTACCACCACAGTGATCGTTGAGAAGGATGAAAAATACGAAATTATTCATACCACAAAGCACGCTGACTATTAAAACCGTAATAAGCGGTTGCAATCTTACAAAGAAATCGCTGCATCTATCAGTTGCATTCAAATCTGCTGCACTGTGGGCGATGTTAAATTTACATATAATAGAAAAGGATGTGGAAGGAGATGAAGGTGTGAAAACCCAAGTACACTGTGTGGTCAAAAGTATCTGGACACCTGGCTGCTAATGACAAGTCGTGGCGCCCTCCATCGGTAATGCTGGAATATGGTGTTGACCCCTTGATGACAGCTTCCACTGTCCCAGGCATACGTTCAGCCAGGTGCGGAAGGTTTCTTGGGGAATGGCAGCCCGAGGAGAGGTTTCGGGGTCGGTCGGTCGGTGAGGCCTGGCACGAAGTCGGCGTTCCAAAACATCCCAAAGGTGTTCTACAGGATTCAGGTCAGGACTCTGTGCAGGCCAGTCCATTACAGAGACGTTATTGTCGCGTAACCACTCCGCCACAGGCCGTGCATTATGAACAGGTGCTTGGTCGTGTTGAAAGATGCAATCGCCATCCCCTAATTGCTCTTCAACAGTGTGAAGCAAGAAGATGCTTAAAACATCAATGTCGGCCTGTGCTGTGGTAGTGCCACGCAAAACACAAAGGGTGCAATCCCCCTCCATGAGAAACCGACCACACCATAACACCATCGCCTCCGAATTTTATTGTTGGCACTACACGCGCTGGCAGATGACGTTCATGGGGCATTCGCCATACCCACACCCTGCCATCGGATCGCCACAGTGTGAGCCGTGATTCGTCACTTCACACAACGTTATTCCACTGTTCAATCGTCCAATGTTTACGCTCTTTACACCACGCGATGCGTTGTTTTGCATTTACCAGCGTGATGTGTGGCTTATGAGCAGCCGCTCAACCATGAAATCCAACAGAGGATCCTGATGCAGTTTGGAATTCCTGTGTGACGGTCTGGATAGTTGTCTGCCTATTACACTTTACGACCCTGTTCAACTGTCGGCGGTCTCTGTCAGTCAACAGACGAGGTCGGCCTGTACGATTTTGCGCTGTACGTGCCTCTTCATGTTTCTGCTTCACTATCACATCCAAACAGTGGACGTAGGGATGTTTAGGAGTGTGGAAATCTCGCGTACAGACGTATGACGTGACACCCATCACCTGACCACTTTCGAAGTACGTCAGTTCGAGGAGCGCTCCATTCTGTTCTCTCACGATGTCTAATGACTACTGGGATTGCTGATATGGAGTACCTGGCAGTAGGTGGCAGCACAATGCACCTCATATGAAAAACGTAAGTTTTTGGGGATGTCCGGATACTTTTGATCACATAGTGTTCAAATAATATATAAGTGAATTAAATGTCTTTATTTGTACTCCAAACAACTTTAATATAACCTTCATAAATTCCTCATTAGGTGATTTGTATGTTGGTTCACATATTTCTGGAATAATACGTAATACGGTACATTATGGGATCGAAGTACTACATTGAAAGCTGGAATGGCTTTTGCCTGTAGCTAAAAATCTTAAATTAGCCATGAGACTATCTGTAACAGGAACAGCATTCATGACTTAAAGAATGAAACAGCACCAGTTACGTACTTTTTCACGTTTTGTACAAGGCCCTGCGAGAATTTATTCTCATGAACAAGTACAAATATTTACATAGGTATTTTATGTGATGTTTTGGAAAATTGCCCAAAAGAAATCTGACCGATTGCAGTCGACCATAACAATATAACTGCAGGGCAAGAGAGGCAGAACACTTACACATATAAATACCACATAAAATACGTATGCAAATATTTCCTGTTGGTAATGGGAGTAAATTATCGAAAAGGTTCTTATTAAGTATAAAAAATACGTAACTAGTGCAGCGTTTCATTATTTAGATCATGAATGATACAGTTGCAGACTTTCGAAAAGCATGGATTATGATGAATGAAATTAAGAAGTAGCATTTCTTAAATGAGTTTGTTTATGCAAATATTGGGGGCCAGTTTCATGAGGGCAAATTGAGATGTTTGTTCGCTCATTCTCAAATTGTTGTTCTTTACGTCCTCACACTTCAGCTCGGGAAGCATATTCTGCTAAACACTTCGAGCTTCTCCACTCGCTATCCACGGTTACACCCACAATCGTTTCCATTTCCCTTTTCTCCAGCAAAGTGCTCGCCACCAACATATGCTGTTTTAAATTGTTTAGCGCTCGTTCCCGAACAACTATGACGAAAAACTTCACGATCGTGTAATACCGCCAGTGAAGAAGCTTGGTCAAAGAAGTTTCACGAAATCTTTGATAAAGCATGCATTTTGTGGGCCAGCTGTTAACACTACCTTGCTGATTTCACAAGGACATGCGCTCAGGCCTGTATTTACCGTAGGCTACGTTCTCAATGTGTGCTATACAACGATATAATTTTGCAGGTACATTCAGTGGTGCATGTGGATACTGTTTGCAAAATTTGTTGCCAATAGAGTTAGTAGTACAGAAGTAATAAATTTAAACTACATGCCTAATACAGCATCTTTACTGTACGAACAGCGAAAATATGGCACGAGAGAAACTTTTTTCCTTTCATCATTTTGCGGGGAGTGTCAGCGGGAAAAAAATTCGTAAAAATTTGTAATCGCCTGCTAAGTCTGTTGCAAGTTGTTAAGTGCTTTCATCCACAAATACTGGACGAATAGGCCTATAATCTGGGTATTTGCAGCAGCGAAATACGTTCCTACAAAACATATGCAGTTGCTAACTGTAGTACTTGACGTATTGTGATCAGTTTTTAACATAATACCTCTTAAGCTACGACAGCATTTAATTTTTTTTAATTCGGCCAATAATTATGTGAAAAACTGAAAATAAAATTTTTGTTGCCCCTGCGAGCTGTTACATAGGCAACCTACAACCATTACTTTGAACCATAAGCAATGGACTGGAACAGACGTCTACGAAGTGTATAAATTTATACTAATGAATTGCATGAAACTAACTCGAGTGAAACATGACTGACAATTATTAATAACCTTCAGCATAATAATAAGTAAGTTTATATGCTTGTGTTATTTGTAGTGATAGTATGTAATTACGAAATAGTGAAATATATCGGAAATTCTCTGTTAATGTAACAAATGAATGTATAATTGTAAACAACTGGGCAGCTAAATACAGTAAATAAATAAAAAATTGACCAGTAGCTGAACTGGGATCCACCCTAGCCGCGGATAAGACTGCAGCTACAGCTTCGTGAACTTATCCTAACAGTCGATCACTAAAATATAAAATTCCATGTGCATGTCAATCGTAAAAACGATCTATAGCGCGCAAATAATAAAACTTAAGGTACTACAGGTATTCAGGTCAATTTTTAAAATGCATGATTACGCACAATTCGACAACTGTGTTTCCCCAGGAAACAAGAAGCACTTCCCACATTTTCGTACGGGTGATTGGCGGAAACCACGGAATACTTCCAACGTCTCAGCGTGCACTTTTTTATCATTCGTGCTGGAATAATAACGAAATAACTGACACATAAGTACTCGTGGCCTACTCGCTGTGTTGTCACAACATTCAACGCGTGTGCACTGCAGCCGACGAACAATCGAAGAGCGTGCGTTTGTTCATACTAGGGCTGAAATTACCGATGGAGGAAAGAGCGTGATGACGTGCAGGCTGAGTCCATCTTTACCCGTGTATCGATACACAATTGTTTGGGCGCTGCACACAGACAAAGAGAACTGAATTTCGAGTAGTAATACGACCGAGAAAATATGAGACAATCTGATGAAGCCTATGTTCCGTCAAACAGTACGTATCCCCGCGTGGTGTGTTTGTACACCAGTCATTAATTTCGTTTTTATTCCTTCATCTTAACAGGTATCGTCTCTTCTTTCTCATCACACTTGATTCTCGTTGTAAAACTCGTGCAGACGAGATAAAAGACGTACGGACGTACACAGTTGGCCTTTCTGTTGATCCTCCATTCACTGAAGCTGCAGCTCCCTTGTCTGAAGAGTGCTTTATGGCGGGTCTCGTTCGCGGACATGAATAGAGGTTATAAAACACTGCTTTTGGTACCTCACAGGTCACAACGATTGCCTCCCGCGAAATGTCTGGTTGTTTAGCCTGGCGGAATAATTTTTAGCACCGCACAGCACTTCTCTACAATTGCAGCCATCACGCAAACGTAGACCAGTATGTGCGAAACACGTCCGTGTGCACAGAAGAGCCACCAAATAGAACTGATTCTGTCTTGTAGGCTACTGCAGTTGATGTTTTTTGCGCACAGCCCCTTACCAAAATACCAACCCGTTTCAGCGACCTAGAATGCACCAACACATCACACTGGCCACCCATTCTGTATTTCACTTGACTGTCACTGTCAATCCAGTTCCACCTTGTCCCATTCAGTCATGTTTGTTTCATCATGTTCCAGCCTATGTTGAGCAGCATCCATATAGCTACCTAACCCAATCACAACAGCCAGCGACTGTTCTATTACCCCAACCGTCGCAGAATTCTCCATCACAAATCCTCTTACCAGCTCCCCACCCATTTCTCACGGTCGCTTACCTTCCCATAATACTATTTAGTTAGATACTATCTCTTATCGTCATCGCAATCACTCTGACATCAGATTAAAACCTGTTTTTATCGTAAATTTTCTTGTATACTCAGCAAACAATCTTTCGATTTATGGAAGAAGGTTCTTCTGGGTGCAGTATCATTTCTTCCCTTTCTGCATGGACAGTTGAGAGCCTCCATAGAAGCTCTACCTAAGCTACAGTATGAGAGATAAACACGGTCCCTGCTCGTTTTTACCATGTTTCTATTAGGTCGCTTTCTTGTCTGTTCAGTACAAATTTTGCGGTTCACTTTAGATTAACTTCCCAAAGAACTAGAGACTTTAAATGTTGCTGAAACAGATGACAATGCAGTATTAACTCGTTTTTATGTCGGCATGTTCGGTGGAGGTGGGGAGAAGGATGGTGACACCTGATACATTGGCTGCCCTGCAGGACCAGCATGTTGTGCTGGTAGTATCACAATGCACTCCAGGCGGTTTGCGAGCGGATGGGCATAGCTCAGCAGAAGGGGGGGGGGGAGAGGATAACTATTACTTTCTTTTCTCCCCCCCCCTCTCTCTCTCACTGTGTGTGTGTGTGTCTTTTGGTAAAAAATTTTCAATTTGTTTTAAACTTACTTCACGATGAGATAGAGAAATGAAATTTTAAACACACTCCGAACACGATGACAGTGCAATATTAAGCTGCTTTCTTGTCTGTTATAACGTGGAGGGTACTTCGTGTACCACTGCCATTTATCCCCTTGTCCAGCCACGAATGATTCACAGCAAGAGAGACTGATGGTAAGCCTCTCTATGAGTTCGAATCTCTCTAAATTTTCGCGTGATATGCGTTGGCAGAAGCAATATATTGGCTAACTCAGGTTAAGAGAAACTGATATAAATCTGAAATTGCCCACATGTCTCTGTTGAAATGTCATCAAAATGTTTAAAATCTATTAAAAATTTTACTGCGTGTCTAAAAAGCAGGAAATAAGCATTTAAATACAATTTTTTACATCCCACGTGTTAAAATTGCACTAAAAAGTGTAAAATAATTTCTCCTAGCCCCATACAGATTCCTTATCCATACGGATAGTCCGGAAAATTTGTAACTGTGAATTTTTAATAACTGTGAAAGTATTTGTAAGACTTAAAAGGAAAACTTGGGGCACAAACAATACATAACTGATGCACGAATATTTACCTCCTTATTATTACACTACTTACTAACTGAATGATAACTAGTTGTTCATATCTATTAAAAATTCATAATCACACATTTTCAGGACTATCTATATGGGGCTGTTTGGTTTTATTTACAATCTGTGAAGCACATGGGAGTTGCTGTCTATGGCAAAGTTTGTTTGGTGGTATAGATTTAACGTTACTGGTAAACAAACACTATGTTTTCCAGAGTAATATGTGCACCAGGAATAATCCAACGGCTACTAATAACTGTGAGTAAAGTCTTTAAGTCGACCTCATGATGTAAATAATTCTCGCTTATTTGTGTCGTCCTTATATCTTGCGACTGCTACACGACCACCAAAATGCTCCACACGTTCATTAAATATGTACCATCTAATGATGAATCGTTAGGCGATTCGAAACCAATAATGATAAATAAAAATTGAAGCATCGCAAAGGGTGATTGGTTGCAGTTATTTCTGGAAATGTTTATCTCAGTCGCAGTGTTCCGCATTCAAAATGGATATAAGAATTATTTTATCCGTTTTAGTCCCATTTAAAAGCAGGGTATATTAAAAATTCATTTTATTTAAATAATTATTGCTTGTATAATTAGCAACAAAACATTTATTGGCTTATCATAACCAACTTAGAGTTGGCACGTAACTGTCTGGTTGGACACGAGCCTTTCGCTCTCTGTATTTTACCCCTGCTATCGTCAGAATTTCAAAGAGAATTTTCCAATCAACATTGTCAAATCCTTTTTCTAAGTCTACATAGGTTTGCCTTTCCTTAACTATCTTTTATGAGAAGTCGTAGGGTCAGTATTGTCTCGCGTGTTCCTAATTTCTCCGAAATCCAAACTGGTCTTCCCCGAGGTCGGCTACTGCAAGCTTTTCCATCCTTCTGTAAAGAATTCGTGTTAGTATTTTGCAACCGTGACTTATTAGACTGACAGTTCGGTAATTTTCACACCTATCGGCATCTACTTTCTTCTTGAAGTCTGAGTGTATTTCACCTGCCTCACACATCTTTCTCACCAGATGGTGGAGTTCTGTGGTGGCTGGCTCTCCCAAGGTATCAGTAGTTCTAACGGAACGTTGTCTATTCCCATAGTCTTGTTTCTACTTAGGTCTTTCAGCGCTCTGTCAGATTCTTCTCACAGTATCTTATCTCCCATCTGAGATTCATCTACGTCCTCTTCTATTTCTGTAATATTGCCCTCAAGTAAGTTTCTGTTGCACAGTCCTTCTAAGATACTCCTTCTACTTTTCAGCTTTCACTTCTTTGCTTAAGACTGGTTTTACATCTGAGTTCTTGATGTTCATACAACTGCTTCTCTGTTGTCCGATGCCCTGTTTAACTTCCCTGTAGGCAATATCTATCCTCCACCTAATGATATATGCTTCTAAATCTTTACATTTGTCCTCCATCCATTCCAGCTTAGCAACTATGCACTTCCTGTCAGTCTCGTTTTTTAGACATTGTATTCCCTTTCGCCTGCTTCATTTACTACATTTTTATATTTTTTCCTTTCATCAGTTAAATTCAACATGTCTTGTGTTACCCAAGGATTTCTGCTAGCCCTCGTCTTTTTTCCTACTTGTTCTTGATCCTCTGTTGCCTTCACTATTTCATCTCTCAAAGCTACCCACACTTCTTCTACTGTATTCCTTTCCCCTGTTACTGTCAATCATTCCCTAACGCTCCCTCTAAAACTCTCAGCAATCTCTGGTATTTCAGTTTATCCAGGTCCCATCTCTTTAATTTCCTACCTTTTTGCGAGTTCTTCTGTTTTAATCCACATGTCATAACCAATAAACTGTGAAATCGTGGCCAGAGTCCACACCGGCTCCTGGAGATATTTTAGAATTTATAATCTGCTTCCGAAATTTGTGTCTTGCCATCTGAAACCTTCTGGTGTCTTCAGGTCTCTTCCATGTATACAATCTACTTTCATGATCTCAGAAGGAAATTTTCACTCTGCTGCGACGTGTGTCCTGATATGAAACTTCCTGGCAGAGTAAAACTGTATACCAGTCAGATACTTTACTTTCATGATTCTTAAACGAAGTGTTTGCAATGATTAAATTATGCTCTGTGCAAAATTCTACGAGGCGGCCTCCGCTTTTATTCCTTTCCCACAGTGCACGTTCATCCGCTGAATTTGTCTCATCCTGTTTCTCCTGCCATCGAAACTTCGCTAGTTCACAGTACATCTAACTTTAACTTATCCATTTCCCTTTTTGAATTTTCTGATCTACACTACTGGCCATTAAAATTGCTACACTAAGAAGGAATACAGATGATATACGGGTATTCATTGGACAAATATATTATACTAGAACTGACATGTAATTACATTTACACGCAATCTGGGTGCATAGATCCTGAGAAATCAGTACCCAGAACAACCACCTATGGTCGTAATAACGGCCTTGATACTAGTGGGCATTGAGTCAAACAGAGCTTGGATGGCATGTACAGGTAGAGCTACCCATGCAGCGTCAACACGATACCACAGTTCATCAAGAGTAGTGACTGGCGTATTGTGACGAGCCAGTTGCTCGGCCACCATTGACCAGATGTTTTCAATTGGTGAGGGATCTGGAGAATGTGCTGGCCAGGGCAGTAGTCGAACATTTTCTGTATCCATAAAGGCCCGTATAGGACCCGCAACATGCGGTCGTGCATTATCTTGCTGAAATGTAGGGTTTCGCAGGAATCGAAAGAAGGGTAGAGCCACGAGTCGTAACATATCTGAAATGTAACGTCCACTGTTCAAAGTGCCGTCAATGCGAACGAGAGGTGACCGAGACGTGTAACCAGTGGCACCCCATACCATCACGTCGGGCGATACGCGCTTCCAATGTGCGTTCACCGCGATGTCGCCAAACACGGATGCGACCATCATGGTGCTGTAAACATATCACAGCATCTTCTTCCTGTCGGTTAAATTTCGCATCTGTAGCACGTCATCTTCGTGGTGTAGCAATTTTAATGGCCAGTAGTGTACTTGTCCTGTTAAGAGATGTGATCCCTAGAACGCCAATTTTGTTTCTTCTGAGCGGTCCCCGCCCGGTGATCCGAATGGGGGATTGTTTTACCTCCGGAAAATTGCACCCAAGAAGACGCCATCGCCATTTAACCACACAGTAGAGCTGCATGCCCTCGGGAAAAGTTACGGCTGTAGTTTCCCATTGCTTTCAGCTGTTCGCAATACCAGCACAGCAGTTCCGTTTAGTTTATCTTACAAGGCCAGATCAATTATCCAGACTGTTGCCCCTGCAACTTCTGAAAAGGCTGCTGCCCCTATTCAGAAACCACACGTTTGTCTGGCCCTCCGTTGAGGCTGCACTTACGTTACGGCTATATGTATCACTGAGGCTTACGTGCCTCCCCTCCAACGGCAAGGTCCATGGTTCATGGGGGGGGGGGGGGATATAAAAAGTATCTGGCTGAAAAACAGAGTGCCCTGGCCGCCCCTACAGGTGGCAGAAAAACAGTAAAGAAGAAGGGCGGGTGGCCGGCAGATGTGCCGGCACCAGCGGTCCTCGTGTGACCCTGGGGACGGCAGAGGAGAGGACCCCCGCGTGCCGCGCTATGGACTTCCCAACAGGTGGCTGTGGTTCGGCGGGCCCACAAATCACCCAGCCGCTGGCAGGCGGCCAATAAATCTTGTCACAACAGTTTTCCCTCCCCCTCCCACTCCGCCGTGCGTTGCGTGCGAGCCCAGCGCGGCGGCCGCTCGCGACCTCCAAAGTTGGCGGCTCCGCCTTCCGGCCGAGCTGAGCGCGATAAATTCACTTTTCCGTTGCCCTCAGCCTCTCGCGATAACGCCTTTCTGAGCCGCCTCGCCGTAAACAGCTTCTGGCCAACACTGGCGATAAAAAAATCAGAACGCGCCGACGCTGGCTGGTAGTCCGCCTGCATGTTTGTTGTTTAATTCACCGTCCAAATCACCGTGAGTTACCTGACGAGTGTGGCTTGCTCAGTGAACTGAAAGTGAACTGTAAGATGTCCACCTGGTTGCCACATGAGAAAAAGCAGTTTGCTTAGATGCAGTGAATTAGAAGTTACCTGTAAGTACCTTTCCATTTCATAAAAAAAAGTTAAGGAACTGTTTTTAAATCTATAACCTAGATATGAACCCATAACCTATGTGTTAAAATGGACAAATCACGTAATATTTCAGGGCACCCACTGAAGTTGCCTTGTAAAGAAGGTGAAACGCGTCTGGGTGCATAAATAAAAATAAAAATTTCGATGTGCAGCATGCAAAAAAGGCATTTTCTTTGAAACAACTGCAATTTATAATTTCTGATCAATTTTTGTTTCCCCGTCTCTCCTATTAATCTCTCCACTGGTCACCGACCAACCATATTTTCGCATCGTTTTGACGTTCATACAACGTGACTGCCATTAGTGATTGCTCATAAAACCCGAGTCTATTACTCTCAACTGTACTCAGAAAACACCCTCGGAAGGACCCATGTGTTTCGAGTGAACTATGCTGCAGTTAGAGAACTGTGTTTTGTGGATCAAGGTGGGTTGCGTTTATTGATCACTGTACATACATCTCTCAAAACTAGCTCTCACGATTACGTACGAGATTCATTTATTGTCACGTAATTACACTTGTATACCTCGTAATGACAACACTATTTCTGTTTACGAACCGTTTTTACGTTCCAAGAAACTAGTAGTAGTCGCACCGACATACTGCCGTTAGTCTACGCTGTAGAATAAGTCGTATTGAATAAATTTAACTGTTGCATAGAGATGGTATGCGTACAAACACATCTTGATGTATGCCAGGAAAATAGAATAGGTGCAACTCACCGTCAGTTGAACACAGTAATAGAAGAAATACTTTTCAGATTCCAAATGAAACTGAGAAGGATGTGACATTTTCAGGTCACTGTTTACACTAAGAAAAACGAATCAGTCTTGGCCATGAACAACACTGAGAGTTTGATTAACAGTACCTGTAATGATAAAGTATTTATACTGAGAATATTAACGCCTTGCCACATAAACGATTAATTTCCGTAATACGTCTTTGTTTGCACACTTTTAATATGAAATGTGCCGCCTGAAGACAAGTTTGTAATCCATCATGGATGGAAGTTTCTCGTTGCAGCGAAATCGGATTTGTTATTAAGATACGTCGAACTGTGAGTTAATGAGAAAAGCTAGCGGCGGCGTCCGAGAGTGTCCGTTAGCCGGTGTCCCCTTAATAAGCTGGCACTCCTCCCCGGAGACAGATTACGGCCTCCCAGAGGAGTAATTACTTCCAGGCGGATCAGTGGATCAATCAGGGCAGCGCTCCTGCGGGAAAGTACGTCGCTCATTACTTTCATCAAGATCTGTGTCTCAAAGTACACAGGCGAGCTGTTAGAAACTGGCAGCAAGACGTGTACGGGTCGGAGATCTCGTGTCGCCGATGGCTGACACCAAATGGAAAACCACGCTGTCGTGTCTGGGGCACAGCTCATCCCAGTGAAGTGTTCTGGCGTTCACAAACGACTGGTTTCAGGTGGAGCCGAAGGAGGACTGATTGACCCGGGATTACCTGCAAGTAACAAGAAAGTAAGGAAAGGTAAGTGATTAACGTCCCATGGGCAATGAGGTCGTGGGAGAGTTTCAAAGCTAGGGCTAGGGGAAGGAAATCGGCTGTGTCCTTTTTAAAGGAACTATCCCGACGTTAGTTTTACGCGGTTTAGGGTCACCACAGAAAGTCCAGATCTGGACCAGATGGAGATTGTAATCACTGTCTTTCTGCAAGCGAATCCAGTATCTTTCCACTGCGTCATCTCAAAAATGGTTCAAATGGCTCTGAGCACTATGGGACTTAACATCTGAGGTCATCAGTCCCCTAGAACTTAGAACTACTTAAACCTAACTAACATAGGGACATCACACACAGCCATGCCTGAGGCAGGATTCGAACCTGCGACCGTAGCAGTCGCGCGGTTCCGGACTGCAGCACCTAGAACCGCCCGGTCACCACGGCCGGCTGCGTCATCTTGACCGTTCGTTTTCGCAAATGGTGATAGTAGATTAAGAAGAGAGTCTGAGATACACTCACATTCAGAAAAACAGACCTCGAACGACTGGAGATAGAGCGTTGATATTCACAGGACACGTACATTTGTGTGTTCTGTAGAAATGGTAGCGTTTGAAACATGTCGACCCGCGGTTTCAGGGGCAACATCGATATCGTAGCGCAGCACCAACTACCGCTAAAATGTGCCTGCAGCTCTCATGTCGCTATAAAACGAAGGTAATGGATCAGTTTGGTTCAAATGGTTCAAATGGCTCTGAGCACTATGGGACTTAACTTCTGAGGTCATCAGTCCCCTAGAACTTAGAACTACTTAAACATAACTAACCTAAGGACATCACTCACATCCATGCCCGAGGCAGGGTTGGAACCTGCGACCGTAGCGGTTGCGCGGTTCCAGACTGAAGCGTCTAGAACCGCTCGGCCACACCCGTCGGCGATCAGTTTGGAAATTGGAAATTTGTGGTAAGTTCTACGGGACCAAACTGCTGAGGTCATCTGTCCCTAAGCTTACACAGTACTTAACGTAAATGAAACTAAATTACGCTAAGGACAACACACACACCCATGTCCGAGGGAGGACTCTTACCTCCGATGGGGGGAGTCGCGCGAACTGGGACAAGGTGCTTAAGACCGCTCGGCTACCCCACGCGGCTAGATCCGTTTGACTTGAGCAGACGTGCAGGATGTCTTGCAAAAGTATGCGCGAATCGTACCAGCAAATCAGTGAGTTCGAAAGAGGGTGCATTATTGGCGTCAGAGAATGTGATGCAGCCGTCCGGGAGACTGCTGCTCGTGTGGGACGAAGTGTTTCGGCAGTGCAACGGGCGTGTGCCGAATGGTTCACGGAAGGCCGTAGAACACGACGAGATGGGGCGCGTCGCACCACCCAGACCACACCCCGAGAAGACTGACACTTCATCCGAGTAGCACTGCAGTACAGATGTGCGTCCTCCTCGGCTCTGGCGCAACAGTGGAATAAATCGTACACTATCAGGGGGGACAGACTATCACCGTTTATTACAGCACGGATTACATGCGCGTCGTCCACTTCTCCCCCTACTTTTGACGAATGTGCAGGAACATACTAGATGGCAATGGGGTATGGGACGACGTCACTGGGGATAGGAATGGCAGATATACTGTTTACGAACGAATCCAGGTTTTCTTTGTTTGAAAAATTATGTCCGCATTTTGGTTCGCTGCAGACAGGCGGCGCGGCATCACAGTGACTGCATTCGCACAAGACATAGAGCACCGACTCAAGGCCTTAAGGTGTGGGATGCTATTGTGTAAAACCAAAAGTGACAGTTGGTGGTGTCCAGGGCACTGTGACCAGTGTGACCTACGTGAATGACATCCTGTGACCCGTAGCCATACCCTTTCTGCACAACACCCCAAACGCCATCACTCGGCAAGACAATGCACGACCACATGTTGCCGCACGACACGTGCCTTATTGGTGTCACAGGATGTCAGCCTTTTGCCCTGGCCCGCCAGATCACCAGACTTGTCGCCAATCGAAAACGCGTGGGATATGGTGAAACGATGGGTGCAGCTCTGTGACCCAATGCCAACCACCACAGATGAACTTCGAACCAGGCGAATGCACATGTCAAACTCAGGTCGCTGTTTTCCTTGTCGAGAGCGGGAAAGCAGTGGCTAGTAGAACTCTGGTTGATGCCATCTCTCTACGACATGCGGAGAGCCTTCGATATAGATCCGGACAGCCGCCCAATACTTGCATACAGAATATCTGAACACGCGACTGTGCTCCAGAGGTAGTCTCTGGCGTTCTTAGGGGTTATGTCATAGGGCCGCTGTTGTTCACGCGTACATGTAAATTACGCGGTGAATGTAAGTCTACAACAGAGGTGTTCCTGGGTGGTTACGTCGTTAGAAAGTTGCTGCTAAATGCAGACACTTGCAACTGATCTGCAACTGGTGGAAAAATTATCACTCAGCTCTAAACATAAATAATGTAATAAGCGTGACATAGACGAAAAAATCCAGTATCGTCTGACTACGTGCCAGCAAACACACACACTAATCACTCACACACTTCAAGTATGTAGGCGTATCTGTCCGGAGCAACTTGGGGTGCAACGATGATACGAATCTAGCCATGAAAAAGACGAATGATAGACGCGGGTTCATTTGAAGAACCCCGACGAAGAGTAATTGACACAGGACAGAGATCGCCTGCTCGTGTCTCTGGGACGCTACCTACATCTACATCTATACTCCGCAAGCCACCCAACGGTGTGTGGCGGAGGGCACTTTACGTGCCACTGTCATTACCACCCTTTCCTGTTCCAGCCGCGAATGGTTCGCGGGAAGAACGAGCGCCGCAAAACCACCGTGCGCGCTCGAATCTCTCTAATTTTACATTCGTGATCTCCTCGGGAGTTATAAGTAGGGGGAAGCAATATATTCGATACCTCATCCAGAAACGCACCCTCTCGAAACCTGGCGAGCAAGCTACACCGCGATTCAGAGCGCCTTTCTTGCAGACTCTGCCACTTGAGTTTGTTAAACATCTCCGTAACGCTATCACGCTTACCAAATAACCCTGTGACGAAACGCGCCGCTCTTCTTTGGATCTTCTCTGTCTCCTCTGTCTACCCGACCTGGTACGGATCCCACACTGATGAGCAATACTCAAGTATACGTCGAACGAGTGTTTTGTAAGCCACCTGCTTTGTTAATGGACTACATTTTCTAACAAGGGAACCTCCCCATCGCACCCCCCTCAGATTTAGTTATAAGTTGGCACAGTGGATAGGCCTTGAAAAACTGAACACAGATCAATTGAGAAAACAGGAAGAAGTTGTGTGGAACTGTGAAAAAATAAGCAAAACATACAAAGTGAGTAGTTCATGGGAAGATAGGCAATATCAATAAGAACGAGGACGCAGTAGCTCCATGGTCTCGTGGTAATGTGAGCAGCTGCGGAACGCAAGGTCCTTGGTTCAAATCTTCCATCGTGCGAAAATTTTAATTTTTTATTTTCAGTTTCTGTGACAAACTATTATGTTTTCATCACTTTTTTGGGAGTAATTACCACATCCACAAGAAAACCTAAATCGGGCAAGGTAGAAGAATCTTTTTATTCACTCGCCAAGTGTACAAGTTAGGTGGGTCGACAACATATTCCTGTCATGTGACGCACATGCCGTCACCAGTGTCGTATAGAATATATCAGATGTGTTTTCCTGTGGAGGAATCGGTTGACGTATGACCTTGCGATCAAATGTTTTCGGTTCCCATTGGAGAAGCACGTCCTTTCGTCTACTAATCGCACGGTTTTGCGATGCGGTCGCAGCACACAGACACTTAACTTATTACAGTGAACAGAGACGTCAGTGAACGAACGGACAGATAATAACTATGCAAAAATAAAGAAAGTAAAATTTTCACTCGAGGGAAGACTTGAACCAAGGACCTCTCGTTCCCCAGCAACTCACGCTACCACGGGACCACGCCGCTTCTGTGCTCAGATTGTCCATTATGTTACCTATGTGGCCGATGGACTACTCAGTTTGTATATTTTGCTTATTTTTTAACATTTCTATACAACTTCTTCCTGTTTTCTCAAATGATCTGTGTTCAGTTTATCAAGGCCTATCCACTGTGCCTACTTGTAACTAAATCTGAGGGGGGTGCGATGGGGAGGTTCCCTTGTAAGGATCCCTGGCACCCACCTTACCAACAATTAATTTTATATGATCATCCCACTTCAAAAAGTCTAATTAGTAGGAGAGAGAGAAAAGATTCAGAGAATATATGCACGACGGGTCTCAGGTTGTGTAGTCAGCATGAGAGTGCCTTGTAAATGCTCAACAAACTGCATTTGTAGACGTTACAAGAGACTGTATCCATCGGAAGAGCATTCCTCGCAAAACTGCGAAAGACCTCGTTCCAAAACGAGCGGAGAGACATACTGGTGCTTCCAACATTTATCTGGCGTAATATAAATCGGAGAAACTGCGAGCAGTCCCTTCTTCCGTACCGCCCGATGAATGGAATAAGAGGGGAGGGGATGACAGTACCACACTGCGCGCCCTCCTCCACAGAGCACACGGAGACTTGTAAGGACAGAAGTTTATGTAGTAGTGTTCCCTGCTCCTAGCCACTGAGCACCCTGGTATCCAGGCGCCAAGATAAAGCGGAGTGTGCTCTTAGCGGACACTCGACACCAAAAAGAAAGCAGCACCGAGGTGTGTGCTAGGTGCACCTGGCCACCACGAGTCGGTGTCGGCGGGACGCGTCACGCCACGCCACGTTGCCAGCGCGGCTGCGTGCGCCCGTCCAAACAACAAAATTACTCCCGGGATGGAGCTCGTATAACCGGTACGCGCGCCGTATAAATTAGAAGCTGTTGGCTCGCCGCGGGAGGGACGCGCTGCTACGCCGGGCGAGTGGTCTGCGTCTCAACAAACACCGTCGCCTTTTTGTGCCCCTCCCCCTCCCGTGCCCCCTCCCTCCCCCCTATCCAAGCCGCATTATTTGTTTTCGCCGCGGCGGGCGGGCCCGTCGACATTTATCATGGGCCCACTTGACTTGCCTGCGCCCAGGATAATGATTCATGGACCCCAATTAATGTACACGTAACCGGCAATCATCTATTCAGTAAATCAACTCGCCGATTACACCGGATGGCCGCTTCAGAACGCCGGCCTCCGGAGTGAGCAGCAATTAAATTATGGGGCGACCTAATTGTGCCGTCTCGTCCCCGTCTCTTACCTGAGGGACCATCCCCGTCCTGGGAGGGGTGCATCCCCTGCTGGCGCCAGCTACCCCTTTCGCCATCTCGATCGTCTACGTAGCCTCCCACATTGTAACGTACACTCACACGACATATCCGGGCCGAACGAGACGGAACGCTACACTTGCCATAAGCAACCAAGGCCGCCCCATTACTTATGATAAAAGGACATTCGTAGCAAATTGCTTGGCTGGGATAACTTCGTGTTCTTTGCTACATACTGAACCCCAATCTATCGACCAAATTTCGGACGTTACTCCAAGATAATTGTCGAGAATTTTGGTATAAGCGACCTGTGATATGCGGTATCTCGTTACAAGTTGCATTTCGTTTTATTTCTTACCACCCCATTACACTTTAACTCTGTACTGAACTGAAAATGTGTGAACAACAGTGGTAATGTCGACGTTTACGCTGTGCTTCTTGCTGCCGGCAGCAGAGACGTTCACTTTACTGCTTGCTCCCAAGCTTCCATTCAGCACTGCCTGGTTCCTCTCTCTCTTTTTATTATTGCCGGTAGTATTAGTTGTGACCAACGGTCTTGCCGCAGTGGTAACACCGGTTCCCTTCAGATCACCGGAGTTAAGCTCTGTCGGGCTGGGCTGGCATTTGCATGGGTGACCCTCCGGTCTGCCGAGCGCTGTTGGCAAGCGGGGTGCACTCAGCCCTTGTGAGGCAAACTGAGGAACTACTGGATCCAGAAGTAGCGGCTCCGGTATCGTAAAATGACATACGGCCGGGAGAGCGGTGTGCTGACCACATGTCCTCCAATCGCATCCAGTGACGCCTGTGGGCAGAGGATGACACGGCGGCCGATTGGTACCGTTGGGCTTTCGTGGCCTGTTCGGGCGGATTTTAGTTTAGTATTAGTTGAATGTTAACAGTGATAGACAGCATTATGGATATGGAACTTCCTGGAAGATTAAAACAGTGTGCAGGACCGAGTTTCGAACTCGGGACCTTTGCGTTTTGCAGGCAGGTGCTCTACCTTTTTTTCTGATCTCGTTTTGTTCATTATTGTTCGTTGCATTTGTTCCGGGTGGACGTCCCACGACTCCTGTTCAAGTTCATCGTTGATTCGTTCACTCAGTTTTTTTTGTTTTTTGTTTTTTTTTTTTTTTTTATTACAGAGAGCAGCTACCCCTCGAACCGAACACGCTGAGCCAACGTGCTGGGGTCCATCTGAGTTACCCAAGCACGACTTACGACCCGCCCGCACAGCTGTACTTCCGCCAGTACCTCGTATCCTACCTTCCGAACTTCACAGCGAAAGTTGTGGGACTAGCTCTCCTGGAAGAAAGATATCGCGGGGACATGGCTTAGGCACAGACTGGGAGATGTTTCCAGACTGAAATTTTCACTCTGCAGCGGAATGTGCGCTGATATGTAACGTCCTCAGTCGGTAGAGCACTTGCCTGCGAAAGGCAGAGGCCCGGAGTTCGAGTCACGGTCCAGCACACAGTTTTGATCCGCCAGGAAGTTTCATACCAGTGAAAATTTCATTCAACACTATGGGTATGTTAACCGATGAAGAGTTGACCAGTATGTTGCGTTGTTGTGTGTGTGAAATCTTATGGGACTTAACTGCTAAGGTCATCGTCCCTAAGCTTACACACTACTTAACCTAAATTATCCGCCGGCCGAAGTGGCCGCGCGGTTCTGGCGCTGCAGTCTGGAACCGCGAGACCGCTACGGTTGCAGGTTCGAATCCTGCCTCGGGCATGGATGTGTGTGATGTCCTTAGCTTAGTTAGGTTTAACTAGTTCTAAGTTCTAAGGGACTAATGACCTCAGCAGTTGAGTCCCATAGTGCTCAGAGCCATTTGAACCATTTGAACCGACTGATGACCTCAGAAGTTAAGTCGCATAGTGCTCAGAACCATTTGAACTAAATTATCCTAAGGACAAACACACACACCAATGCCCGAGGGAGGACTCGAACCTCCGCTGGGACCAGCCGCACAGTCCATGACTGCAGCGGATCAGACCGCAAGGCTAATCCCGCGCGGCTGACCAGTATGTGCCTCGGGGATGAGTACACTGAACACAGTGGAGCAGCATCACAATCTGAGGCAATCTGAGCAACCATCTCAGGTTGTTTGCAATTGATGCTGTTGTTTATCGACTAATACAGTTATCAGAAGATCAAAACAAACTGCAAGATGATTTAGAAAACATATCTCTTTGGTGCGAAAACTGGCAATTTACCCACGTGAGTGCTACAAGGAACCCGTTAAATTTCGATTCCACGATAAATCAGTCAAATCTAAAGGCCGTAAATTCAACTAAACACCTACGAATTACAATTACGAACGACTTAAACTGGAAGGAACACACAGAAAATGTTGTGAGGAAGGCTAACCAAAGACTGCGTTTTATTGAAAGGATACTTAGAAGATGCAACTAACAACCCCAAGATTTGTTGCTCTCATCTCATATGAGTAGGATGATTGCTGCGCTTGTAAATGGTATGAATGAGTTTTTTATTGCGTCTTTCATGTGGATTAAAATATTCAAAGCTTTGTGTTTCAATATTCACGACAAATGAAATGCTGATTTTCGTACCAGGTGATGGCTTACGGTCGAAACTGCTAGTACTAATAAAATCATGTTAATGCAGTTCAGTGTCACGAGTTTTTTGACTCACTTATCGACTGCTGAAAATTGGCTGAAAAATTGCGAAGATTATTATGAACATCTCCTTGCTTTACTGGGCTCGGTTCTGTTGGAGGTGCTAAGCTGTTGCCATCCCCCGACCTCTGAACTGACTTACCCAGCCGTTTGTAGGCGATCCTACAGTGCAAAGTGGGATTCCGAACTATGATGCCACTTGGCATTTTTCTGGTCAACAGACATTGCCTGATGGGAGAGAAATGACAAGAGACAGATAAATGTTCTAGGAGTAACAAGGGATCGAACCCGAGACCTTCGGATTTGTAGTAACTTCACCAGCGAGTCACAGTGTTTGTATTATTCTGTAAAATTATTTTATATTATACTAGTAGACACACAATACATGTAAAGAATCTTTTAACACGTTCGGTGCCCCGCCCCGCCATGCCTGGCGTGTTCTATCAGTGCCGTCTAGTCTATGTTTTGTTCACTGTGTGGGTCGGATTTGCGTACGTTCATGCCCGGGCACTCTGCTGTTGGTTTATCTTTCTACCATTCTACGATGAAACTTGTTCAGGAAAGAGCATGTCTTCAGTTTATATTTCTTTATCTATAAAATTATTATTTTCAGCGTAATTAAACATAAAATGTACCTTCAACAGGAAATAATTTGTTTTACGTCGACGCCTGTTTTCGGACACTTCTATAAAAATAAAATTTGTGTGTAATTAGGCTGAAAATAATTATTTTATAGATAAAGAACGATAAATTGAAAGGAAATGCACTTACCAGCATGTTTCACAGTAGAATGGTAGAAAGATAAACCGACAGCCAAATCGCGACTGACGTTCGCTGCAGAGTGGACGGGCACGGACTGACGCAAATCCGACTCGCACTGTAAACAAAACAAAGGCGAGACGGCGCCCACACACAGATCACGCCATGCATGGCGTCGGCCACCTGACGTTACACGAGCTACCACGCCTGGAGGGCTGTAGAAGAAATGTAATACAAAAAGAACAGAGACTGCGGAGCATCCGTCTCTAAATTTAACTGTTAAAACAGCCACTTTTGAACACAAGTTAAAATCTCGTTTGGCCGGCCGGAGTGGCCGAGCGGTTCTAGGCGCTACAGTTTGGAACCGCGCGACCGCTGCGGTCGCAGGTTCGAACCCTGCCTCGGGCATGGCTGCGTGTGATGTCCTTAGGTTAGTTAGGTTTAAGTAGTTCTAAATTCTAGGGGACTGATGACCTTAGCAGTTAAGTCTCATAGTGCTCAGAGCCATTTTGAGCCAATCTCGTTTAACGTATAAGACTGGTGCACTTGTTAGTAGGCTAGCCTTCCGTTGCAGAAGACAGTCCACTAAACGCTTTTGCTGTGCAGCAAGTGGTCTAAATGTCCTTATTTCTTCTGACAGAAAGATTATCCTCGATGCCTATCCGATGTAAGCACGAAGGAGTTGAACAGTGGTTGGTACACACTAGCAATGGCGTAGTTATGAGCTTTCCCCTGGCCTGATATTTTCGAAACAAGAGAGAATTTCCAGTTACAGGTTTGATCTCGGCCTAGTATCGAACTTTATGACGGACCGAAAAGCGACAACATTGTATCTTGTCCTCATCGGGCAGTTTCTGGAACCACATCCTGAAATCTGTCGATGGTAGAGCGATATTAATTCTAGAGGCAGAGGCACTGGTGCGCCTTGTCGTTGTAAACAAGGCTTACATGGGACATTTTTCAACAGACTTTAGTAAAATACCCAAGAGATTTTGGTTCTATGTGAAATCAGTAAGTGGGTCAAAATCATCTGTTCATTCAGTGACAATACCGGCACCGAAATGGAACATAACAGAGACAAAGCCTAAATACTGAATTCTGTCTTCCGAAACTGTTTCACCTCGAAAGATCATAGCTCGGTCTCCCCTTAAAATCGTCGTACGAACGTCGAAATGGTAGGTATTTAGGTAAGCGACCACGGAATAGAGGAACAACTATAATTGCTTAGTAGTGGAAAAGAGTCACGACGAGATATCTGTAAGATTATGCGAAAGACCTTGCTCCCATTCTAGCAGTAATTTATCGTAGATCGGTTGAGCGACGATGGGTACCTAGCGATTGGAAGAAAGCGCAGGTCATTCCCGTTTTTAAGAAGGGCCATGGGACAGATGCACACAATTATAGGCCCCTATCGTTAACATCAGTCTCTTGTACAATTATGGAACATGTTTTATGCTCAAGAATTACGACTTTTTTGAGAATGAAAATCTCTATAAAAATCAACGTGGATTCCGCACACAGAAAATGATGAGAAACAGCTCCCTTTGTTCCTCCACGAGATCCATAAGGCCGCAGGCAACGGCGCTCATGTTGATGCCGTGTTCCATGACTTCAGGAATCCAGTTGACACCGTCACGCACTGCCGCTTAGTGAAAAAAATATGAGCTTATCGAGTATCGGAGCAGATTTGCGACTGGATTCAAGACTTCCTTGCAGACAGAACTCAACACGTCGCTCTTAACGAAACAAAACCAACAGATGTAAAGGTTATTTCCGAGGTACACCAAGGAAGTGTGATAGGACCATTACTGTTTACAATATATTTAACTGATCTAACAGAAAGCGTCGGATGCTCTTTAAGACTGTTCGCAGATGATGCCGTTGTCTATAACAAAGTAGCAACGCCGGAAGATAAAACGATTTGCAGAATGACCTTTAGAAAATTGATGAATGGTGCAGGCTCTGGCAGTTGACTCTGAACGAAAATAAATATATTTCACATCCTTAGAAAAAGAAATGCACTACTGTACAGCTACGCTATTGACGACAAACCGCTGGAAACAGTATATACCGTAAAATATCTAGGAATAACTATCCTAAGCGACCTTACGTGGCATGACCACATAAAGCAAATAATCGGAAAAGCAGATGCCAGACTCAGATTCATAGGAAGAAACTTAAGGAGATGTAACTCTGTCCACGAAAGAAGTGGCTTATAAGGTACTCGTTCGACCGATTCTTGAGTGCTGTTCATGTATCTGGGATCCCTACCAGATAGGACTGATAGAAGAGATAGAGAAGATTCAACGAAGAGCGGCGCGTTTCGTCACGGGATCGTTTTGTCGGCACGAGAGCGTTACACAGATGCACAACAAACTCTATTGGCAGGCGTTACAACTGAAGCGTTGTGCATCACGGAGAGATTTACTATTGGAATTTCGAGAGAGCACTTTCCGAGAAGAGTCGAACAACATATTACTTCCCCTCAAATACACTCCTGGAAACTGAAATAAGAACACCGTGAATTCATTGTCCCAGGAAGGGGAAACTTTATTGACACATTCCTGGGGTCAGATACATCACATGATCACACTGACAGAACCACAGGCAAATAGACACAGGCAACAGAGCATGCACAATGTCGGCACTAGTACAGTGTATATCCACCTTTCGCAGCAATGCAGGCTGCTATTCTCCCATGGAGACGATCGTAGAGATGCTGGATGTAGTCCTGTGGAACGGCTTGCCATGCCATTTCCACCTGGCGCCTCAGTTGGACCAGCGTTCGTGCTGGACGTGCAGACCGCGTGAGACGACGCTTCATCCAGTCCCAAACATGCTCAATGGGGGACAGATCCGGAGATCTTGCTGGCCAGGGTAGTTGACTTACACCTTCTAGAGCACGTTGGGTGGCACGGGATACATGCGGACGTGCATTGTCCTGTTGGAACAGCAAGTTCCCTTGCCGGTCTAGGAATAGTAGAACGATGGGCTCGATGACGGTTTGGATGTACCGTGCACTATTCAGTGTCCCCTCGACGATCACCAGTGGTGTACGGCCAGTGTAGGAGATCGCTCCCCACACCATGATGCCGGGTGTTGGCCCTGTGTGCCTCGGTCGTATGCAGTCCTGATTGTGGCGCTCACCTGCACGGCGCCAAACACGCATACGACCATCATTGGCACCAAGGCAGAAGCGACTCTCATCGCTGAAGACGACACGTCTCTATTCGTCCCTCCATTCACGCCTTTCGCGACACCACTGGAGGCGGGCTGCACGATGTTGGGGCGTGAGCGGAAGACGGCCTAACGGTGGGCGGGACCGTAGCCCAGCTTCATGGAGACGGTTGCGAATGGTCCTCGCCGATACCCCAGGAGCAACAGTGTCCCTAATTTGCTGGGAAGTGGCGGTGCGGCCCCTACGGCACTGCGTAGGATCCTACGGTCTTGGCGTGCATCCGTGCGTCGCTGCGGTCCGGTCCCAGGTCGACGGGCACGTGCACCTTCCGCCGACCACTGGCGACAACATCGATGTACTGTGGAGACCTCACGCCCCACGTGTTGAGCAATTCGGCGGTACGTCCACCCGGCCTCCCGCATGCCCACTATACGCCCTCGCTCAAAGTCCGTCAACTGCACATACGGTTCACGTCCACGCTGTCGCGGCATGCTACCAGTGTTAAAGACTACGATGGAGCTCCGTATGCCACGGCAAACTAGCTGACACTGACGGCGGCGGTGCACAAATGCTGCGCAGCTAGCGCCATTCGACGGCCAACACCGCGGTTCCTGGTGTGTCCGCTGTGCCGTGCGTGTGATCATTGCTTGTACAGCCCTCTCGCAGTGTCCGGAGCAAGTATGGTGGGTCTGACACACCGGTGTCAATGTGTGCTTTTTTCCATTTCCAGGAGTGTACGTCTCGCGTAACGACCACGAGGAGAAAATTCGAGAAATTAGAGCCAGTACAGAGGCTTACCGACAATCATTCTTCCCACGCACTATTCGCGAATGGGACTGGGTTGAAGGGCTCAGTTAATGGTACAGAAAGTACTCTTCGCCACACGCCATTAGGTGGTGAGCAGAGTATGATGTAGATGCAGATGAAAACACTGTGGAGCGCTCGCTATCCTTTACCTCTCAAACCACCGCCCAAAGCTACAGACATTGAGTCAAGGCAGGCGTACAGAACATGCACGTTCTGGAAGAAATACCTTTAGGAACAAGGCACAGAGTGTGGTATCAACACGATGGGTGTCCGGCACATTTTTCGCTGGTGGCTAAAAATGAGTTGCAGAGACAGTTCACAAATTTCCTGGCAGAGTAAAACCATGTGTCGGACCGAGACTCGAACTCGGGACCTTTGCCTTTCGCGGGCAAGTGCTCTACCAACTGAGCCGCCCAAGCACGACTCACGCCCCGTCCCCAAAGCTTCACTTCTGGCAGTACCTCGTCTCCGCAATATCCTTTCTTTCAGGAGTGCTAGTTCTGCAAGGTTCGCAGGAGAGCTTAAGTAAAGTTTGGAAGGTAGGAGACGAGGTTCTGGCAGAAGTGAAGCTGTGAGGACGGGAGGTGAGTCGTGCTTGGGTGGCTCAGTTGGTAGAGCACTTGCGCGCGAAAGGCAAAGGTCCCGAGTTCGAGTCTCGGTCCAGCCCACAGTTTTAATCTGCCAGGAAGTTTCATATCAGCGCACACTCCGCTGCAGAGTGAAAATTTCATTCTGGAGTTCCCCAAATCGTCGGACAGGACGCAGAGATGTGTCGTGGCCGGCTCGTTCGCCAGACTTGACGCCTCGGGATTTTTTCTTGTGGCGATTCGTACAAGACATTGTTTATAAAGACGTTCCAACAACAGCTGAAGATATGCGAGAGAGAATTGTAAGAGCATATGCTTCGATAAGTGCCGATGTTATAAGGAATACCACTCAATCCATGATAAGAAGATTGCAGCACTGCATTGATACCAATGGTCATCTCTTCGAACACTCTCTGTAAATGGACGTTCATACCACGTTTGTGACCTTCGTTGACCTTCAAAGACCTTACTGTTACTAATCATTGGAATCGTCTCGATAGCCGCTATCAGAAAATAAGTACCAAACTATAGCATCCCATAAAAACAAACAAAAAAAAAAGGTTGACCTTCATATCTCTGACGCAACACCACCTAGCAACAAAAAAACCAACGTCATATTATGGCCCCCTTCGTCCCATGCAACATTTGTCCCACAAACTTTTCACCTACTATAATATTTTCGGAGTTATTCTAGGTGGCAATAGTTGGGCACTCACACTATATTTTCGTGACCTGACAGTTATTTGCTTCTCCAACGTACAACCAACTCATACTTCGAACAACGCTACAGGTCAGGACATCGCCACAATTAACATCTGAAAAATAATTTATAAGCAAAATCAATATTTGCAGTGGTTTCTTCTATCTTTGGTCTCGCATGTATTAGTCACAGTCCACAACATCAGAGTAGACGTACGGTATCGTTGGTTCATTATTTCCTGTTCTCCCAACTCTTAATATGTGGCTCGACAGTTTAAACGTCTCCTGCGTACATCAACGTTAAGGATTAGGTCTTCGCCCAGACTTAGATTATAAAACACAGCTATCAGCGGATGGATTTCGCTGTACCCACGGACATCTACACCTTGATACAGCCTTGTGTCACTCTCCCAGCCAGAGAACTCCTACCATCGAATTAGTGTCACGTGTCACTGGAGAGTGCATACTGTTGGCACCACAGTGGGGCCACTTCAGTGCTTTGCCAAGGCAGTGAAGCTTGGCCAGTTGCAATCAAAACTCATTCCATGTGGACGGAAATAGTCACTACATCATTTATTATCGTATTCATGGAAAATCGAAGCAATGCCAGTTCGTGTTCAATTACATTATCCTCATTTACACCAAATTCATTGAACATCAGTTGAATTAAAAGTCACTGACATTAAATAAATCGAATAAAATGGGAATGAAATGGACGTACAGAAATGCGGTATCTTCAGTGTAACGAGTGCTTCATCACAAATGAAAATTTGTGCTTGACAGGATTTCGAATCTCTGGCTGCAGTATATCGCGAGCTATCGAGTTAATCACTTGGTCGTCCTAACACGCCAGGCGGTTAGATATGTTCTACAGATGAGCCCGGATGGTCTAATTGGTTAAGATGACATCTTGCGATTAGCAGGTTATTCGGTCTGAATCGTGGTCTGACACTTCTTTTCGCTTGTCAAGATATAATCAAAACTTATTACAGATCTGCCGCTTTCGGTAACAAGTGGGACATCCTGAGGCGTCCGTGGAATGGTCTTTCGAAAAACTAATGGCCTAAAGAGCGTGTTTTCGTTTTCCTGGTATGAAGTGGCAGTAGTCGGACGCGGAGCTTTCCGAGCTAGGCGTTTGGGGAGGTAAGGGCAGTCGCCGCTAACGAGATGACGCCGGCCTTTTGTGGCCGCGGTTCCCTCCGGAGTCACGCCGCCGTAACATTACGCTTAATACGGACACGACAACAGGCCTGCCAACTGCGGAGCGCAACATTTCCCGGAACTCGGCGCAGCCAGTTAGTTACTCGGCTGAGCAGGCAGAGCGGACGAATCTCCAGGGCCCTGTACTCTGCCGAGCCACGCTTGTCAGGCGCTAGCCAAATACATTACCTGTGCAAACGTGTACTTAATTACGACAGCGTGCAGAAAGTTTATTTGAGAGGCGCCGTCGTGGCGCGCTGAAGCAGGCTCAGTGGAACACTCGTCCCGTTATAAGTACAGTTTTTAATAAACCGATATGATGTACAGTTTGTAGCCTCCTTCCTACTTGTAATACACTGCTAGTGTCACAACGTGGATCATTCTGTAGACAGAATGTGGGGCAGAAAAGGGGAAGCTCACGAATTCTGCTGCCGAAATTAGTTGAATAGGCAAATCGGCCCGCGATTCCTACAGGCAAGCTGACTCCCATGAAATTTAAATACTACTTGCGAACGTCCTTACGCTTAAGACGTTAAGATCATTAAGACGACGTAGACAGAAACCGTGGACTCGATTTCAAAACCAAAGTAAGAATACATTGCCATTCAAAAGATTACAGGGATCAATTTGAACTCAAACACCAGATTTTGTTGTAGAACAGAAGAAAGAATGTACGAGAAAAGGATTGTATCAACATGAACGATATGAAACACGAGAATATATTATCTGCCAAAGAAAACCAAACTAGGGAGCCTGCCGTGCTCTCGTCCGAGAAACAGGAGCTACTATCAGCGTACACCGAAAAATTCTTGTTACTGGAGCGGTGTATCACTTTACACGTCTATACGGCAATGCCCTCCCTAGCACAACAATTAAACAGTGCATTGACAGGCACTTATGTCTGACAAAACTCTTCGTAGAATATCACTATGACAACTTCTATTTACACTGTAAATATCACCCGCTTTAATTCTGATGCTTCGTGTTATATAAAAACAAAGATGATGCGACTTACCAAACGAAAGCGCTGGCACGTCGATAGATACACAAACAAACACAAATATACACACAAAATTCTAGCTTTCGCAACCAACGGGTGCTTCGTCAGCAAAGAGGGAAGGGGAGGGAAAGAGTAAGGAGTCATTCCAATCCCGGGAGCGGAAAGACTTACCTTGGGGGGGAAAAAGGGGCGGGTATACACTCGCGCGCACACACACACACATATCCATCCACACATATACAGACACAAGCTTGTGTCTGTATATGTGTGGATGGATATGTGTGTGTGTGTGTGTGTGTGTGTGTGTGTGTGTGTGTGCGAGTGTATACCCGTCCTTTTTTCCCCCTAAGGTAAGTCTTTCTGCTCCCGGGATTGGAATGAGTAGTTACCCTCTCCTTTAAAACCCACATCATTTCGTCTTTCCCTCTCCTTCGCTCTTTCCTGACGAAGCAACCGTTGGTTGCGAAAGCTAGAATTTTGTGTGTATGTTTGTGTTTGTTTGTGTGTCTATCGACGTGCCAGCGCTTTCGTTTGGTAAGTCACATCATCTTTGTTTTTAGATGTATTTTTCCCACGTGGAATGTTTCCCTCTCTCTCTCTCTCTCTCTCTCTCTCTCTCTCTCTCTCTCTATATATATATATATATATATATATATATATATATATATATATATATATATATATATATACTCCTGGAAATTGAAATAAGAACACCGTGAATTCTTTGTCCCAGGAAGGGGAAACTTTATTGACACATTCCTGGGGTCAGATACATCACATGATCACACTGACAGAACCACAGGCACATAGACACAGGCAACAGAGCATGCACAATGTCGGCACTAGTACAGTGTATATCCACCTTTCGCAGCAATGCAGGCTGCTATTCTCCCATGGAGACGATCGTAGAGATGCTGGATGTAGTCCTGTGGAACGGCTTGCCATGCCATTTCCACCTGGCGCCTCAGTTGGACCAGCGTTCGTGCTGGACGTGCAGACCGCGTGAGACGACGCTTCATCCAGTCCCAAACATGCTCAATGGGGGACAGATCCGGAGATCTTGCTGGCCAGGGTAGTTGACTTACACCTTCTAGAGCACGTTGGGTGGCACGGGATACATGCGGACGTGCATTGTCCTGTTGGAACAGCAAGTTCCCTTGCCGGTCTAGGAATGGTAGAACGATGGGTTCGATGACGGTTTGGATGTACCGTGCACTATTCAGCGTCCCCTCGACGATCACCAGTGGTGTACGGCCAGTGTAGGAGATCGCTCCCCACACCATGATGCCGGGTGTTGGCCCTGTGTGCCTCGGTCGTATGCAGTCCTGATTGTGGCGCTCACCTGCATGGCGCCAAACACGCATAAGACCATCATTGGCACCAAGGCAGAAGCGACTCTCATCGCTGAAGACGACACGTCTCCATTCGTCCCTCCATTCACGCCTGTCGCGACACCACTGGAGGCGGGCTGCACGATGTTGGGGCGTGAGCGGAAGACGGCCTAACGGCGTGCGGGACCGTAGCCCAGCTTCATGGAGACGGTTGCGAATGGTCCTCGCCGATACCCCAGGAGCAACAGTGTCGCAAATTTGCTGGGAAGTGGCGGTGCGGTCCCCTACGGCACTGCGTAGGATCCTACGGTCTTGGCGTGCATCCGTGCGTCGCTGCGGTCCGGTCCCAGGTCGACGGGCACGTGCACCTTCCGCCGACCACTGGCGACAACATCGATGTACTGTGGAGACCTCACGCCCCACGTTTTGAGCAATTCGGCGGTACGTCCACCCGGCCTCCCGCATGCCCACTATACGCCCTCGCTCAAAGTCCGTCAACTGCACATACGGTTCACGTCCACGCTGTCGCGGCATGCTACCAGTGTTAAAGACTGCGATGGAGCTCCGTATGCCACGGCAAACTGGCTGACACTGACGGCGGCGGTGCACAAATGCTGCGCAGCTAGCGCCATTCGACGGCCAACACCGCGGTTCCTGATGTGTCCGCTGTGCCGTGCGTGTGATCATTGCTTGTACAGCCCTCTCGCAGTGTCCGGAGCAAGTATGGTGGATCTGACACACCGGTGTCAATGTGTTCTTTTTTCCATTTCCAGGAGTGTATATATAGTACCGGTATGCGTGGCTTAAATGGCTCTGAGCACTATGGGACTTAACTTCTGAGGTCATCAGTCTCCTAGACTTAGAACTACTTAAACCTAACTAACCTAAGGACATCACACACATCCATGCCCGAGGCAGGATTCGAACCTGCGACCGTAGCGTTCGCGCGGTTCCACACTGTAGCGCCTAGAACCGCTCGGTCACCCAGGCCGACCCAGTATGCCTGTTTTCGATCAGTTTCGTCTCCATCGTACATCATGGCTCGTTTATTCTGGCACCAAAAACGTAAAATTTTTCTCCCAATTTGCTGCTAGCTTTAAACAGAGTGTTGTGTGACGAAAGCTATAGTTTTTGGAAAGCTGGTGTTTCTTTGATCATGTTCATGATCTCGCAAAAATTGCTGTTTAATAATAAATTTAACCGTGTTATCAATGGGATACTTGTGGTGTACACTTCGCTTCTACTTATTTGGTGTAGATAGATAATCCCACTCTTCTCAGTATCCACTCCTCCTTCTGTAACTTGCACGCCATCGAATTACTCAGCTTCAACATTTTGCTTGCATGGTCCGTTACCTTTACCGTCAGTCCTGCCAACCTTTCAACACCGTTAATAAATTTAATAAACTACTGGTCATTAAAATTGCTACACCACGAAGATGACGTGCTACAGACGCGAAATTTAACCGACAGGAAGAACATGCTGTGATATGCAACTGATTAGCTTTTCACAGCATTCACACAAGGTTGGCGCCGGTGGCGACACCTACAACGTGCTGACATGAGAAAAGTTTCCAACCGATTTCTCATACACAAATAGCAGTTGACCGGCGTTGCCTGGTGAAACGTTGTTGTGATGCCTCGTGTAAGGAGGAGAAATGTGTACCATCACGTTTCCGACATTGATAAAGGTCGGATTGTAGCCTCTCGCGATTGCGGTTTATCGTATCGCGACATTGCTGCTCGCATTGGTCGAGATCCAATGACTGTTAGCAGAATATGGAATCGGTGGGTTCAGGAGGGTAATACGGAACACCGTGCTGGATCCCAACGGCCTCGTATCACTAGCAATCGAGATGACAGGCATGTTATCCGCATGGCTGTAACGGATCGTGCAGCCACGTCTCGATCTCTGAGTCAACAGATGGGGACGTTTGCAAGACAACAACCATCTGCACGAACAGTTCGACGGCATTTGCAGCTGCATGGACTTTCAGCTCGGAGACCATGGCTGCGGTTACCCTTGACGCTGCATCACAGACAGGAGCGCTTGCGATGGTGTACTCGACGGCGAACCTGGGTGCACGAATGGCAAAGCGTCATTTTTTCGGATGAATCCAAGTTCTGTTTACAGCATTATGATGGTCACATCCGTGTTTGGCGACATCGCAGTGAACGCACATTGGAAGCGTGTATTCGTCATCGCCATAATGGTGTATGACCCGGCGTTATACTATGGGGTGCCATTGGTTACACGTCTCGGTCACCTCCTGTTCGCATTGACTGCACTTTGAACAGTGGACGTTACATTTCAGATGTGTTACGACCCGTGGCTCTACCCCTCATTAGGATCCCTGCGAAACCCTACATTTCAGCAGGATAATGCACGACCGCATATTGCAGGTCCTGTACGGGCCTATCTGCATACAGAAAATGTTCGACTGCTGTCCTGGCCAGCACATTCTCCAGATCTCTCACCAACTGTAAACGTCTGGTCAATGGTGACCGAGCAACTGGCTCGTCAAAATACGCCAGTCACTACTCTTGATGAAGTGTGGTATGGTGTTGAAGCTGCATGGGCAGCTGTGCCTGTACAAGCCATCCAAGCTCTGATTGACTCAATGTTCACTAGTATCGAGGCCGTTATTACGGCCAGAGGTGGTTGTTCTGGGTAGTGATTTCTCAGGATCTATGCAGCCAAATTGCGTGAAAATGTAATCACATGTCAGTTCTAGTATAATATATTTGTCCAATGAATACCTGTTTATCATCTGCATTTCTTCTTGGTGTAGCAATTTTAATGGCCAGTAGTGTATCTGCACTTCGAGATAACAACTGTGACGTGATCGTACCCAGTCACGTAACCAAGTTAGTTCCGCCTAAGGCCGAGTCTACGGTTCGCTTTGTTGATTAATAAGTGTCAGTACTGCACTTCTTGGTCATGTGATACTGAAACAAGTTGGTGGGTGTAAATGCATATAGAAATACCACTGGCGAAACTGAGCTAGCGAGAACATCATAGCACTGGCGAAAAGTGGCTGGAAGGGATTTTGCCTGAGAAACAGGACTTTTCTGCAGGTTTCAGCGTCTACTGACGATAGCTGCTTTATCAGACTCGAGTTACAGGAATTATTGCTGGTAGTTCACATGGGAAACGACGCCACACAACGACGTGGTAGCAGTCACGCCAGACACGACGGCGCTTAAATCTCGTGAACCACAACTGCAACGAACTGTTCTATTGAAATTGGCCACGCTGTAAGGTCGACGGACCACAGCGAGATCGGGAACGAAGAGACGGAATATGCGGAGAGGCAACTCAACATTGACTGTGAAATAAGTTGTACGGCCCTTCGCTATGTTTTATGTCGTCAAAACAATGGGGCGTGGTATGCTAAGTAACTAGGCAATAACATCCAGGTGTTTATGTTTTGCATTTACAGCCAGTAACGAAATTACTCCTGACTACTGTTGACGAACACTTGACGTACCTCTTCTCTCGCCAGTGTCCGTAACGTAAATATGAACACTGAGCCTCATACGACAGGTTGCATAAAATTGACTAGGAGAAGGCATGGCCTGGAAAATTCAGTTTGCAGCCAGTTTAAATGCGTTTTAGTACTTTCTTTTCTACGCGAAAGATATGTCCAATACGAAAGAATATCACAATTTGTAGGAGCAGTGTGTAATTCAGAACGGTTGATACTTTCAGAAAAAAGAAATTGTAAGTATAATGCAGCTAACATTCATCTTTATTTGAAGAAAAAAAAGTAAAAAAAAATGTTACATGGATCAGTTACGTTTGAAATGAATAAAACGAAACGCGACTGGTCAAGTAAATATACTACTTTTTTTTTGCTTGTTGCTAAGACGGATCTCATATCCCTTTAATAATTGTAAAGCAATGACACACACAATGGCGTCACAAATGAACAGGTAAATTTCATTACTCTACGATGTATGGTGTGTTGTGTAAAAAAAAAAAAAAAAAAAAAAAATGCTCCATATTCAGGTCTGTAGAGTACTTAGAGGAGATAAAAAGAACACTTTATTTTGTAACACAAATGTCGCAGTTGCGCCGCATCTCAACTAGGGGTCCCTGTCCGTAGAATGTGATCTAGTGGCTAGTGTTGCTGCCTATGGATCACTGGGCCGCGGATTCGATTCCCGGTCGGGTCGGGAATTTTCTTCGCCCAATAACTGAGTGTGAGTGTTATCCTAATCATCATTCTGGAAAGTAGCGAGATAGTACAGTGGAAAGATTGGGAATTTGTACGGGCGCCGATAAACACGCATTTGAGCACCCCACAAACCAAATATCATCATCATCATCATCATACTGCAGAATTTGAAGCCGGACTTCCCACAGGCCAACTTTCGCAGTTGTTTCGACTACTTCTTACGAAACAGGTTGATACTGGAGTCAGATTTGTATCAAAATTATGTATTACTGCAAGCAGGTGTCAGTTTTCTGTTCTGCTAGCAGTGTGTAGGTCTCTGGATAAACAATTACATTGTTATTATATTTGTTATGTTGTATGTAAATGAAAGTTTGTACCAATGTTTACATGTTCTTGATGGCTGATAACAGCCTAACCGAGTTAGTTGACGTGCATCTCATTTATGGGGAGGCACGATGTAACAGCTGAGTCGCAACGCGCCTATATGCTGGACGATTTCCAGGGAGGAGGTTACCAATAATGTCACGTTTCATAGACTGATGATCGTCTTCGTAAAACAAGATGCTTTAGACTAGAGCGACGGCAACCTGCTAGGCCTCGCAGCATTCGAAATGTTGAGTTTGAGGTAGCTGTGTTTCAATAATTTGAGAACAATCTTAACATCACTACACGTTCTATAGCCAAGGAACTAAATATCTCAAACGCCAATCTGTGGAAATTGTAAACTCCCCTAAATTTCAAACTTGTGTTGTGTTTGCTGACGAGGTTCGCTTCGCAGGGTAAGAAACATTCAACATCACAGTAGCCATGCGCGGGAGCTTTTTATTATTTTATTTGTTGGCTTTCGGGTGTTGCCCATTCAGCCATCTCAATAGCGAAATTTCAGTTATGACGATACGGACGTAAGGACAACAAAGTATGTAGTCCCCGAGCGGAGAAAATTCTCGACCGGCCGGCAGTCGAGCCCTTGTTCCTTCGCTTGGCAATCCGCAGCGCTGACCGCGCAGCTGCCGAGGCGGACATCTGGAAGCTTGAAACTGCAGGGCCAATGAGTGTATTCCTCTATCAGCAGAGATTTACTATAAAAGTGAGGGCTACTATTATTCACAACCGTATCATTGGGACGTATCTTCCGCCTAATACGCTCGATGGACGAAAAAAAATGGCTCTGAGCACTATGGGACTTAACATCTGAGGTCATCAGTCCCCTAGACTTAGAACTACTTAAACCTAACTAACCTAAGGACATCACACCCAACCCTGCCCCTAGGCAGGATTCGAACCTGCGACCGTAGCAGCAGCGCGGTTCCGGACTGAAGCGCCTAGAACCGCTCGGCCACAGTGGCCGGCTCGACGGACGAAAGTAACAACGTCTCTCTCCGTCAAGTATTGCTGAAAATGTAGGAGAATATCCCACTAGCTGTCAGGCTGTGAATGCGGTTGCTGCCTGATTGTGCTGGATCTCACTTTGCCGTTGATGTTAGACAACATGCAGACATTGTTTTCCGCAGCTGTTGAGATGGGCAGCGGCGTGGCCACTACGTACTTTTGTGCGGGCAGACGATGCGTTAGGTGCACGAGATAACAATAGACACTGCAAATGAGATGATTCCGATGTGGCTGAAATTGCAACCAGTATGCGTGAAACACCCGCTTGTTTTCAGGATGACAGACTATCATTGGCATGCAAATGCCGGTTGTGCAGTAATGCAAACGGACGACATTTCAGTAACATATTATTCGTTATAAGGCAGTCTGAACAGTGTCACAACCTTCATTGATCCCTGGCGGTGAAACGGTACACCTGTGACACAGCGGAAATATCGCCGGACTCCTCCATGTCAGCAAATCTGATTGCGACTACGAGATGAATGAACACAGTCATAAAACCGGGGACAGAAGGGAAGACAATTTGCACTCTAAACAAAAACAACCCACACAACCTTCACACTGTGCGATCGATTTATGACCACTAGACCTGTCATGAGAACCACGGCGTGTCACAGGTACGCAGACGCCGCAGCTCGCCCAGGAGACAACGTCAGAGCCCAGCCTGAGCAGTACCTCTCACCAATTTGGACTGATACTCTCTATGACGACTTGAAGCCATGACTCTGGTAGCGAATTTTCAACGATATCCAAAGACAGATGTGAAAATTACCGAACGATAAGTTTAATAAGTCACAGCTGCAAAATACTAACGTGAATTCATTACAGACGAATGGAAAAACTGATAGAAGCCGACCTCTGGGAAGATCAGTTTGGATTCCGTAGAAATATTGGAACACGTGAGGCAATACTGACCCTACGACTTATCTTAGAAGAAAGATTAAGGAGAGGCAAATCTACGTTTCTAGCATTTGTAGACTTAGAGAAAGCTTTTGACAATGTTCATTGGAATACTCTCTTTCAAATTCTGAAGGTGGCGCGGATAAAATACAGGGAGCGAAAGGCTATTTACAATTTGTACAGAAACCAGATGGCAGTTATAAGAGTCGAGGGGTATAAAAGGGAAGCAGTGGTTGGGAAGGGAGTGAGACAGGGTTGTAGCCTCTCCCAGATGTTATTCAATCTGTATATTGAGCAAGCAGTGAAGGAAACAAAAGAAAAGTTCGGAATAGGTATTAAAATCCATGGAGAAGAAATAAAAACTCTGAGGTTCGCCAATGACATTGTAATTCTGTCAGAGACAGCAAAGGACTTGGAAGAGCAGCTGAACGGAATGGACAGTGTCTTGAAAGGAAGATATAAGATGAACATCAACAAAAGCAAAACGAGGATAATGGAATGTAGTCGAATTAAGTCGGGTGATGCTGAGGGAATTGGATTGGGAAATGAGACACTTAAAGTAGTAAGGGAGTTTTACTATTTGGGGAGCAAAAATAACTGATGATAGTCGAAGTATAGAGGGTATCAAATGTAGACTGGCAATGGCAAGGAAAGTGTTTCTGAAGAAGAGAAATTTGTTACCATCGAGTATAGATTTAAGTGTCAGGAAGTCATTTCTGAAAGTATTTGTATGGAGTGTAGCCATGTACGGAAGTGAAACATGGACCATAAATAGTTTGGACAAGAAGCGAATACAAGTTTTCGAAATGTGGTGCTGCAGAAGAATGCTGAAGATTAGATGGGTAGATCACATAACTAAAGGGGAGGTATTGAATAGAATTGGGGAGAAGAGGAGTTTGTGGCACAATTTGACTAGAAGAAGGGATCTGTTGGTAGGACATGTTCTGAGGCATCAAGGAATCACCAATTTAGTATTGGAGGGCAGCGCGGAGGGTAAAAATCGTAGAGGGAGACCAAGAGATGAATACACTAAGCAGATTCAGAAGGATGTAGGCTGCAGTAGGTACTGGGAGATGAAGAAGCTTGCACAGGATAGAGTAGCATGGAGAGCTGCATCAAACCAGTCTCAGGACTGAAGACCACAACAAGAACAACAACCAAAAACTAATAATTACCTTGTCCTTGCATGATCTGTCGCAGCAAACAAGAAAATCGCTACTGCTCTTGCTATGCGACCACGCTGCCGTAGAGGTTTTTTTCCCCTTGGCGCTTGCCTTGGCACTTCCCTCCCCTCCCCCCCCCCCCCCTCTGCTACTCTTCAGTCGCTTTCGTCCACTTTCTGTCACCTCGACAGACCCATGTTAGTGGGTAATCATACCCAAATGCACGGATATCATCGCACACCCCCATACTATGAAATTCTCGAGTGAGGCTAACAAACGCTGAAGTGAGAGTAGAACTATCGTGATGGTAACGATGCCGTCGCGAGCGTGGAGGGCCTCCACCGTTAAAAAAAAAAAAATCACACGGTCAGTGTCTCAGCTCGTTCTCTCGTTCGGCCTGCGGAGTGACAAACGGCCGTCGGCGGATGCTCCCGAGTCTGCCTGCCGTTCCGCTGCGACACGGCACAAAACCCGCCAGCGAGGACGCTCGGAACGAATCCTCCATTCCGTTCCCAGTGGCAATCACTACCACGCCGGCCGCCGCTTCTGGGAACCTATCTGCCGCTGCTTCCAGAAGAGTCACTGCAGGAATACTCTCCCTGCGAATGAGCTCGACACTCCCTGCCTTTGGTCTTTTTCTGGGAGACTGCTCCAGCAGTTCCTGGAAACGTGCTGAATGCATTGTCGCGGTGTCGTCTCTGTCGGAATGTCAACACAATATAACAGACGCCTCAAGAGACGAATTAAGGATCACGGTGTTTACAGTTAAAGTTCCGTTCCTGCAAAAGTCAGCCTACACGATGCTCTACATATACGAGGAACAAATGGCCATGTAGGTAACATTAGTGAGATTCCAGGTCACAGGGAGACTTAACATCCCTCCAGCTCACCAATCGTGACTGGAACTCGAAAAGGGGGAACGGGGGTGATAGTGGTACACTAATAAACCTCTGTCACTCATCCTAAGGTGTCGTACAGAGTGTAGGTGTAGATGTAACAATGCTCGCCCCGTTGTCACATGTGTGGGATGAAGTAATGTGCTGCCCGACTCTTCCCGGAATGTACGCCCTCGGGATTTAAACCACAGTAAACGTTTTGAGTAACACTACGCCTCTCTTACAGCTTCCGCTATTGGAGTTGAATGAGCACATCCACAGCGCTCACTAAACTTTGTCCTCGTCTATATCAGTCCTGTCTTTTAAGTGTCCCACACTGACGAGCAGTACTCCGGAATCGGCGACACGCGGGAGGAGGGGTCATAGTTGAATTACATTTCGATAGTGTTTTCTAAAAATTTCCCTAAATATTTAACGTTTGTGACTGTTTACATCGACTCATTGTTGTGTACTACTACGTACAATATGGTAAAGAGAGGTAGGATCCAGAGTAGTGTATCAGCTGTCTTTGTAGGGAAGCTGAACAGGAGCAGAAACGATTAGCAAACGTGTTAATACAGTAAACAAAAGTTTTACGCTTATTTATTGCTTTATCCAAGCGCTGCGAAGAAACTTAACAAAAGGATAAACAGCAGTAAAGTCCAGCTATTACAAGAAGCAGCCAACGGCCTTGCCGCAGTGGTAACACCGGTTCCCGTCAGGTCACCGAGCGCTGTCGGGCTGGCCTAGCACTTGGATGCGTGACCATCCGGTCTGTCCAACTCTGTTGACAAGCGGTGTGCACTCAGCCCTTGTGAGGCAAACTGAGGAGCTGCTTGATTGAGAAACAGCGGCTCCGGTCTCGGAAACTGACATACGGCCGGGAGAGCGATGTGCTGACCACATGCCCCTCCATATCCACATCCAGTGACGCCTGTGGACTGAGGATGACACAGCGGCCAGTTGGTACCTTTGGGCCTTCATGGCCTGTGCGGGACATGTTGAGGGTCAACTGGCAATCCCCGCTCTAAGCTGCAGGTCTACCAGACTTCCGTTACAGCTGTATGGCGTTGCAACTTCCCTGTAGACATAACCATCGTTCGTATACATCCTCGCGTTTCTCCCTTTCTTATCCACCATGTCATTTATACCACGGGCAGTATCGGCCCTAACACTCCATTATAGTACGCGTAAAGCTATTCTTACATCCCGAGATGTCGACGCATTAACTAGACTGTGCGTTTGCAAAAAGCTTTAATGAAAACATTAAGGAACTTTACACAATGGTACTCGTACTTTCAGAATGCTGCGAATAACCATATAGAAAATAGTCGGCATCTTTCGGTACTACCATTTACTGGCCGCATTCTTAAGGTATACCGAAACGTTCATACAAAGAAACGCTCTTTAAATCTTACGTCCGCCTACGATACCAGCCATCGAAGGAATTCAAGGCCGCGCTGCTACCTTATCGCCTGTGCAATACCGTGATCAGGTACCATATTACCGGAGACGGTGTATTCTTTCCTCGTTGCGACGTTAGAATTGACGCAGCCGGTCACTAAGGAAACTGTATGTACTTCAAGTCGGAATCCGAACCAAGCTATAGAATCAATATCTTCACGTCTCGAAATGATAATTGAGAGGAAGAAATTCTCGGGTCAGTCAGCTAACGAATCTCAGATCTTCAAAGACCCCCCCCCCCCTCTCTCTCTCTCTCTCTCTCTCTCTCTCTCTCTCTCTCTCTCTCTCTCTCTCTCTCTCACACACACACACACACAGAAATAGAGAGAGAGAGAGATACCATTTACACAATAATCATGGTTTACAGTTTACATTGTACAGCACTCCATAGGTATATGTACACAGAAAATTCTAAGCATCGAATATGAATATGTCTCATGCTCTCCAAACACTTGGCCGCAAAACTAAGCTACATAGTGATGTGAACACAAACAGACCTGTTATGAATAAATTAACAATATTTGTAGCTGAAAAATGTATTTTATTAATTTCTATGAAGTGGTAAGCTTTACTTACGAAATAGGCACTCGATACTACAGTAATCTCCGCGATGACTTACCTGTAAAAGAGAAAAATAAGTGAGTTTTCACTCCACATAGTTCCATACTGGACAAAGCTTTCACAGTTTGCACTGTAATATATGCTAATTACTTTCATAACTGAACGCTGTTACTCTAGAAACATAAACGAGTGAGTGCCGGCCGGAGTGGCCGTGCGGCTCTAGGCGCTACAATCTGGAGCCGAGCGGCCGCTACGGACGCAGGTTCGAATCCTGCCTCGGGCATGGATGTGTGTGACGTCCTTAGGTTAGTTAGGTTTAAGTAGTTCTAAGTTCTAGGCGACTGATGAGCTCAGAAGTTAAGTCGCATAGTGCTCAGAGCCATTTGAGCCACATATACGAGTGCATTGTTCTTTAATGTGCTATGCAAGCCAATCACAGTTTGATACTCTTTTGAAAGTCCCTTTTCTGGAAGTCGCATTTGAAAATTAACGCGACTGTGGTCGTTTATATTTTAGTTTAAAGTTATTTATAAGGAGCGATCAAAAAGCCTCCGTTCGAAGGCCGTACAGTCCAAAATCGGTATGGTAATCAGACAAAATCGCCGCGAGCACTGAGGCAATGATCCCACTGAAGCACTAGGTTGAAGGTACCCGTTTGGTAAAACACCGTATCCTGCAGCACGGAGAAGTCCGTAGATGCCTGCTGCACGTGCTCATCCGACAGGAATTGTCGCCCCTTGAAGGCCCTTTTTACGGGATCGAAGGCGCGATAGCCGGCAAGTGTGGCCGAACGGTTCTAGGCGCTTCAGTCTGGAACCGCGCGACTGCTAGGGTCGCAGGTTCGAATCCTGCCTCGGGCATGGATGTGTGTGACGTCCTTAGGTTAGTTAGGTTTAATTAGTTCTAAGTTCTAGGGGACTGATGACCTCAGAAGTTAAGTCCCATAGTGCTCAGAGCCATTTGAACCATTTTTTTCTCTCCAAACACCCTGTATACTCGCGTCGAAGTCGCGCTACGTTGCAGCAGGAACGCCTCAAACAGAAACTCTTTGATCGTTTCTTATATCACAGCCAGTATTTTGTATACGGAACAGGAGTTTCGGGCATAAGAAACAAAATGCGAGTGGTGGCAATGCATAAGCTCAAAAACTGCTTCCAGTCTAGTAAGATTCAAAAACAAAGTCAGCTGTGCTGTAAATTTGACAGTACACTGCTGACTGACATCATTATAAAAAGTTAATGTAGCGAGCTACATGGCAGTTTATCACTATCAGTCATTTAGATGGTTTTAGAATAAAATTAAAAAGAGTGGCAACACATTCAACTGTACTGTTTGGCCTCTGGAAAGGAGCATCAACAGGACATTGCATTTATTATTTTATGTATGAGTCACTTACTGTGCTAAATGATCAGTGGAGGACAGTATGTATCCTTTTTATTTAATGAACTCATTTTCTTGTATATACGACGCTACAGTTTTGCATAAATTGCAGCATCATAGAATTAAGGAAAAAGTTCACTAATGTTTTTTTTTTTTCATTTCTAAGAAGAAGAAAAAAGGAAACAAGAAGCTATCATCCAGTGCCAACAAACAGGAGCTAGATCAGAATTTGATTGTGGTGTGCCAAGGGGAGGGGCGGGGGGGTCTATTGTTATTATAGGGCTATATGCAGGTTGTAACGAGTGTGAGTGCAATATTTTTAGATGTGGGACGTTAATACGTGTGTTGGTTGTTTTTTCTCTGTGTCGAACAGCCTTCCCGCAAACACGTCACACAATTTAATACCTAATGTTTTCTGCACGATCATAACTGCACCACTAACTGGAATACGCCTGTCGGTATAGACTAACCATTTTCCGTCCATGCGTCCGCACTTACAACCTTTCCTGCTGACCAGGGGAAAATCAGTATTAATGGCTTGCTTTTGCCACATGAACTCGGGGAGGTACTACCCAAGCTAAAAACATACGACTTGTAATAGCTATAACTATTACTCTTCAAATGATGTAAATACTGATGTGGGTTTCACCATCAGAAATATCTGCAATTATACCCGTTACACCCTGTCTACCGGGCGTCTGTCGTGGGATTAGGGGCATTTTCTCTGGTATTTCGGCGGGTATTGGCAGTTTCATTTTTGCATTGTGCTGCTGGAGCTAGCCTAAACAAATACTGCTCATCATTTCTCTCATGCGACGCATGTCGAGCGAAAGGGTCAGTTGGTTTTCCGTTACAAAAGAAATGATTTTTAAAGGGGAATTAACGTGCCCAGTCGACAGAGCGGTCGCAGATTTGTCTAGTGCATTAACTGTTTTGTCGATGTGTATTTATAGGGACAGCAGAAGACCAGTACCCCAACAGCGACTGGGAAGCGCTGCTGCGTGGCGGTTGAGTCACAGCAGGCCAGAGAAAGCTGTCGCTGGTTATTCTCCGTTGCTTTACTATCCTTGTTAACACATATCGATAAACGAGATATCGCACTAGACTAATTTGGGACTGCTCTATCGAATGGGACGCAAAATTTCACTTTAAACATAATTTTGTTTGTAACGGGAAACAAACAAGACGCATTCCGACGACACTGGGCGTTGCGTCAAAGACATGATGAGCAATATTTGTTTGTTGTAAATATCTGCCAAAACGCCAGAGAAAAAGCGCCTACCGACTCACGGGATGTGAAAATTCGCGTGGACGAAAAGCTGGTGACGTCGCAGCGTGGGATTCCACATTCCACTACACTGCGGAGCGTGAAAGGAAGACCTTGGAATGTCATATTTTTGCCTTGTGGCGGGGTACATGGTCAGAGAGATGCCAAATCGTTTTTATGTCACAAGCAAAACTTAGAAGCCGCCATACTGTATGGAGTTAAAACTCCGTATTTACTTTTTTATTATTATTATAGAGCATGTGGTATGAATATAAGCTCTTTCAAAACATCAGCAAACTGAGGATCTATGTCATAATAAAATTTCAGGAAACTACGTATCGATATTTAAAGACTTCCCAGATCTGATGCATTTAGTGCCACAAGGTCTGTGGTATGAAAGTTCAGCGTTTCATTGCCACAGCACAATGACGATCTGCCAAAACCGGTGTCTGGTTTTTCGGCAGATTTTTGCAGTTTCGTTTTTTTGCACTGTGTAGATGAGATACGTATCTGTTGGAGGCCATAGTTTTCGGGTCGTATTTTTCAGCCTCTAGCGTAAACGTATCCAGTAGAAAAGGTAGCTGCATTAAATTTCCTACAAGAAGGTCCTGTCCAATTGTTCTGTAGGACCAATAGTTTGCGTCTGGAAAGCGAGAGAATATGAAAATTTCGCGCATAGTTTTGGAAGGCGTTGTGGTTACATAAAATCCATAGGTAGGAACAACTGAATCACTCTGTCCCTATGTATGGGCTTACATATATATAATCTCTCTCTCTCTCTCTATCTGTGTGTGTGTGTGTGTGTGTGTGTGTGTGTGTGTGTGTGTGTGTGTGTGTGTGTCCACTGAACATGACAGGTTATTAAAAAAAATTGTTGGTGTTGGAAATTAGGCCACTGGGACAGAGTCAGTACATATTTTTTTCTTTTTTGCAGATGATGAGTGGAAGACGTGATAACGCAATGAAAATGATTTAGCCAATACGGGAATGAGAGACTGTCAATAAACAGTCTCATAATGCATCAAAATATGTACAATGTATATAGTTACTGACATGGGACTCTCTCGTAAGCGAAATTTTGTTATCATAGGAAATTATCAACTAAATCGCACGTTTTAAATTCTTAGCAATTGCATGTAGATGAAAAGCTCCCTTGGAAGTATCACATTCAGGATATTGCGTAGAAACTAAATGCTGATATCTTTACTATGACGATAGTCACTCTACAAAGTAAAAATTTGTTTAATCTAATAATGCATCAACTTCTCGCATTAGCAAAGAATAATGTTAGCCTAGTAAAAAACAGGCAGATTTCTGTGTACAGAAATTGCTGGCAGAGCTTTGAAAAAAATATCGCAGATACACTGTTTCAATATCTTCTAATGTTTTCGTGTAATTTTTTCATGACCGTTACAATGTCGTTCCACTAGCCAGTTCCTTTGCCTTACGGAAACTGAGTGAAAACAAAAAGCGAAACAATCTGTATTAACAGAAGGAAGCATTTCGTAGTGACATGTGGACTAATTTATGAACATTATCATCGGTAGTATATGTTTATTTGGCCATTACGCGTTTCGAATATCAGATAGCCTTTCCCATGTTTGTTTCAAACAGACGGTCTTCGTATGAAAACTGGTGACTGGTAGCGAGAAGTCTCAGCTAGAGCTGACGTTTGAAATCATTAAGTGTTCAGTAAACTCCATCACACTCCTCTTCGTAAGTGACAAAAAGTACATGATAGGACAACCAAAAGGTATACAACTACGTGCATTCTCAAGAAGAACAACGATGATTACTAAAGGAAAACTTTCAACTCGTTTGAATTAATCACCTACATAATGGGTTTGGTTTCGATCCGACTCACTTTTCTTCCTTGTAATTTTTACCGGTGATTATTGAAATTATCACAAATCATGCGAGCATATATAGCCTTCATCCTCGTCAAGTAGTTAAAAATTTATTATCATCATATCTGTATTCTGAATTATTGCTCATAATTATGTTCGTATTCACTTATGGAGCAGTTTCATCTACTGAAATGTCATATATCTTCCCTCTGGATGCCAAGTAAATTTATACGTTGGCATACCGACTGCTACAAGACACAAGGTAAATAAATATCCCGCTCATCAGCATATTTATGAGTAATAATTTTACAGTTGCCAGTTAGTGCGCACGGGTCATAGGGTTATACTTAAGTTTCCACATAACTTTTTAATAATTCTGGTCTTCACGTGTCTGAGAGGGCACATCGGAACGGAGAAGGCGGAAGGTAATCAATCGACTACCAAGCTTTATTAAGTTTTAGTTTTATCTGTGTAACCGAATCGTGTGTGTGTGTGTGTGTGGGGGGGGGGGGGTCATAAAATATTTTCAATCTTAAAAAAGTTTTAGAAACAGTAAAAGACTGTTTGCTCTCTCACTGCGTGGTTCCTTGCAGTATACACGACACGCTATTTATTTGCAAGGAAGAATGAAATCATTTTGCTGAGTTATAAAACTGTCGCAGCTGCCTTTTCCTGGGCATTCATTAATTTATGACCCGTATTTAATAGAATTTAGTTTCTGCCAAGATCAGGAGAACTTTTATCATCCCGCCGCTTTTAATGAACAGCGAAAGGTTTTTACAACGATTTAGAGTAGCGAGCAGGGGTGATGTTATATGCCCCTCTCTACCCCCCCCCCCCCCCTCACTTTCCATTGAGCATACTGGACCGTATAAATAAAGTGGAGCAAACGATTTTCCTTCGAATTTCGAAGCTTAAGCTTCGGAATTTATGACAAAACGGAGAAAAACGCTTTTCCTTCGCGTTGTGCTCTGGCTTCGGCATTAGATAAACTGTATGAATAAAGAGAAACTCTGACTTCAGTCTGGAAGCAACAGCTTCTAAAATATGAAGGCTGGTCAGTAGTAGACTCACGTTTGCAGAACGCAGATAAGGCTCAACTAGTGGCATGTGTACACCGTGATAAATGCTACAGACCACGTCGATGTCCGCTTGGAGAGCATTATAAAATTCTATATCGTTTCAACGAAGGAAATGTTATATGGATTGCGGTTCATTTTTTTCCCGACACAGGGGAAAGAATATGAGGAGCACTATCATTAGAACAGAGGATTCTTCTGTATGCAGCTGACTTAGGATTCCAGTCCGGCATAGCAGAAGAAATAGTCGTTCATCAAAACAGTGAGCTGATTTTCTAAGGAGATAATGGAACAAAATGATATTCGAATCAAATTTCCGTCGTCACCACATGACGTGACTGCAGCAAGAAACGAGTGGCTAGAAAATGCAAAATTGGCAGGTTCTGTGGATGTAACTAACTCTCGTACATACGAATTCCGAAACCCATTTAGTATGGCGACGAGTGTAGGAATGCAAAGGGTTTCACTATTATAAATGTGCAGGCTACGTGCAGTGTAAAGAAATAGCTCACACAGCGTTGAGGCTAGCTATCCCGGGTCAGTAAATGACAGTCGACTATGGAGAAAATCAAGTGTCGGGGAATTGCTAATTGAATTTACGAACACTGTTCTTTTGGGTGATGAAGGCTATCGCCTAGAGCCCTGTTTGGTGACCCCCTATCGCATTCCAACAGAAGAGAGTCACACATCATTCAACAGGCTTTCAAAAGAATGAGGGTCGTGGTACAGCGTTGTTTCGGCCATCTAAAGAGACGGTTTCCTATTTTGGACTTTGTGTGTAGAGTTTCCTTATCAAATGTTCCAATAACTATAGCTTGATGCTTTGCACTGCATAAGGTCGCGAAACATCTATGGGATGAAGATTTTGAAGATACTGCACAGGATTTGCATGGCGATGGCGATAATGAAGAAGAGGCTGTGAGAGGGAAATTCTTAGAAGAGGGCATGGAAAAAAAAAAAAAAAACAAATTGCGTCTCTAACACAAAATGCAGAATTTTGAATTTTATATATATAACTATTTTCATTTTCAGTATATTTGGTACGATATGATGACAGTGTCCTATTCATGGTTTTATCACCTGACGATAACGGTCTTATATTTCGCCTAACATGCGGATGTGAATACGTTTAAGAACCTGATGATGGTCACGCGACTGAAACTGATTTTATAATTAAAGTATTTTACCAGCAGCTGAATGCAGTAAAATTTTTAAAATTTTTTAAAATTTTGATTTTCCTCCTTTTGAGCGTTGTTTTTGTTGTACATCTCTGCATTAAGGAATTTCACTATCACACCTTCTTTTTCCATTTGGATTCCTGTCAACTTCAATTGCTCCAGTGGCACCAGCCTGTATAATTCCATGATACTGAACACCTGTGTGTCATTTGTTTCTAGCAAACATTTTGGTTTCTTCAAGGATGGTGACATATCATATGAACTTGCTGTAGTCGAGGAGATGCTTCCTGTTTCTTTCTTTTTGCTTAGGATATGTTTCTAAAGCCGTACTTAGAAACACTATTCTATTTTCTACAGATACCGAGCTTTCATCTGAATCGGATGAAGACACCTTTAATTGAAATGTCACATGTGCTCACTTAGAACAAATACAGCGAAAGGAAGTCTTACGGCCAACAAAACAGCAAAATCAGATGCTCGCGCTTACTGAACAAAGGTTGCTGACAATGCAGACGAAGCAAATCACTAAAAGCATTTGCTTTTGTGTTAGAAGTAAAAGGTAGGAGGACAAGGTAAAGGTTATTCATACAGTCTCATGCAAAAGCTTCCCTTCTTCCTTTCGCTGGTACAGGCAACAAGCGCTTGTTGCATCTTAGTAGGACAACAGGTCACAGAGGAAGAACTGAGAAAAACCATTGAACACCATTTGTTCCAAGGACTCTTTTAAATAATTCATTAACCAACAATAATTTCTTTTCCTCAACATTAAAGAGGTACAAGGCTAACTTAAAAAACACGTTAAACATTAAACTAGAGCTTTCACAATTAAAAAAGGCATTAAACGTGAAATAACAGAAGCGAAACAGCTTAGATATTCTTTAAAGTATTTTTAATTACAATTTATCAAAACATTAAATATTAATAATTTACATGAAGAGGCACACCATAACCTGAAAATTACAACAGAGCAGCCCCACGTCAGGCCGGGGCACGAACCCGCAGGCGACATGACAGACCCCAGATGTAGACATCAGACGCAGCGCGCTGGGGACAACAAGCCGAGAGAGGATATAGATAGTTCACTACAACACGTACAGCAAAGCTCTCTTAAGCAGTGAACAGGTTAAATAAAGCCAAAGCCTTCGTCTCACCTCTAAAAGAAAGCCAGTGAGTAGTATTAAGTTAAAATTAAAGTACAATCGAATGTTAACTCGTCTTGCAATGATAGTTAAGGTTAATATGTTCGAGCAAGGTACACACTTAATACCGGAATTGCTATTGGCCAGGTTCTAAAATTATTAGTATCTTACGTGTAGAAAATATATCACCATAATCTTAATAAATGCAGAAGCAGCCTTCAAACTAGTATCCACAAGCAAAGGGGTAGCGTTTTATTAGCATAATAATCAACTCAAAGATTCTCAAGAATTTCAGTTGTCCTCATGGAATTGTTTTTAGCACAAAATGGTTCAAATGGCTCTGAGCACTATGGGGCTTAACTTCTGAGGTCATCAGTCCCCTAGAACTTACAACTACTTAAACCTAACTAACCTAAGGACATCACACACATACAAGCCTGAGGCAGGATTCGAACCTGCGACCGTAGCGGTCGCGCGGTTCCAGACTGTAGCGCCTAGAACCGCTCGGCCATTTTAGCACAGTTTTACATACAATTTAATAGAGGCAAGCATTATTTAAGCGTCATATAAAATATTCCACCTATTTCTCCTAAAGGTTGTTGTGGTACCTAAGGGAAGAAAAAAACGTATTTGTTGGAAGAAACAAGTAAGTGTCCGTAAATAAAGCGGTCCCTTTTCTTAAGACCAACGTAGTGACAAAACGTGATTTAGAATTGAGCAGAGGCCTCTAGGTCTTAAAATTAAATCACCAGTACGTCTGCACTTCACTTAAAATTGGACGCCCAATTTTTTAAAAAAACTTTTATTCTAGACATAAGCCAATTCCCCCACGGGAGAGAGAGTTGAGCACCTACCACATACCCGTTCTGAATCACATTATGTGGGGAATGGGGAAGCGTAGCAGAACTAAAAGTGAAACGTCCCCTTTGAAGAATTATACATGACTGTGCTTAAACTGACACACAATATTTTTAGCGCAACGCAAACTGACTTTCAAAAATCCCTACAAAAGAATGGCCCTGACTAACATTAACCTATACGTTTCACAAATCACTTACCTCACAAAAATCTTGGTTACTCGAACTACTGCAGTACAGCGAGCGCCACTACTGCCAGCCAAATAAAAGATTCAAACTACAGAAGGCACTAACTACTGATAGGGATAGTTAGCAAATGAAAGATATTAATAGAGAACAAACAATGTATTTACCTTAATAGTCATAATATATATAGCAAATCATGACAAACTACAAAACTCCGCCATCTCTCTCCCCACATCTACCACTGCTGGCGGCTCACCTCCAACTGCGCAACGCTACGCGCTGTTCACATCCAGCTGCCGCTGCCCAACACTACAATGGCAGACAACAATGCAAACTAGCCACAGACTGCACACAGCACAGCCCGTGATTTTTATACAAAGGTGGCTTTACCAATAAAAAAACCTAAACAGCCTACTTACATAGCCCCCATGCTCCCCACAAAAAATTTTACAAATTGTTTTGGTCAGTGGCCAATAATGGTTTGATAAAATTTTTCATAATTACAATAACAAAGTTATCAATTGCACACACTTATTGATACAATGTTGGTCAAAAGCTAAACTTTCTCACAGTCCATAAAGACAGTCCTCATCATTCGTCACAGTAAAATAGCAGTGTTTTTCTCAAAGTCTGAGTAGTAGAAGAAAATGCACACAGAAGTAGTGGATTTCCATGCAGTCTTGAAGAAGTATTGTTGTCCTTCCAATGGAAAGACAGTGCTGACTCTTGACATGCACACAGGTAATGGGCTACAACAGAGCAAACCCACAGCAGAGTCATTCCACGTTTTGAAGAATATTGGTAGGTAGGTCATCACAGAGCAGACCCACAGTAGTGCTGGTAGAGATTATGGTAATGGTGGGCCACCAGAGGTGCAGACCCACTGCAGTCCTTGTAGAAATAATGGTATTGGTGGGTCATCAAAGATGCAGACCCACTGTAGTCCACGTAGAGATGGCCAGCAACCATCTGTTGCGACTGTGCAGTTGCACAATCACCATTGAAGAGTCTTGCGGATAATGTAGCAAGTCCATAACCACCACTTGTGCACTCACAAAGATTTTGGAATTGTCCTCAGAACCAGCAATGCTGTTATCCAGTCCCTTGCTGAATTATTAACACACGTGCAAACACTAACAGTCCCTACTTCTCACATATTGTCCATATACTATGACCAACAGAAACGTGTGCAGTGAAATGTAACTTAATTTGAAGAACTGGTGTCTATACAATTATAAATATACAACATGAAAATACAATTATAAAGGTACAAAATACATCATTAAAGAACATAATAGTACAGATAACATTTGTAGTAGTATGGGCTTTACAAAAGAATCGAAATAACATATACATCAGTGTTACAGGAATTATGACATGAGTACATACATAAAAAATCAGAATAACTTTCGAAACATCAACTTCACACATGAGCAAGAAAACAAAACAGAATAAATAATGTCTAAACATCTTTACAAAGAAAATAACATAGTATTTATGCAAATTATATTTCAGGATAACAGTATTCCTCATCATAGTTCATGTAGCTGAGTATGAGAAAAATTCTATAACATAAGTCTTAAGAGGTAAACATATAAAGACAGGAAGAACATAAATATACAAGAGTACACAAACACAGCGGAATAACAGAAAGGGAAAGGACAGGGTTTCTTTTACTGCAGTATTTTGCATGGAGATCTCCCTTTGTTCATCATTATTCCCAAAAGTACTATCTAAGCCTGCTTTCTGTATTCTGTTCACATCCTCTTTCAAAATACTTTTTCTCCACTGTACACTACCCCTTTTTTTTGGCCAAACCATTTTCTTATATCTTCTCAATGCATTTCTTCCAATTCATCATAGTTAGTTTCTTATATAGTCTACTTCCTCTTAAGCTAACTTAAATCTACTGAGCTCAGATGCTAAACTAAGGCCGGTATTACACTATCAAATTTCTTTGTCCAATATCTTTGTCCAATATCTTTGTCCAATATCTTTGTCAAAGATATTTGATAGTGTAATAGGGATCTTTGACAAATGTCGTCCAATATTTGATCAAATCTAGGCCGAGGCCGTATATTTGATCAAAGAAATCGCTTGTCTTCTGTTCACTGCAATGCGATATGTTACCACGCGGAGCGCTAGCATCGCTGCAGTGTTCTGTCGTCTGTAGTGTTTTTATAACCATTGCCGGTAAATACAATTGGTGTGTGCCGACAACTACAGAATTAATAGAGATGTCTGAAGCTTATGAGGTGCTTTACAACGTGAGGCACCCTGAATAAAAAATAGATTAAGAAGATTGGAGACCTAACCTGACCTGACCTAACCTAACCTAACCTAACCTAACATAACATAACATAACATAACCCTCTCCTGTATCAAGGAATCGGAGTGTTATAGTGAGCCTGTCTTCTGAAGATGTAGCAGTTCTTAAGTGAAAATTGTGCTTTGTGATATGAGGATACACTTCATTGAGCACATACAGAAATGTATGCTCATCCATTCTTAAGTAATTGATGTACGACTTGACGTCTTCCACTGTAAGCTCACGTAACAAGTTTTGTTGAATGCTTTTATCGTGTAGTCGTAAAACCCACGGCTTCACCCAGATTAGATTAGTTTTTCGTTCCATGGATCCGTGCTGAGGAGATCCTCGTGGATGTGGAACATGTCGATTTTTTTAAGCTGAAATAAAAATACTAATAGTATGAACAAATACATCATTTGTTTCTATTAAAAATTTCGCCAATGGAGTAGGAGGAGTTGGCCAGTAGTAAGTCTTTCAGGCTCCTTTTAGACTGATCTTTATTTCTAACTAAATTTTTTATGTTTCCTGGCAAATTATTGAAGATGAGTGTTCCTGAGTAGTGGACCCCTTTTTGAACTAAAGTAAGTGTTTTTAAGTCCTTGTGCAGATCATTTTTGTTCCTGGTATTGTATGTATGAACTGAGTTGTTCGTTGGAAAAAGAGATATATTATTTACGACAAATTTTATTAAGAAGTAAATATACTGAGAGGCAGTAGTTAACCTGCGAACCGGAAGTATAGTGAGACTCTGTCATTTGGGCCTACGAGAGTTATAATTTTTTTTTGTTTGTTTCTCATGCCTAGATAACTGTACAAACATATCGTTGCATGTATTGTAATAATCATTACATATAATGATCCACACGCAACAATATCTCTACGGAAGTATCTAGGCATGAAATACAAAACAAAAAAAGCTAACCTGCAAATCTCGTACGTCCAAACGACAGTCTCACTGTACTTCCGGCCCGCCAACAGTTTCATTTTCTTTCTTATTTTCCGCCAGTACCAATGCAAGAATCTGAAGTACCCAGTTCTTTGAAGAGGTTTCTGCAGGAGGTCCGTGAATTTACTCCACAAATAATACGTATTACACGCTTTTGGACCTTGAAAACTTTTGTTTGACTTCAAGATTTACCCCAAAATATTATCCCATATGACATTATGGAATGAAAGTATGCAAGCTTTTTCATTTTTATGTTGCCTATGTCTGCTAACACTCGAATTGCAAATACAGATTTGTGAAGGCGTTTCTGCAGTTCTGTGGTGTGCTCCTCCCAACTGAATTTATTATCAAGTTGTAATCCCAGGACTTTTAAGACTGTCAACCTCGTATGTATGGTTCCATTTTCTCCCCCCACTTCTTTTCCGCATGTGCACACAATGCAATTGGAGTACGTAGAACTGCTGCGGTTAATAACAAGTTGTTGTCAGCCATCTTGAACTTTGACGAAAAATTTGATGACAGTGTAATACCCCTTGTAGCGCTACGTCAAAGATCTTTGTCAAATATATTGGACGGAATATTGGATCACATCTTTGATCAAATCTTTGACAAAGAAATCTGATAGTCTAATACCGGCCTAAGGGACGAGGCAATGCAGCAGCACAAAACAATTAACACAAACAGCAATGACAAAAAAATGGAAATTTGCAAAGCAAGCGACAATAAATCTAAATTACCAAGCAATTCACATTACAACTGATATGAGGCAATGCGCAGCAAACAAGAAAAATAAATCCGGCTTAGCAGAGTAACACAAATTCAAATTCAGTAACACTATGCCTGGCAAACAGCAGCAGAAAATGAAATACCTAAACATGACATAGCTCAAGCAGAAAAAATAGTACACTAAAGATAACAATGCAGATAAGGGAAATGTATAATCACATCTTAATGTCTAAGTAATTAAAGTGGTGCACCACAACTATTTCTACAAAAGAAATTACCAAGTACTTGAAAAGAAAATTATGAATACAGTTCCTGTGAAGGTAAATGTCTTTTTGTGCTCCCTAATTTTTTCGAAAAAAAATTATTATTTACTCGATCTGTAGACAGAAAATATTTATATTAGTACATTTATAAAATTTTATTTTAACCAATGCTGCAGTGCAGCTAGAAACTAGATATTAAACGAAATGAGCAAATATATACATAAAGCAAGCCATATGGCATTTCTCTCAGCTAGCAAGACAATAGATGTAAAAATGTTCCTCGTCATTTCATTAGACAATTTAGTAAATAACATAAATTAAGAGCTCCACAGTGTAATCATATGTTATCAAGTTCGACCGTGTCGTTTTTCCGATGCTTTCTACAAAGGAAGGTCAATAGCGAGGACAATGGCTGCCATTTCTTTTTTCACCTGTGCCTCTGGAAGGCACACGCTAATGGCTGGGTGCCCACGACGCATTACGTCCATGTGGTCACTTAACCTTCTTACCGAAATATTTACGACACCAGTTTCCGCTACAGTAGCAGTCTCATATAAAAAATATTTCACAGGTCAAGAATTTGCGTTACAAATCTGTAGAAACAAAATCCTATTGATATAACAGTGTCCAAAAAATTTTCATCGGCATTGTAATACATTCACGCATTTACATACATTTCATAACTCTTAAAGTACGATTCTTGGTTTCCAACAACCTTTTTCACAAACCAGAGTCCCTAACCACTACTCATTATTCCTTACCTTATTCGTCGACACTTCTACAATATTTCATCTTAATAAATATGTAGCATACTCAAATAACTCATATAGCATCAGCTTATTGATAATAAACATACGGCAACAGCATAATACACAGTCATCATAATAATAACATCATAACACCTCAGTCAACTCTCAAAATCGTCGTAGTTTCCTCCAATCATTTCAAAACCTAAAAAAAATTCTCTGCTCATTTCAATAGTGTCATCTACCTCAAACGTACTTTAAAAATCATGATCCCTTACCAAATACATCATTAAAACCTCTCATAGTATCACAATGGTTCCGAAAAAATATGAACAGTTTACAAAGTACAGACAAAATACAGTTTCATAAGTGTGAAGTTATCCAACTGTGTAATTGTGTAAACATCTGTCACTGATGTAATAAAAAAATGTTTGTTTCTCTGTTAAATAATCAGATAGCTGTGTAATTCTGTGTTAGAGAAATATGGTACCGATGTGTAAAGTTGTATAAGCAAATACCATATTAGCTAGGGCTCCTTGTGCTTGCCAAACACATGGTACACAAAGTAGGCGTGTACCCCCCTGAGGATTAATGTAATTATACCCTCAGGTGTTACAGATTACAGCAATGGAATATATCACGGAAAACCCTTGTATCATTGTACTTCAAATATCTTAAAAAATGCATGTTTTAAGTGCGAAATTAATCACTCAAATACGTTTCCTGTAGCGCTAAATGTGCGTCTTGCTGTAAGATAATCTCTGTGGAAGTGTCGTAGTTATCGTCCTCCGAAAGCACAGTTCTGCAGAAGTCAATGTACTTACCTCATGATAAACAAAAGTGAAATGCTTTGCGTATAGATATCTTAGTTATTACGCTTATTGCCTTGATGAAGAAAGTACTGTGCTGTAACGTATTGTTGTGCTACGGAAAAGGCTGTCTCATTGTAGCTATACCAAAAAAGTTACTACTAAAACATATTTTACTTTCCAGAAGAATTCAAAAAAACTGTGCAGATATAAAGCAGATACAGCACAAAAGCAACAATGTAAATTGTGTCACACATTAGTAGCGTCGTGATATAACTGTGTAGTTGTCAAAGAAACCAAATACTAAGTCATCTTTAATCTCACACAAACTACTTCAAATAAAGAATGTCTTTTCAAGTAAACCAAAATGTTACATGAAAATCTCATTAGCAGTGCCGGTATATGTTCTAAGTATGTGAGCCTGATAGTTGTTACGTAATCGTGCAACTAACAAGCAAGAATGTACAAATACAACACTGTGTCGTCTGTTCACTATAACAATGCAATCGTAATTTCTGTTTAAAAATGTTCCCTAGGTTCTAGACTGGATATTTAACTTCAAACATTGTTGCATGTTAACAGTTTCTTAAGTCTGACAAAGCATACTAGAAATGTGAAGTGAAAAGTTTTATGCCAAACACAAAGTTAAAAAGCAGATTATCTCTCAATAAACGTTTTTACATGTGAAATGTGGTGTAAATCTTTACTCTTCCTAGGATGCAGAGTTTCAACTTTAACGCAATTATCATGCAGTATACGTCGTTAAACAATACTGGAATTTTTTTTTAAGGTTAGCGTCTATGTCATTTTTCTCTGAGCCAGCCGGCGCAAGCGGCTGCCTGCGGTGCGAGTCATTGTCTGTCCCTTTGTTGGCGCGCGTCGTTATTGGGATTAGGAGACCTAACTTCTACAAATTCACCTTGCCCAGAGGGCCCAGCCCTGTTTAACTCCCGCCAGTTCTGATGAAATTCAGGTCTGTCGTTATGTCGGTAGTTGACATAGTTCCTTGTTTGTCGGTCATGTGGTGGAGAATTTCTCCCTGAATTATCACTGCACGGTGGACCGTTGCGTCTGAAGTTATTCTGTCTCCCGTGATAATAATAGTTCTGGTTGCCAAATTGTCTGTTTCTATGATTGCCTCTGTCATATTCATTACCACGGAAATGCGATCTTTCTTTGTAACTATTACTCTGCCAGTGGTTGTCATACGGGTGGTGTCTGTTTTGGTCACGATTTACGTTGTAAGAATAGGCTTGTCGTGTCCAGTTATTGCTTCTGTCGTCACGGAATTGTGACGGATGTGACCTGTAGTGGTTGTTTTCCTGTTTTCGCATCCCGCGACTGTCTGTGTCAATTTCTAATTCTTGTAAGAGTCCTTGAAAAGCTTCAATGTCGTCTTTGCAACGCCCTGCCAAAATAATATGTCGTAAATGTTCAGGTAATTTGATTAAGCAAATGCGGATGAGTTCTGAGGGGATGTATGGGTTTGACAGGTACTGATTCTTGTGCAACATGTCTTCAAAATATTTCACTAGACTGGAAAATTCAGATTGTTCGAAATGTTTCATCATTATGATGCTATGTTTTACTCGGTCTTGTGTAGCTTGAGACCAATATGCTGAGAGGAAGGTATGATAAAAATCTCCTTCACTGTGACAATCGTGAATGACCGATCGCATTCTTACAGATGGTTCATTCTCCAAGTAGCCACACATAAATTCTAACCTGTGCTCCAATGACCAGTTGGGAGGAAAACAATGAGAGAATTGATGGAGCCACGCTTGTGGATGAATGTCGTTGGCAGAATTCTTAAACGTTTTGAATTTATGAACAGTTTATAGTCAAAATCATCGTGTCGGCGAGTAGCATATCGGTCATTGTTACGTCGTGTCGGCGGTTCCATCTCAAAATTCGGTGCACCTTGCCAATTTCTTTCATAATTTCCGAAATGCCCTGTGTTATTATTTTGTGGCTTTTCCGTATTTCTAAGTTCCTCTTCCCGTGTTGGAGCGCGAGTGTCCTCTGAAATATGAAATTTTTGTATTACTTGTGCCAACTGATCTTGTACTTCCCGGATTTCTCTTTTGTATTGCGTATTAATTTGATTCTGATTTTGTTTGAATTTCTTAATTTGTTCATACTCTTCTGTGTCAGTGATGGCTACAGGTCTTGTGCCATTCAGATCATCATCTACCTTTGCAGATGAGTTAGTGAACTGATCTGAAAGTTCGGCTACTTTCTCCGATAGTGTACTTATTTCCTCAGTGTGTTTTTCTGAACCAAGTTTCAGAGTATCTACTGTGTCCTTTAAGTTTTCCTGAGTTTTTGCAAGTTGCGTAACTGAATCGGTAGATGCAACTGAGTCAAATTTAGCTTGCAAGGTCTCATGATTTTCATGAACAATAGTTTGCAGTTCTTTTATGGCTGCTTCGTGATTCTGTAATGCATTTTCATGCCGCGAAAAAATAGGTTGAAAATGCTCACAAATTTGAGTTTTTACGTCATTACAGACTTTTTGACATTTCGAGTCAATGTTATGTAGCTCAGTAGTTAAATCTTCACGTGTTTGTTCAAGAGTTTGTTCCAATGAGTCTAACTTTTGAAGTTGTTGCTGTGTTTGTCTCTGATTTTGTTTCATTTGCTGCATTAATTGCAACAGTAATGTATTAGTGTCTGGAACCTGTTCCTCTATGCTTTTTGGCAGTGCATTTGCACCGGCAACATTTACATTTTGACGATCAAAAAATGTGTCTTGACTATTTTGAGAAAATGGTGAGGACCCAAAACCGGAGTCTACAGTAGTTGCAATATTGTGTTCTGTCATTTTGGATTCCTGAGGCGAGCTATTGCCGACCGATCGATCGATAATGCTTCCCTGTTCACTACTTGTTTTACTGTCTACACCATTATTTGCCGCCCGCTCCATTTCCCTATCCACTATTACCAAATTACTACTTTGAATGTCTGTTACTTCATTACACAGTGGTGCTGATAAGCTACGCTCGTCGTCACTATTATTTCTCAGTTTACTTTGGAGCCTAGTGTTACGTTTTTCACACGCCATTATTGTCACAATATTTCACACGATAACACAGAAAAGCACAATTTGAAGAGCAAAAATAAGAGAACACATTAACATAACACTGAAAATAATACCTAGTTAATTGCAAGCGCAGCTGCGAAATACTTGGTGCAAATCTACATGCATGCCACAACTGTTTTACTGTACAACAATGAAAGACTGCAACTACAAAGGAGATTTTCTCTACAATTACGCGCTAGCAATAAACAAAAGCTACACTAATTACACGAACTACAAGAAAAAAAATCAGAAGATTCCAGTGAGGTATCCTGGCAGGGTCGCCATATGAAACGTCCCCTTTGAAGAATTATACATGACTGTGCTTAAACTGACACACAATATTTTTAGCGCAACGCAATCTGACTTTCAAAAATCCCTACAAAAGAATGGCCCTGACTAACATTAACCTATACGTTTCACAAATCACTTACCTCACAAAAATCTTGGTTACTCGAACTACTGCAGTACAGTGAGCGCCACTACTGCCAGCTAAATAAAAGATTCAAACTACAGAAGGCACTAACTACTGATAGGGATAGTTAGCAAATGAAAGATATTAATAGAGAACAAACAATATATTTACCTTAATAGTCATAATATATATAGCAGTTCATGACAAATTACAAAACTCCGCCATCTCTCTCCCGATATCCACCACTGCTGGCGGCTCACCTCCAACTGCGCAACGCTACGCGCTGTTCACATCCAGCTGCCGCTGCCCAAGACTACAATGGCAGACAACAATGCAAACTAGCCACAGACTGCACACAGCACAGCCAGTGATTTTTATACAAAGGTGGCGTTACCAACAAAAACAACCTAAACAGCCTACTTACAAAAGAACTGAAAAACCAAGCGGATATAGCCAGCGCCAAACTGTTTCAAAAACAATCCACAGCGGGCAATGGAGACAAGTCTCTGGAGAACATAAAATGACTCCGCCCATAAACATAAGGAAATGAAACCGGGCTCTTTCCTCGACCAAGGAACCCGAAGAGGGCGCTTACTCGCTGCCCGGCAAAACTCTGTGGTGAAGGCGTTACGGTCGTCTAGCGCAAAAGGGGACACGACCGGTGGACTTCGCCGAAACGCGCCAAATTCTCCGGGAGGAATCCGGGCTCTGCGCGAACAAGTGCAGCCCAGCACGGCACGTCATCAGCCCCACCGCCCTGCACAGAGAAAGCCGACCAGCGACCGCCGACGCTCGCACCAGAAAAACGGTGCGCCGACAGCGCTGACCAATAGCTCTCCAGAAATCCCCTTCATTCCACCGGACACAGCATCCACCAGAACCGCCCAGTACCGACTGCTCACCTGCATTTCCGCACAACTTTCTCTTCCACCAAAGAGGAAACCAAAGATCCTCTAACCGGCAAATAACATGCGGGCGCGAGCTATCGAATTCGGCGCACGGCTCACTGACTTCTACCTTCATCTTCCAAACCTAATGCTTCAGTTTTATTGATATGGCCCTTTATCATTCACTACAAAATTAGGCGCATTCCAATTCGTACCAGTCTGTACAATAAATTCTCTTCTGCAGTTTTTGTATTGTCATCGCGGCTACGGTCTATCAATACAGAACCTTGTCGAGGGGTTGCCGGCCGCTGTGGCCGAATGGTTCTAGGCGCTTCAGTCCGGAACCACGCCGCTGCTACGGTCGCAGGTTCGAATCCTCCCCGGGCATGGACGTGTGTGGTGTCCTTAGGTTAGTTAGGTTTAAGTAGTTCTAAGCCTAAGGGACTGATGACCTCAGATGTTAAGTCCCATAGTGTTTAGAGCCATTTGACCCATTTTTTGTCGAGGGTTTCCGTCCCGCTACATAGTTGATTTAGCAGCTCACATTGTGATTTAAATTGCCCATTTCGTATGCCGGATGGTTGCGTGCTTTATTACATTAGTGCTGTTAGGGTACGTTGTAGAGTGTCGTACAATCTTCGTAAATGCCACATCTTCGTAGTTAATTGGGTACAGAATTCGTACGATCGGAATAACACGATTCACACTGCAGGGATGTTGAAAGCAAGAGCAAGTGCGAAAGAATAAAGGTCTCTGTAAAATCACGTGGACGCCGAGATGACGTAAAGACACGTGACGGACGCCGCAGCCAGCGGCAGCCTTCGACCATAAATATAATAGACTGGCCCTGACGTCATTTTCGTGGCTCCAACATCTCTGGGCTAAACTCACGTGAATGTTGGCAAAACATGGTTGTTTCGTGTTGTGCTTATGGCTGTACTCAGCGTTTTGTCGGGGGAAATGGCATTACATTTCACGTGTGTTTCTATGATAGTGCAGATACGTTTATTGAAATCTGCTGAAGTGACTTTTATATGTTTTTTACACTTGAAATAGAGTATCACGTAAATTAAAGTGTTGAAAGTGATGCCTATAAAGTCAGACTCATATTACATTTTGGAAAGTATCTGTGATAATTCGTTTACAAAAGTAAGTATAACTGTTTCTCGTTCCTACTCATAGGTTCCCTAAGGATGAAAACCGAAGGCAGCTTTGGATACAGGCCCTGAAACGGAAAAACTTTAAGCCATTTGCACATACGCGCCTTTTTGTATATACAAGTGAGATTATAATAAGGTAAGAGCACCTATAGTCGACACATGAAGAGAATTTTTTTCTACCTTATAATACTATTAAATAAATGTAGGCTCCAAAATTATTTTCTGAAACTACAAAGTCTCACCTTTCATCTAAAATATCATTTTTTTATACTGATAGTTTAAACTTTTATAAAAATAGTAGGAACTGAACCTTTGAAGTGCACCTAAAACTGATACTCTAAAATGGACTTGCTCCTAAAGTCGACACTTTTGGCACCTATAGTTGACATAATTCCCATATCCCGTTTTCTTTTATAAGTGACTAGAGCTCAAAACGCGGCGAATCCAATATTTAAAGTTTTGACACGAGTCCACTCTTACTGTTTAAAAGAATTTTAACGACATTTTACTTTAATTGATAGTTTATAGTAATTTCGTCCCGCTGCCCACCAGAGGGGCGTTCGATGCATTTGTTAGGTTTCATAAATGGTACTGTGAACAAACCCAGGTCAAATGCAGTTCTGACATAATTTTTCGCAAATAAAAAAGTAATTTTTGTTGGAAGCGTTTGGCAGTCAATTGAGAAATGTGGGTAAAATACGATACAAACATAGGATGGCAACCGCTGATTTGAAATCCCGCCACGTTTTGCCAACAGTCACGTGGTTTATGTTGGAGCCACACCAGCCCTATAGCTTCTGCACAGGAAGGCCAGTCTACTAGTATCCATGGTCGAAGGCGGCAGCAGACGCCGCGCCTGGATTGAGCCGTCAGCGCCCGCCCGCCCGCCAGCGGAACGAGTGCCGGCGCTGACGTCACGTCACGTCTCAGCTGTCAGCGCTCCGCTCGACTGTCGTTTGTTTCCGCGCCTGAGCACAGATCGGGGCCGGTTCCGCGGCCGGCCTTGGGGATCGTCGGTGGCGCCTGCCTTCTGCCGACCGCCAATGGGTCGTGACAGCGACGCCGGCCCGACGTACGCCAACGAGATGCGTAGCGGAGCATCACTGAGTTGAAGAGCGCTTTATCCTCTGCTGAATTCTACTTCAACTCTTCTGCGACGTCTTGTAGTGTCATTCTGTCTAAGGCCTTGCATTAAGCGCAAGCAGTAAGTACAGTAACTGACGCAAAAGGTTCAAGCTTCATTTGTCACAAATGGATCAGTCCGACGAATAGCCGGTGCGTTGTTCGACACGATGCACCACTAGTAGAACGTAATACTTGCGCCCTAATGGAAGCGCGTGCGGACGCTAGACATTACGAGGTGGTTCATCTACAGGTAGATGGAAAGCAATAAAAGTGAAGATTATGATGATGATGTTTGGTTTGTGGGGCGCTCAACTGCGCGGTCATCAGCGCCCGTACAAAATCCCAATTTCTACACGGTCCACGTTTTACGCAATCCAGTGCAGCCACTGCCACAAATTATGATGATGACAACACGAACACACAGTCCCCGGGCAGAGAAAATCCCTAACCCGGCCGGTAATCGAATCCGGGACCCCGTGATCCAGAGGCAGCAACGCTGGCCAGTAGACCACGAGCTGCGGACAAAGTGAAGATTAAGACATGACACGAAGCTGACTACTAAGAACACTGTCAACATTTAAGATATCATAAAAATCCGAAACTTGCGCAGTGTTTAGAACACTGGATTTACATTTTCCATGGTGTCCCTGAACTTTATAATTCCTATATCTACTTCTACACTCCGAAATTCACGTTATGGTATGTTTTTCTCAGTTTTTGTTCCAAGTTCAACGCCCTGACGAGGAGGGTGCCGTTACAGACGTAGCAGTTGGGACAGGGGAAGGAAATCGACCTTTTCGTTTTGAAATGAGCCATCCCAACATTTGCCTTCAGCGATCTACGGAAATCTCGGATAACCTACATCTAGAAGGTCGAACAGGGATTTGAACCGCGTTTCTCCCGAAAAAGACTCCCCCGACTTATCCACTACGCCACATTGCTTCATGTATGAGCTCCCATTATTCTGGTATTACTGTCGAGGACATTTAAAGATATAAGTGAGAAAAAGTAATGTGTTGCCCGACTACACGCTTTCGGAATAAACTGATTTTAGGTGGTCGTTTCACGTCAGTTCGCCCTGGAAGGTTTCTCCTGGGCGTCTTACAATTGCTACTTTTTCCTGTGATTCACCCTCAGCAGTCCAGTCGAATGGAAGAATATTGAACGATTCTACCTGCTTACGGGCACTAGATTACACATATGTAAACTGCTAACTGTAGAAAGAGAACAAGACCACTTTTTGCAAATTTTACAGGAGAGATAAAAATTGCTGCGCAGAAAAACTCTAAAGCAAAATTATTATATTTTTTTCTAAAAATTTTTGGTTGTACGATGCTTGATATTATGCAATTTTTATCTATCACTGTGTTACAAGTAGCTTAAAAAATATTTTCGAACTGTGCATGTTCCCTTTTTGCAACAAACAATGTGCGACATAAATTAAAAGCCCTCTATTTTGAGGATACGTATTTATTTTACATTTTTTCCTCACACTAAATACATTCTAAATATTATTACATTAAAATAAGCTTCGGACTTATTCCCGTCAGCTTAATTTCTCTTTGCTGTCGGATGTGTCAAAATTTCATTCCAAAATTGCATCTTTTTTTCCGGAATGTAAATTAAACTTTTTTAATATCATTGATTTTTAAGATGTTATGGGATGCCCTGGGGAATTCTAGATTCATCGAAAAGTATCTGCTCACAGACCGTTGATGTTTACGTTGCACTGAGCTACCTGCAGTATACCCTTGATATACTCTGAGGGCGCAAAAGAAATATTTTGCTCCTTTGGAACACCTTTTCAATAAGAATCATTACCAACGCAAGGTTTTTTTGTAAAATTTTGACCACTAAGTACTGTAATCCGTACAGCATCCTTTTTTTCATGAGAACAACACTAAATTTGTCTATTTTTTGCGAAGAATCTACTATAATGTCTATCACATCGCTAATTGTGTAATATCATTCCTGTTTTCCCTGTGCCGGCCGCTGTGGCCGAGCGGTTAAAGGCGCTTCACTCCGGAACCGCGCTGCTACTACGGTCGCAGGTTTGAATCCTGCCTCGGGCATGGATGTGTGTGATGTCCTTAGGTTAGGTTTCAGTAGTTCTAAGTCTAGGAGACTGATGACCTCAGATGTTCAGTCCTATAGTACTTAGAGCCAATTTTTCCCCCTGTTTCCTCTTGACGATGCCGAAATCTGGAGCAAGCGGTGATTTATACGTGTTGCTAGAGGCCCTTTATTGACTGTATACAAGTTCCTTATCTGCAGTAAACGACGCTCCTACGCAGTTGGATTTATTTGATGCATCTTTCTGCACTTTGCAGTTCATGTATGTTCAAGATCAACTTTTGCTCTGCACACGAAGCGTCAATCCTCTGCTAGGCTTCCAGTAATTTGCTATAGTTTTCTGCCGTTGGGTCTTTCCTATTTACGATACAGCGTCATTCACGAACGCCTTACGGAGCATTCGACTTTATCGACTGGGTCATTTATATAAGCTGTTAATAGTAACCGGCCTCAAGCATTCCTTGAAGTAAGCCCAACGTCACTTCTATGTCCGCCGACAGAACGCTGGTAAGAACGACATGTTGAATTTCACCTGTAAGGCAGTTCTGTGTGTACAGTAGGAGTCCAGACCAGACCATAACACAGTCACCCAAGGGTAGTCAGGTGGCTGCCTGCTGCGGGTATGTCGAGTATCGGTGACTGCAGAGAATGGGTGATGCCGGCGAAGCCCGAAAATGCCGTCGGCCAGTGACCAGTGGGAACCGCTGAAGCGGCGGTATGCATCAGCTGCAGCCCTGGCGGCGGCTTCGCTGAGGTAGGCGGTGTCAACGAAGCCCGGGAAGCGGCCACACGGCCTCGGGTTGGCCCTGGTCGAACCTAGGAGCTCCGGAGGCGATGGAGTGTCAAGGCTCCAACACGGTGGTCCCAGTTCCACAGCCGACAGCGTCGGCTGTGGAATAAACCTATTGTAAACATTACACTGTGCATTCTTCCGCGTTTGCTGGAAGCTCATTGGTTTTCGTTTCACGTGGAGCGGAAACCAAGCTGTCTCGAGTACAATCAAATACGATGATGGGGGTACGTTTTACGTTGTGCGTACATCGACTCAGCGATAATACGGGATTCAGTCCGGAACCGCGCTGTTGCTACGGTCGCAGGTTCGAATCCCGCTTCGGGCATGGATGTGTGTGATGTCCTTAGGTTAGTTAGGTTTAAGTAGTTCTAAGTCTAGGGGACTGATGACCTCAGATGTAAAGTCCCATAGTGCTTAGAGCCATTTGAACCTTTATATATATATATATATATATATATATATATATATATATATATATATATATATAATACGGGACAACAACTTTACCGGCGCATTTAACTTGGACGGCACTGATCAGCCACCTGGTCCAACTAAGCTGCAGTGTTGCGAACAGTTGCAATACAGACGTAAAAAGAGACAGAAGGAGAACGATATGATTTTGAATGCCATTTAATTTTCAAGCACAAGAAAATAATGGTAAAACTCAGGCGATACGCTTCTTAGGTGATCTGATGGAAAACACAACACGCTCTAAAAATGACTCAAATGACTCTATGGGACTTAACGTCTGAGGTCATCAGTCCCCTTGAACTTTTGAACTACTTACACCTAACTAACCTAAGGACATCACACACATCCATGCCCGAGGCAGGATTCGAACCTGCGACCGTAGCGGTCGCGCGTTTCCAGACTGAAGCGCCTAGAACCGCTCGCCACCCCGGCCGGCAACAGGCTCTCGATCTTAGCTAACATAGTACTGTAATTAAAAACAAGAGTGATGAAAATTCCTTACTGTAAAAAGGGTAATTCTTCTTCATGAGCTGTGTGTGGCCTAAAAGCGCACTGCTGAGATTTCACCAGGTACTTGAAGCTACTGAAGGTATTACAGCCAGTCATCTGCTAACTTCTGAACTCCTTCCATATTGACCCTGAGGAGTACATCTCAGTACTGCTACGTTGATAACGAGGCGATCAGCAACAGAATCCCAAGCCACCAAAAAAATCGACATCTGCTCCTCCTCTTTTATGACGTGCTATTCTGCATTTCGCACCGGCAGTGACGTGTCACAAAGCTTCCTGCATTAGTTCCAGTACGTTTGACAGCTTAATTGTCTTGTCATTTCTCGCCACAAATCCATTGACTTGGCTCCAGATCAATTCCTTTGGGTTCAGATTGCAGTGTTAAGTTGACAACGGTAAAAATGCAGCATTTCTAGAGTGTTCTCGGCGCCATGAAAATGACTGTTTTCCATGTTTCAACGACGCTTATCACTTTGGCTCGTGTGAGACCACATCGGTTCTACAAAAGAAAGGGCATATTCAAACAAAGAGTATTTGATTTTTCATTTTTCTCCAAAAACTGAGATGGCGTAATGTTTTGTTAACATCAACATCGATAATTAAGACCTTATATTTACTATGAAATCCAGAATTTTGCGTGCGATATATTATTGAAAAAATGATGGTCAAGTGTGAGTTAATTAAAGTTTCATGAATTTCATATTAAATAATTTAGATATTCAAACCGAACAAAGACAATGTAACTAACAAAGTGTTCCGAGCCGCAGTTTTCTCGTACACTCCGGTAGCAATTTATAACGCAACCGGTTACGCTACACATATAATTCAAATAGTCTCCCTTATATTTATTACATAGTTTTTCTCGAAAATGTCAAAGCTGATTTTTCTTTGTAATGTTGTGAAAAACATCAAGAACTACTTATTTCTAGCCATTAACGGTGTTCCGCGCGTGCTTCACTATGGAGCAGTGGAGCAGGAAGCAGTGTCGTCCATTTTTACTATACGTATAAACAGCGAGAGGATCAGAGCACAAGCAGCGCTTACAGAGAGTCTGTGACTGTACACGATTTTTAAAATAAAAGTTACGTAGCTAAAGTATCATTAAAAAAAACGTTGATAGCTGTTAATACATTAGAATGTCTTAAAGTTTCATTTACAGTGACATAGTAATAAGATATCTAATGCATAAGTTGGACCTACTTCCAAGAGCGGAACAATACCAGTGTACGACAGCTAGGCTGCTCACCAATCATCGCGTTTGTGTTTGTTTACATCAGGTTTATTCTTATAATGAACGAAGTACAGTAGCAAGTTGTTATTGCTGTTGTGGTCTTCAGTCCAGAGACTGGTTTGATGCAGCTCTCCATGCTACTCTATCCTGTGCAAGCTTCTTCATCTCCCAGTACCTAATGCAACCTATACCCTTCTGAATCTTCTTAGTGTATTCTTCTCTTGGTCTCCCTCTACGATTTTTACCCTCTACGTTGCCCTCCAATACTATACTGGTGACCCCTTGATGCCTCAGAACATGTCCTACCAACCGATCCCTTCTTCTAGTCAAGGTGTGCCACAAATTTCTCTTCTCCCCAATTCTATTCAATACCTCCTCATTAGTTATGTGATCTACCCATCTAATCTTCAGCATTCTTCTGTAGCACCACATTTCGAAAGCTTCTATTCTCTTCTTGTCCAAACTATTTATCATCCACGTTTCAGTTCCATACATGGCTACACTCCATAGAAATAATTTCAGAAAGGACTTCCTGACACTTAAATCTGTACTCGATGTTAACAAATATCTCTTCTTCAGAAACGCTTTCCTTGCCGTTGACAATCTACATTTTATATTCTCTCTACTTCGATCATCATCAGTTATTTTGCTCCCCAAATAGCAAAACTCCTTTACTAATTTAAGCGTCTCATGTCCTAATCTAATACCCTCAGCATCACACGATTTAATTCGACTACATTCCATTATCCTCGTTTTGCTTTTGTTTATGTTCATCTTATATCCACCTCTCAAGACACTGTCCATTCGGTTCAGCTGCTCTTCCTGGTCCTTTGCTGTCTCTGACAGAATTACAATGTCATCGTCGAACCTCAAAGTTTTTATTTCTTCTCCATTGATTTTAATTCCTACGCCGAATTTTTCTTTTGTTTCCTTTACTGCTTGCTCGATATACAGATTGAATAACATCGGGGAGAGGCTACAACCCTGTCTCACTCCCTTCCCAACCACTGCTTCCCTTTCATGCCCCTCGACTCTTATAACTGCCGTCTGCTTTCTGTTCAAATTGTAAATAGCCTTTCGCTCCCTGTATTTTACCCCTGCCACCTTCAGAATTTGAAAGAGAGTATTCCAGTCAACATTGTATCCACTGCTACTGCGTCGGTGTCGAGGCTGGAGTCGGCAGTGAGGACCGAGGATGAAGCACAGGACGGCGCCGCAGAATACGCATCAGAAGGCCAGACCTAACGTAGGGTGACGAGAGACAAGTCCCCAGTGCAAGCTACCTTCCGCTGCACTGGAGGCCCAGATACACTCGTCCTCTCGACAGCGTTGTGACGAAAAGTGGTTCAAATGTCTCTGAGCACTATGGGACTTAACTTCTGAGGTCATCAGTCTCCTAGTTCTAAGAACTACTTAAACTAACTAACCTAAGGACATCACACACATCCATGCCCGAGACACGATTCGAACCTGCGGCCGTAGTGGTCGCGCGGTTCCAGACTGTAGCGCCTAGAACCGCTCGGACACCCCGGCCGGGTGTGACGAGAAGTCCCGCTTTTTGTTACGTATGCCTGAAAAGCACTGTCCCACGCGTTGGTTTGCAGCAACTGGGCCTGTTGTGGAGCAACTTGTGGAGTGCAGGACGCTGAAGTAGCAGAGCTACTGGGCCCGACAGTGGAATTTCGTAAGTGGCAGGCCACATGTCCGACTTTCTTCAACCGCAGGAGCCGATGGCGCAACAGCAATAACAAAGGTGGTCCGGTGTTCGTATTTTGTCCACTCGGTGACAATTGGGGACTGCCTTAAACGCCCTGCGGAAGTGAAGGGACACCGTATCAAGCTGGACGCCGGTATATACCGCTCTCTGGGTCACACAAAGGGAGCTGAGCGTCACAAGATTACCTAAACCACGGCCATTGGCAGGACGTTGAGCCCTGATATTCGTCCTGTCCCTCATCCCTCTACACATATAACACAGAGCTACTACACGGCCGACGAAGATCGCTGATTGTTTTATAATAATGACTGCCAGTTACCGCGTGTGGTACGGGAGAACGCTCTCTAACACTCACTGATGAGACAAACCGCTGTGACCACCATCCACCGTCATACTGGTGGCGCTGCGGAGACGTGACGCAGTAAGGAAAGAAAATAAGCGGAACAGGGACGGGGAATCATTCCAGCGACAGTATGGACAACGAATGGGGAAATCCACTGATATAAGCGACATTGACAAAGAGCTGTATGTCGGAAATGGTGAGTCTCATTGGCTGCTCGCCGGCCGGAGTGGCCGAGCGGTTAAAGGCGCTACAGTCTGGAACCGCACGACCGCTGCGGTCGCAGGTTCGAATCCTGCCTCGGGCATGGATGTGTGTGATGTCCTTAGGTTAGTTAGGTTTAACTAGTTCTAAGTTCTAGGGGACTTATGACCACAGCAGTTGAGTCCCATAGTGCTCAGAGCCATTTGAACCATCATTGGCTGCTCACGTGCTCCAGTCGTGAGCATTTATGGAAAATGGCTCAAGGGCGGTGAAACTAAGATTAGTAAACCATCTGTTCGATGTACACGTCTCATCACAGAACGTAGAGGTCTGATGCTTCCCCGCTCTGTAAAGCAAGATTGGCGGCCAACTTGTGGGAGATCTGGCGACAGACGACAGTTATGTTACAGACACAAGTGTCTCGTAACACGCTGTTTAGTGCAAGTTCTTGAATACGGGGCTCCGTAGCAGACGAATCCTACATGTTCCCATTATAACTCGCCGACATTGGCATTACCAATGCAGTGGACACAGGATCAGCGAGATTGGATCGATGGAAACATTTTGGCCCCTAATGAGTCAGTTTTATAGTTTCACCCTGTCGGTGATCGTGTTTGGAAACGCCGCTATCCAGGTGAACCGCTGCTCGAAACTTTCCACGAGCCACTGATGAAGAACACTGAGCCGTGCGTGGCTCGTGTTCGGGCCACACCCCATTTGACATCCTGTTTTTACTGTACTACCACCTCGTTATGTTAATTTCAATTACTGGTGTCACTGAGTTGCCGCCTTGCCTGCCCATGAGCGGCAGCAGCAGCGCTTATCGATATAAGCCCTGGCGTATTATCTTTGCTGACTGCTATTACTTCCTTTGGAGGCGCTAGCAGTGCAGTTCTGACCTGGCGGTGTCTGACTTAGGACGCGGCAGAAATTCAGTCGGGGCGCGGCTGCAGTGAGACCCGGACAGCCATGTCTCTCCCGACCATTGCCGGGACATATCACTTGAGTGACGACCACCTTGGTTGGTCGTCGGTCGGTCGTCTTGTCGGACGACGTGTATGTTGGCCGGCGACCGCTTATGGGATGCCTGCGTGTGCCGACTCGTGATTCGTCCTTGTTATTGCACAGTCGCTGCCTTTAGTATTGTCCAGTCTTTCGTGCAAGTGTTCGTGAAACTGTGTGTAGCTTGTAATGTCGACTGCTCAGTTATTTTAGTGCAGTCTCCGTGCTGATGTATGACGGTCGGTCGGTTGGTGTGGATCAGCCAGGAAATCTTCGCGCGGCGCAGTGGGCCGGGCGTGCTGGCGGTCTCTACGCAGTGTCGGAGTGTGTGGGAGCTGTTCCGATTGCGACGAGGTTCGTGGCTCACCGAGCCAGGACATCAAAGTTGAGTGATGATTTAATTACTGAAGCCAGTCTGTTCACATTGTGCCGTTGGTTTTCATGGTCGGCTGTTGGGGGTATTCCCGTGAGCAACAGCGAGTGTTCGAGTTGTTAGCCACCATCCGGTGGAGTTTAACTGTATTTTGGTTATTTGAAGTCCAAATGCACCAGCGAAATTTTCTGCCTTGTGGCAGTTAGCGTTCCGGTTACCTGCCCTGGCCGCTGACGTAAAATTCAGCCAGTGTCCTTCTCTCACCGTGTTATCGCTGTCCATCACGTGCATACTTGGTTGTGGGCGGCTACGCCTTTTGCGTTTTGGCTTTGGAGTTCCTTGTGTACTGGTCGGGTGGATCTGTTGACTGACGAGGGACGTTCTCCAGGCTTCCATGTGACCAGTGGTAACAATCGAAGGCACCATGACAGTTGTGAGCCACGTTAACATTACTAAGGACCACCAGTATCCCTTCATGCTTATCGTCTACTCTGATAGCGATTGCATCTTCCAGCAGGTGTCACAAGGCCAGAATCGTGGTACAGGGCTTTAAGGACCTTTTCGGTCAATCTGACGTTGATGTCTTGGCCACAAACTTCGCCCGACCTGAACCTGATGGAACACATCTGGGAAGCGTCTATGGATGAACGGTTTGTAATATTGTATGGGAATTGCGTGACCTGTGCGTACACATCTGCTGCCACATACCTCCGGAAAGACTTCTCGAATCCACGATACGCATAATCGCTATTGGATTGCGTTCAACTACGCTTTTAAGCAGCTGGTATTGTTTTGGTGTCGGCCACTTCGCCTATAGTCGTGTCAGCGTTAAGTTGACCCTGGCAGCTGCAGTGGGCTGGGCGCAGCAGCTTCGCGCTCCCACCTCAACCAGTCTCATAACGCGATTTTGTGGATGTCCCTACGGCAACGCCTCAATGTTGTTACAGCTATATGGACGACTCCGTAGCTCAGTAGTTAGAGCGGCTGAAAGCCATGCTAAGGACCCGGAATTGATTCCCGGCCACGGATTGGGTGTTGTGTTTATCCTTATCATCATTATCGACACGCAATTCGCTGTAGTGGCGTCAAATGAAAACACATGACCCAGGCAGCCGAACTCCCCGAAAGGGGCCCATATGCACTTTTTTATGGACAGCTATTGTTTTTGTCTGCAGCCGTTTGTAGTTTGCAGCTGAAAAACAGCAACAACGTTGTTAGCTGACAAGGATTACTGTACGCAGACTCGACTATAAGAAACAGTGCCTGTTGGATGAGATGACTCGCGAAGCGTCTCTGCTCTTTCGGCATGGTCTGCGCTTTGGCCTCATTTGTCGTCGTCAAAATGCACCTCCCCACAATTGTTATCGTCTCGTAAAGTCGTACAGGTATCGTTACCCACGTGACCGTCTGATTACCTCTCGAGGGAGATTATGTTTACATTAGCGGAGAACCTGTCCCTCATTTCAGAAGCGTGCCTTCATTTTTATGAGACAAAATTGTCTTCTCGAACGTTGAAGAGGGGATGATTATGTTGTTAAGAACGCCGTTGATCGATGGGTTGGCCTTTGGTTATTCGCTGCAGCTATACTAGCGACTAGTGACTCATCCACAATTCTGCTTCTGTTGCTCCAGACGTCAGGGCACAACCCTGTTCATCTGGTACTCGCCTCGTCGTATCTGCTTTGGTTACTGGAATACAATTTCCACACTTATCTTTATTTACATATAATACGGAAGTGTGACTTCCAGACAGCGCGCTGCGCCCTGTCATCGTATGATCCAGATTTCCCAAAAAAAGAAAAGCACGAATTGTTTCAAAATTAGTGGCAAAAATGGTGACACTTTGTGACAACCCCCGTCTCTAATCGGGTAAGCAAATGACTTATCGCTTGGGCCTAGTCGGATTAAAAATAAGGCTATTGTTTCCAAAACAATAACTGATTAGCGAGGAAAGAGTACAAATTACTTTTACAGTTAACTTTACCTTCTTCCTAAGTAAATTTTGAATGACGGTTTTGTAATTCAAATCACACACAACATAGACAATGAAAAGTATCATGAAATTTTGAGTAATCCAAAGCAAATCCGTGGAGTTACTTCTAAATTCGGAGCCAGACCAATTGGACGAATTCTGTTCATTAAGCAATTGGTTATATGATATTACTTACGTATGCTGACGAAATTCACGGTCCAGTGCCATTAACGTGACCACCGCCTTATGTTCCACGTCAACGTGCACCAGCCACTCACAGAAGGCAGGTGGCAGCACTAGCACTGTCGGGGGGGGGGGGGGGGGGGCACGGACAAAAGAGGAGTCATTGTTGTAATGTGGAAATGAAGCGATTTATCTGACCCCCAAAAGGGCATGGACATTGACTTTCGGACCAAGGGTAGATCCATTTCTGAAACGGCTACTTTTATAAACTGTTCACTTGCCGCTGTAGTTCAACTATACCTTCCATGCAAAATGGCTCTATCCAAAACCGGCGCCAAGGCAACTGTGGCGCACCACGAGCTAAAGATGACAGGGGTGAACAACGGCTCCGGAGATGTGTACGGGGGAACAGACGGGGAACTGTTGAGCAACTGACCAGCCAGGTGAACCGAAGGGCCACCAAAAGTGTCTCCTTAACGACCGTCCGAACGTTGCTGCGTATGGTCCTCCGCAGCAGGTGTCCGACTGGAGTTCTTCGGCAACGAAGGCTGCAATTTGCGCGCCAGTACCGGAACTGGACGTCTACCGAGTGAGGAAAGGTGGCCTTTTCACATGAATCACGTTTGATGCTCCATCGGACACCCCGCACCCGTCGTTGGAAGGGTCCAGGCCGGAGGATGGATGGTCTGGGGAATGTTTTCGTCGCATTCTCTGGGTGATCCCGTAATTCTGGAATGCACATTGGATCAACGCAAGTGCGCATCTATCCGTGGGGAGCGTGTCCACCCCTACATGTAGTTTCTTTTCCCTCGGCACGGTGGCTTCTATAAGCAGGACAATGCGACGAGTCACACAGCTCGCAGTGTACGTGCGTGGTGCGAAGAGCGTCAGGATGAGTTTACCGTACATTCCTGGTCACCAAACTCTCCGAATTTAAACCAACTCGAGAATCTGTGGGACTACCTCGATCGGGCTGTTCGCGCAGTGGATCCTCAGCCCCGGAACTTAGCGCAGCTGGTCACGGCACTGGAATCGACGTCGCTCCACCTCCTTGTCGGTACCTCCCAGAAACTCACCGACTCACTGCCTGCGCGTCTCGCGGTGTTCCGCGCTGTAAATGGTGGCCATTCAGGGTTTTGACAGTTAGCCAAATCGGTGTAATGGCTCAAATGTCTCTCAGCACTATGGGACTTAATTTCTGAGGTCATCAGTCCCCTAGAACTTAGAACTACTTAAATCTAACTAACCTAAGGACATCACACACATCCATGCCCGAGGCAGCATTCAAACCTGCGACCGTAGCGGTCGCGCGGTTCCAGACTGTAGCGCCTAGAACCACTCGGCCACCCCGGCCGGCTATAGGCAGTGTAGTTCGCGCACGAAACCATGAGAAGACTTTACGAAATAAAAAAGAGAAATGTTAACGATAGTTTTAGATTACTGAAGAAAATCAGATGCGATAATTCGGAAAAAAATGCGAATGATCATTAAGGAAGAGGCTAAATGGTGAGCTATCCATATTAGAAAAAAATATGCGTTCGCTCGATATGTTTACCAGCACGGCAAACACAAATAAAAATTCAGAATTTCACATTTTTAAATAATTTGGAAGTCTTCGCATGAAGTAAAAGGAATTAAAATTCAGCGCAATTGCAAGGCCGAAATACGAACATCCAAACAAGCAACAGAAAACACTTCCATCAATCTAAAACTAAAAAAAAAAACCTAAACTCCGTCCTAACAGGCGTATGGAAGGCTCAACGGTACCGACCGGCCGCCGTATCCTGCTCAGCCCATAGGCGTCAGCACACCGCTCTCCCGGCCGTATGTCAGTTTCCGAGACTGGACCCGCTACTTCTCAGTCAAGTAGCTCCTCAGTTTCCCTCGTTTCCCTCACAAGGGCTGAGTGCACCCCGCTTGCCAACAGCGCTCGGCAGACCGGACGGTCACCCATCCAAGTGCTAGCCCAGCCCGACAGCGCTTTACTTCGGTGATCTGACGGGAACCGGTGTTACCACTGCGACAAGGCCGTTGGCAACTTCCACCAGTCAGTCATGAGACAAGAAGTTCAATAAACATTGTTTTAGTCTGCCTGTATTACTGCATTTAAATTATCGTATTATTGCTTTAGTAGCACTTTCATTCAGATTATGTATCATGCAAACTCTCTCTGATATTTAGATTACTGAAGAAATGGACTGGCTGACTGACTGAGTTATTATTAGTGTACTATTTAGACTGTTTTCGAACAAAACAAAACTGGCATAAATTTCGAAATGTATCTTTTCTTTGACACATTACCGAAACTCGGTCCTATTATAATAGGAAAGCTGTAGGATCATAGCCCAATAACACTGATGTTAACGACAAGATCTTGAAATTAAGATTTTACATGACTAGTGTCGTTATTCAGTTTGCAATGAAACTTACTAAGTGTGTCTTACAACAGCTCAAAGCCAGCCAGATGTGAAAAGACTTACAAGTAGTCGGTGTTGCTGGGACGACGCTGTCGGCCTCTGTGCGGCAGTGGTCCATTTGCTTCAGTCATTACCACAATGCTCTCGCTAATTGTAGGCGATTTTGGCGCAGGATCTTGGTGTTATTTGCAGCTTAATTTATCTGCCTACATCCTTCGCTCCCATTGTGTCACACTCATCAACTTCTCGTCCTGCACGAGATACACACACCCGACGTAACAATGCACCACTATCATCACAGTTTACTCTCTCAGAAATACGAAAAAAAATAACACCTGGCTTCCCTACCATTGCCCTACGGACAGGGATGCAGTGTAATAATAACTTCCATAAAGTTAGTAAAGTTGTTAAAATTCGTTTTATAATACTCGTATTAGACACAAAAATACACGCATTGTTTTATTCACAGGCGGAATTTCGCATTTGTAGAAATATAGCATTTTTGTTAGCACAAAATTAGGTAATATTTAAAGAAAATATTGAAAAATATCGCGTTTGTGCTAGTTTTACAAGTTGTGTTGTATTATTGCTAAATAAATAATTCATTAGAAACGCTCAAGTTGCCATACCGGGAACTTACTGGTTCTGAGTGCCAATAAGAAACTACGTTTTATTTGTGTTAATACAAGTATAGATATACAGCAGTCATGTTTTAACTAGTAGAACTGTAGTCAACTAAAACAATTACTCATATGTTTTAAAGTTTTAAAAGAAAACAACAAAATTACATGCAAGACAATTATTTTCCAGTACTGACTTCTGTTGCTTACACAGCTCCCTTCTTGCGGATATGTGTTGCAAAGTTTTCTACAAAACTCCCTACACTGTTGAAGAAATAGCTGCTCTGTTTTGTAACTGACAAATATGGCTGGTCTTCCAGATGAAATACAGCCACTGTCACCCCTCTTTTTAATACAATGACATTTTTCCATTCTTTTGTTTCAAAGTAAGAATTTTTGATAGCTGTTTGACATGGATGAGTATAAGACGTATTGCTCACATTGTTTTTCACTTTTATATGAATTTTTGAAAACCATATGACCTCATTTCATTACAAGGGTGTATTTCATTTACGAACAAAAGCTTAAACGCACTCTGCTTACCACGCAAACTGTGCGTCCTTGACGCAGCCATTTGGAGCTCCAGAACTGCTTCGCACAAAGATAATGCGCCAGCCAGTGATGAATGTCTGAAACGTTTTCTCCACGATTTGGCACTTGGAAGAAATCTAGGGACTTGAAACATATAAAATTTAGAACGTGTAACGTTTCCATAATTCAAGTAATTATATTAAAACATTTTATTGTTATTTCATTCATGTTTGGGCCGTGCTAGAACATGTGATGTTCAACACGGTACATTTTCAGAGTTTTGTCTCAGCGCTCCTTTGTGCCCAGATTTTTTATATTCCCTCAAGCTGTTCCTGTTTTCATAGGCTTTCCTGGCAGGCCTAAAAATTTCCCTGTTTGCTGTATCAAATTGTGTAATTCCTGCTTCCTTGAGGCCTTCTTTTGCTGCAATGATCCCTTTTTTGTTTTAAGTTTTCCTCTGCTTCAAGTCTTTTAGAACTCTGCAAGCAGTGTTGTTAATCTGGTTGGTTCCATTCTTTTAAAATGCCCATAGATCTTTAGAATTGCTATACATTAAAACATTTTATATATTTTATTGTTAAAATCCTAGGCATTTGTGACACCCTGAAAAATGGGAATGTAGGCAAATTATATTTTGGAAGGCAGGGGGAGTGGGAGGGAGAGAAAGAGGGAAGGGGAGGGAGGGTGGGAGAGGGGGAGCGAGGGAGGGGGGAGTAAAGGGCCCTTTACACGCCGAGATATTTGCGCCGACTTGTCTGTACAGGCAGTGTTTGCACACACAAATTATTGCGTATGAATGGATTGCTGACATAAAAAATTGTCTGTGTTCGGCCTGTGCGGTGTGTGTTGGCGTTTGAACTGACGCAGACGGCACGTGCTGGTCAGAGGAAGTGCTTCAGTATTTCTTGTGCGGCTCGACGTGTTTCCAGAATGATGTGGCTGAACGATGAAGGTAAGAAAAAAAATCAAAAAATTTCAAATCGGCATAGCTTCTGCGAAGTGCCAAGTATCTCTATGTTTACTATAAGTTTTTCATAAGCAATTATTGATATGATCATTTCAGTGTCGTTTCTCCTTATATGCAGTGTAACATACTCCAACAACACAAAATGTCTCATCGTCCTAGGTAGTTAAACCGATCCTCTTTTCCAATATTTAGCTCCTGCAAAAGATTAACATGGCAAAGGGTTACGTGTTTTAGGTGCCACTAATTTGTCTAACTTCGTCGTACTGACCTTCCTCTTTTGTAACTTACCAAATAATATCACTAGACAGAACAATTATCTTATAAGCACAGTTATTTAATTTGGCCACGGCCAGAAAATACTCTACACACTCGGACTACTGATTTACGATTGGGCCAAAGCTGCATTGTGGCCGGAGCGTGTGAATGCTAAGTGAGCCCTGCAAAGCAGATGCGCAAGCGGCCGTTGTGAACATGGCCTACTCACAAGGAGAGGTCCCCAGGTGATGCAATCGACTTTTCGCGACCACCTATATTGTGGTGTAGGTTAAGAACACAGGTATCCCGCTCTGAAACCATTCACCCTGGTGGGCCTTCGTTTACGAGTAACCCCCCCCCCAAATTTAGCCTGTTCATCTAGAGAATTAATTTAACCCCTCGACTTTCGACTGATGCCGTAGCGTAATGGATCGCGTGACAGGTAGGTAAACTGCACGTGGCGAGTTCGAATATTGTCACGTTCTTACGATATCTCTTATTTTTTGAATTTTATTTTTCTGCAGTTGTTTGCTCCAAATGTAATGTTTTTAAATTTTCTAATCCTTTACCAACCCATTTGAACCATTGTATTAACTTTCTTATTTGTTCTCATTTCTCCATTGGGGTCAAAATCATTGGTGGATATGCAGTTATGTTAATAGCGGACGAGGAAATCCGGAAATTATCAGACAGCAGTATGGAAAGGCTTACCTCATCATACAAACCCTCGTCACCAGTCTCGCTGTTTAAAATGAGACTATCTTCCTGAACAATAATACTGTCCATCACTAGTGAATCGTTTCCTCTGCGATTCGTTCGACCATCGCTTTTGCGTTTGCCTTTAGAAAATCGGGTGCGTTTTCAGAAAGGACAGAGCTCTCCTCGTAAACAGACAACGCACAGCGTAGGGCATTCGTAAAAGTTCTCGTCGCTTTTCGTCAAGTTTCTCCATTCGTCCGTCATGACAATTGCTGGTTAACGAATTTACGTTGTCGGACATTTTAAATTCCGCACACTCACAAAACAAATGCAAGATGAAACGCAAAAAATAAACAAAAATGAACTAATTTGTGTTTGGTAACATGATTTTGAGCCCAATGCAGAAATCAGAACGAATAAGAAAGTTAATACAATGGCTCAAATAACTTGACAAACGATTAGAAATTTTAAAAACATTACATTTGGATCAAATAACTGCAGAAAAATAAAATCTTTTGAAAAAGAAAAATTATAAGATCGTGATACCATCACCTTTAATTTCCCTGTCTCTGCTTTTTCATTTTGTTCGTAGTATTTGGTCGTAGTGGTTGTCACATGACATCTGCTGAAGTTCGTTGTTGAACCCCTCACTCATTTTTTAATTTTTTTTTATTACGGAGACCAGCCACCGGCCGTTGTGGGCGAGCGGTTCTAGGCGCTTCAGTCTGGAACCGCGCGACCGCTACGATCGCAGGTTCGAATCCTGCCTCGGGCATGGATGTGTGTGATGTCCTTAGCTTAGTTAGGTTTCTAAGTTCTAGGGGACTGATGACTTCAGATGTTAAGTCCCATAGTGCTCAGAGCCATTTGAACCATTTTTGAAGAGACCAGCTAGCTCTCTGACCGAACAGGCTGAGCTACCGTGCCGGCTGTCTCTGATGCTACACATTACCGCTACAGCAGCAGTCGAAAGTTATTGTATTACATTAATGGTCTAGTGGAACAGGCTAAATTGTTTTTCGGCTTTTGCTCGTAGACGAGGGCCCACCAGGGTGAATGGCTTCAGGATGTGATACCTAGGTTCTTAACCTACACCACCATAGAGGTGGCTGCAAAAAGTACATTGCACCTCTCCTTGTCAGACAAAGCTGAGTGTGCAAGGGGCCCTTGAGAAAGTATGACTCTCCCCAAAACCGAACCTTGGATCCGCGAGTGGCAAGAAACAAGGTATAAATCTGAATTCCGCTACCTACTACCGTCCGTATGTCGTGAAAGAAAGGAGCAAACACAAGTTGCACACGGTCATTGCTTGTGGACTTTAATGTAATTCCTACATATGAGTTATTCGGCTCAGAAACGGCAACTTTCAAATCCCTTCCCCTGTTTAACTGCGACATGTGTGTGCGTCTGCTTGTGCGAATAGCAGATGATGTGAGCGAGGCAAAAGGTCACTGAACTCGTTGGTCGAGGCACACGCAAGCCGCGGACAAGTCTCACGCAGACGCCAGCTGCTCAAATGACGCCAGCCGGCAGCAGGCGGCCGTGGCGTGCGATTTATACCTCGCACGCTCGCCGCATGCATCACGTCGCATAAAGCAGCCCCGGCCGCACTTTATGCTAACGCCGAGGCCCGGTAACGAGCGCAATGCGGCTGGCTGCAGCCAACACCGGTGGAACTGGGGGAGCCCAGCGCCGTCGTGGGACGCGCGTCCTTCTGCAGGCGAGTACTCACCCCCCCCCCTCTCCCCCCCCCCCCACCTCCCCACAACTCAAACAACTTCCTCGAACACTGTGGTAAATCTTGGACGGCACTGACGGGCAGTAATTTTTCCTCGACTACGTCTGTCAGCGCTGCGCACCAATGCCGTCAGCATATTAATGTCCTCGCCACGTCTCCGAGAGTCGTTACATTATCAGTGGGGAGGAGGGAGAGAGTCGGACCCGAAACATGTCACTCGTCCTCAGACACGGCACGTATCTCATACGGTGCCGTGTCGCGCCCTCTTCAAATATAGTACCGGTGTGATTTGTGTCGCGCCGCTGGGAGCCGACAGGAAAATTGTTTTTAACCGCCTTCGATGCCCGTTCGATAACGAGCCGTCCTTGGCATGTCGATTCCGTGCTCGCTGCACGGACATGATAGTAGGGATCGATAGGACGTGAAATTCTAGGATTAGACTGTCTCGGTCCTGCCATCCCTGTAATTCAAGGAGTCTGACTTGCTCGGCAAGCATATATCTCACTGCTTAAACGCTTTTACGACTGTCGGAAGTACTGCAAGCACGAGTAATGAAAGACGATGCTTCTAATAGTCACATATTTTTTTTTCCCTCGATGCATTCGTTGTAAGCTTACCGGCATCGATACATCTTTTCTGATAGTTGATCGTTTCGGATGGTACTACTTATTATACGCCAACAAACATAGAATACGCAATTATAATTTTTCTCTGCTACGGCCATCTGTTCTGCGTGTGTACAGTGTGTCATGTTTGACGAACCCAATCCGACTGACGCGTATCCGTTTTGCCCCTTACGCAGGAGAACTGGATTATTGAATCAACATTAACAATTGAGACGAATGCAAAACGTTAAGTGTCTGTCTTACACGGTATGAGTACACCAGAAGTACTAATTATAAGGCACAGGGAAGACTCGCCGAGGGCTGTCAAGATGCAAGTATTATGTCACAGATAGTACGAGCAGTATGCAGCCATCACAAATGTCCGAAAATATGGTGCCTCGACAAAACTAAGGACGACATGAAGACGTGTCAACCGCTGTATGAAGCGAAAGCCGGCCGGAGTGGCCGAGCGGTTCTAGACGCTGCAGTCTGAAACCGCGCGACCGCTACGGTCGCAGGTTCGAATCCTGCCTCGGGCATGGATGTGTGTGTTGTCCTTAGGTTAGTTAGGTTCAAGTAGTTCTAAGTTCTAGGGGACTGATGACCTCAGAAGTTAAGTCCCATACTGCTCAGAGCCATTTGAACCGTATAAGGCGAAAGCACCAGATTTTGAGGCAAGCTTCCCAACAAACGGATCTCAAGAAAAGCGATATTGAAGTAAACCGTCAGCACGAATTCTAAATGGAGAACGACGATATCACTGCGTCTACTTAATTCTTTTAAATCGAAACCCTAGACTTTCCCTATACAGCCGACTTTTTCTTTAAAATAATCCTGTAATAACAGAATGGTAGTCGAAAACAGTTACCGTTCTTTGGAGCTGTTCCAGCTGTTGATAATTTCCGAGCAGGCGTACGGGTTAGTGAGAAACTTAGTGTGTCAGTGACATTTAACCCCATAATAGCTGTAACAGGTTAGAAGTTTAATTTGCTGAATGAAGGCGTGCCTCTTGGAGTATCTCAAAAAATAATTCAGTTGGCTCTGAGCACTATGGGACTTAACATCTGAGGTCATCAGTCCCTTAGAACTTAGAACTACTTAAACCTAACTAACCTAAGGACAACACACACATCCATGCCCGAGGCAGGAATCGAACCTGCGACCGTAGCGGTCGCGCGGTTCCAGACTGAAGCGCCTAGAACCGCTCGGCCACAACGGCCGGCTTGGAATATCTCCTGGGGGAATAAGCTCCTTCTATTATCCACAACAATGATTCGTCTGGACAACAAAAAGTAAAGCATAAAATTTACAAAACTTACATTTATATTGTGATTGCAATCCGCACAATTTATGATATTCTTATTACTTTTATAAGTATTAATGATATAGGTTCTCTGTAAACAATTTACGTACATGCTGGTCTGTATTTGGAGATGAGGTCATATTCAGGGTCTAGTAAATTCCATGTGTAGACCTGGCCCACAGCACTTAGATGAGATAGACCGTTCATCACGTCATTATGATGCAAACAAACGTCTCCAGCAGCTAACGGGTGGGCGCCGCTTGCAGGTAGTTTGTCGGATATACGCTAAATTTTCTTTATTATAGTGTTTTCAGTGAAGATTTTTTTTTGTTTTAAATGTTGAATTTTTGTGCAGCGTTTGTTTGTACAGGAAATGGATGGACTGAAGTATTATTTAGTTCGACATGTAAGAGTGTTTTCAAAATACCAAAATTTTGAATCACATTTTGAGGGTTAAAGCACTGAATTATAGACTGAAGCTAAATTTTGAGATCGTTACCGAACGGATGTCAATTAATTTGACTGTAAATGTTACGAATATATTAATAAACGACGTGTATGACTGCCCTATAAAAAGTACGAATGGAAATGTCTGAATATTACATTTATCTCATATTTTTTGAGCACAATAATTTCTACGTATGTTATCATCGATAGTGGTAACAGTTCGCCCACTGATGAAGTACAAAGGAATGTTTCGACCCTTGCAATGAGAAGGAAAATGTTTTTAAGGTCAACGACCAAACAAAGATACGCGCAAACGTTTTAACCTCAGTACTTTGACTCTACGACCTTTCTTGCTGGAAGGAACCTAAAAAAAAGGTTCAAATGGCTCTGAGCACTATGGGACTTAACATCGGAGGTCATCAGTCCCCTAGAACTTAGAACTACTTAAACCCAACTAACCTAAGGACATCACACACATCCATGCCCAAGGCAGGGTTCGAACCTGCGACCGTAGTGGTCACGCGGTTCCTAACTGAAGCGCCTAGAACCGCTCGGCCGCTCCGGCCGGCGAAGGAACCTAAACTTGGGTTCTGTGCCATGGGTTTTATTTTCCACCACATTTAGTATCAAGGAAAATGATGATGTCGCCATTTCAGAGAAATACGTGACAAACGTGATCTGCATCGGACATTCATATTTAAAATACATGTTGTCTGTTTTTTTTTTTAATGACACTACTGTAAAGAAAAGTGACGAAAGATTTTGAGACTACGAAACGTTAACATTCTCCGACTCATTACACCAGTTTTCTGAACAATCAGCGTTTTATGGTATATTGTTTTTTTGTCTTAACATTGTTCCAGTATCTCCACTAGATGGAGCAAAATTTGTAAAACGTGAAAGCCAGTTTTGTGGGAAATCGTATGTTATGACTGATATCAAATGTTAAAACGATAATTTAGAATAATTTTGGAAATTACGCAAAAAATTATGTTAATTGTAGTGTTACATATGTAACACTAAAACGGGAGAGCACTCAGTTGTTAAAAGCATTAATTAATTCAGCTTTAAATGAGAATCTCAGCACGCCAGAGAAATTCTGTGATGTGTGTAAAATCCAGTATGGAATATTGGTAATATTGTGAAAAGGATAACAGCTTTTGTTACTTTTGATGTTTTATTATCACGTCTGCGTTGTTTTCCCTTCCGCTACAGCTGTGGCGACTTATTTGGCACGTTAAATAGTGTAGATATTGCATTACATACAAGTTTTCTACGCTCCATATCCACTGATTAGTCTGGAAGTCCAGTGAAGAAAACTTCACGTGTTGATTAGATACACGACGCCTTTCTGCAAAACATCCGTTCTTCTACTGTTTACTAGCAAGTTTTTGTTCTTAAAAGAATACGAGATTCTTCATTAAATATCTGTAGGTTACAAGCGAATAGTAAATAAACTTCTCTGCAATAAACCGTTTCTTTGTTCCCAGGGTCCTTAGGAAACGAAAGAAAGACAGATGTGGTGTCATTTTACAATTATGTCGGTTTGTTATGGCACTACATACGCTCCCTATTGCAAAAACTACCTTATAAATCAGTATGACTGATACTATTCGCACTAATCCGATATCGTATTCCCAAGGGTAGCCTACTGGCCGCTTGGAGCGCTGCTGTCGCATAGTATAAGAAAAATGAGCTGTAGTGTCGCGACTGTATAAGATTGTGGTGAGTAGCAACTATCCTTCTCATGAATTGTGATGTAGTTGTCTTTGCTGGGGATTGTGAAAAGTCAGAGGCGCCTCTCTCTCTCTCTCTCTCTCTCTCTCTCTCTCTCTCTCTCTCTCTCTCTCTGTGTGTGTGTGTGTGTGTGTGTGTGTGTGTGTGTGTGTGTGTTTGTGTGTGTGTAGAGTTGAGCTAGGCATCTGGAAACTGCAGCCGTTGTGATTTTACTGCTGGAAATAAGCCTATTATGAATGGACAAGCCCGAGAACCGAACACTCATCCACTGCAAGCCTCTCGCCGCCTGTGTTAGAGAGAAATACTGGACAACGGTTTGGATGCGATTACCAACTTAACTTGTCAAAATAAGGAGAAACATATTTGAGTCACTCTGCCTGAATACTACCCGATTTTCTTGTCAACAATTTCCCACGCCCTGTTTTCTCAGTGTGATATGTTTTTTGTTTACTTACTACAAATTTTTTCAATGCATATTCATTCGTTTACCACAGCAAACGAACGTGATTTTTCTTTGTTAATAACTTAACGTAAACAATGCATTCATGCAGCAGATCATAATTCAGCGATCGCATATTACTGGTAACCTTGTACTTCACTAACTACATACATTCAAGTGAACTTTATAGCTATGCATTTATGACAGTAATGAAATGTACCAAAAAGAGAGTTGGCTGCGTACACTGGACGCAATTATATTATGTGGAATCAAGATTCATTGATATTTAAATTCAGTCAACAGCATGCCAACTAATTTTGCGGAACATTAAACAACTGCGATTGTTGATTACCTTCAAGTACCACAGCATTAACGGTTTAATGGTCTGTATATGACAAGAAAACGTTCAGTTTCTGAACTGATAACCATTATGAAATATAGAGAGATGTAAATTGAAAAAAAAAATCACTAATCATTCGATACAGACGCTAACGTCAACTCTAAAATATGTTTCGCAGTTATTAGTTGTTTTACTTTATAATTAATCTGTTCAGTATCACCATTTAACCTACATTTACCGAAATAAACAGGAAAAAAACGTCTCGCAGGTATAATTTGATAAATTTCCCAAGATAAAAATCTGTCGTCAGCGAGTTAATGCTGTTTGAAGTAGAAAAGTACGATCTTTGTGCCCGTATATTCGAATATGTAGTCTGTCTTGCCCATTGATCTCACCAAGCACAGAGTAGGAATATCTATGGACAGAGCATAGCGTGCTGCTCATGTCGCCAATGTTACACAGGAAACGTCACGTTACTGTACTATAACGCTGTTAGCTTACATTTTATGTTAAGACCGAAACTATGCTATTAGACCTGCTCTTATTTGCCCTGTTTTCACACATTTATTCTTGCTGCTACGGATGTAAGTGAAAACAATCAAAGGAGAAAAACATATTTTTCATAGTAGAGTATCAGAAATGTCTAATTACAGTTATCACACTAGCACGAGACTCTTTATCTGTCGAAAAATATCCAAGCACAGTATAACAAAGTCTTCCTATTGTAGGGCTAAATTATGCGAACGTATCATCAAATATTTATCGTGCTAATGCCAGATAAATCTGCTGGTGTGGAACTGTGCTGTCAGACATCACTGTAGACATATCGAGCATTTTAAGATGACAGACTGAGTAATTTCTTTCGAATTTTAGAAACCTCCAAATCATTGTGCGTATTTTCACATTGTCACAATAGGAAACTGTAGCAGTAGCACCTAGAACGTGAAAATGAGTACGTGAGATAGATATTGTTGTTTCCCTGAGAATGAATGAAGATTAATGATTTGGCAGCAAAAAGTGAAAAAGGAAGAATTTAATTGCTGCTAATTTGTACTTTTACTTTTGCACACTAGGAAGACATTTCGTGCACCGTCAAATCATAATTTAGTAAAATAGAGACTCAGTGATACGATGAAATACAGTAACAGAAGTGGGTGTCCCGTCTTTATCTGTAACAAAAAATTTGCGGCATCTCAGCTGTGACACTAGTCGCAAAGAACCCAAATGTGTTAGCATTTATTTCGAAGCTGTAAGCTAATTCCAGAAACGAATGGAAATAGCTAAGATGCTTATAAAACGCTTGTAATAAATATGCGCTACTTTTAACTGGAATCTGCGTTTACTGAAGATATAACGACATTCAAAATCTGCAGAACGCTTCCAGAAAAAGTTAACGCCGTGTCATAGTCACGTGTTTGGGGACAAATATTCTGTTCCGTGCACTTGAACGCTCACTCCCTGGATATTTCCACTCTTAAATCGCCGTTGTTAGTAGTTCTAACTACCGTATGAAATTACTGCATACTTGAAAGACTATGGACAACGAAACATACATGAACATTTTTTTATAATAGTAAGTAACATACAAAACAGATTCAATTTCAAGCGCTGTCGCATACAACAGAGAGTAACTGAAGATATCTGAGCACCTCAATTTAACCATAAAGAGAAGTATTAGTGAATATTAATTTTTCACTAGTGTAGGGAAGAGTCAGATAAGTTTTGCCCATCGTTCGGAAGCGCCTACATTGCGGGGTGCTGCTAGGTAAGTTCAGATACAAAAGTTACGCTTCAGAGAGTTGAAAGAAATCGTTTGAGCTGGGGCAGTTGATTGGTCTGAACATTGTAGGCACGATGACGTTATATCACAGTTTTTAAACTGGCGGACCTCACATCCAACAAATTAATGACCAGCAAATACTTTTGAACTGATACAATGTTTATGTACCGTGATAGGTTAAGTACATTTCCAGTCATACTACACACATTGGCTAGTACCACACGATAGAAAAACGTTGCCCTCTTGGTCGCCAGAGACAGAATGCATGCTCGTCGCTCTGCCTAGCAATTCATGCACCTATTGGAAGACGTCACGTGGTATCACGACGTATGCGGTACTACTGCCTACTGACGTCACACTGTGTGCACACTCAACGGGCTAGATTCTGATAATAACGGAGTCACAACAAACTTCTACAGTCTGAAAGTCAAAGTTCGCGGCAGTGGCATGACCCGTAGCATAATTAAAGTGCAAGGTTTGGGCAAAAATGTGGAAACATTGTGAGAAATGCATACTTGAACATAAATGCGGATGCTTGCCAAACTTTCAGGTTACGCTGTTGTATTTCAACGCGAGCGGCACCTGTGCAATGTCCTCAATACAGTCGTGGACAGAACAGTGTTACGTGTAGCTGCTAGTGCATTACATCGGAACTAGGTGCATTGGGCAAATTATTAATGTTCGTATGAAAGGTGTTCCATAACCAACGTAGCCAAAGTGTTAGGTGTTTCCAAGAGACATCGTATCTAAGATTTATACTGCATACAAATGGTTCAAATGGCTCTGAGCACTATGGGACTTAACATCTTAGGTCATCAGTCTATACTACATACAGGGAAAGCGGGTAACATCATCCGCCAAGTCACAACACGAACGAAAATGTGTGTTGAGTGATTGTGACAGACGGTGATTGATGAGGAATGAGACGAAATATAAGTGAACAATAGCTGCAAAATTCACCGAAGAAGAGAATGTCGCACTCGCGAACCCTGTCAGCAGCAAAAGAACGCGACGGGAATGCCGGAAGTTGAGGTTTGCAGGGCGAGCTGGAATTCCGAAATCACTCATCGGTGATGCAGATTCCCATAACAGGAAAACGTGATGAGTAAGCCATAAAGCTTGGGCTCTAGAGCAATAGAAGAAAGTCACTTGGTTGCATGAGTTTTGTTTCACACTGTTTCCTTCTTCTGGCCGAGTTTATGTCCCAACAGTGAGACATTCCAGGGTTTTGGTGATGATTTAGGTGGTCTTCCGTGCGCCCCTTGGTTACTGTGAGTGGCCGAGTTACTGCCTAGGATTATGTGGCCATTTTGGCGGTTCAAGTCCATCCCATGGTACAATATTTGTCCTCCATAGGTGATGCTGTGTTTCAGGACGACGGGGCCCCCAGTTCACGCAGTTCTCATCGTCCAGGACTTGTTCTGTGAGCACGAGGCAACTTTGGCCACCGCAGTCACCAGATCTCGACATTATTGAACCTTTTTGGTCTACTTTGGAGAGAAGACTGCTTGATTGCTATTCATCTCCATCATCGTTACTTGAGCTTGCGATTACGTTGGAGGAAGACTGGTGTAATATTCTCTTGAAAAACCATACAGGACCTGTAGTTGTCCATTTCGAGACGACTGAAACCTGTTTTGAATGCCAACAGTTTTCCTACACCGTTTTAGACAACGTAATGCGTTGTGCTTTAGTATTTTTGTCCAGCCCTTGTAAAATGAAAAATTCGTGTAAAAGACGTAGACAAGATGTATACCTACAATTGATGTAGGAAGCAAGTGTAAGTCAATCGCCATTTCACCGAATGCAGTGTGACAGTGGGGTGTCATACGCACTTCCTTTCACTTAGCGTGGAAATTAAGACAGCGAGGTCGCATTCACGAGGTCGGTAATTCAGGTCCCTATCCGGCCGTCCAAAATATGAAAAGATAAATTGTATAACGTCAACGACGCCGTCGCTATAGACGTACCATAAATTCGGGGTGGGGAAGATTAGGAAAGGGAATCGAACGTGTCCGTTTCAAAGCAATCATTGTGGAATTTGCCTTAACGGATTTAGGAAAACATCTGCAAAACTAAACTTGGATGGCCGGACGCGGATTTGAATCACCGAAAGTGAGTCCAGTGTTTTAACCTCTGTCCAGCCATGACGATGAGGGTTTTAATGGTTTCCCTATAGGGAAACGATTAAAAACCATTTCCGTAAGCTGCGATGGTTACACTGAAAAGGATAAGGCCGACATCTGTCCGTATTTTTCCACAATGGGACGCTCTCCTCCATCTGTGATGCCTTCGTTGTCGACGGGGCGAGAAATCTCCCTCGCTTACTACTATTTCCGGCTCCACCTTCCTCCTCTACCATCCCGTATCCTAGATATGAGCATTATATTTTTTCCCTCATTACTGTGTTTTCCAGCGGATGTCCAGAGAAAATTAGAAAAAATCAGAAGGCCACCACTGTGGAGGCTATAGATCGCGCTTTTAGCGTTCGGGCAGTTAAGTACGTCAACAAGGGTAGCTAATGAAGTGGAATACGATTCACTAAAAATGAAAAAGTCGATGCCGGTACATACGGGGTGACAATTATTGAACTATATGAAATAAAATCGTCACAACTTCTGAACGGTTTGCGTTAGGGCGTTCAAACTGCGCGGTTGCCCGCGGGCCATGATGGGAATGAGTATGCGCATACTTGGTTTGGTTTCGCGACGAAACCCACTTTCATTTCGATGGGTTTGTCAATAAGCAAAATTGGCGCATTTGGGGGACTGAGAATCCGCATTTCGCTATCGAGAAGTCTCTTCGCCCATCAACGGGCTACTGTGTGGTGTGTAGTGTCCAGTCACGGAATAATGGGTGCGATATTCCTTGAAGGCACCGTGATTACCCAATGTGTTTGGATTTCATCCCCGTTATTCAAAGTGTGTTTGATGTCCTGGAGGACCACTTTAGGGGCCGCGTTCTGGCACCGGTGTACCCAGAGGCCACTGGCATGGGCCTCGACAGGCCGGCATATTCTCCGGATCTGAACACATGCTTTTTGTGGAGCTATATTAAACACAAGGTGTACACCAATAACCGCAAAACCATTACTGAGCTGAAAATAGTCATTCAGGAGGTCGTCGACAGCATCGATGGAAGAATCCTAAGGAAATGCAATCCGAAAACAAAGGAAGTTGGTTACAGTACGCTTGTTTGCCCACTGCTTGAATACTACTCAGCAATGTGGGATCAGTACCAGATAGGGTTGATAGAGAAGATCCAACGGAGAGCAGCGCGCTTCGTTACAGGATCATTTAGTAATCGCGAAAGCGTTACGGAGATGATAGATAAATTCCAGTGGAAGACTCTGCAGGAGAGACGCTCAGTAGCTCGGTACGGGCTTTTGTTGAAGTTTCGAGAACATACCTTCACCGAAGAATCAAGCAGTATATTGCTCCCTCCTACGTATATCTCGCGAAGAGACCATGAGGATAAAATCAGAGAGATTGGAGCCCACACAGAGGCATACCGACAATCCTTCTTTCCACGAACAATACGAAACTGGAATAGAAGGGAGAACCGATAGAGGTACTCAAGGTACCCTCCGCCACACACCGTTAGGTGGCTTGCGGAGTATGGATGTAGATGTAGATGTTCCGCCACTTCAGCGGGTAATGCAAATTTCGCTATTCGTCTGCGCCACATCATCGCCAATGATGGCTGACATATTGAACATGTCATAACCTAAATCTGAATATAAATACTGGCGTTTACATGTCGAATAAAGTGTGTGCACGCCATAGTTTGTAACGTATCTACGTTTTTTTTTCATATAGTTCAGTAATTGTCACCCTGTATTTTATGTTCAATGCTCAAGTTTCCTAACGAAACTGTTTTCATTCTAACAGTACGAAGCTGAGCCGAAACGTGTAACAGCGCGCCTCGAGTCCGAAATCCGTCTGTCAGACAAGTACAGCTGTGGGTTACGAAAGTGCTCGCAAAGTGGAACCAATGATTAACTTATTATGAAGAGATTGGTTTGCCGTTTAATTAACAGCGCAAGTAGTTTATCTCTAACATTCGCGCCGGAAATAAGAATACGGCTAGGGCAGTCATCATCAATAACGTTTGTTCTGAGAAAACGATAATTAGGTGTCACTGCCTCCGCCAGCGCGCAGTTGCAGGCTTGTTTGTTTGTTTGTTTATGTGTTCCGCCTGGCACGCGGACGGGTCGGCGCCAGCCCACGCGACAAATTGGCCGCCGTAATAAACATTAGATAATTAGTCGCTGTTGGCGAGCTCGTCCGTTTGCTGATTCACGATTACGGGCGGGCTCGTATGTTTATGCAAATGGCTGTAAGGAAGATTATGAATGGTTCATTTTACTTTCAACTACGACATGCTAATGGAATAAGCGACCGCCGCATACCTGGGCGCTGGCTTCCATTTCCCCCGGCCGTGTCACAGGCCGAGGGAGGGGCGAGCGATTATCGCCGCAGCAGAAGGGATTCGGAGGAGGAAAGAGTACCCGTTAAGCCCGGGGCCGGGTTTGTTCTCTGCGGACACAATGGCCGCTTGTTAGTCAGATGCGTATCAGCGGCGCACAATTAGAATACAAAGTACAAGGCGCTAACACACGGCGCCGATGACTATCGGGAGACAGCCGCCAGCCCGACGCGGTTCAAGCTGACGCGCGCGCGAATGAGGCGCCGTGACAGAGACGCAGGTCGCGAGTCGCGCTCGCGGGCACACACCGTTCTCTGCCAACGCTGCCTCCCTTTCTGCGGAAGGACTGCCAACGTGACGGAAAAAAATACTCGTACTTAAAATTGTGAAAGTAGATGTTTGAGATTACATCCGGCGCCCCTTCGTAAGACAGTTGGACAACAACGGGCTCTACAGGATTAGCGAACTAGGCGCTTGTATACAGCTCTTACGTTTCTCAGCTGGAAAGCAGCCTCCGTGGACTAGTGACTATAGTCGATGCCTGCTAACCCGGATGTCCCAGATCCGATTCCCTCAGAGAAAGGTTTGGTTGAAAGATCTGTAGAGGACTCCACTACCAACTCCCCATCGCACGCCCTTCAGATTTAGTGGTAAGACGGCCCAGCGCACAGGTCGTCAGACGCTGAACACAGATCAAGCATGAGGACATGGAAGAAGGTGTACTGAACTGTGGAAAAACAGCAAAATAGAAACAGTGAACGGTTCGAGGATAACGAGTGCAACATTGAGTGAGGCGAATAGCGGCAGCGTGGTGGACAGGTCCCAAATATGCATCGAGAAGGCAGCCGCGAATCCGGAAAGTCCGGAAGTCTCCATATCTTCTGTCTCCATGTTCAGAAATGTGTTCCGGAAGCAAACTATAAGTCTTATAGCCTGGGAGGGGCCTTTTCTTTTTTCTTTTTTTTGTAACGATTCTTTTACGCGAAGTCAAATAATTTTAACACTGTGTAATGATCTAGTAGAAAGCGTCGGATGCTCTTTAAGGCTATTCTCAGATGATGCAGTTGCCTACACCAAAGTAGCAACGCCTGAAGATAGTAAGAATTTGCAGAACGACCTGCAGAGAAATGATGACTGGTGCAAGTTCTGGCAGTTGACCCTGAACGTATAAAAATGTAACGAAAAGAAATCCACTACTGTACAGCTACACTATTGATGACAAGCAGCTGGAGACAGCGTCTGCCGTAAAATATCTGGGCGTAACTATCCAGAGCAACCGTAAATGGAATGACCACAGCCGGCCGGTGTGGCCGAGCGGTTCTAGGCGCTTCAGTCTGGAACCGCGCGACCGCTACGGTCGCAGGTTCGAATCCTGCGTCGGGCATGGATGTGTGTGATGTCCTTAGGTTAGTTAGGTTTAAGTAGTTCTAAGTTCTAGGGGACTGATGACCTCAGATGTTAAGTCCCATAGTGCTCAGAGCCATTTGAACCATTATTTTCGAATGACCACATAAAACAGATAGTGGGAAAAGCAGATACCAGACTCGGATTCATCGAAAGAATCTTCAGGTAATGTAACTCATCCACGAAAGAAGTGGCTTTTAGGTTGTTCGTTCGTCCGATTCTTGAGTATTGCTCATCTATCTGGGATCCCTATCAGGTAGGACTGATAGAGGAGATTGAGAAGATCCAGAAGATCCAACGAAGAGCGGCGCGTTTCGTCACGGGAACGTTTAGCTGGCGAGAGATCGTTACGGAGATGCTAAACAAACTCCACTGGCAGACATTACAAGAGAGGCATTGTGCATCACGGAGAGATTTACTATTGAAATTTCAGGACAGCACTTTTCAGGAGGAGTCAGACAACATATCACTTCCCCCCACATACATCTGACGTATTGACCACGAGGAGAAAATTCGAGAAATTAGAGCCAATACAGAGGCTTACCGAGAATCATTCTTCCCACCCACTATTCGCGGGTGGAACAAGGCTGGAGGGATCAGATAGTGGTACCGAAAATACCCTCCGCCACACACCATTAGGTGGCTTGCGGAGTATGATGTAAATATGACTTTTCCAGAACAAAAAATAATAAGTAATAAATGAAAAATACATTGGTCATGGTGTTAGACTGCGAAACGAGCGAGCTGGGTTCAAACCTCGCTCGTGCCATTTACTTTTTTTTTCTCATAACATATGTGAACTATCCGGCTGGTCGTCGAAACGTTTGTTGTCTTTCTGTAGTTTTGGCAGTTGCCGTACTATACATTGGTTAGAGAATATGAGTCATGTGTTAAGTAAATGTGATGATTAGTGACAGCAGGCGGGATACCGCGTAGATGCCTCACAAAATTGAAAACAACAAATAAAGGGATACGAACTATCTTACAACAAAGGATTTCAAGAGTCCTAACTTCCAAAACGAAACGCAACTTCAAGAACGTTAGAAACGTATGTTTCGATAGAGCACAGAGAGACTGTGTGGTTGTGAAACTGTTGCGTTCATTTGTTGCAGCTTAAGTGACAAATTATGTTTTCATCATTTCATTGGGAGTGATCACATTCGCTTTCATACGAATACCTAAATCGGGAAAGGAGGCATATCTCACTCGCTCACCAGGGGTACAAATTAGTTGCGTCGATAAGAGGTTGCTATCATATGACACACATACGTCACCAATGCCGTGTACGGCACGTCAGACGTGTTTTCCGGTGGAGGACTCGGTTGACTTGTCGCCTTGTCATCAAAAGTTTGCGGTTCCCATTCGAAAGCCACTTCCTGTCGGTTGCTAATATAGTAGTTGTGCACAATCAAGTTTCATTACTGGTCCGTTCGTTACATCTCGCCGTTGCAAACGGCCGTAACACCACGACACAGGCACAGACACAAATTTGCATACAGAGTACAGCGAAAAAAAAAAATTTGCCACGAGGGAGCTCTGAACACGGGTCGCCCTTTTCGCGGTCGCATACCACGATCACTTAACCACGACACAGTAAGCTCTTCCACTTCGCTAGATGTTTCACTTGTTTAGCTTGGAGCGTTCACTGTTTCTATTTTGCTTTTTTTTTCTCAAAGTTCAGTATACCTTCTTCCTGCCGTCATGCTTGATCTGTGTTCAGGTTTTGACGGGCTGCCCACTGGGCCGGTGTGTACAGTAATCTGGACCACCACCTCTGAAGATATCGCTGCATGGTAGTACGACATGAAATGTGGGGCGGAAATGATGTTTATGTTGATCTCTATTGCAATTTTCTGTACAGGTTTTGATGTGTGTATTACAATCTAAATCTTACAAGTAAAACGCGTTATATTAAAGTCGTAAAATGCAGAATGTAACCTATATTACTTCTAAAACTACAACTGCGGAGAAACGAATACCCAAAAACAAAGATGATGATGCACAGTCAAGCGTTTCCTGGCGGCCTTTGCCTCGGATACCGAAGTACACACCTCCAGCTGCATCAGTCCATTCAACACACCATAAATATTGTAGATCTAACAACCCCTTACCTAACTATGTCAATGTAGCGATCAGAAGCAGTTGGTGGGGACTTCGACCTTCCCTCGATATGTTGGCAAAAATGTTGTTGTTGTTGTGGTCTTCAGTCTTGAGACTGGTTTGATGCAGCTCTCCATGCTACTCTATCCTGTGCAAGCTTTTTCATCTCCCAGTACCTACTGCAACCTACATCCTTCTGAATGTGCTTAGTGTATTCATCTCTTGGTCTCCCTCTACGATTTTGACCCTCCACGCTGCCCTCCAATACTAAATTGGTGATCCCTTGATGCCTCAGAACATGTCCTACCAACCGATCCCTTCTTCTGGTCAAGTTGTGCCACAAACTTCTCTTCTCCCCAATCCTATTCAATACTTCCTCATTAGTTATGTGATCTACCCATCTAATCTTAAGCATTCTTCTGTAGCACCACATTTCAAAAGCTTCTATTCTCTTCTTGTCCAAACTATTTATCATCCACGTTTCAGTTCCATACATGGCTACACTCCATAGAAATAATTTCAGAAAGGACTTCCTGACACTTAAATCTATACTCGATGTTAACAAATTTCTCTTCTTCAGAAACACTTTCCTTACCATTGCCAGTCTACATTTTATATCCTCTCTACTTCGACCATCATCAGTTATTTTGCTCCCCAAATAGCAAAACTCCTTTACTACTTTAAGTGTCTCATTTCCTAATCTAATTCCCTCAGCATCACCCGACTTAATTAGACTACATTCCATTATCCTTGTTTTGCTTTTGTTAATGTTCATCTTATAACCTCCTTTCAAGACACTGTCCATTCCATTCAACTGCTCTTCCAAGTCCTTTATGTCTCTGACAGAATTACAATGTCATCGGCGAACCTCAAAGTTTTTATTTCTTCTCCATGAATTTTAATACCTACTCCGAATTTTTCTTTTGTTTCCTTTACTGCTTGCTCAATATACAGACTGAACAACATCGGGGAGAGGCTACAACCCTGTCTTACTCCCTTCCCAACCACTGCTTCCCTTTCATGCCTCTCGACTCTTATAACTGCCATCTGGTTTCTGTACAAATTGTAAATAGCCTTTCGCTCCCTGTATTTTACCCCTGCCACCTTTAGAATTTGAAAGAGAGTATTCCAGTCAACATTGTCAAAAGCTTTCTCTAAGTCTACAAATGCTAGAAACGTAGGTTTGCCTTTCCTTAATCTTTCTTCTAAGATAAGTCGTAGGGTCAGTATTGCCTCACGTGTTCCAGTGTTTCTACGGAATCCAAACTGATCTTCCCCGAGGTTGGCAAAAATACTTGTTCAAAACCGGTGGTAGGCAGAAAACATCTTCCGAGACTGTCCTAAATGCTTTCTCCGAAAATTATTTCGAGCAGTTAGTCCACGAACCCACGCGAATTGTAAATGGTTGCGAAAACACACAAACAATCCAGAGCTAATAGAGGGCATCATGACTGACACAGGGATTAGTGATCACAAGGTCGTTGCAGCTAGGCTCAATACCGTTTCTTCCAAATCCACCAGAAACAAATGCAAAATAGTTTTATTTAAAAAAGCGGATAAAGTGTCACTAGAAGCCTTCCTAAGAGACAATCTCCATTCCTTCCGAAATGACTATGCAAATGTAGACGAGATGTGGCTCAAATTCAAAGACATAGTAGCAACAGCAATTGAGAGATTCATACCTCATAAATTGGTAAGAGATGGAACTGATCGCCCATGGTACACAAAACAGGTCCGAACGCTGTTGCAGAGGCAACGGAAAAAGCATGCGAAGTTCAGAAGAACGCGAAATCCCGAAGATTGGCTAAACTTTACAGACGCGCGAAATATGGCACGGACTTCAATGCGAGATGCCTTTAATAGGTTCCACAACGAAACATTGTCTCGAAATTTGGTAGAAAATCCAAAGAAATTCTGGTCATATGTAAAGTACACAAGCGGCAAGACGTAGTCAATACCTTCGCTGCACAGTGCCGATGATACTGTTACCGACGACTGTGCCGCTAAAGCGGAGTTATTGAACGCAGTTTTCCGAAATTACTTCACCAGGGAAGACGAATGGAATATTCCAGAGTTTGAAACACGAACAGCTGCTAGCATGAGTTTCTTAGCAGTAGATACCTTAGGGGTTGCGAAGCAACTCAAATCGCTTGATACGGGCAAGTCTTCAGGTCCAGATTGTATACCGATTAGGTTCCTTTCAGATTACGCTGATACAATAGCTCCCTACTTAGCCATCATATACAACCGCTCGCTCACCGATAGATCTGTACCTGCAGATTGGAAGATTGCGCAGGTCGCACCAGTGTTTAAGGAGGGTAGTAGAAGTAATCCATCGAACTACAGACCTATATCATTGACGTCGGTTTGCAGTAGGGTTTTGGAGCATATACTGTATTCAAACATTATGAATCACCTCGAAGGGAACGATCTATTGATACGTAATCAGCATGGTTTCAGAAAACATCGTTCTTGTGCAACGCAGCTAGCTCTTTATTCGCACGAAGTAATGGCCGCTATCGACAGGGGATCTCAAGTTGATTCCGTATTTCTAGATTTCCGGAAAGCTTTTGACACCGTTCCTCACAAGCGACTTCTAATCAAGCTGCGGGCCTATGGGGTATCGTCTCAGTTGTGCGACTGGATTCGTGATTTCCTGTCAGGAAGGTCGCAGTTCGTAGTAATAGACAGCAAATCATCGAGTAAAACTGAAGTGATATCAGGTGTTCCCCAGAGAAGTGTCCTGGGACTTCCGCTGTTCCTGGTCTATATAAATGACCTGGGTGACAATCTGAGCAGTTCTCTTAGGTTGTTCGCAGATGATGCAGTAATTTACCGTCTAGTAAGGTCATCCGAAGACCAGTAGCAGTTGCAAAGCGATTTAGAAAAGATTGCTGTATGGTGTGGCAGGTGGCAGTTGACGCTAAATAACGAAAAGTGTGAGGTGATCCACACGAGTTACAAAAGAAATCCGTTGGAATTCGATTACTCGATAAATAGTACAATTCTCAAGGCTGTCAATTCAACTAAGTACCTGGGTGTAAAAATTACGAACAACTTCAGTTGGAAAGACCACATAGATAATATTGTGGGGAAGGCGAGCCAAAGGTTGCGTTTTATTGGCAGGACACTTAGAAGATGCAACAAGTCCACTAAAGAGACAGCTTACACAACACTCGTTCGTCCTCTGTTGGAATATTGATGCGCGGTGTGGGATCCTTACCAGGTGGGATTGACGGAGGACATCGAAAGGGTGCAAAAAATGGCAGCTCGTTTTGTATTATCACGTAATAGGGGAGAGAGTGTGGCAGATATGATACGCGAGTTGGGATGGAAGTCATTAAAGCAAAGACGTTTTTCGTCGCGGCGAGATCTATTTACGAAATTTCAGTCACCAACTTTCTCTTCCGAATGCGAAAATATTTTGTTGAGCCCAAGCTACATAGGTAGAAATGATCATCAAAATAAAATAAGAGAAATCAGAGCTCGAACAGAAAGGTTTAGGTGTGCGTTTTTCCCGCGTGCTGTTCGGGAGTGGAATGGTAGGGAGATAATATGATTGTGGTTCGATGAACCCTCTGCCAAGCACTTAAATGTGAATTGCAGAGTAATCATGTAAATGTAGATGTGCTGGACAATAAGCAAAATCATTAGCTCAAAAATACTGGCTCAGTAGTGAAATTAGATCGGAGGTGACAAAAATCATAGGATGGTGATATGTTCATTTACAGAAAGCGGTAGTATCGCATACACGAGGTATAAAAGGGCAGTGTATTGGCAGAGCTGTCATCTGTACTCAGGTGATTTATGTGAGAAGGTTTCCGCACGACGGAAATAACAGACTTTGAAGCTAGACGCATGGGACATTCCATTTCGGAAATCGTTAGGAAATTCAGTATCCTGAGATCGACACTGTCAAGAGTGTGCAGAAAATGCCAAATTTCAGGCATTACCTCTCACCACGGACAACGCAGAGGCCGACGGCCTTCTTTCAACGACCTAGAGCAGTCGCGTTTGCGTAGAGTTGTTAGTGCTAACAGACAAGCAGCACTGCTTGAAATAACGACAGTAGTCAATTTGGGACGTACGACGAGCGTATCCGTTAGGGCATTGCGGCGAAATTTGCCAAATTTCAGGCATTACCTCTCAGATCACCGACCCGAGTGCCCCTGCTGACAGTACGACATCGCCTGCAGCGCTTCCCCTGGCCTCGTGACCCTATCGGTTGGACCCTAGACGACTGTAAAGCCGTGACCTGGTCACATGAGCCCTGATTTCAGTTGGTAAGAGCTGATGGTTCCAGTGTGACGCAGACCTCAATATTTCCGTAGAGGACTTCCAACGACTTACTGAGTGCATGCCACTTTGAGTTACTGCACTACACCGGACAAAAGGAGAGCCAACACGGTATTAGGAGGTGTCCCAGGGACTTCTCACCTCAGTGTATATGACAAAAAACGAAAACTGAAACTTAAACTGTGTGAAAGCTACTTGCATGTAGTTGACACCATGAATAAGAGCGCCAAGCTCTCTTATATTTTCGACAAAGTTGAAGAAAACCCATTGCAATGCCATAGAGCAGTTAGTACAAAGACAGAAAAAATACTAAAAACACTTACAGATCAACGAACACGCTCTAAAATCAGAAACTGGCAGAAACGTATACATCTATCTACAGACGTATAATAAACCTCACAGATACTAAACTTAGTGCTGAAGAAACACAATTACTAAAAAAGTTTTAAAATATTATGTACAAACAAAAGTAAAAATGTAGAAAATTTAATGATAGATACTATATTTCATTAACCGATCTTTCTGAATCTGTGTTTGATTTGCTACTTATTGGAATGTTCGTATCGTGTGCAAAGAAAACGGAGTTGGCATGTGGTAATATTACTGATGAAAGTTCATCCATAAGCACAAGAAACAGCAAGAGCCCTAAGAGCGAACCTTGTGGGATACCACATGTAATTAGATTTCAGCTGGATGATGCCTGATGTCTCTTTCCTGTTGATAACTTTTGTTTCCTGTTTGAGATAAACGATTTGAGCCTTTTTTAGCACTTCCTGGTCAACATAATATTCTTAGTTAAGTGTGGCAAGATGCACGCTGGTAAGAGCAGGAGCGACAAGAAAAGATAACCGTGGTTGAGGAGACGGAATGAAGACGTAGAAAGTAATGAAAATGAAATGGAGATTGGTGGGACATGTAGCCAGGGGAGTGGGTCGACCAAGATTCATGCGTAGTGCCGCGCGGTCTGGGGTGCCTTGTCACGGTTCGAAGAACCCCCCCCCCCCCCTTCCCACGCTCGGAAGTTTGAGTCCTCCCTCGGGCATGGATGTGTGTGTTGTCCTTAGCGTAGCGTAAATTAGTTTAAGTTAGATAAGTAATGTGGAAGCCTAGAGATACCACCTCATGCGTAATGAATTATAAGAAGGTGGAGGTGCGAGTCTAATGAAATGTGGATTGTTGACATTAGGAAGCACGCAGGACGTACTTGAGTGCTCATAGCTCAAGGTGATTATGCTCGAAAAAGTCTGGGGCAGGCTTTCATCCAATAGTCAGTAGTGAATGTCAGATGAACAAGGACCACGTACGCTACGCTGTCGTAGTAACAAGCAGTGTCCACGGAGGAGCCTAGTTAGACACTCATGAAGGCTGTGCAGGTCCACAGAGATACAGTTGTCCTCCGAGACACGATTAAGACAAAAACTTATCTGGCCCTGACGATCGTAAGCCCATAGATTGGGGCGATGAAAGTCCAGACGGTGTTATGACCGGTCCTGAGAGCGCGCTGGCCGAAACCCGCGCTTTACGACGGCATAAACGTCCGCCCGGCTTCCATGTCGGCCGACTAAGCCGGCTTCGAGCAATTGGATGCCCGATCGAGAAGAGCCGCGCTGTTTACGGCGGCTGCCAGAGGCCAGCCCACGCCCACGCTGTTGTCATGTTTTGTAACTGTCGTCCACCTATATAATGTTCTTACATACTCGGTAGCCGAAACAAATTACTAGTTGTAATTGAGTAATTTTTGAAACCTCATGAGGATGTGTAGTTTAACCATTAAATTTGGCGCCTGGTAGGTGGAGCTGGCAATTCGCGTGGCGCATGTTCGCGGGTGGTGGGGCTGAGGCGGCGAGCCACTACGAGTGGTAGTCGTTAGCTCTTAATTATCACTTCGAAAACATAAAATTACTTTTTTTACAGGTACATATCTGCAGCAGTGGTGCTCACTGAAATCCGCGCGCAATAGGTCCCAGTAGCTGGAGAAGCAAAACCAAAATGTCACATTCAAGTGAGAAAATGGACTACCGTGCAATAGTTCGGGCACCAGCGGCAACGTTCCAGCAGTGTCAGACCAATCCAGATGACTTCCTTATCCGCCTTGACACAGTTGACAAGTGCTGAACGTATTACTATGATAGCAAGACACAGTAGCAATCAGTGGAAAGATGGGTATTCAACAGCAGCAAAAATGCAGAAGATCCAACAGTCATCGGGCAAAGTGATGAGTGTTTTTTTCCTTGTTTTTGTGTGTGTGTGTGTGGGGGGGGGGGGGGGGGAGGGGGGGGGGGAGGAAGAGAACTGCCACGAGTTGTGCTACGAGATTATTCTCCTAAGGGATAAGCCATCACAGGCGCATATTATCTCCTGAGAAGGTTATTCGAGGCTGTCGGGACGAAGCGTCGCGGGAAATTGTCCAGGGAGGTGTTTGGTCCATGACAACGCACCAGCTCTTTTTTCTACTTAGGGCAGTATCGTAAGATCTGCTTCTTTCGGCTATCGAATTTTATTTTACCTCCCGTATTTTCCTGCCGTGGAACCCAGTTAACTTGTTCCTTCTTCCTTAGATACAAAAAATTGTTGCGTGGCAGCGAGACGACGCGCTGGTTTTCAAGGCGGAACGTTTCCTCACAAGCCAAAATGGACTTTTACAACAAAGGTCTCCGCCATATCATCCGTCCTGCCCCATTGAAGAGTGAATATGTAGGGCTCGGTTAACACGGCTGTCAAGTTTCATTGTCACTGACTGGTATATTTCGAGGGGACGATTAAAACTTCGAAATTGCGAAAGATGTGTGAAAAACAAGATGCAGCAGAGTACGAACAACTACCAGGGAAAATGCGAAAGTGACGTGAGCCCGTCAGGTGCAAGACGCATTCTTCTGGGTGCTAAATGGGAACGTGGTGCACGCGATGAACGAGGGCTTTCCAAATGGAAGGATTGAATGTTGTCACTGCTTTTAGCACACGGCTGGTTCGGTTGACAAATTTGCAGAGGAATTTGTGTGGTCTGACGAGGCGAAATTCAAACTTAACGGCACAATGGCTTCTGAAAGCCTCAAATTCATGAGGACAAGGCAGCTAATCTGCTGGGGGCTTGATGTATGTTGTGGTGTGGTGTGCCATGTCGTTGTCTGATCGCTACCTACTTCTTCGAGAGTATCGTAACTGGCCGGACGTTTCTTGATATGTTTCGGGCAAGGACTTTGCATGGAATGCAAACCGTGTGTGGAGATGAAATGTCTTGCACGCACGCAATTGAAACCTCGCCCAATAAAATGGCTCTGAGCACTATGGGGCTTAACATCTGTGGTCATCAGTCCCCTAGAACTTAGAACTACTTAAACCTAACTAACCTAAGGACATCACACACATCCATGCCCGATGCAGGATTCGAACCTGCGACCGTAGCGGTCATGTGGTTCCAGACTGAAGCGCCTAGAACCGCACGGCCACACAGGCCGGCGACATAAGTCAAATTGCACCGTGGTTAGTGGTCTACATTAAGGGTTAAGTTTGCCCAACAAAGATGTAGAAGTCGGGTCGACGTGGATGATACTCTACCGAGACGGTGGGAGCCGAATAGGTCCTTATACACCGTGTCTGAGGAGGAATGATCAGTATTCATGGATATGAAGGAAGCGGTGGCTCAAGCAAAAAACTTCTACATCTACATGGATACTCTGCAAATCACTTTTAAGTGCCTGGCAGAGGGTTCATCGAACCACCATCATAATTCTCTATTATTCCAATCTCGTATAGCGCGCGGAAAGAATGAACAACTGTATCTTTCCGTACGAGCTCTGATTTCCCTTATTTTATCTTGGTGATCGTTCCTCCCTATGTAGGTCGGTGCCAACAAGAATTTTCACATTCGGAGGAGAAAGTTGGTGACCGGAATTTCGTGAGAAGATTCCGTCGCAACGAAAAAAAAAAAAAATGCTTCAAATGGCTCTGAGCACTATGGGACTTAACATCTATGGTCATCAGTCCCCTAGAACTACTTAAACCTAACTAGCCTATGGACATCACACAACACCCAGCCATCACGAGGCAGAGAAAATCCCTGACCCCGCCGGGAATTGAACCCGGGAACGCGGGCGTGGGAAGCGAGAACGCTACCGCACGACCACGAGATGCGGGCGTCGCAACAAAAAACGCCTTTCTTTTGATGATTTCTAGCCTAAATCCTGTATCATTTCTGTGACACTCTCTCCCATATTTCGCGATAATACAAAACGTGCTGCCCTTCTTAACTTTTTCGATGTACTCCGCCAATCCTATCTGATAAGGATCCCACACCGCGCAGCAGTATTCTAAAAGAGGACGAACAAGGGTAGTGTAGGCAGTCTCCTTAGTAGGTCTGTTACATTTTCAGGATCCCACACCGCGCAGCAGTATTCTAAAAGAGGACGAACAAGGGTAGTGTAGGCAGTCTCCTTAGTAGGTCTGTTACATTTTCTAAGTGTCCTGCTAATAAAACGTAGTCTTTGGTTAGGCTTCCCCACAACATTTCCTGTGTGTTCCTTCCAATTTAAGTTGTTCGTAATTGTAATACCTAGGTATTTAGTTGAATTAACGGCTTCTACATTAGACTGATTTATCGTGTAACCGAAGCTTAACACGTTCCTTTTAGCACTCATGTGGATGACCTCACACTTTTCGTTATTTAAGGTCAACTGCCACTTTTCGCACCATTCCGATATTTCTTCTAAATCGTTTTGCAGTTTGTTTTGATCTCCTGATGACTTTATTAGTCGATAAACGACAGCGTCATCTGCAAACAACCGAAGGCGGCTGCTCAGATTGTCTCCCAAATCGTTTATATAGATAAGGAACAGCAAAGGACGTATTCCCTATTCCGAATGGTTTCCGAGATGAATACATTTAATGTAAATTTGTTTCTGGGCTACTGATGCGCACGTGCACTGATCAGCGAGAACATTACGACCACCGACCTACTATCGATATAAACCAGTGCAGGCGATAGCAGCGTCACCTGACGAGCAACGAATGCCGGTTTGACGCACACACGGTGCATGTAATATCAGTGAGCGTGCTGTCGATGTGTAGAATGGGGAAGGAGCACTATCTATTTGAATCTGTCCGAGGGCAGATTGTGATGGACCAGAGGCACGGCACAAGCATTTCGGGAACTGCACGACTTGTTGGATGTTCCAGGAGTGCTGTGGTGAGTGTGTTCAACATGTGGGGAGTCCAAGGTGAAACGACGTCCGCGGGCAATGTCAGGGCGTTGCATGGCCTGATGAATCCCGCTACCTTCTCCATCATGCCGATGTGAGGATGCGAATCCGTCGTCTTCCAGGGGTGTACCGTGAGACCGAGAAAAGCTCTGGGGAACATTCACGTGGGCATCCATGGGTTCAGTGGAGCTCGAGCAAGGCACCATGACGACCAAGGAGTATGGTACACTGGTTGCAGATCACGTACACCGCTTCATGACGATCATGTTTCCCCGACGGCAATGGCATTTTTCATCAAGACAATGTGCCATGTCACAAGGTCAGAGGTGTGATGGAATGATTCGAGGAACGGAGTGGCGAGTTCCTATTGATGAGCTGGCCCCCCAATTACCAGATCCGAACCCGATCGAACACGTCTACGTTGTGACTGAACGAGGCATCACAGTTCATCGCGCCACTCCCTGGAATTTACGGTAATTAGGTGACTTGTGTGTGCAGATGTGGTGCCAACTTCCTCCAGCGACCTGCCAAGGCCTCACTGCTTGCACACCTCCACGCTTGGCCGCTGTTATCCCTGCAAATGGTGGACATACCGGTTTTTAGGTAGATGGCCAAGATGATGTGGCTGATCAATGTATCTTACCCCTAATCGCTGTATTGGTAATGGTAGTACAATTTATTGGTCACCACGCTTGTCAGGCCTTGCGCCATTAGATTTTTGTATGTGAGGTTGGATGATGTCTGAGATGTACAAACGAAAGGTGAATACTGCTTGGTCAAATCAAGGACGCTGCTGCCGTCATTAGGGAATCACCAACCCACTGAATTTGACGGTGGGATATTCGAACACTTACTGTGAACTGTACAATATGCTACGTGTGCGATAATGCTTAGGGGTGTTAAAAAGTGATACTTTGTGAAACGTATGTTGTAATGTCCACTAACATTGACAGTGTATTGAATAATATAGAAAATAAATAACAATGCACATGAAATGCGTTCTACCTCGAAAACCGTTCGGAACAAAGTATATCTTTTTTTTTTTCTTTTTTTTTGTTTTTGCTTCAAATGATCGTTGTTGCCGTATTCCTGGATATTTACCATTCCCTCTGGGATACACTATATACAGGGTGGTCCATTGATCGTTACCGGGCCAAATATCTCACGAAATAAGCGTCAAACGAAAGAACTACATAGAACGAAACTTGTCTAGCTTGAAGGGGGAAACCAAATGGCGCTATGGTTGGCCCGCTAGATGGCGCTGCCATAGGTCAAACGAATATCAACTGCGTTTTTTTAAAATAGGAACCCTCATTTTTTATTTCATATTCGTGTAGTACGTAAAGAAATATGAATGTTATAGTTGGACCACTTTTTTCGCTTTGTGACAGATTGCGCTGTAATAGTCACAAACATATGGCTCACAATTTTAGACGAACTGTCGGTAACAGGTAGGTTTTTGAAATTAAAATACAGAAGGTAGGTACGTTTGAACATTTTATTTCGGTTGTTCCAATGTTATACATGTACCTTTGTGAACTTATCATTTCTGAGAACGCATGCTGTTACAGCGTGATTACCTGTAAATACCACATTAATGCAATAAATGCTCAAAATGATGTCCGTCAACCTCAATGCATTTGGCAATACATGTAACGACATTCCTCTCAACAGCGAGTAGTTCGCCTTCCGTAATGTTCGCACATGCATTGACAATGCGCTGACGCATGTTGTCAGGCGTTGTCAGTGGATCACAGAAAGAAATCCGGGGACATCAGATCCGGTGAACGTGCGACCCATGGTATGGTGCTTTGACGACCAATCCACCTGTCATGAATATGCTATTCAACACCGCTTCAACCACACGCGAGCTATGTGCTGGACATCCATCATGTTGAAAGTACATCGCCATTCTGTCATACAGTGAAACATCTTGTAGTAACATCGGTAGAACATTACTAGGGAAATCAGCATACATTGCACCATTTAGATTGCCATCGATAAAATGTGGGCCAATTATCCTTCCTCCCATAATGCCGCACCATACATTAACCCGCCAAGGTCGCTGATGTTCCACTTGTCGTAGCCATCGTGGATTTTCCGTTGTCCAATAGTGCATATAACGCCGGTTTATGTTACCGCTGTTGGTGAATGACGCTTCGTCGCTAAATAGAACGCGTGCGAAAAATCTGTCATCGTCCCGTAATTTCTCTTGTGCTCAGTGGCAGAACTGTACACGACGTTTAAAGTCGTTGCCATGCAATTCCTGGTGCATAGAAATATGGTACGGGTGCAATCGATATTGATATAGCATTCTCAACACCGACGTTTTTGAGATTCCCGATTCTCGCGCAATTTGTCTGCTACTGATGTGCAGATTAGCCGCGACAGCAGCTAAAACACCTACTTGGGCATCATCATTTATTGCAGGACGTGGTTGACGTTTCACATGTGGCTGAACACTTTTGTTTCCTTAAATAACGTAACTATCCGGCGAACGGTCCGGACACTTGGATGATGTCGTCCAGGATACTGAGCAGCATACATATATCAACACGATATCGACCTTTTCCGCACGGGCAATGTATCACGAAGCAAATACCGTTCGCACTGGCGGAGTGTTACGTGATACCACGTTTGTGACTATTGCAGCGCCATCACAAGGCGAAAAAAGTGGTCGATCTAAAACATTCATATTTCTTTACGCACTACACGGATATGTAATAAAAAATGGGGGTTCCTATTTTAAGAAACGCAGTTGATATCCGTTTGACCTATGGCAGCGCCATCTAGCGGGCCAACCATAGCGCCATCTGGTTTCCCCCTTCGAGCTAGACGAGTTTCGTTCTTTGTAGTTTTTTCGTTTGACGCTTATTTCGTGAGATATTTGGCCCGGTCAATATCAATGGACCACCCTGTATAGTACCCGACTCGTACTTCTGATTTGACAGCTATGCCTCGTGCCAGTGGGGGACCGTTAAGGATGAAGTGTATGATGTCATTCGCTGCAGACACCGCGCCCTCTTGTCGCTTCGTCATTGATAGGTTGGCATCAAACGTTACGAGCGCTGCCGTCAGAGAGGGCGACACATCAAACGCGGCCGCCAATCGACGACCGCCCGTGTGGACACGCCCTCTGCAGCCAGCGCAGGCAGCGCCGCGATCCAAGATGCCACTTAAGTCTACGATTAGCCCTTCTGTCTTGTGATGTCAGCCTGCGAATGCAAAGCCTCTATCTCTATGTAAGTAACATAGGATAACGAACTCTGCTACGAACTGGGACACAATGTAAAGTTCTATCGGATCTGTCTGGTTGTGTATTCCAACTTCTTAAGTGAAAGCCTTTTATCATAACTGTTACTGTGTCTCCCATTCTCTACTTGCTGCTTCTAGAACCCACGCAACGCTACAGAATGCAACAAAGTATATCGAGTAAAACCGTGTACGATCAACAACCGCAGTTAGGTTTGCAGTTCGGCGCCACGGGTGTTGTCTAGAAACTGCTAGTGGTCATTTCTAACATGCCTCTCGTTCAGCGTCAAAAATTATACCTGGCCGTGAAGTTTTTAAGAATACACGAGCTGTTAAACAGTGAACAAATTTTTTTGGACCGTTCTTACATTAAACGTTCCTTTCCTCTCCTTGTGTGATGTCACGGCGTAGCCCCAAATCTCCCGCGAATCCACGTGCTCCAATGCGGCACTGGACAAATTGTACGTCATGGTGCGCAAGTGGTTATCAAGCGAAAGTTGTCAACCATCCTCATCGATTCTCGGCACTGGTACACATATAGAACAATTGTAATAAGGATAATCACCTGACTTTGACCCGCGAGAAAGCTTTAAAGTAAGCAGTACTCCATTGGCACACGTAAAATTATCTGAAGCGATCTGACACGACTCAGATTCCAAGATCAGCTCTCTGCACTGGAAAACGTACACCACTACCTGCTCATACACAAGCTCAAATTGGTTCCTTGCAATTTGGGCAGAAATTTCCACAAAGATGAAACATAGGTCAAGAGAACCGTAAATTAAAACTTCTCCGAATCAGTCCCGTCCGTCAGCGCTAACTCCAGCTACGAGACGGTTCCACGATGGACTCCGCCGTCTGATAACGAGCACATCCACTGAAGCGCAACACTCGCCAAGAAAATTCGGAAAAAGACTGGTCAGATTTCCACGCCTTCGAACAGGTGCACTTGGGATCTATCTCAGGGACTTGCATACTATCTCTACTACTACTACCTTCTCTCTCTCTCTCTCTCTCTCTCTCTCTCTCTCACCCACTCTCTCTCTCCTTTCTTGAGGCTGGAACGTCGCCATGAGAAGGGCACATATACGCCTACCTATAACACAAATAACCGCTTTGTACAGTTGTCTTTTACTCTATAATATCTTGCTCGATAGTACTCCAATAACCATTATTAATCTTTTTAAGAGTAATTAGCCCGTGGTCGCGTGGATTTTTGTTTCAACTTCGTCTGCAGAGGACGCGAGGTCGATTTACAGCACACAGTGCTCATGAAATGAAATGAAATCAGGAAGTGCGCGGTGGGGCGTGTCGTCTCGTGCTTTTGAAATTCGAGGGCAGTTACCCGACGTCGGCTATTATCGAACACTGGTGGGAAACTGATGATGTTACTCATCTGTACGGGAATGTTTATCAAGATAGTCCATTCGACTACTGCATACCAGTCCGAAAAATCTTTAGTACAGTCGACCTCTGCATACCAGCCAGAAAAACCTGTACTGCTATTAAACCTTACATTTCACTACTTTTTTGCGTCTTTCTTGAGAAGGCGGTTTTCGAATGTAAAGCTTCGACACCCAATTCAATTTTTGAATTATTATAGTGTAATTCAAATGGTTCAAATGGCTCTGAGCCCTATCGGACTTAACTTCTCAGGTCATCAGTCCCCTAGAACTTAGAACTACTTAAACCTAACTAACCACAGGACGAAACTTCCTGGCAGATTAAAACTGTGTGCCCGACCGAGACTCGAACTCGGGACCTTTGCCTTTCGCGGGCAAGTGCTCTACCACTTGCCCGCGAAAGGCAAAGATCCCGAGTTGGAGTCTCGGTCGTGCACACAGTTTTAATCTGCCAGGAAGTTTCATATCAGCGCACACTCCGCTGCAGAGTGAAACTCTCATTCTGGTAAACACAAAGAACATCACACACATCCATGCCCGAGGCGGGATTCGAACCTGCGATCGTAGCGGTCGCGCGGTTCCACACTGTAGCGCCTAGAACCGCATGGCCACCCCGGCCGGCATAGTGTAATTATTTTTATCTTTAATGTTTACACTCTTTCACATACTTGTGACTGTAATCAACAAAAGTACGCTAGATACCACTCTTGAGAAACGCTGTGCCATTAACCGGTGGGATGTGACGTCTCAAGCTCCCTACAGTCTGGGCATGTGTCCATCAGACTTAGTCTTATGAATGGAATTCGTTTTCCTTCTCTGTTTGAGCTTTCCGGCCGTTACCCCAGCCACTGGTTTGATGAACATCTGGTTTCTTGGATGGGGCAGTAAAGCTTTCCAGATGATGTGAGTTAGTCATACAGCCTTCAGCAATATCAGATTTCCTCCAGACTACATACGTGCATATGACGCGCGCTATTCGAGCTGTTTTGCAAGACTGTGTTTGGGCCAGGCTTAATGATGGTGGTTCCTTGTTGGCCGCAGTGAGAGGTGCGACCACACATGTACATAGGGCTCCCCAGGAATAGCGTACTCGTTAAGCCTTTACGGCAGCTTCCGCCAGCTGCGGGCCTCTTTGCATAACTCCCTCCCTCCCCCCTCCCACCATCCAGCAGATGGTCGCTCTCTGAGCTTTCAGATTGCGCCAGCCTTATTCGGCCAAGACGTCTGCAAACACGTGGGCCAAGTTTGGCTATTAGATCGTCAGCGAGGGCAAATTTATGCGTTTCTAACCATCACCCTCCCGCTCTTTCCCTCCATAGCTCACCGTGACGTCATGTACCCTGCTTTTTTCGTCGTAGTACCTGAACAGGAAAGATGGACTTAATTCCTAGCAAACGGAGCCTATTAAGTAATTCTTAACGCGCAAAGCATTAGCACTGGTGGCGTTCACGATATACAGGGTACACCAGAACTCCAGCGACAAACTTCCAGAGTTTCAGAATTTTATTTTTGTGGGGATCCACGGCCTCAACGTGTTTTGAGAATGAAAACATTGTCCAAGTAGGTTGTATTCTCTTTATTGATCGTGCAATTCGCCAATTTAAACCGCGGGTCGTTTTCAAGCACAGGTTTCACACAATGCGAATATAGAGTGTGAAATGAAGCTGAAAGTTTAGAACATATGCTTGAAATGAAGCGACCTTTGTAACTGACCATTTTCGCGGATAATAAATAGAATACTGCCTACTTGGAATATGTTTTTACTGTAAAAACTTTCAGAGGTTGTTCGGGGATACCTCGTGAGTATTTTAGTATAAGGAACTCATGGTCACTGGCCGCTCAAGCGCAACTTTTTGTTTGCAGTCTTTAACGTTACGCTACTCAGCCTCTTGAAACCGGACATACTCCTCTAGCATTACTTTTCCTCAACAATGGTTGTCGCTACCAGTATTATTTCTCGAATTTTGGACAATTCAGTATTATCTCAATTGCTTTTCTGAAAACTTTCATACAATTTTATACACTGTATGTTATATTTCAAGCAAAATTTATAAAATACTTTACTTTCGATGTTATAATCAGTAAGTACTACTTCTGAATGTACAGTTAAGATTATTTTTTTAGAAACATTTGAGATTACGAATTATTAGCACACTTAAAATTTCTTTTACTAATTACGTAATCCTGTACTGTTTACTATGTTTATTTCTGGGTTCATTTATGAAATAATAATCGAAATTAATAATGTATCGAAAACTAGGAGTTCATTTGTTAAGAAAAATTGTAAACCCTTTGGAATATTGTTATTTCCGCAGAGAGAGAGACAGAGAGTAGTAAGCTTGCGTCTGATATGATCCGATGTATTTTTGTATAATAAGTGCGAACATTGTAATTTTTATTAACGTGAAAAATCAAAAACTGTATGATATACTAAAATGTGACGAAATTAGTGGAAAATATATTTACGTAAAAAATCTGCAACAACAGTCTTCTAAATTATGTAGTTCAAACCAACCGCGAGGATGTGATGTTAGATTTTCAGCTTTAACCATCAGACCCCTAGACAAAAAGATCTGGAGCCATCTCAACATGACAAGCTAAGTTTATTGTAATCTTGGCTCCTCTCAAATCTTCATAAAGGACTTTGCTTATTAATTACTTGGAATGGGTATTGTTTAATGTGGACAATAGATGAAGGATGGAAGAAGGGGGAGGGGATATTACACTCTGTATCATCAGCTATCGAAGTGGTTAATAGATACTGCTGTAATCTACGCTGGCACGGTTTAATGATACGTTCGTACTACAGTACAAAATATATTTGGAATACTTCCTCTGAAGAATTTTTTTAAATAGAATTTCTTCCATTTGGCTTTTAATTTTATTGTTTAGAGTAGCTGAAAAGACTTGAATATTTTATAAAATGCATTTTGACCATCAGCTGTTCATTTGACCTGTGAGTCATCTACCGGTTTCCCTTATTAACCATCATCCTTTTCCTGTGACGTTTGTCTGTTTGACATGAGATATGACTGTCAGTATTCTAAGACGAATTATGTTTAAGTTTTTGTACAGTTTCAGTGGATAATTCCGATATTGTTCAGCTTCAAAGGAATATGGAATGCTTCTAGCTAATCGGTTGTACCCGGCATCCTGGATGATGGTTAGTAAGCGAGACCGGTAGATGACTTATAGGACAAATAAAGGGCTGATAGTTAAAATGCGTTTTATAAAAAAACTTTACAGCTGTTGAGCCCCATCTTAGCGAAACATTTCCTGATTATTTGTCTCATCCCGTCTAAACTCTTTCACCTTGTATATGTTTTCTCATTTTTAAGTCTACAGTAAAATAATACATTACAGTATTTAAGCTTCGAGCCAATTGAATATATTTATGTGCACCTTTTTTCCAGAAGACTGAGATGCATATTTTTAATTGATTATTATGTCGGAAACTGCCTTAGCTGTCGTCCAATATCATTACTTTTTTGTTCGCAAAAATTGCCAACCACTTCTGATATCGGTTCTTATCAATTCTTGGTTTTAGATCTCCACATATTATAAAAAATGGTTCAAATGGCTCTGAGCACTATGGGACTTAACATCTGAGGTCATCAGTCCCCTAGAACTTAGAACTACTTAAACCTAACTAACCTAAGGACATCACACACATCCATGCCCGAGGCAGGATTCGAACCTGCGACCGTAGCGGTCACGCGGTTCCAGACTGAAGCGCCTAGAATCGCACGGCCACACCGGCCGGCCACATATTATAAACATTATCTTTGTTTATTTGATCTGCTTCTTGTGTGCGGTGTATCATAAAATTTTTTGGTCTCTACTTTCCTTCCCTATTCTGGAACATAAACATCTATCACCGCGAGATATCTTCTTTCTATTTTAAATCTGCATGCGACAGTTCTTTCATTCATAAAGTTATAATTTATTACTCATTAAAATTAAAGAGAAAAATGAAACTACGTGTTAACAGTAGCGGAAAAAAAGACATGTCATTGAGATAAAGAGAAATGGTGCTGGAAATAAACGCGGCGTGTTCTGAGACAATGGGGTAAAATTATGTGGTTGTCTGATAAAATGATTGTTACTATAACAGTCTTCAGTCCGATGGCATGTTCGAAGCTGCTCGCCACGCTATTCTATCCTGCTGAAGCCTCTTCATCTCAAATAACTAAAGCACTTTACATTCATTTAAGCCTGCTTACTGTACTCATCACTTGATCTCCCTCTACAATTAAATGATAAGAGCTTAATAATATTCATTGTATTTGTGACGACCACGGCATACAGTGCAGCTGTCGCAGAATTTGAAAAATTTCCTTGAGCATTTGTCACCGTTATAGATTCCCTCTTTGTGTCTAGTACTGTTTGCGGTTCGACTAACGACACGGGACTTTTCCCATTGGCTTTAGCGAGCGCTTTGTTGTGGACGGTAAAGACACGGGCAAAGTGGCACTGAGGAAATGTATGGGAAACGCTAAACGAAATGGTGGGATAAATAAGCCCGAGTGTAAGTCGACCCCCGAATTACGATACGTATTAGCGAGTACGGATTGGGTACTCGGGTACTCGCTGTCCCGTGAAACGGTGTCGGATACACCCTCTGACGTGTGCACCTGTTGCTCGACACCTGTTGCTCCGCTCTCCTAATTGAGCCTTCTGCTGGCGCCGCTGTGTATAAGTAGAGTCTGCGGCCGCCATTAGGGGAGTCGGCATTGCGCGCCGCGCGTGGTCGGCATTCCTGCGCGGTGTGCCGCGTGCGAGCCGTGGGCAAGCAGGCAGCCGCTTACGAAACTGGCTGTGCGGCGAGAGCAAAGGCCCGCCTGATTTATCGCCACCAGCCCAGCAGCCCACAGACCCAGTGGCCGGCCTGGCCACGCAGCCTCAGCCTGCAGCCCGTTTCTGCTCAAAACGGGCTGGTCACGGTGGGTGCTGTTCACGTGCCAGCGTCCAAACCAGACGTCAGACACTTTTCGAGTGGGTGGACGACGACATCCAGTAATTGACTGTACCGAGTACAGAGTTCTAAAGTCCAGAGTATGCTCAAACAGTGCACAGGGGAATGTGGCGTTGTCTCTTTGGCGTCCCCGCACTCCAACCGCGTGCTGATATTGTCGACGCCGTAAAGCTGCTACTGCCTCAGCGCGACGACGTAGGTCTCCGTTGGTGAACGGGAGACAGAAATGCGAACTCGTACGATGGATACTTCTTCTGATTTAAGATGGAATGATTCATTGCCCGGATATGCAGTAATTGTTAAATCTTATCCGCATCGTACACACCACCAATTGCGAGGAAACATTGCAATTGTCAGTCTTCTCGTACGTTGTTGGCTCGTTGCTATGGAGTTGTTGAACCTGTATGAAGCGAGATCTACAGATACTCTTTGATGACGTCTGAGTGAACCTACGCCGTAGTGTTAAAAATGTTCAAAAGTTCTCCTTTCAATTAATGAAGTAGGTATTTTTGATATTCAGATTAAATTGTCCCTGCTGAACAGTCGTTGGTTAACTATCATTGATTAAATCACTTAATAATGTAGTCCAGGCTTGATATTTCACTTGGAACGAACAGTTTATTGTTTCCTTGGCGACTAAATACTTCATAACTTTCGCACCACACGCACACGCAGTTGGTTGGTAAAGTCAGTTCTATTAAAATTAAATTTCTTGACAATTACGACAACTTGACTCTTCAGCGTAATTGTATTATCTTCGTGAAGTCGTGTAATTGTGTCCTACTCGAGATTAATTGAGTGTAGTCCTTTGACATACTATCCACTCTTCTTTTAGTTCCAATTATTTGAAAGTCAAGTCCAATGTTCACTAGTTTCGTCAATGAAGTTCAATTAACCCGTTATGCACGATTAAACGCGTCTATCAGTTCCTGTCTCTGCTTAGAAAATCAGTTTCCGAAGTTCGTGAATCTTGTCACGCAAGAAACACTTCTGAACGCAAAACAATCTCGTCGCGTTCCGTACTCTCAGTAACTCGCACGTCTTTACAGGACGAGAGCCAGCAAGCGACTTCTTCTGTGAAAGAGTATTGTAGGCGCATTGAATTCCTTCGTTGCGCTTACAACTCTCTTCCACATAAAAGTTATCTCTGACTAACATCACCTTGGACTTAGCTTTCAAGATATTAATTGCAATTATCACACGGATATTTGTCCACTAATTAAATCTGAGGTTTCTTCCTCCTCTTTTCATAACAAAAACTCTCAGTGATGTATAATGTTGTTGTTATCAAAACTTCTTGGTGTTATCCTATCGGCAAAGATGTCGTTTTTGCCAAGATAACACTTCCCTACTTCATATTATGATATTCTGTCTTAATTGACTTTAAGGGGGTCGTTGGGGTGTTATATCTCCTAATATCAAAAGTTAACATATTTTCGCAGCGCTCACTAGAGTTACAGTAATGTATTGTGTACTTTTTTACTTCCTTACACTTCCGTTTACTGTTTAGTGATACACTGCAGTGGTCACATGAAGAGTTGATACAGGGTGACAATTATTGAACTACATGAAAATTTGTTACAAACTACGGGCCGCACACTCTTTATCAACATCTAAACCTCACTAAAGATATTCGGATTTACGTTATGACGTGCTCGATATGCCTGCCATCAATGGCGATGATGTGGCGCAAACGGATAGCGAAATTCTGCATGACTCGCTGAAGTGTCGGGGCATCGACGCTGTCAGTGACTTCCTGAATGGCTGTTTTCAGCTCAGCTACGGTTTTGGGGTAATGTTGTTCACCATGTCTTTAATATAGCCCCACAAAAATGAGTCGCATGTGTTAAGATACGGAGAATACGGCGGCCAATCGAGGCCAATGCCAGTGGCCTCTGGGTACCACAGAGCCAGAATGCGGTCCCCAAAGTGCTCCTCCAAGATGTCAAACACTCTCCTGCTTCGATGGGTCGAGCTCCGTCTGGTATGAACCTCCTCTTTTCGAAATCAGGATCGCTTTGGAAAATGGGGATGAAATCATCTTCCAAAACCTTGATGTACAGTTCGGTAGTCACCGTACCATCAAGGAATATCGGACCGATTATTCCGTGACGCGCATTACACACCACACAGTCGCCCGTTGAGGCCGAAGAGACTTCTCGATCGTGAAATGCGGATTCTCTGTCCCCCAAATGCGCCAATTTTGCTTATTGACGATGCTATCCAAATGAAGGTGGGCTTCGTCGCTAAACCAAAGCATATACGCGCATACTAATTCCCATCATGCTCCGCGGCCAACCGCGCAGTTTGAACGTCCTAACGCAAACCCTTCAGAAGTTATTAAGGTTTTTTTCATGTAGGTCAATAATTGCCACCCTGTATCTTACCTACTAATGTTCTACAGCTACGTCTATACTCCGCCAGCCACCTTACGGTGTCTGGCGGGGGGTACTTTGTGTACTCTCTATGTCCCACCTTTTCCTGTTCCAGTCGCAAATGATTGTAGGGAAGAACGGTTGTTCGCAGCCCTCTGTGTGAGTTCGAATCTCTGTAATTTTACCTTCATGGTCTACTCGCGAGGTATAGAAGGAAGCAATATACTAGTTGACTTCTTCAAGGAGCGTACACTCTCGGAAATTTAACAGAAAACGACAACGTGACGCACAACGCCTCTCTTGTAGCGTCTGCCAATGGAGTTGGTTGCGCATCTCAGTTACGCTTTCGTGCTTACAGAATGAACCTGTCACGAAACGCGCTGCTTTTCTTTCAATCTTCTTTATTTCCCAGACTGGCGAGTAAAATTGAAGTATTGGTCAAACGAAGATCTTGCAGGCTTCCTCCTTTGTGGGTGGAGTACAGCTCCCGACAATTCTTCCAATGAATCTCAGTCTGGGTTCTGCCTTACCTGCGACTAGTTTTACGTGGCCATTCCGCTTTAAATAGCTTCGTTCACGTACTCCATGACAGTGCGTGTGACTACTTACAGTCAATGTTCTGCAATCTTGCAATCATACCAGGAGGGTTGAATGAAAAGTAATGCCTCCGCCTTCATTAGTTGGATTTGGATGGGAATATTTTAATAAATCAAAGGCAGAAATAATCCTTTGAATGTGATCTTCAATTATCAGTATTCACTTTTCCACATAATCACCAGCCGATTGGATACATTTCTGCAACGATGAACAAGTTTTCTGAAGCCGTCACGGAAGAAGTCGACACACTGTTTCCGCAACCACAGTCTCACAGTTCTCTCAACGTCTTCATCAGAAGCATAATGATGTCTTCGCAGATCGTCTTTCACTATCGGGAACAGATGGAAGTCAGACGGTGCTAAATCTGGACTGTATGGAGGATACCGTACGATGGTGAGATTCAGTCTCTGAAGTTCTGCTGTGGTGGCACGTGAAGTGTGTTGTTTGGCGTTGTCATGCTGCAGGAAAACATTTCCCTTTTCCTTTCGGACCTTTGTTAACCGCCGTTTCAGAGTTCGCAGCGTTATGATGTAGCGCTCTAAAATTATTGTTGTTCCACGCTCTTGTGCAATGCCGGTTGTGCTTTCAGTTTCTCTCTGAGTGATACGACGATCGTCCTGAATGAATCTGTCAATATTTTGCTTGTGAAACTCGGTGGTTGCTGTCACAGGATGTCCAACTCTTTGTTTGTCATTCAGGTCAGATGTTCCCGCCTCAACATCTTTAAACTTACTCGCCCCACGACGCACAGTACTCACATTAACACAATCACCATAAATTGTTTTCATTCTCTAAAGAGTCTCCTTTGGGGTAACACTTTCTGCTGTCAAGAATTCAATGACTGCACGTTGTTTAATCTCATTGACCGATCGTCTGCGCAGGGTTCCATACTTTACACTGTAACAACACAACCATTCAATACCAAGGCTTCCCGCCAACTGGAGCTGTAGAGAAGAGGCTACGGAACAAGCCAGTACCTGCCGCATATCAATGCAGCCAACAGTTGAAGAGTTGCGAAGGTGGAGGCATTACTTTTCAGTCAACCCTTGTATAATGGGTCTTTCCGCCTTCTTACGCCCTATTTCTTAATGTTGAGGATCAATTGGTAATCCCTGCAAGAATGTCGATCCTCTGGAGGTCTTCCTGCATTTTGCTGCAATTTTTCATCACTGCGCCTTCTCTTTCTACAACAGCATCACCCGCGGAAAGCCCAACGGGACTTCCGACGTTATTCAGTGGGTCGTTTGCATACGCTTGAGAAATAATGGGGTACGCTTGAAGTGACTTTTGCATCTGAAGATTTCTCTCCGTCAAGAATGACATGCGGTCTTCTGTTTGCTAAAAATACTTCAGTCCAGCGACACAGCAGGGCTGTTATTCCGTACGCTCACATTTTGTTCGTTAGGCAGCAGTTAAGAACTGCCTCTAATTTTTTTTTTCCGGAAGACAAGGAGCAAACACAGCTGGAAACAGGGCACCGGTACGTGCTACTTTCTAAGTCTTGTGGACGAACAGATCAAGCTATGTCGAACGACCTTTTTTTTTCTACAGAGGAAATTTTCTGTGTCCAAAAATATCGTAACGCACCAGCTGAAATTATGACCCAATATTCTACAACTGACTGACACCGGAGATACAGCCTATAGTTTCGTGCATTTGTTCAACGACTATTCTTGAAAACGGGAATGACCTGTCCTTTTATCCAATCACGCGGAATGCTCCATTTGTGACCTACGACGCACTGCAGCTACGAGAGGAGCAAGTTCTCTCACACATTCTACGCAAAGCCGTATATGTATCCTTTCAGGTCCAGTGGCCTTTCCTCTGTTCAGCGGTTTTAGTTGGCTTTCTATCCTGTGGTCACAATTTTCGATATCTGCCATTTTGAAGTTCATGTGGCGATTTAAAGAAGGAACCACAATACGAGTTATCGCAGTGAAACAATTTTCGGAAAAGGAATTTAGTATTTCGACGTTCTCTCTGTCATCATCCGTCTCGATGCCATTATGGTCACAGTGTGTCCGGGCAAATGGCTTTGATCCGTTTGGTCATTTAATATTAGACCAAAACATCTTAGCATTTTCTGTCCGGCTGATAGATAGACCTTTACTTTAGAATTCGTTGAAAGTTTCACGCATGGCCCTCCTTACGCCAATTTCGTTTAGAGTGTGTTTCAAATAGCTCTGAGCACTATGGGACTTAACATCTATGGTCATCAGTCCCCTATAACTTAGAACTATTTAAACCTAACTAACCTAAGGACATCACACAACACCCAGTCATCACGAGGCAGAGAAAATCCCTGACCCCGCCGGGAATCGAACCCGGGAACCCGGGCGCGGGAAGCGAGAACGCTACCGCACGACCACGAGCTGCGGACAAAGTGTGTTTGCCTGTGAGGCTTTGGCTACGTTTAAATTTGCAGTGAAGCTCTCTCTATGCTTTCGTAGCAGCTTTCTAACGTGACTGTCGAACCATGGGGGATCTTTTCCGTTCCTCACAACTTCGCTCGACACACACCTGCCTAAAGCGTATTGCACACTGCCCCTGAACTTGGTCCATTGATACTCAGCAACGTTGCAGTAGTGCTGGAGATGAAATTTTCGTGCTGACAGCTCAGGTAGTCTGTTTCCTGTCGCTCTTGCTAAGCAGAAAGATCTGCCTATCTCTCTTTGTATTCGCATTCACAGCCATATTCAGTGACGCTATAACGGCCTCTATGGTCACTGATTCCCTGTTTGACGTTAACGTAATCGATAAGTTCGAGCTCGTTTACAACGAGGAGATATGAGATGATGCCTTCTCGAGCCGGTTCTCTGATTAACTGCTCAATGCAATTTTCGGGTAAGACTTTATCACGATTCGCTCCCCCTACAAAGCGCGAATCACTTTGTCTCCCAGCGTATAGGTAGTAAGCTGAAATGTCCCTCTAATTTTCTAACATGACCACGAAATTTACGTGCAAACTTCTCCAAGCATTCCGTGAAATGTTCCGTCACTATTGCTCCTGAGCCAGTGCCTGCAAAAGCACCCGACTGCGTTTAACACGAATGCCCATACATTTCCGTCGCTTTTTGATGGATATGGAGAAAATAAGAACTTCTGCTAGACACACAGCTATATTAATCCTCTGACGGTACTGAAATATGATGGAGCGTATCCTACAACATTTCGAGCACTCGCCAATATGGGCCAGGAATCGCGCCTTGAGAATAACCGAAAACAATGTTCTTAAAAACGGCGAAATGGTTAACCTGTATAGCTAGCCAAATGTGAATGCCGGGCCGACGACGTTATGACAGTACGTACAGTGAATGCCAAAAAAATGCATTGGCACAGTTTAGCAAATAATAGCCTAACCTGAGTTAAAGCGCTTCTTCCATCTATGCCATTGCTACAGCCTTACTTACGGGAAAAGGACGCTGGTTGCTGCAGCGATCACCGTCATGACTTACCTGCAAAAAAGAAAGAGGAATGTTAGAGTTCAGTAGAAGGCAAAAAAAATCATGTTTACTAGTAAATAAAATTATATCTCTGATTCGCCCGTCCACCTCCTCTCTCTCTCTCTCTCTCTCTCTCTCTCTCTCTCTCTCTCTCTCTCTCTCTCACACACACACACACACACACACATATACAGGGTGTTACAAAAAGGTACGGCCAAACTTTCAGGAAACATTCCTCACACACAAATAAAGAAAAGATATTATGTGGACATGTGTCCGGAAACGCTTAATTTCCATGTTAGAGCTCATTTTAGTTTCTTCCACCTACGCTCAATGGAGCACGTTATCATGATTTCATACGGGATACTCTACCTGTGCTGCTAGAACATGCGCCTTTACAAATACGACACAACATGTGGTTCATGCACGATGGAGCTCCTGCACATTTCAGTCGAAGTGTTCGTACGCTTCTCAACAACAGATTCGGTGACCGATGGATTGGTAGAGGCGGACCAATTCCATGGCCTCCACGCTCTCCTGACCTCAACCCTCTTGACTTTCATTTATGGGGGCATTTGAAAGCTCTCGTCTACGCAACCCCGGTATCAAATGTAGAGACTCTTCGTGCTCGTATTGTGGACGGCTGTGATACAATACGCCATTCTCCAGGGCTGCATCAGCGCATCAGGGATTCCATGCGACGGAGGGTGGATGCATGTATCCTCGCTAACGGAGGACATTTTGAACATTTCCTGTAACAAAGTGTTTGAAGTCACGCTGGTACGTTCTGTTGCTGTGTGTTTCCATTCCATGATTAATGTGATTTGAAGAGAAGTAATAAAATGAGCTCTAACATGGAAAGTAAGCGTTTCCGGACACATGTCCACATAACATATTTTCTTTCTTTGTGTTTGAGGAATGTTTCCTGAAAGTTTGGCCGTACCCTTTTTGTAACAACCATATATATATATATATATATATATATATATATATATATATATATATATATGTGTGTGTGTGTGTGTGTGTGTGTGTGTGGAGGGTGTTTCCGTAAGGGTGTAAAAATGTAACAGTAGATAGAGAGTGCTCCACTGAAATATTTGCGGTACAGAACCTGCGGTCGGAGAAGCCAGCTTAAGGAGATCTGGAAGTAAATTTGTCTACTGCTTTGTCTAGCGTTACTGTTTTCAAGCTTATTTACAACTAACATGCGTACAAGTTTACATGTACTGTGCTGTTTATTTATATGTATGTTCTTTATTTTCTGAAAGGAAACAAGGAATTAACAAAACTGTTGCTGCCTGCGATGTGATTCGAAACACGCCAAGGATATTTGTCAGGTTGCGTCAGAATCTTGTTCGCCGATGTCATGGTTGCATTCAGATTGATGGCCTTAAGTTTCAGCACATTTGGAAGATACAGTTGAGATGGTACGTTCATTGTGTAAACTGTAGCTAACGTAAATAAAAAGTACACAGTAATGTGATTTTATTCCTATTATCTCCTTCAGCTGGCTTCTCCGACCCCAGATTCCCTACCTCAAATTGTTCAGTTTAATTTTTCCTGTTTGTCCTGTTAAATTTTTGCACGCTGTGACGGAAACACTCTATTATTTATACTTAGGGCGTACTGTGTGTAACACGGATGGAAGTGCACGACGATAGAACAAAAAACGTTACCATTAGACATTGGTTCGCAAATGAACAGACTGCAAGATAGTTGTGGAATGTGTAGTCTGGAGCCAGCACTTGCTGCAGCAAGAAGTACTGGCCTAGTTAGCATAAATGTATTTGATTGGTAAAATTTGCTATTTGGGCTCAAAATTTCAGAGATGGCCTTCCTTAACAAGAAGTACAACACTACTTCAGCACGTTAGACGTTACACTTTGCCGTACTCTTGTAACCGTTAAAGGAGGCGTTTCATGTGTCGTCCTAGGATTTGTATGCAGCACTGAACCCGCCTCTATAGTGAGTTAAGAATCCTTCGAATCATCTCGTAAAGCTAGACGAGACTAGTTCTGTGGTGTCGTTCGAAGAACGTTTCCCAAGGCGAAGTTGGTACCTCGCGAAGCAACTAAAAGTAAGGACAGTCACTGCCCGACGCAGCAACGAATGATAGATGTCGGAGTAGACCAAGGAGATTACCTTAAGCCACAAAACTGAAGCACCGTGGCTATATTGGCATGCCCATAAGACTTGGTGTCGAGTGAGTATTCATACTGCATTGCACTAATCCTTTATATATTGTATCAAAACACATACTCAGAAATGACTGCCAATCAGACGTACAAAAGCTAATAGGGCAAACGTCACACGGTATTTAACCGAGAAACTCACTTCCTGGGCTCACCAAGATGGTGCCCCTGGCTTCAACTTACAGCTATGCTCGGCATAGGTAGTGCCATCTCCCCTTATTGTAGCCTCAAAGAGTTCCCACACGTCACCGCTGTAGCAAGCTTGCTTACGTGAGAGCGGAGTGCCACTCAGCCCACTTTGCAATCGTCGCCGAAGATGACAGCGTCTTCTCACTACAGAGCCAGTAGTGCGAGAGTTGTATAAGGTATGCAGCAAGTAAAACGTTAGTGTTCAGTGACAGTAATAAAGACAGATGACATTCCTGTGGACATGGATTGTTACAGAGTTAAGCATTTCATTATTTTGTCAACTTGGCCTCCTCCAGACGTAAATCTAAGAACCCACCACAGCGCCGACGAGTGTTATTCCGTCCGGCACAACAAATTCGCAGCTCCGTTTTCTTCAATCGTACCAACGGGTAGCTTTCACAGTAGCTTTCACTTTTTAGATGATCCCAGGTAGAAAAGTTGGGAAAATTGCAGTGTGGTGATCCTGGAGGGCAGGGTAAGTGCCCTGTTCGACCAGTCCCTCTTCAAAAATACTGACGCGTTGAACGTCGCTTTGCAGCAGCAGCAGAATATGGTGCTGGTCCGTCGTTCGTGAACCACATTCCTCAACTGTGGGCCCTGGTGATATTTGAGCCCAACTCAATGTTGATTCAATTGAAAAGCTTAGATTTCAGATATATTTGCAGTAACTAGGTCTATACTCGATACTGAAGTCCTTGGCAGCTAGTAAGCACACATTGGAAACTGTCTCATGTTTACTCCTGACATCCTTTTCCAAAATCTTTGAGAAGTTGATTTAGTCTAGAAGAATAGTATCTCAACTTAGCAACAACAATATCGTCAGCAAATCAGAGATGCAGTAGTCCAGAAGAGTTGCTCTACTAAGAACGTCATGTAAAGGTTCACCACCATATTTTATAACCGTTAAATAATAAAACAGCGGGCGATCTATCTAAGGTATTTGACTGTTTAAACCACGCTATTTTCCTAGATAAAATGAAGTTTTATGGGATTGATGGCACAGCTAACCAATATATAATGTCATATCTAGCAAAAAAAAAAAAAAAAAAAAAAAAAAAATGCAGGAAATTTGTGCTAGGTAAGTCAACCAATAGGTTTGGGGATCTAATTCGGAGAAATCACTTATGCGATTCCCCAAGGATCTATTCTAGGGCCACTATTGTTCCTCATATATGTAAACAATTTTTCTTCCAATATACAAAAAGCAGAATTAGTTCTTTTTGTAGATGAAACGAGTATTGTAATCATTTCACGGCATACAGACAGAAACAGAAGTAATGGTAAACAGTGTTCTTAAAAGTATGATTGCCAGTGATCTCACCCTCAGCTTTAAAAGACGCAACATGTTCATTTCTGCACATCTAGGGGCAGTACGCAAATGATATGTGTAACACATAGCGAGGAAATAATAAGCACGGTGGTAACTTCAAAATTCTTAAGTGTTATGTTGAAGAGAAATTAAACTAGAAAAAGCACATTTTGGAACTCTTAAAACAACTTACTTCAGCCACATTTGCACTTAGAATTATTGCAAATTCTGGGGAGAGACAAATCAGAAAATCGACATATTTTGCACGTATTCAATTAATAATTTCATATGGATAATGTTCTGGGGGAACTCATTTTTTAGAAAGAAAGTCTTCGTTGCGCAAAAACGTGCTATAAGGACTCTATGTGGAGATCACCCACGATGATCTTGTACACACCTGTTTAAGGAGTAGGCTAATCTGACTACTGCTTCACAGGTTACTTACTCCCTCATGATGTTTGTTGTAAATAGTCCTCTAGAGTCCAAAAGGAACAATGATGGTCATCATACAATACCAGAGGGGAAAATAGCATTCATTACTCGACTCCACGTTAGGGCTATCTTTAGCACAAAAACGGGTGCACAATGCTGCACTTACCTAATGTCCGACAGATCGCAAACTGAAAAAGTTTCTCCTTGATGACTTCTTCTATTCCACAGAAGAATTTCAATTTGTGTAATGTGTAAAAGCAATCTGTATTTAAAACGAAACAAAAAACAAACTTGTAAATGTTTAGCATGCAGCCATGCTTACCAATTAATTTGCGATGTGAATGGAAAGTGACTCGCTCCACATCATTACTATTTATCGTACAAAATGATCCATGGAACACGAAACCAATTAACTAACTACAATGTTTTTGCTGCTACTATCATATAGTTCCCCGTGTAAGTTTCACAATTAATTACGATGCGACTTGTATACTATTTTGAAATGTAGAGAAAGTCAAAAGACGTAAAAGTAATGCTGAAAAAAATTTAAAAGTTGAAGACCAATGTAACGTTCTTTTAATTCATAAGGAGATAACTTTACGATTACGTTAAATCAAGTCTGAACTATGGAATGGATACAAAACTCGAATTATCGTGTAGCGTGTTGTAACTGCAAGCTGTGTACTTACACTTGTGTTATTGTTAATACGAATAGATTGGGATATGCAACTCCCAATACCAATAAAGAAATACAGTCACTGCAAATTACTTTCAGCCGCTTAACCACTGAATCCTAAGGCCCTGTTCAAAACTGATAACTTTGGTCCATGTGCACATAACAAATAAATTAAATTTTCTTTGCTCTAGAGCAGCAACGGTGGAATGTCATATATTCTTATCTCTCACAAAATATATAAATATGCTAGCTACAGGCTCAGCGATGTGCATTATTAGCTGTAGTACTTTGAAATGCACATGAAACTATTTTGGATGATAAATGAAAACATTTACGAAAATCCAACTTCTTTGAAAAATATATGACCTCGACAGGGAAACGGAACTGACTGTGGTGAATTACTAAACTGATTTTTTTTTGGCATAAGTTATATTGCAAGTTAAGTTTGTCTTTTCAAAAACATCTGACAACTGAAATTACATTACTCACAACTGATCCCCAAACAATGAGATTTAAACAGCAAGTATTATCTAACTTCATTAATCCAACATTAATGCAAATCATCAAAAAGTGAAATATCCAACTAGCTTTTTTATCAAAACGGTTTGCGTACAATCTGGGGTTACTCAACAATTACAAATTATCATCCAACTCATCTATACTAACGCGCTGGCAAAACAGAAATCATATTTATTTAACACCTTTACCTTGGTTGTATGAAGACTTGTGCTTCCATGTTCAACAATATTGACATACCTACATTAATCTAATACTTTACTTGGTGGCTTCACACAGCACACTAAAAAGACTGCATATTCCATCGCCTTTCCCTCACAGACAGTTACCTACGACTGTGCGGCCAGCGCTCTCTTCCTCCAACAAAGCAGTATCTTTGGCTCTACGGTAGCGCAGTCAGCGATCCGCATTATCGAGCCTATCAGAGACATTCATCGTTTATACACTACTGGCCATTAAAATTGCTACACCAAGAAGAAATGCAGATGATAAACGGGTATTCATTAGACAAATATATTACTAGAACTGACATGTGATTACATTTTCACGCTATTTCGATGCATAGATCCTGAGAAATCAATACCCAGAACAACCACCTCTGGCCGTAATAACGGCCTTGATACGCCTGGGCACTGAGTCAAACAGAGCTTGGATGGCGTGTACAGGTGCAGCTGCCCATGCAGCTTCAACACGATACCACAGTACTGGCGTATTATGACGAGCCAGTTGCTCGGCTACCATTGACCAGCCGTTTTCAATTGGTGAGAGATCTGGAGAATGTGCTGGCCAGTGCAGCAGTCGAACATTTTCTGTATCCATAAAGGCCAGTACAGGACTTGCAACATGCGGTCGTGCATTATCTTGCTGAAATGTAGGGTTTCGCAGGGATCGAATGAAAGGTAGAGCCACGGGTCGTAACACATCTGAAATGTACAAATGTACCGTTCACTGTTCAAAGTGCCGTCAATGCGAACAAGAGGTGACCGAGACGTGTAACCAATGGTATCCCATACCATCACGCCGCGTGATACGGCAGTATGGCGATGACGAATACACGCTTCCAATGTGCGTTCACCGCGATGTCGCCAAACACGGATGCGACCATCATGATGCTGTAAACAGAACCTGGATTCATCCGAAAAAATGACGCTTTGCCATTCGTGCACCCAGGTTCGTCGTTGAGTACATCGCAAGCGCTCCTGTCTGTGATGCAGCGTCAAGGGTGACCTTAGCCATGGTCTCCGAGCTGATAGTCCATGCTGCTGCAAACGTCGTCGAACTGTTCGTGCAGATGGTTGTTGTCTTGCAAACGTCCCCATCTGTTGACTCAGGGATCGAGACCTGGCTGCACGATCCGTTACAGCCGTGCGGATAACATGCCTGTCATCTAGACTGCTAGTGATACGAGGCCGTTGGGATCCAGCACGGCGTTCCGTATTACCCTCGTGAACCCACCGATTCCATATTCTGCTAACAGTCATTGGATCCTGACCAACGCGAGCAGCAATGTCGCGGTACAATAAACCGCAATTGCGATAGGCTACAATCCGACCTTTATCAAAGTCGGAAACGCGATGGTACGCATTTCTCCTCCTTACACGAGACATCAGAACAACGTTTCACCAGGCAACGCCGGTCAACTGCTGTTTGTGTATGAGAAATCGGTTGGAAACTTTCCTCATGTCAGCACGTTGTAGGTGTCGCCACCGGCGCCAACCTTGTGTGAATGCTCTGAAAAGCTAATCATTTGCATATCCTGTCGGTTAAATTTCGGGTCTGTAGCACGTCAACTTCGTGGTGTAGCAATTTTAATGGCCAGTAATGTAGTATACTAGTTTCATTTTAACTTATTAATATTCTTATCGTATTCTGGTGCCATATATAAGTGTTCCCCAGTAGACTCCTTCCATCTTTTTTTACAGAGACTAGTGACTACAAACTTGTCGCTAACAAACGACACGTCGGAAGCAAGTGACATTATAAATATTTGATAGTCATCTTGGTGGGAAATGCACGAAAATTTCCAGTAACGAAGCGAGCAAAAGAGGATAGTAACTTTACAAACACCGTGTTTCCACCGAGCTTGCAAAGTGGAAGACCAGTATCCATTTGTACATCGAGGGCTCGGGGAAACTGCTGACAAATGAGCATCTGGCCTAACCGTCCAAAGCAATTGTCACAGAGTACGTTGAGAATACTGAATTACTGCTGTTGAAAGTCACAATTTAAAAAAAAGGCGGATAGAAAAAAAAACATGAATGACGTATTTCTGCTTTGAAGTAAGTCGTTCGTGGTTTCCTCTGTCACTGTATGACACAGTTGTAGAAAAAGGGTGCAGTGACTTTCGTCACATACAGCGGATCTCGCGGCGACATGAAACGTGGCGTTCCTGTCGGTTTGAAGTGGCGACGCACTCGTAATGTTGTGAATGAGGTGCATCATCGCCCGCATTCAGTAGAGATACGGCCGTGTAGTCGGCTTCGTAGCGGCGCCTGCTTCTCGTAACACTCGAGATAGCGCCGCAAGCCGCTCTTCTGCTCAGTATACACAGGACACTATATAGTGCAGTGCTCAGGGCTCGGGATGACGCGCAGCAGCCGCGATTAAGCAAGCCGGCAGGCGCTTCCCAGAAGACGCTCGCGATAACTCGTCCAGGGCAGCCGGCGGGAGGTGACTGCGTGCTGTGCTGCGCCACAAGTGTCCAGAGTACTGGACGGCAAGCTAAAGAACGCGGAACTCTCATCAATGTAAAGGATTGCACGGAAGCGACAGGGAACAGGCCACCGTATTTTTGAAGATATTACCTTCGCATTCGTAGCAAGATCGTCGCTCTGATTGTCAACAACGGATAGGGCGCCAAAGACAACGGGGCTCAGAACTGATGTTAATTTCCTTCACTTCGACAACGCATTTAACACGGCCCTGCACTGTAGCTCACTGTTTCGAACACGAACTTATCGAGGATTGGACTCAGGACTCGACTCAGGACTTCCAAGGACTTGGCAGATACGGGCAAGGCCGGCAACGCAGAAAGCTCAGTGGCAGTTCAACTGTTAAACGAATAGGACAGAGCGGATGATTCACTGAAGGGCTCTAAAATGCGAGTCACTTGTCCAATGACGTCACTGGGGATATGAACGACATAGGAGGAGATCGAATATTACAGACAGACAGAGGTTCCGAAAGCTTGTGATCAAGTAAGTCAGTACGGATGGATAAAATCCATACGGAATTTCTAAAATGCCTGCAGGAAGCGGAAACCAAAATGGTGTAGAGCACCCGAGAGCACGCAGAAGTGCCGCAACACGACGTGGCACGGACTCGACTAACATCTAAACTAGTGCTAGAGGGAACTGACATCATAAATCCTGTAGGAAAATGGAAATGAAATCCCATGCTTCATGACAGAGCGTAGGGGAACGATGCGGGACACCCGCACCGCCGTACTAGAGGACGCCCAAATGAAGGTGGTTAGCCGTTGCCTTCCTCCGACCATAATGGGGATGGATGATGATGATGAAGAAGACGACACATCAACACCCAGTCATCTTGAGGCAGGCGAAAAATCCCTGACCCCGCCAGAAATCGAAGCCGGGACCCTCTGCTTGGGAAGCGAGAACACTACCGAGAGACCACGAGCCGCGGACGAATCCTGTATGGCTGTCCATAAATCCGCAAGAGTACGAGGGGATGGAGATCTCTTCTGAACAGCACGTTGCAAGGCATCCCAGATATGATCAATAATGTTCATGTCTGGGGGGTTTGGTGACCAGCGGAATTAAACTAAGATGAGTGTACCGGAGCCACTCTGTAGCAATTCTGGACGTGCGGGGTGTCGCATTGTCCTGCCGGAATTGTCCAAGTCCGTCGGAATGCACAATGGACATGAATGGATGCAGGTGGTCAGACAGGATGCTTACGTGCGCGTCACCTGTCAGAGTCGTATCTAGATGTTTAACAGAGCCTTCACCAGCTTGAACAGTCCCCTGCTGACATGTAGGTTCCATTGATTCATGGGGTCGTCTTCATACCCGTACACGCCCATCCGCTCGAAACAATTTGAAACGAGACTCATCCGACCAGTCATCAACAGTCCAATGTCGGTGTTACGGGCCCAGGCGAGGCATAAAGCTTTGTGTCGTGCAGTCATCAAGGGTACACGAGTGGGCCTTCGGACCCGAAGGCCCATATCGATTATGTTTCGTTGAATGGTTCGCACGCTGAAACTTGTTGATGGCCCAGCACTGAAATGTCCAGCAATTTTCGGAAGGGTTGCATTTCCGTTACGTTGAACGATTCTCTTCGGTCGTCGTTGGTCCCGTTCTTGCAGGATCTTTTTCCGGCCGCAGCGATGTCGGAGATTTGGTGTTTTACTGGATTTCGATATTCACGGTACTCTCGTGAAATGGTCGTACGGGAAAAATCCTTACTTCATCGCTACCTCGGAGATGCTGTGTCCCATCGCCCGTGCGCCGACTGCAAGACCACTTCCTAACTCACTTAAATATTGATAACCTGCCATTGTAGCAGCAGTAACCGATCTAAGAACTTCGCCAGACACTTGTTGCCTTATATAAGCGTTGCCGACCCCACCGCCGTATTCTGCCTGTTTACATATCTCTGTAGTTGAATGCCGGCCGCTGTGGCCGAGCGGTTATAGGCGCTTCAGTCCGGAACCGCGCTACTGCTACGGTCGCAGGTTCGAATCCTGCCTCGGGCATGGATGTGTATGATGTCCTTAGGTTAGTTAGGTTTAAGTAGTTCTATGTCTAGGGGACTGATGACCTCGGATGTTAAGTCCCATAGTGCTTAGATCCATTTGAATCATTCCTGTAGTTGAATAGGCATTCTTATACCAGTTTCTTTGGCGCTTCAGTGTATGAGACTAGCGGCAAACAGTCACACTTTCGGAAAAACACAAATCAGAAGAATGCATGGGCTGATAAGTGCGAGAACTGTCGCACAGTCAGCAAAAGGGCTCATGCATCCAAGTTGCTAACAAGAATAATATACAGAGGAATAGGAAACAAAACGCGAGATCTGATGGATGACGATCAGTGTGGTTTTAGGGGATGTAAGGGCACCAGAGAGGTAGTTACATTAGATAATGGTAGCAAGACTTTAGATAAATAGAGACACATTCATAGGATTAGTCGATCCGGAAAAAGCGTTCGACAACTTAAAATGGTGCAAAATTTTCGAAATTCTGTGAAAAACAGGTTATAAAGAATGGTTAAAGAGTGGGATTAAAATTTAGGATGAAAGGGCTAGTATCGAACATGTGCCTTAAGCAAAGCAAGACAAAAAAAAAAAAAATGGCTCTGAGCACTGTGGGACTTAATTTCTGAGGTCATCAGTCCCCTAGAACTTAGAACTACTTAAACCTAACTAACCTAAGGACATCACACACATCAATGCCCAAGGCAGGCTGCGACCGTAGCGGTCGCGCAGATCCAGTCTGAAGCGCCGAGAACCGCTCGGCCACAACGGCCGGCAAAGCAAGACATTTCTGAGACTGCGCGTTTAGAGCACGGCGCTGTATGATAGTGAATCATGGGCTATGGGAAAACCTTAGAAGAAGACAACACGCAGCACCTTGTCCAAAAGGCTGTGTGTTCGTAAATATTCAGCGATGACAAACGTTTATAATGTGCTGAGTTCTTATCCACCTGGCGCGTTTTATGCATGAGGTTCAGCGTAAAATAAACGTGTTTTACCATACAAAAATGTTTAAGACCAGAAGATGAGAGCTAAGACTGTTGTAACCGGTTGTTCTGAATAAAAAGTACTTCACGCGATCTGGGCTTTTGATTGTTTTTTAACGATTAAAATAGATCGTCCTTCAGTACTCCCATAATGAGAAAATTCAACCTATTATTAGCAGAGACAAGCTGTAGCTGCCAAATTTTACCAATTTTCGTTATCGTTCTGTTGTTAACACTCTTCAAAACTGCCTAGTTTCTTCTCGGTTCTAAGTTACATTCTGAGTTCTATTAGTCGAAAGTGAATTGAGACAGTGACACACCTTGGTTTGCATGGACGATGAGAGTCAGTGTAGAATGCCTTTCCGGAAATCTGAGAAGACGGAATGTGCCTTTCCACCTGCATATGCTGTGAACGAGATATCGCGTATGAATAAAACAAGCTGTGAAAAGCTCTGAAAATGCTGATTGTTGTAGAAGTGACCTCCAAGTGTTGAGCTGTTACCTAATCCGTCGACACAACCCACTTGATGGTGGCGCTTGACCCGGAGGTAAGATGGTTCGAATCCTGGTGGCAGAAAAAATTATCACTGCCAGCATTTGGCCGGGTAGGGGAGGAGAGTTGGCGGCGTAGAGTTCCTGACGACCAAACTTAGCGGCAATATCCTCGTTTAAATACTAGATTTCTCTGCAGTGTTACATGAAGTGAGGCGTTGTGACATTGTTTTTTGCATTTACATTTACATCTGTACTCCTACCAAAAAGTCCTCAAGCCAGTCACAGATTCCACTTGACACCTCAAATGAGCGCACTTTTGACATTAAATGCAGGTGCGGTACTGAAGCGAAAGCTTTTCGGAAATCAAGAAACAGTGCGTCCACCTTATTGCCTTGATCAAAAGCTTTCAGTGTGTCATGTGAGAAAGGGGATGCTGATCCGTGCGTCGGATAAAGATGTTAAACTCGGCGGCCCCCTTGGTGCCCTCTCCCAGCACAAACTGCCAAGCGACTGAAGAAAAGCGCAGGTGACTCCAGTATGTGAGAAAGGATCCGCAAAATTACAAACCAATACTCCTAACTTCTCTTTGCTGCTGAATCCTTGAACACATTCTCAGTTCCAATATCATAAACTTTCTTGAGGCTAAACAGCTGATACCCACAAATCACCATTGTTTTAGAAAGCACCGCTCGTGCGAAACTATCTTGCCCTTTTCTCACATGATATACCGAGAAGTGTGGCTGAAGGGCACCAGACCGATCGCAGTTTTCTAGACTTCCGGAAAGCACCTGACACGCTACCCCATTGCAGGCTGTTCACGAAGGTACGAGCGTATGGAGTAATTTCACAGGTATGTGAGTGGCTCGAAGACTTCTTAAATAATAGAAGCCAATATGTTGTCCTCGACGGCGAGTGTTCATCAGAGACAAGGGTATCGTCAGGAGTGCCTCAGGGAAGTGTGATGGGACCGCTGTTGTTGTCTATATATTTAAATGATTTGGCGGACAGTGTGGGCAGCAGTCCGCGGTTGTTTGCTGACGATGCCGTGGTGTACGGTAAGGTGTCGAAGTTGAGTGACTGTAGGAAGATACATGACGACTGAGACAAAATTTCCAGTTGGTCTGATGAAATGCAGTTTGCCCTAAATGTGGAAAAATGTAAGTCAATGTGGATGAGTAGGAAGAACAAACCTGTAATGTTCGGATATAGTATTACTAGTGTCCAGCTTGACACAGTCAAGTCGTGTAAGTACTTGGGCGTAACGTTGTAAAGCGATATGAAATGGTACGAGCATGTGAAAACTGTGGTAGGGAAGGCAAATGGTCGACTTCGGTTTGGTGGGAGAATTTTAGGAAAGAGTGGTTCACTTGTAAAGGAGACCGCATAAAGGACGCCGGTGCGACCTATTCTTAAGTACAGCTCGAGCGTTTGGGATACGTGCCAGGTGGTATTGAAGAAGGGCATCGAAGCAATTCAGAGGAGGATTACTAGATTTGTCACCGGTAGGTTCGAACAACACGTAAGTGTTACGGAAATTCAAATCGGAATCCCTGGAGGGAATGCGACGTTCTTTTTCGGGACACACTATTAAGAAAATTTAGAGAATCGGCATTTGAAGCTGACTGCCGAACGATTCTGCTGCCACCTAACATACATCGCGCGTAAGGAGCACGAAGATAAGATTCGAGAAATTAGGGCTCATACGGAGACGTACCGTCTTTTTGCCTCGCTCTATTTGCGAGTGGAACAGGAGGGGAAATGAGAAGTAGTGGTACAGGGTACGCTCCGCCACGTACCTTACGTTGGCTTGCGGAATATCTATGTAGATGTAGATCTAGACGCATTCGAGAGGAGTAGACTGCTGCCATCGGGTTTCGCCCTCTCCCTTCTCTCATCATCATTAGCATCATCACCATACAATACAAACATTACACTACACTCTGCAGACACGTACAACACATACACGTAGTGTTACAAATATTGTAATGGAGCATGTTGTGAACAAATAAAAAAAGTGTAATGCTGCCCTGCCTGCCTTCCGCCCTTCCATCGCGGCTGCAGGTTGCTGACACTCCAACATTTCTCGCCACACGGGGCCTGGAGGAAGGAGTCTGTGAAGGATCTTTACCAAGCAGTGTGCTATAAATGACTGGCGATAACCAATCTGTGTCCGCAAGCCTCAGAAATATGTTCTCGGAAAGTGATGTGGGTGAATGTTAGGTATCATTCAGGGACGATGATTTTAGTGGGAGAGGTCCATCGAGCACCAGCGCGTGCGGTGTGGCTGCCGCTGCGTGGGTGGCGGCGGCCAGAGGCCAGCGGCCGGCCAGGGACGTGTGTCCGCGATAAGGCGGCAGCGCTTATCAGCACGGCGCGGCGCGGAGCAGCGCAGCACGGCCGTGTTTATGCGTGAGCCGCCAGCGCGCGGGAACACGGCGCGCTATTTCTAGAGCACGCCGCGCTCTGCTGCCCTCCCGGCTCTCTGTTCCGGGACACGGCCGGCCGTGCAAACCCTGTCTCCCATGCGCAAAACTGTAGCTCGTATAGTTGGAGAAGTAGGAAGATATACTGCAAATGGAGGAGAAAACAAATTTATAGTACAACCGGAGCAAATGAGGATACAGGTTGACAGGACAGATCCTGAGGCATCAATGAAGAAAATGGTTCAAATGGCTCTGAGCACTATGGGACTTAACATCTGACGCGCCTAGAACCGCTCGGTCACAACGGCCGGCAAATTAATGAATAGTCAGATTTGATTATAGAGGCTGTTCGGAAATCCCCGTTACAGACTTGTAGGACGTGTAGAGGGGAGTGAGTAGACAATATTTTGTAGAAGGACCCATTGTCGGAAAGGTACCGTTTCCGTTCTACGACGGTTTCAATTCAGATGTGTAACGCGTCCACATCTGCTAAGGGACAGAGAAAAGTCTCAGAGTTGCTTGGCCTGGTATCCAATAGGGTGGACAGAGTGATGTGTACTACATCAGAGGGTCACCTGTTATCACTTCACGTCGCATGCAAAGTTTAATTTAGGAGATACCTGTAGAGACAGAGGAAGATCTACTGGCACGAGCCGGCCGGTGTGGCCGTGCGGTTCTAGGCACTTCAGTCTGGAACCGCGCGACCGCTACGGTCGCAGGTTCGAATCCTGCCTCGGGCATGGATGTGTGTGATGTCCTTAGGTTAGTTAGGTTTAAGTAGTTCTAAGTTCTAGGGGACTGATGACCTCAGAAGTTAAGTCCCGTAGTGCTCAGAGGCATTTGAACCATTCTGTTGAGTTCTTTTTTGTTTTTCAATAATGTAAACACGTATTGTTTCACTGTTAATACAAACAAATCTGCTTAAAGGATAAATGGGTGCTTCCTTTCGAACTGTTACGGAATAATTGTACTGCCTCACGCCTAATTCAGTTCCTCAACTTGAAGTGGATGAGTTAAAGATCTGAGTAGAAAATGTCGTAGGACGGAAACGGGTTCTTATTCATAATGTTACCTACTCTCTCCCCGCTCTATGTCCTAGAAGTTTGTAACGAGAATTTCCAAACACCCTGTAGAAGTAAGTTCGGGGAGCTGCGTGAACATTGTAGTGGGAGACCAAGCGACCAAGCCTTCATTACATCAACCTTCCTGCTAAAATATTGTTTGTCCCTTTATAAATAGGGTTTATTTAGTTTACATTACAGCCTTGCCGCAGTGGTAACACCGGTTTCCGTCAATCACTAAACGCAAGCGCTGTCGGGCTGAACTACCATTTGGATGGGTGACCATCCGGTGTGCCGAGTGCTGTTGGCAAGCAGGATGCACTGAGCCCTTCTGAGGCAAACTCAGGAGCTACGTGAGTGAGAAATAGCGGCACCGGTCGCGTAAACTGACATAGCGCCGGGAGAGTGGTGTGCTGACCACATGCCCCTCCATATCCGCATAAAGTGAGGCCTGCGTTCTGAGGATGACACGGTGACCGGTCGGTACCGCTGGGCCTTCATGGCCTGTTCGGACTGAGTTTAGTTTATTTGGTTTACATACATAACACGCATTAGCGCTGTTTCCTGTGTAAACGAAAACAAAAAAAGACGTCGAATCCGACACCGCTTTGTGGTAGGAAGATAAGCAGGTACGAGAGCGCGTAATCTGTATTAGCAGTGGAGAGATGGATAGCTTTCAGAGATGAAATAGTGAAGGCTGCAGAGGATGAAGTAGGTAAAAAGACTGGCTATTAGGAATCCGTGGGTAACACAAGAAATACTGAATTTAATCGATGAAAGGAAAAGAAACAACATAAAATGCAGTAAATGAAGCAGGTGGAAAGAAATACACAGGTCTAAGAAATTTGATCGAAAGAAAGTGGAAAATGGCTAAGGAGGAATGGTTATAGGACAAACGTAAGGATGTAGAAGCATATATCACTAGGATCACTAGGGTTAAGATAGATGCTGCCTACAGGAAAATTAAAGAAACCTTTGGAGAAAAGAGAACCACCTGTATGAATATCAAGGGCTCAGATGGAAAATCAGTTCTAAGCAAAGAATGGAAAGCACGTGGAAGGAGTAGATAGAGGATTTCTACAAGGGAGATGTTCTTGAAGGCAATATTATGGAAATCAAAGAGGAGGTAGACGAAGATGAGAAGGGAGATACGATACTGCGAGAAGAATTTGACAAAGCACTGAAGAAAGACGTAAGTCGAAACAGGGCCCGGGAGTAGACAACATTCCATTAGAACTACTGATAGCCTTGGCAGAGCCAGCCACCACAAAACTCTTCCATCTGGCGAGCGAGATACCAACAGACTTTGAGAAGAATATAATAATTCCAATTCTAAAGAAAGCAGATTCTGACAGGTGTGAAAATGACCAAACTTTCAGTTTAATAAGTCACAGTTGCAAAATACTAACACGAATCCTTTATAGATGAATGGAAAAACTGGTAGAAGCCGACCTTGGGGAAGGTCAGTTGGATTCCAGAGAAATGTAGGAAGGCGCGAGGCAGTACTGACCCTACGCCCTTTCACAGGATATAGGTTAAGGAAGTCAAACCTACGTTTATATCATTGGTAGATTTAGAGAAAGCTTTTGACAATGTTGACTGTAATACTCTTTCAAATTCTGACGATGGCAGGGCTACAGGGACAAAAGGCTATTTTCAATTTTTTCAAAAATTTGTAGCAGCAGTAACCGATCCAACAACTGGGCCAGACACTTGTCTTATAAAGGTGCTGCCGACCACAGCACCGTCTTCTGCCTTTTTACATAACTCCGTATTTGAATACGCATGCCTATACCAGTTTCTTTGGCGCTTCAGTATCGAAATAAGCGTCAGACGGAAAAACTGCAAAGAACGAAACTTGTCTAGCTTGAAGGGGTAAACCAGATGGCGCTGCCATAGGTCAAACGGATATCAGCTGCGTTGTCTTTTTAAATAGGAACCCCCATTTTTTATTACATATTCGTGTAGTACGTAAAAAAATATGAATTTTTTTTTAGTTGGACCACTTTTTTCGCTTTATGATAAATGGCGCTGTAATAGTCACAAACATATGGCTCACAATTTTAGACGAACAGTTGGTAGCAGGTAGGTTTTTGAAATTAAAATACCTTTGAACATTTTATTTCGGTTATTCCAATGTGATACATGTACCTTTGTGAACTTATCATTTCTGAGAACGCATGCTGTTACAGCGTGATTACCCGTAAGTACCACATTAATGCAATAAATGGTCAAAATGATGTCCGTCAACCTCATTGCATTTGGTAATACGTGTAACGACATTCCTCTCAACAGCGAGTAGTTCGCCTTCCGTAATGTTCGCATATGCATTGACAATGCGCTGACGCATGTTGTCAGGTGTTGTCGGTGGATCACAGAAACAAATCCGGGGACGTCAGATCCGGTGAACGTGCGAGCCATGGTATGGTGCTTTGACGACCAATCCACCTGTCATGAAATATGCTATTCAATACCGCTTCAACCGTACACGAGCTATGTGCCGGACATCCATCATGTTGGAAGTACATCGCCATTCTGTCATGCAGTGAAACATCTTGTAGTAACATCGGTAGAACATTCCTAGGGAAATCAGCATACATTGCACTATTTAGATTGCCATCAATAAAATGGGGGCCAATTATCCTTCAAATGGCTCTGAGCACTATGGGACTTAACATCTGACGTCATCAGTCCCCTAGAACTTAGAACTATTTAAACCTAACTAACCTAAGGACACCACACACATCGATGCCCGAGGCAGGATTCGAACCTGCGACCGTAGCGGTCGCGCGGTTCCAGACTGAAGCGCCTTTAACCGCGTGGCCACACTGGCCGGCCAATCATCCTTCTTCCCATAATGCCGCACCATACATTAACCCGCCAAGGTCGCTGATGTACCACTTGTCGCAGCCATCGTGGATTTTCCGTTGCCCAATAGTGCATATTATGCCGGTTTACGTTACCACTGTTGGTGAATGACGCTTCGTCGCTAAATAGAACGCGTGCAAAATATCTGTCATCGTCCCGTAATTTCTCTTGTGCCCAGTGCAGAACTGTACACGACGTTCAAAGTCATCGACACGCAATTCCTGGTGCATAGAAATAATAGAAATATGGTACGGGTGAAATCGATGTTGATGTAGCATTCTTAATACCGACTTCTTGAGATTCCCGATTCTCGCGCAATTTGTCTGCTACTGATGTGCGGATTAGCCGCGACAGCAGCATCATCATTTGTTGCAGGTCGTGGTGGACGTTTCACATGTGGTTGAACACTTCCTGTTTCCTTAAATAGCGTAACTATCCGGCGAACGGTCCGGACACTTGGATGATGTCGTCCAGAATACTGAGCAGCATACATAGCACACGCCCGTTGGGCATTTTGATCACAATAGCCATACATCAACACGATATCGACCTTTTCCGCAATTGGTAAACGGTCCATTTTAAGACGGGTAACGTCGCACGAAGCAAATACCGTCCGCACTGGCGGAGTGTTACGTAATACCACGTACTTATGCGTTTGTGACTATTGCAGCGCCATCTATCACAAAGCGAAAAAAGTGGTCCAACTAAAACATTCGTGTTTCTTTACGTATTACACGTAAAATGGGGGTTCCTATTGAAAAAGACGACGCAGCTGATATCCGTTTGACCTATGGGAGGGCCATCTAGCGGGCCAACCACAGCGCCATCTGGTTGCCCCCTTCAAGGTAGACGAATTTCGATCTTTGTAGTTTCTTCGTTTGATGCTTATTTCGTGAGATATTTGGCCCGTTCACTATCAATGGACCAGCCTGTATATATACTATCGGGTGAGGACGGTATATGATTTCTTGAGTGCAGATGCACATCAAGCTCGAACTCTTACGGGAATCGGCGAAATGCTGCGAATGATGAGGATCATGGCTGAGGGGCACTACATTCGTAGTGTGTGGATAAGCTGACGAGAGGCATGCTAGGGTAATCAGTGCAGGTGCAATGACCACTGTGTCGCATGGTTTATTGGCCCGAGTATCTGCCAAGTAAGCAGCAGACTTGGGTTCGAATCCTGGTCTGGCACAGATTTCCAGCTTTCCCCGTTGATTTCCATCAAAGCCCGCTCGCAGCCAATGTCTGTAATTCCTCTGCGGCTTAATTTTCTCATTTGTCTACGCGACAGGAGTGCTAACTTCTCTAGTAAATAGTTGTCATCCTGATTATGGAGCAGACGCATGAAAACGCACGAAGTTTTAATTCAAGGTCCCATTGATAATGAGACTGACCACTTTCTCGAACTGAACAAGATTACGGAAATGGAGGCAATGTTCCAACATCGATTTACAGAACCCACGGATACAGTAACTCCTTTAGAACGGCAGCCAATGTTGTGGGTACACTGTCGGAAAGTTAGAGGCATCGCCGTGCCTCATCCTTCCGCGAACTCATCATCCCACTACGACGACATTGTTCCGGGTGATTGACGTCGGCGTTGGGTATGACGTGAGCACCAGAGCCTGACACGGCATTACATTGAAGGAGCACAAGCCCTGACGTTCAGCCGCGCGATGTGAGCTGAATACTGAGTGACGCCGCGGCTTAGGAGGAGGAGAGTGTCTGAGGAGTTTCGTATCATTTTTCATACGCGGTGTCCCAGAGCGGCCGGGATCAGATAACACCGAAGCAGCTTACGTTCAGGGCGCAGGTTAACCGTAAGCCGATTTGGGGAATCGCCAGATAGCCGGGTGGAAGATCAGTGGCAGATGCAACACTGCCTGCCAAGCTGTCGTAACAGCAGCGCGTCTGATGCAAATCTGCTCCTATACTGTAACATAGCCGCCAACTGATTTAGTACACAAAACGAGTACCTCCCCCTCTCTTTCTTCTTATGTACGTATCTACATGTATTACGGAGCTTGTTAAGACCAGTGAGCCTAGAAGTGCAACATTTAGAGCAGTACCATTCCAGTTTGAATACTGACATTGAAATATTACTGCTGGCTCATGTCTTCGCGTAGTCGGCGCACGAGCGATGGCACACAGCATCGCCGAGGAAGCGATGCAGCGGGGATTTTCCCGTGCGACCATTTCAGGAGTGTACCGTGAATATAAGGAATCTCGTAAAACATCAAATCTCCGACATCGCTGAACCTTTGAACGAAACATCATCAATATGGACTTTCGGAGCGGAAGGCCCACTCGTGTACCTTAGATGACTGCACGACACAAAGTTTTAGGCCTTGCCTGGGCCCGTCAACATCGACATTGGACTGTTGATGACTGGAAACATGTTGCCTCGTCGAACGAGTCTCGTTTCAAATTGTATCGTGTGGAAGGACCAGCCCGAGTATGGAGACAACCTCATGAATCCGTGAACCATCCAACTCAGCAGGGGACTGTTCAAACTGGTGGATACAACTCTAGTCTAAATATGACTCTGAGAGGTGACATGTACGTAAGCATCCTGTCTGATCATCTGCATCCATTCATGTCCATTGTGAATTCCGACAGACTTCGGCAATTTCAACAGGACAAAGCGACATCCCACACGTCCAGAATTGCTACAGAGTGGCTCCGGGAATACTCTTCTGAGTTTAAACACTTGCCGTGTTGTGGCACTTCTGCATGCTCGCGGGGGCACCTATAGCCTACGATATTATGCAGATTGTCCAGTTTCTTCGGTTCTTCAGTGTATATAAATGCAAGAAGTCCCAATTGTGCTCTCTTGCTTGAATTCACATGTGAATTTCAGTTCTCAAAACCAACGCTCAGTCAACATACCGAAATAATGTAAGCAGCTTATACAAACCTTCGCGTTCCTGTGGTCAAAATGAATTCAGACAGATAGAATCAGGTAAAAAATAGTACCTCCCTATGCCCATTTTGGCGTAATAAACAAGTCCAATTGTTGACTTGATTCACTGTATCTCAAGACGACAGATGTAGGTAAGGAATGATCAAAACGGATTGTAGTGCATCAGTTATGAAAGATATTCTTATGGCTGGTTCAAATGGCTCTGAGCACTATGGGACTTAACATCTATGGTCATCAGTCCCCTAGAACTTAGAACTACTTAAACCTAACTAACCTAAGGACATCACACAACACCCAGTCATCACGAGGCAGAGAAAATGCCTGACCCCGCCGGGAATCGAAACCGGGAACCCGAGAGCGGGAAGCGAGAACGCTACCGCACGACCACGAGCTGCGGACTGATATTCTTAACTTACACAGTCTAGTGTTATGTAAATGTAGCGACGTTCACAGCAAAACAAGTCATTTGCGTGGAAGTAGTTAGTAACTATACCGCTATTCAAAATTCAGCAAATTATCATTCATCTCATGAATAATAAAGACGTTTCGCTCATAAATAGCTACTCCAGTATGTTTGCTATTCCATCCAGATAATTTTGGCTACTTTCTGCTCATCTGTTGCGAAACAACCAATGTGAAGATTACTTAATGAACGTTTCCGTTTTTTTCTAATTTTAACGCTAATTTTATCCAATTTTTGCTGAGATTGGCCGACTTTTATTATTTTTTTACTGTTGCTCCTGCGTCTACTAACTGGTCAAGCCACACGTAAAACCTGATGCCCTAATTATCGGGGCTGACCCTGTAACTCATTCTGAGCTAATAAAACAAAATATGGAAGGTAAACTGGAAAGTGCCATAATTTGAGCTCCGTAGTTTGGTTACCAAAATAGCTTCGGTCTGTTGTGAACAGCTGATATTTGCTACGGGGATTCGGCTGGGCTGGCGCAGTGACGAGACTAGCGGTTCAAATCCCCGTCCAGTGATCCAGATTTTGATTTTCCCTGAATTCCCTAAATCGATTAAGGAGATTGTCACGATGGTTCCGTTGAAAAGGCGCGTCCGATTTCTTCCACCCATGCGAGGAAGTGGCCAAGTTGTTGGGATGTTGAAACATAATCTTTCTTCTCTCGACTATGACGAATGAAAGAAAACGAGTTTTGTGAACCCATTCTGCTGCGAATCTCACTTCGACATTCGTTTCGAGGTCCTCAAGTGCTGTGTTCAAATATTGTTTTGGTAGTAGCTCTCTGCGTGTCAGGTTGTGCCTACGAGGGTGTGGTCTGAAATTAGGACTTGGGTGCCCTCAGTTGCATGCCACGCGAGAGGAGTTACGTTACCCTCTGTGTGTTTGTGGAGGGGGGGGGGGGAGACAAACACAGCCCGCGCCTGCATTCCGGGTCTGCGCGGAATTTGGTTCGCAACGGTCACCCAGAAACGCAGAACTTTTCGCGCGTGCTCGGCGTGCAGAGGCGAGCAGTTAGAGGGAAAAGTCAGACGTAGCTTGTGTGGGGATGTGGACGTGGAGAGGGGCTCTCCACCAACAGTGCAACAAGGCACAGTGGAAGGGGTGGGGGGAGGGTGTAGCTGGCTCGTTTTAACTCGTGGCCGCTGAATCCGGCACCTTGGTCTCGGTATGGCGTCCTCCTGTTTATGGGACTGATTTCTGAGGTGCTGACGAGGTTGTATAGTTTTTTTAAATCGATTGTGTATTAACTGAAGATCAAAATAAATTACGTGATAAGCTGTATCATAACGATGTCTGGGGGAGTATAATAAACGGCGGTGCCCTGTGCACAGTGGTGACTTTGCTAATAGGCATGTTATACGTTGTTCTGTAGACGACTATTGCAATTCTCACATTTATCTGATTTAACCCCCCTCACGGTTCATGTTCTCAGCATCAGTTGGTTGTACATGACTTTCATATGTACAGTTTTCATGACTATAAGTCGAACATCTACGTGACAGCAGAATCTTATCTCTAACCCACAACTTTGAAGTTTCGTATATTTATTTATTTATTCGTATGGCTCAAATGCAGTTTAAAATTACAGGTATATGACATTAGTAATACTATACATAATAGGAATATGAAAATACAAAACCACATATAAAATTAATTAAATGTCAATATATAGGTTCCTAACCATATAAGAGCGATATCATCAGCTTTCATGAGGTCGCCCCAACTACCCTGGTGGGAACGCAACTGGCATTCATCTCTAATGTGCTTGATTGTCTGGTTCGGAGCCCCACAGTCACAAACCGGAGTCTCTGTAGCAACCCATTTGTAAAAGAGCCTCCGCATCGGCCATGCCCAGTGCGAGCTCTGTTCAATTTGATGCACAGTTCCTGTCGAGTTCTGTGCCAGCAGTCTCAAAGTTTTACTTTCGGAACTACTCACGCTCTTCAGGATTTTCAATAAGTTGACAGCTATGGCCACACAGGTCTCTCACTCCTGTATTACAGGCATCTAGCTGTTCTGCTTGTCGTAATGATGGGTTTCTTGAACGGAGTCTATTTCGTCGTACACTTGGTATGTCTTCCTGTATGGGTAATTCCAGGTTATCTTGTAGCTTGCGGTACTCCTTAAGCAAGGCCTCGCTTCTGCGGATTGCGGGTGGACGGATGCTGCTGAGCAGAGGAAGCCAATAAATCGGTGTTGGTCGGATTGCCTCACTTATAGTTCAACTGAACGTCGATCAGATTGGTGTGATAGTTGTTTAGCCACACTGGGGCGCAATACTCGGCTGCTGAGAAGACTAGCGCAATGGATGACGTGCGCAGGCTATTTGCTAAAGCTCCCCATGTCATTCCAGACAATTTTTGAATAATATTGTTACGAGTTTTTATTTTGGCAGCGGTATTTTCAAGATGTTTTCTATATGAAAGGTTGCAGTCATGGGTGACACGGAGGTACTTGAGTACTTGTTATGGCAAACAGTGTTTCCGTTAAGTTTCGCTCTGAGTTCCGCGTTAGCTTGTTTGTTTGTCAGATGGAATGAATATACTTCAGTTTTATTTGTACTGTGTTTAAGTCGCCACTTTCTAAAATGGTCGCTCATAACGGCTAGATCTTCTGTGAGAATTGTCTCCACCCGTCTAACATCCTTGGTTCTACAAGTAAGAGCTATGTCGTCCGCGTAGCAGAATTTTTTTGACCTAGTATTGGGGAGATCGGAGTTATATAGGCTGAAAAACAGAGGGGCTGCGACGGAGTGTTGTGGTAGACTGTTTCTTAATTTCTCTCCTTGCTCACATTTTCTCTTCGTGATTATAAGCTGTATATCCCGAGGTCGCTCTCGTAAGGAAATATTTTTGTAATGCGCCAGTAGACGAGGTGATGATCCGTACAGATCTAAACTAGTTACCATAAGAAAATTACTTTTGTGCTGGGTTCAAAAACAAACTACGTATACAAAATTTTCGATTGTCTGGAGGAGATAAGAAGAATCAGTTTTATATGTGATTTTTTGTCATAGGTGCTAGGGTTCCATTAAGGGTTGACGCTAATGATGCTCAAACTACCGTAAAATGAATATTGGTTTAGAGATGTTGCTGGCCTCCTATGGGTTTCTTCGTGTAGGGGAGGGAGCGTCATGAAGCGTGTGGTGTATTACGAGATACAGGTAGACACTACAAGAAGAGCGTATTTCCCATTTGACAGAAGCTGCAGCCATAATTCCCCAAACATATGGGGGTTTGGAACGTGTTAGACCATCATTAGCAGATGCTAGCCAGTGCATTAATGTAGCCCGCAGCTCGTGGTCGTGCGGTAGCGTTCTCGCTTCCCACGCCCGGGTTCCCGGGTTCGATTCCCGGCGGGGTCAGGGATTTTCTCTGCCTCGTGATGGCTGGGTGTTGTGTGATGTCCTTAGGTTAGTTAGGTTTAAGTAGTTCTAAGTTCTAGGGGACTGATGACCATAGATGTTAAGTCCCATAGTGCTCAGAGCCATTTGAACCATTTTTGCATTAATGTAAATGGACGACATTTTCTGCAATATGTTAGAGATATTCATCACACGGCAGTCTGATCAACGTTTCTGAACATCGCTGGCGTCAAAACCTTCATGGACGCCTAGCGGGGAAATGGCGCACTATGACATTTTCGTTACATAAAACAAGTGTTTCTTTATCTCCTGTAAACACACTGAAATTTTGTATACGCACTTTTTCAAAAGCCCTGTATAACAGGTTAGGTTGACGTCAAAATGTTCTTTTCAATATGCTGTTCCTTTTGGTTTGATATACTGCAGACTTCTTTCTGCGTGTAGCTGAGCGGTGAGTACTGCTGGCTGCTGTCCGGAGGGCCCCGGTTTGATTCTGCACACCGCCAGGTAGTTTTGCTCGGAGTGGGGACTGGAGCGGAGTGCACTCAGCCTCGCTATGGCAACCGAGGAGCCACTTGCGTGAGCAGTGGCGGCTTGAGGGATCGGGAAGGTACCAGTGGCTGGAAGAACGGCGCGCAGACTCCACCATCCTTCGTGCCACCACCCGAATGTCATTGACAGAGGATGACACGGCGGCCGGTCCGCATCTTGTGGTCTTCAGGGCCTGATTGCTGAGTTCCTGATAACTCCAACAGCTCAACTCTCCCGTTCTGTAAGGATAGTTATATAATCCGAGGTTTCTGCTGTCGTTCCTTAGTTGCTAACTTCATTATTATTGTCATCAGCTTAGTGTTTAAGGTCCGTCTCTTAGACAAAATAGGACTCCTCTTGTTTCACTGCACGACGCATTTCGCTTCTTACATTCCCGAGGCAATTCCTGAGGCCTCTGATAGTAGTAGTACGTTATGCAATGGTATGTATTAGATATCTGATGAAATAGCTGTAAACACGCGTCTATATTATATTTTTTGCCTTTAGTTTCTTATAGTTTGGTTGGAAACAACTGTGTGGCTTACTATTTAGTCAAAAACAATTTAGTCAAAGCATTAATTTTCGGTTGGATGACGTACCCGCACACGGGATCCTATCCTCGATTTGTTCCTCAAGTCATCCCATCCCTCGAAGTTTGTCGCAACGTTTCGGAACACCCTGTATATGTGTATGTGTGGGAAGGTGGAGGAGCGAGACATGGGGAGAAGAGGGGAAACCTGGGTGGTGTTGGGTAATAGCTAACACTGGTTTCCATCGGTCGCTGTCTCTCTTTCTCCGTGTGTGTATGAGTTCAAATGGTTCAAATGGCTCTGAGCACTATGGGACTTAACATGCATCTGAGATCATCAGTCCCGTAGACTTAGAACTACTTAAACCTAACTAACCTAAGGACATCACACACATCCATGGCCGAGGCAGGATTCGAACCCGCGACCGTAGCAGCAGCGCGGTTCCGGACTGAAGCGCCTAGAGCCACTCGGCGACAACGGCCGGCTGTGTATGAGTATGTGTGTGTGTGTGTGTGTGTGTGTGTGTGTGTGTGTGAGAGAGAGAGAGAGAGAGAGAGAGTGAGAGAGAGAGAGAGAGAGAGAGAATTATAAAATTTCTCTCCTATTTCATTCACGTAGTGAGGTAGTGAAAAATGTCTGTATGCGTGGCTCTGTACAAGTAATCGGTCTTTTTCCCCTCACTTGTACGCGAGACGTACTACTATGGCATGATGTCGCACAGCCGTATTTGGTTATAGGTTTCCCAAATTTACTCGTCTCGATTTCGCGAGAAAGCCATCTTTTTTCCAAAATATTCCCATTTACGTCGTCGAGTAATTTTTGTCACGCTTTTGTACGCTCTGTGCCGACCTATTACGATCCTATTAGCATAGCATCCGAACTCGTTCCGTGTCTGTTATCATGTCTACTTGATGAGGACTCGAAACACTGGAACAATATTGTGGGAAGTTCGAGTCTGTTGTCGATTTGTTCGGCTGTGTTCTGTAGCTCACTCACTTCGTTATTGATTGGATGGCTACGATGAACTTGTGCTGAGTTGGGTGATTCATTTCTTTCCCTTTAATTGCGTGGGCTTTTCGTGTACGGAGCCTGATGTTGGCAGCTTTCTGCTACGGTTGGACAGATTTATAATGTCACGGCGTGGTAGCTATGTTTACATTCCGGAGAGCGCCGACGCGCCTACGCGACGCGATTGGTGACGGGGGAGGGGGGGGGGGGGGGAGAGGTGGCTACACGCGGTCGCAGGTTAAGTTAGCCGCCGGCCGGCCGTTAATGGGCCGAGATGTAATCCCGGGCCCCAAGTCAAACAACGGCCGAGGCAGCGGCAGCAGCAGCGGCGGTATAACAAGGCAGGCCCGCGCCGCGCCGTCCGCTCCCGTGTTGCCACATGGTCCCCGCGCCCCGTCTACCTGCCGGAGCAGCCAAGCTCGGCACAGCGCGACTAAACGGCCGCTGTCTCACAGCGGTCTGTGGCCGAGACTGATTCCCACCCCCAACCTGCCGTAAGCCCCAGCATCAGCTGTAATTTCTCTCATCTTCCCTTCTGTTACGTCCAGGCATATAAAGGGGGTGGAGAATACGAGGGCCACTCCAAAACAAATGCACACTATTTTTTTTAAGATGCATCTTTTATTCTACATGTTTGAAAGTTTTACAGTGTGTAGGTACATCCTTTAGGAACAATATTTTCATTTCTCCACATAATTTCCATCCCTCTCAACTGCCTCACGCCAGCGCCTGTATACCCCCATGGTAAAATTCTGGACCAACCTGTTGGAGTCACTGTTTGGCAGCGTGCACAAGGGAGTCATCATCTTCAAACCTTGTTCCACGAAGACAGTCTTTCAGTTTCCCAAAGAGATGACAGTCACATGGAGCCAGGTCAGGACTCTAAGGCGGGTGTTTCAGTGTTGTCCATCCGAGTTTTGTGATCGCTTCCGTGGTTTTTTGACTGACGTGTAGCCGTGCGTTGTCGTGCAACAGCAAAACATTCTGCTTTTGCCGATGTGGTCGAACACGACTCAATCGAGCTTGAAGTTTCTTCAGTGTCGTCACACATGCATCAGAATTTATGGTGGTTCCACTTGGCATGATGTCCACAAGCAAGAGTCCTTCGGAATCGAAAAACACTGTAGCCATAACTTTTCCAGCAGAAGGTGTGGTTTTGAATTGTTTTTTCTTGGGTGAATTTGCATGATGCCACTCCATTGATTGCCTCTTCGTCTCTGGTGAAAAATCATGGAGCCATGTTTCATCACCTGTCAGAATTCTTCCAAGAAGTTCATCTCCTCCATTCTCGTACTGTTCCAAAAGTTCGCTGCATACCGTTTTTCTTGTTTCTTTGTGAGCCACTGTCAACATCCTGGGAACCTACCTAAAACAAACCTTTTTTAACGCCAACACTTTCAGTATTCTGCAAACACTTCCTTCCCCCATCCCAACGTAGCGTGACAATTCGTTCACTGTGATGCGTCTGTCAGCAGTCACCAATTCGTTAACTCTCTGCACATTGTCTGGAGTGTGTGCAGTACGAGGCCTGCCGCTGCGAGGACAATCCTCAATATTGCCGTGCCCCCTTTCATCACGCTTGCCCACCCACTAATTGTACTGCGATCGACAGCAGTATCTCCATACACCTTTTTCAACCTCTTGTGGATGTTTCCCACTGTCTCGTTTTCACAGCACAGGAATTCTATGACAGCACGTTGCTTCTGACGAACGTCAAGTGTAGCAGCTATGTTGAAGACATGCTGTGACGGCGCCTCTCACGGGAACAGGTTGAACTAAGTTTGAAAACAAGCGGGAAGGATGTATCTACACACTTGAAAACTTTCACACATGCATAATGAAAACTGTATTTTTACAAAAATAGTGTGCATTTCTTTTCGAGTGACCCTCGTAATATCGAAACAGCAAAAACACAACACATTACCATGCCCAATATTTTATAGGAAACATGCTGGTATTCAAAACAGCTTTCAGTCATCTCGAAATGAATAAATACAATTCCTGTTTCATTTTCAATAGAATGTGATATCATTCTTCCTGTAAAATTGTGGCAAGTTCAGGTAATAATGATAGAGGTGTATAGGCATCATGCATCCATACCTCCAAAGTACACCACGAAGGCTCAATAATATTGAAATTTTGTGAATGTGGTGACCAGGGGAGTTGCTCCAATTCACCCTCGAGCTCGAAAAACCAGTCCTGGATGATGCGAGGCCTGTGAACTACGGCCCTGTCGCCTTGGAACACAGCATTACCATTGGGGAGCATACCTGCTCAGCCAAAATGGTCACATAATGCTTGGCAGTAATACGACCGTGCAGAGTAACTATGGGGCCCATGGAACATATACAGCCAAATCTGTTATAAAATAGATGTTATTCCTCGCACGAGTCACGGTTGCTTGTAATTTTTCGGAATTCTTCTGCTCAAAATTACGTATGTAAAAATTAGACACAAAATACGAAAATATAAACAGAGTTACACTTCTCAAATATCACGGTGAAATCTTCGCGCCTACAGGAGGAGAAGACTCGACTACAACAAACGAAGAGAGATTAAGGCAGAGCACAGGACATTTATCAGACGTGAGGTACTGACATTCCATACGAAAAGAGACATGGAAAACATACTGAAGGAAGACGGCAAAATAATGAGAAAAATTCTCGGCCCAAAGCTGACAGAAGGGGGACACAGGTTACACTCCAGGAAAACCACAGAGAAGATACAAACCTAGCAGCATATGTTAGAGACAGAAAGTGTAAGTTATATGGGCAAAACATCAGGCTACCGCCAACAAGACTCACCAACAGAATTCTGACATAAATGCAAGGTGTCAAGTCAGCGATACCATGGATCACACAAGTGAAAATTGACCTAGAAAAAGCACAAATCGATCCATGGACGTTCAAGACAGAAACTTACTCATATGCAAGATATACATGTCGAATGTTAGATCAGAGAATGAAGTCCTGAAGAAACGAGGGACAAAGTGGACTGAGGATGAAAAGAGACTCCATGGAGAAAAAAAAAAAATAAAGAGAATTATGGAAGATCAGAAAGAATGCTCAAATGAGGCAGAATGCTTTGCTTGATCCTTCGGGGTCGAGGCGCAAATAATAACAATAACAATAATAATAATAATAACATTAACAATGGATTTATCTGTATATATATCTACGTAGGTTCAACATCCCCTCCTAAGCATCTGGACCAGTTTCAACCTAAATCGGTACACATGCCTGGAAAGAATTGCCGTGGGGGTAAGAACCACCTACCTATCAAAAGGGTGGTCGTGGTGGTGGTGCAAAACCAGTGTGGCCAACGACGCGCGAATATCCATACTTTGGTCATCCAGTATTTGAGAAAAGTAGCACTTAGTGACTTGAAAAAACTTTACACATAACTTCAAACTCCTATGAAACTTTCTCACTGGCATCGCCCACAAAAAGATGAAAGGAAAAATGTTTAACTCCTACTCCATTTTCACTGTTCATGCAATAAAACTACCGCATGAAGCATGACGTTTTAATTTATTACAACTAACCGTAATCGCGACACATTTTGCAGAGAGTATGCTCATATACCACTCAATGACCGGCCAAAGTATATCATTGAAAGACCTTATAGCTCAAGTGATGTAAGGCGTGAAAAATTGCGGGATTCACTAATTTTATCTTGGGAGTTCAAATGGCTCTAAGTTCTATGGGACTTAACATCCGAGGTCATCAGTCCCTTAGACTTAGAACTACTTAAACCTAACTAACCTAAGGACATCACACACATCCATGCCCGAGGTAGAATTCTAACCTGCGACCGTAGCAGCAGCGCGGTTCCGGACTGAAGGGCCTAGAACCGCTCGGCTACAGCGGCCGGCTGTCTTGGAAGTCTTCCGTTTGGTTCGTGTTTGCAATCACAAACAACAATATGGCAACTGTGAGTCTGCGTTAATGCAAAACACTTTTGTTATTTATTTATTTATTTATTTATTCTCCAAATTAGTTTCAGCGACAAATATCGCCATAATCAGAGGGTTCTTTAATCTAAAACATGCACAAAATAGTTATAAAACATTGTATAACATTATTACATTTGTACTGTTTGTTTTATAGTGTTTTATATCCACGTTATTTTTGCATGTTTTAGATTTAAAGAACCTACAGATGATGGCTATATTTGTCGCTGAAACTAGTTTGGGGAATAAATAATTAAATAAATAACAAAAGTGTTTTCCATCAAGGCGGACTCACAATTCCCATATTGTTGCGGGAATCATTTATGACTTTTAATTTATTACTTCTTTACTACTAACTCTATTCATAACACATTTTGCGGACAATAGCCACATATAGCACTGGAAGTACGTGCAAAGTAGTATCACTGTACAGTACTTAGTTCAGGAGATAACGACGTCATAAATATTAAGCTGCGTGAAAATTAAAACTGCAGGGTGAAAATCGCTTGAGATTCAGGTGAAATGTGTGTAGAAATATGTGTAAAATATATTAAATACATGTGAAATATGTTTGACATGTGCGTTCGTGAGCAAAGCAACGCGTAAATAGGTCATCCTATACCCCTGGAACTATTTCAACCAAAATTGGTACACACATTCGTTACAATCTGGAAAGAAATACAGGGTGTTTATAAATGATTATCGGGGTTTTAACGCTTTATATTATTTATTACATTAAACTTACAGTTATAAATGATATGTCAAATGAAAGAACATCTCAAACAGTTGTGTTTGGCACCAGTGCGCATGCGCAGCGCGCAATGTTTCCGCCGCAATCCGCTAGACAGCGGTAGTTTCGAAGATGGCGACTAATGAACAGAAAGCGTTTTGTGTTTTGCAGTTTGCAAAGACCGAATCTGTAATTACTGGGCAACGTGTGTTCCGGCTGAAGTTCGGATGTGATCCTCCTCTACATTCGTAGATGGTATCATCAATTTGAAGATACCGGCTACCTTTGTAAAGGAAAGAGCACAGGACGACCAAGAGTTAGTGAAGAGACTTCGTACCTTGATACACTAGAGCAATGGCTCTTCTATCAGTTGGAAGAAGATCAGCCAGAGAACTTCATTTTCCAGCAAGATGGTGCGCCACCTCACTGTCATAGTGAAGTATGCGGCTGGTTGAACTTCACTGTACCCAAGCACTGGATAGGCCGCAAGGGGCCCAATGACAGGGCTTGCTTTGCATGGCCTCCACGTTCACCCGACCTAATGCCAAGCCATTTTTTCCTTTGGGGCTTCATCAAGGATCGTGTGTACATGCCTCCGCTACCAGCAGACCTACCTGAATTACGAAACTAGTTTGAAGCAGCTGTTGCTACAATCACTGAAGACACACTTATCAATGTTTGGGAAGAACTCGGCTATAGACTTGATGTGTGGCATGTAACAAATGGTACTTACATTGAAGATTTATAAGGTTGTTGGTAAAACTGTTTGAGTTGGTCTTCCATTTGACTTATCATTTATAATTTTAAGTTTAATATAATAAATATTATAAAGCCGGTCCCAAGCCCGGGGCTTCACCATACAAGAGGTGAGGAAGTAAGAGGGGGAGGAGTAATAACCTCGTTAAAAAACCAAGGTTCACCTGGCCCGGGTGATAGCACCTTGTAAGGGCTCCCTGCTAGGACTACAGTGAAGACCTCGACGGTAGTGAAGGCGGAGGGAATAGTTCTCGGTACGGCGGAACTAGCGGAAGAGGCAACCAAAGAAAAAAATCCACTTGGCGTCTGTCTTGAAACAAGCGGCTGAGTGGTCAGCGTCTGTCCACCAGTGGTGCGGCTGAAAACCATTCCTCCGAGCTAATAACCTCGAGTAGAATCCTTAGGGGACTTGTTCCCCTAACCCAACAAACAATCAACAATGGATACGCACCTTGTAAGAGATTTTACCCCAGGGAGTAACCAATCTCCAATTTCTAAGGAAATTAAAAGTAGGCATTCGGATTCTGGGGGCCTACAGCAATGTGCGAAGGATGAGTCGGAGCATCCTGAAACCTGCCTTAAGCAAGCAACAAAATTAAACACAAAAATATAAACTACTTGGCAACGTTCAACGTAAACTCACTTCTAAAAACAGGAAAACTTAAAACGATAATAAATTTTAGAAAAATATAATGATAACTGCACTCCAAGAAACAAGGTATACTGATGAACATTGATTTGATTCAGAGGGATTCAGAATCTTCAAAGGGAAGCCAGGAAAAAGAGTTATGAAGAATGTACCCCAATTTGGAACAGGATTCATTGTAAACCAAAATATATTAAACTCGATAGTAGAATTTAAATCTGTCAATGAAAGGCTTTCAACATTAACCTTCAAATCAGTAAACAAACTGTATACTATTGTAAACTCACATGCACCAACAAATGAGAAAAACAGAACAAAAAAGAACAAACAGAAATTTTTTGGTAGGAACTGTCAAACACCTTAGACCAGATTTCATCCAAAAACACAATAATATTGTTGGGAGACTTTAATGCTCAAATCGGCAAAGAACGTCATCACCAATCCATAGTAGGCAAATTCCCTGTACATAAAAGAACCAATGCAAATGGAGAAAGACTTATTAGTTTATGCAGAGAACATGACATAGTTCTAAAGTCTACATATTTCAAAAAACTCCCTAGAAAACAAACTACATGGGTAACCCCGAATCCAGTCTGTGGGGAGAAACAACTTTACCATGTTGCTATAAGCAGACTGTCTGCATCAGAGATACTCAATGTAAAAGTTGCTAAGAGTGCAAGTTTAGATTCAGATCACTATCTATCTGTAGTTAAATTCAAAATTAGACCAATATATAAAAGAAAGAGCGAATATCAACCTAAAAAGTTTGACACTCGGAAATTAACCAAGGAACACAATTTCAGGACACTTTTGGAAAAGAAAACACCTAAAACATGGGAACAACTTCAAAAAGATATAGTACAGACAGCAGAAGAAACCATTCTCCTTACCAAAAAATGGAAACATGCCTGATGGAATGATGTGTGTGACAAACTAATCCTAACAAGACAACGAGCTTGGAACATTTGGAATGCCAACAAAAATGATAAAAATAGGAACTCCCTAAAAGAAGCCCGGAAGCAAGCTTCAAAAGGCCTTAAAAAGATCCAAGTTCAATACATAAAAGACCAACTAGCATCAATAGACTCCAACTTCAAACAGAACAATGCTAGGGACTTTTACAAAACCTTCAAAAGTAACTTAAAGAAATACTCTCCTCCTAGTCTATTTTTCACGGACCCAAAAACGCAGAAAACTGCATACAATAGCATAGAGAACTGTAGAATACTTGCTGAATATTTTGAAGAACTACATAACTGTTATCCACCGAAAGAAAAATTTAATTTCAATATTGTAAACCCAACACCACCAGACTCCAAGCCGCCAACCACAGAAGAAATAAAAGAAATCATAAAAGAGCTTAAAAATAATAAAGCCCCTGGAGAGGATAATATAGTTGCTGAACTATGGAAGTACTCTAGTGACAACATGATACAGTGTCTATCAGAAATACTAAAAGAAATCTGGACAACACACAGATTACCACCAGACTGGACATCTGCATTAATACATCCACTACATAAAAAAGGGAAGAAAACAGATCCTAGCAATTATAGGGGAATCTCCCTCTCACCAGTGACCTATAAGATCTTGTCTAAGGCGCTTTTAAAAAGAGCAGAAGAGATACTTGACAAACAGCTAGGAGAGTATCAGGCTGGATTTAGGAAGGGAAGGTCATGTGCAGAACAAATACTAAATTTAAAGAACATAATAGAAATGAGGAAAATCAGGAACTTAAAATATGTAATTACTTTTATGGATTTTAAAAAAGCCTATGATTCAATTGACAGAAATACACTGCTTGATATCTTAAAAGAATTGGGACTCGATGCTAGAACAACTGCAATAATTAAAGGTACTTTGACAAATACAAAATCGAAAGTAAAATTTAGGGGAGAGCTCTCAAAATCGTTTGAAATAAATCAGGTGTTCGACAGGGAGATGGTCTGTCACCTCTGCTTTTCAATTGTGCCTTGGAGAAGGTAGTTCGAGAATGGAGGAAGGCCATCAATACTAAAGGGATTCAACTAGGGAGAAATCCAAACAAGATCAATGTCGACTGTTTAGCCTTCGCAGATGACATGGCATTGATTACAGATTCACTAGACAATGCCCAAGAACAAATAAGAGAACTACAAAAACAAGCAGCCAAAGTAGGACTACAAATATCCTATGAAAAAACAAAGTTTATGACAAACATCTGTGATGTTCCTCAAAATATTGCAGTTGACAACAACACAATACACAAAACAGATTCATTTAAATACCTAGGAGAGTGGATTACATACAATGCCAAAGAAAAGATAGCTATAGAAACTAGAGTGCACAAAATGGAAAGAGTGTTTCATATGACCAAAAACGTTTATAATAAAAAATCCTTGTCCTGGAACACGAAACTAAGACACTACCAAACAGTGGCCAGACCTGAAGCTCTCTATGCGGCAGAAACACTTAAACTAACAAGAAATGGAGATCTTGAGAAATTAGAGAAGGTCGAAAGAAGAATTTTAAGGAAAATACTGGGAGCTAAAAGAAACCATAACGCTGAATACAGGTTAAGACCAAACAGAGAGCTATATCTGAAAACGGAGAAACTAACTGATGTAATGAGGAAGATGAGACTACAGTTTTTTGGACATATATTCAGAATGGATAGCAACAGACTAACCAAGAGGATATTCACATTACTCAATAGCTACAAATCCAAGCCAGCATGGTTCATAGAGACTGAAAAGGACATTGAAAATGCTGGAGTTACAATAGACACAACAGAAAACAGAACACATTTCAGAAAGGCAGTTCAAAAGGCAGAACTTCAGGAGAGAAAGAAAACAACTAGACGGAAGTGGACTCAAGAAGAAAGGGAACAACACTCTAAAAGGATGAAGGAAATTTGGAAACTGAAGAAATCTAATACAATGAAGAGTAGCCAAAGTTGATTCATCGTACCCTCCAAATGGGTTATTCGAAAGAGAAGAAGAAAGCGTTAAAACCCCAATATTCATTTATAAACACGCTGTACTGTGGCAGTAAGAACCACTTGCATCCTAAGATGGACAGGCACAGAAGGGAAGTAAGATATGGACACGGATAGGAGGGAGGGGGAGATGGACAAAGAGAGGGGAGAGGAGGAGATGGACAGAGAAAGAATTGGAAGAGATGGACAGAGGCAAGGGGACGAAGAAAATGAAGAAAGAAGGGGCAGGAGAAGTGAACAGAGAGAGAGGGAGGAGGAAACAGACACGAGGAGATGAACAGAGAGAGGGGAATGGACGAGATGGAGAGACAAAAGAAAGAGGAGGAGATGCGCAGGGAGAGGAGGAGATGGACGTAGAGAAAGGGAGGGGGACAGAGAGGGGATGAAGGATGAGGTGGACAGAGAGAGGAGGAAGGATGAGATGGACTAATAGAAGATTGGGATAAATAAATGCTGGGTACTCAGGTAGTGCCATGATATGGCTGCACAAATCATCACCGAATCCCCCACCGTGTTCCACTCGTGGGCCCTAAACTTGACCAGAAGTTGGAAACAGTGCGAACAAGACTCTTTCGACCAAATAACTTCTTCCGTTGCTCCATAGTTTAGGTTTTATGTTTTCCGCAGCATGTTTTACTGTTACCGGCATTTGCATCACTGATGTACAGTTCCGGAATTCCAGCTCGCCTTGCAATTCCCTGCTTATGGAGCTCAGTTCTGTAATTGTCGTCTCCTAATTTTTCGTCACAGTGGCCTTCAATGACTGTATGTCACGACCACTCGACACAAATATTCATCCGCGTTCCATCTTAGCCGATGATGTTTTGCGCTTTCTCTGAGTATGGTGTTCGTAAATCTTCGAAACGGTGCCTCTTCAAACACTAAAGATTTCGGCTTCCTTGGTTACGGGAGAACCCACCATACGGGCACCAACAATTTGCCCAAGTCCGAATTCACTTAGCTCCAACATAAAGCACTCAAAACTACATGTGACATTCCTGAGCATGAATGACACTTACAGTTACGTACTGAGGACATTCACAGGTGCCGTTCGTGATAAAATCCAACAGCGCAACCTGCAGGCCTGGCCAGCTCCTGCATTTACGTTCGAGCATGCATTTCGCACTGTGTTTCCATATTTTTGTTCAAAAATGTTCAAATGTGTGTGAAATCTTATGGGACTTAACTGCTATGGTCATCAGTCCCTAAGCTTACAAACTACTTAACCTAAATTATCCTAAGGACATACACACACACACCCATGCCAGAGGGAGGGCTCGAACCTCCGCCGGGACCAGCCGCACAGTCCATGACTGCAGCGCCTAAGACCGCTCGGCTAATCCCGCGCGGCCATATTTTTGTCCAGCCCCTGCAAAGTTTACTCGGCATCACTGAACATGCGCATCCGCACACACAGTAGATTTACAGGTTAAGGCTTAAATTTCACAAGCAGATCGCAGTACTTGGTGTCGCTTCATGCAAGTCTTTGATGCATCCTTTAAAACCTTGGAGTGGACAATTCTCCACAGTATGTCTTATTTTCTGTTTGTTTACACCACAGTCACGCGCAGTACTTTCACAATAACCTCACTTCTTCAAGGTAAAGCAACATTTCCCCTTTTCCATTCGGTTGCGGTTGAATCTTGACCACCCGCAACGGGGCCGATCAATCCCTGCAACTTTCATCGTAGTGTTTTGGGTCAGGTGGGCGCTCTGTGGTGGATGTCTATTTCAGCGTCCTTTCCAATTCTAGTAACACGGAAAACGTCTGTGACCTAAATATCGACCCTAGGCGCCTTGCTTGTATTCAGGTGTGTAGCTGGTCGACTGTGGAGGACGCTACCTAGAAAAAAACTGTTCCTCTGTGACCTTGTCGTCTTAAGAATTTGCACCCTACGCAGCGTTTCATCTGAGATCCGGACGAGTAATACTGGGTAGATCACAAAACCAATGTAGATCACAAAACCAATGTAGATCTGACCGTTGCCAAAAATGATCCGCTATTTTATAGAGTAGATTTACACTTAAGCCAAGCTTCTTTCCTGCAGTACCCGATCGAGGGTGACACCTAGTTATGGGAAACATCCGCCCCACCAAATAATACGTGTATCTTCCAGCGTGCTTCTTTTTTAAGAAAATGGGACACTGAGACCTCAGTTTTATTTGTGTTTGTCTGCACTCTCCACTGGAAAGGAACTCATTCAATATGGCGAGTTTACTTGAAAGTGCACTCTCACGATTAGTGATTTCTTGATTCTGACATCATTTGCATTATGGATTTTCATGGAACCAGTAGCTGTTGTGTAGTGAACATACAAATTAAAACAAATTAGGAGCCAGAAATGATCCTCGTGGCAGGCCTTTGGTCAGGGTTGTCCCTCTGCTAGCTTTTTCTATCAGATAAACTGTAAATCTTCGACCATCAGAGAGTATGCTGTTGAGTAAACCTGCTAGCTTCTGACATGGATTTACATCACCAAATTTGAGTATCAGGCCTTCTCACCACACTGCGTCGTAAACTGACTTCAGATGCATGAAAGCTACAGCCTATTTGAGGCCTCTCTGAAACCACATTCAACCAATACTGTAGGCATTAGCACCTGATCGCAGCAGCTCCGACTGTTTCTAAAGCCAGCGTGCTCGACATGGATTACTTTATCAGTGACGTCTTGGCAGCGATTGAGCATTACCCTCTGCATTAATTTATATGTCATGCTGAGTGGAGAGACAGGTCGATAATTAGCCACATCAGTTCATACTTTTCATGTCATATAAAATTTTCTTGATATACAATCTTTCTTTTCCGTCACACTACTTGCAAATTAGAGTTTCCTTTATGTTTAGGTCCGCGTTTGTCGTGCACATTAATCACTTGTTCAAACGCTGTCAGCGTTTTTAGAATTGGAACATCGCCCCTGCGTGTGCGTGCTTGTGTCTAGGTGTGTAGTACTGACAGAGAGCGCACAGGTGGCTGATCAGATACTGCGGACAGCCTGAAGCACTCCGCAGAACAAGGAAAAAAGAACAACCGTGGACTGGGTAAACGATTTGCTGCTCTCTGGCCCTCATTACGTGAACCCGGAAATGGACGCACACGAATATTACAACTATCGCCTTACCAAGCTAACGAGGCGGTGGGCGAAACCCCGACGTGGCTCCAGCAGCTCACACTAGGCGTACGTGGCCTGGAGTCTGGATACGCCTACTCCTGTCTGTTCCGAACACGTCAGGCACGTAGCTAGTAACGTGTAGCCTGTCGAGGAGTTTGCGGAATCCCGATAGCGTGTCTGTCCAGAATACAAGACACGTCCCGTGGCAAGAGCTGATGGCGACACTAATTTCAGTTTCGTACAACCCTAGCACAAGTGTTCGCCGACCGAATGTAACTCCTGAGGATGGGTACGAGAGAATCGAAACACGACGCGAATAAAAATGCCTGCAAGCCAGTTTTGGGACTGCTTGCCCTGAAGTCTGTTTCGCCTGGTAGCACCGTCATTGGGTTGCTGTCACAAATACCATAAACAACCTACTGAATTAGTTCATCAACAACAGCGTTACTTAATACTATTTCTTAAATACAAATTTGTTGCAGATGTACAGGGTTACAATTATTGAACTGTATGAAAAATACGTAAATTAGTTACAAACTACGGCGTGCACACCTTTATTTAACATCTAAACGTCACTATACATATTCGGATTTACGTTATGACATACTCGATATGCTTGCCATCATGGCGATGATGTGGCGCAGACGAATAGCGAAATTGCCCGCATCTCGTGGTGGTGCGGTAGCGTTCTCGCTTCCCACGCCCGGGTTCCCGGGTTCGATTCCCGGCGGGGTCAGGGATTTTCTCTGCCTCGTGATGGCTGGGTGTTGTGTGATGTCCTTAGGTTAGTTAGGTTTAAGTAGTTCTAAGTTCTAGGGGACTGATGACCATAGATGTTAAGTAACATAGTGCTCAGAGCCATTTGAACCATTTTTTTTTTTGAATAGCGAAATTCTATGATCCGCTGAAGTGTCGGAACATCAACTCTGTCGATGACCTCCTGAACGGCTGTTTTCAGCTCAGCGGTGGTTTTGGGGTTATTGCTGTACACCTTGTCTTTAATATAGCCCCACAAGAAGAAGTCGCATGTGTTCAGGTCCGGAGAATATGGCGGCCAATCGAGGCCCGTGCCAGTGGCCTCTGGGTACCACAGAGCCAGAATGCGGCCCCCAAAGTGCTCCTCTCCAGGACATCAAACACTCACCTGCTTGATGGAGTCCAACTCCGTCTTGCACGAACCACATCTTGTCGAAATCAGAGTCACTTTGGATAATGGGTATGAAATCATTTTCCAAAACCTTCACATACCGTTCGGTAGTGACCGTGTCATCAACGAATATCGCCCCGATTATTCCGTGACTGGGGATTGCACGGGAGGGTGAAGAGACTTCTCGGTCACGAAATGCGAATTCTCAGTCCCCCAAACGGGCCGATTTCGCTTATTGACGAACCCATCCAAATGAAAGTGTGCGTCGCTAAACCAAACCACACTAATTCCCATCGTGCACCCACGGCTGTCGTCCCTCGGCCAACCGTGCAGACCATTCAGAAGTTATGACAACTTTATACCACATAGTTCAATAATTGTCACACTGTATGTAATGCCTAGGCACCAGTGTTAGATATTGGAAACGCATAGAATTAAGTGAAAATTTGTTATTACCGTGACTAATTGACGCACATATAAATATATAGCAACAGCAATTGAGAGATTCGTACCTCATAAATTGGTAAGAGATGGAACTGATCCCCCGTGGTACACAAAACAGGTCCGAACGCTGTTGCAGAGGCGACGGAAAAAGCATGCGAAGTTCAGAAGAACGCGAAATCCCGAAGATTGGCTAAAATTTACAGACGCGCGAAATTTGGCACGGACTTCAATGCGAGATGCCTTTAATAGGTTCCACAACGAAACATTGTCTCGAAATTTGGTAGAAAATCCGAAGAAATTCTGGTCGTATGTAAAGTACACAAGCGGCAAGACGTAGTCAATACCTTCGCTGCGCATTGCCGCTGGTACTGTTACCGACGACTGTGCCGCTAAAGCGGAGTTATTGAACGCAGTTTTCCGAGATTCCTTCACCAGGGAAGACGAATGGAATATTCCAGAGTTTGAAACACGAACAGCTGCTAGCGTGAGTTTCTTAGAAGTAGATACCTTAGGGGTTGCGAAGCAACTCAAATCACTTGATACGGGCAAGTCTTCAGGTCCAGATTGTATACCGATTAGGTTCCTTTCAGATTACGCTGATACAATAGCTCCCTACTTAGCAATCATATACAACCGCTCGCTCACCGATAGATCTGTACCTACAGATTGGAAAATTGCGCAGGTGGCACCAGTGTTTAAGAAGGGTAGTAGGAGTAATCCATCGAACTACAGACCTATATCATTGACGTCGGATTGCAGTAGGGTTTTGGAGCATATATTGTACTCAAACATTATGAATCACCTCGAAGGGAACGATCTATTGATACGTAATCAGCATGGTTTCAGAAAACATCGTTCTTGTGCAACGCAGCTAGCTCTTTATTCGCACGAAGTAATGGCCGCTATCGACAGGGGATCTCAAGTTGATTCCGTATTTCTAGATTTCCGGAAAGCTTTTGACACCGTTCCTCACAAGCGACTTCTAATCAAGCTGCGGGCCTATGGGGTATCGTCTCAGTTGTGCGACTGGATTCGTGATTTCCTGTCAGGAAGGTCGCAGTTCGTAGTAATAGACGGCAAATCATCGAGTAAAACTGAAGTGATATCAGGTGTTCCCCAGAGAAGTGTCCTGGGACTTCCGCTGTTCCTGGTCTATATAAATGACCTGGGTGACAATCTGAGCAGTTCTCTTAGGTTGTTCGCAGATGATGCAGTAATTTACCGTCTAGTAAGGTCATCCGAAGACCAGTAGCAGTTGCAAAGCGATTTAGAAAAGATTGCTGTATGGTGTGGCAGGTGGCAGTTGACGCTAAATAACGAAAAGTGTGAGGTGATCCACACGAGTTACAAAAGAAATCCGTTGGAATTCGATTACTCGATAAATAGTACAATTCTCAAGGCTGTCAATTCAACTAAGTACCTGGGTGTTAAAATTACGAACAACTTCAGTTGGAAAGACCACACAGATAATATTGTGGGGAAGGCGAGCCAAAAGTTGCGTTTCATTGGCAGGACACTTAGAAGATGCAACAAGTGCACTAAAGAGACAGCTTACACAACACTCGTTCGTCCTCTGTTAGAATATTGCTGCGCGGTGTGGGATCCTTACCAGGTGGGATTGACGGAGGACATCGAAAGGGTACAAAAAAGGGCAGCTCGTTTTGTATTATCACGTAATAGGGGAGAGAGTGTGGCAGATGTGATACGCGAGTTGGGATGGAAGTAATTAAAGCAAAGACGTTTTTCGTCGCGGCGAGATCTATTTACGAAATTTCAGTCACCAACTTTCTCTTCCGAATGCGAAAATATTTTGTTGAGCCCAACCTACATAGGTAGGAATGATCATCAAAACAAAATAAGAGAAATCAGAGCTCGAACAGAAAGGTTTGGGTGTTCGTTTTTCCCGCGCGCTGTTCGGGAGTGGAATGGTAGAGAGATAGTATGATTGTGGTTCGATGAACCCTCTGCCAAGCACTTAAATGTGAATTGCAGAGTAGTCATGTAGATGCAGATATTTAAGGCTAGGCATGTTAAATAACCTATGCTGCGGACAGCACAGTCGTTAATGCTCCGGTTGCAAATGTAGTGTATGAAATTCAGGACACCTTCATTAAAATGAAGATAAGACAGTTCTTGTTTCTTGATCTCAGGAAGCCTTTGGAACAGTTGTGCACTATTGCCTACTTAGTCAAATATATCTTACCAGCGGGAAAAATTCTTCCATCGGAGCTAAAATAAAAGGCGAATATGCTCCTCTTATTAAAAGACTCTGACTGGAAAGTGGTTTACCAGCAGCCTTACTCAACCTTCCTCGGTACGTTTAACATTTTCCCCAATGATTTCGGCAGTCTCTCGTTCCCACAAGCTCCCATAACAGTAATTTACTCGCAGTAACCAGTCCATCGCTGTAAGCCGCTCGTACCCATCGTCTCCCACTTGCCCATTCTCACTCAGTCATTCAGCTCTACTCATTGTCATTGTCTCTTTGTGTCTACCTGTCACTGCCCCCTGTCTCACAGCCACAGTCCCCTTCGCTCTGTGCTGCTACCTCTGTCTCCTCTCACTGTCACTGTCTCTCTCTTTCTACTGTTGTCTCATTCATTCCTTCCCACTGCTGCTGTTACTAACACTGTCGCTATCTGTCTCTTCCTCGTTGTCATTATCAAAGATTCTGCTTCTCGTTATCACTGGATCTCATCCGATACCACTTTCTCCTTCTCTCTATTCCTCTCCCACCAGCACTATCTCTTTCACTCTTTTCCTAATACTGTTCTGCACTGTCAACTATTTTCCGGTGCCATTGTATCCCTTTCTTTCGAACCGCCATTGTCTCTTTCGCTCTTTCTGTACCACAACCACTGTCTACCATCTTGCAGTATTTATTACTTTTCCGTCTCTTTCCCAAGGCCACTGCGTCCTCCTCTTTCAGAATAAAGAAGGGCGAATATGTTCGCCGGTCGTAGTGGCCGAGCGGTTCTAGGCGCTTCAGTCTTGAACCGCGCGACCGCTACGGTCGCAGGTTCGAATCCTGCCTCGGGCATGGATGTGTGTGATGTCCATAGGTTAGTTAGGTTTAAGTAGTTCTAAGTTCTAGGGGACTGCCTCAGATGTTAAGTCCCATAGTGCTCAGAGCCATCTGAATCATTTTTTTTTTTGCGAATATGTTCGCATGCCAACCTATTTGGGAGAATTTTTAAAGGTGCTGAGGAAGAAGGTACAGTGTGGCAACTGGTACCCATATTTTCAGTCAGAGTCTTTTAAGGCAGTAGTATATTAGGCTTTTCTACGCCCCGATAAGAGCATTTTTCTCCTAGTTCCCTTGTTTTCCCTGCTACAGCTGGACATGTCACTCATATGAAAAGAATTTTATGGGTCAATAAAATTAGGTAGTTTACTTATGGAAAACTGAAGTAGGGTAAAACTATATAGTTTTGCACTTGAGTCTTAATTTTTATTTGGACAAAAGTTTTGCATGTGCTTCAGTACTACAACTTGCAGTTCCCAGAATCCTTCTTATGATAACAGAGACGGTTTAGAACACATTTCACTTTTTAAATTACGTTTTTTAATCAGACGGCATTTTACTTGCGTATTTTACTTATACAAGTACGGTAAATTTGAACTTCTGTATCTCGGAAAATATCGAGAAAATTTTGTAAGTCGTTCGAGATCGGGAGCTTATATGTATTTCGTAAAAACTACAACCAGTTGCTGTGCATAGCCTCCTTGGAATCAGCGGCTCGGTTTTGGTATGTTTCTGGGGTGTTTCTCTATAGCAGACAGGCCGGCCGGAGTGGCCATGCAGTTCTAAACGCTACAGTCTGGAACCGCGCGACCGCTACGGTCGCAGGTTCGAATCCTGCCTCAGGCATGGATGTGTGTGATGTCCTTAGGTTAGTTAGGTTTAAGTAGTTCTGAGTTCTAGGGGACTGCTGACCTCAGAAGTTAAGTCCCATAGTGCTCAGAGCCATTTCTATAGCGGATAAATATTTTTTTTTAAACGGGAAGATGGCACTTCTAGATACTTGCCCACAGAACATACCCAAATTTGAGCAATTTTCTTTCGTTATTTAGATATCCGCCACTGACGGCGAAAAAATGGTAAAAAACGCAGTTTTTCGTAGGAACCGCTCTTGAACTGAATGGTGGCTGCATAAGCCTTAAGGGCGCACTATAGACCAATCTAATGAAAAAGAAAAAGCCTGTCGAGATTTGTTCCATTTGCCTAACCTATTAGAAGTTTGTAAAATGCATAAGTTGACTGTAGGATACATACAAAAAAATGGCTCTGAGCACTATGGGACTCAACTGCTGAGGTCATTAGTCCCCTAGAACTTAGAACTAGTTAAACCTAACTAACCTAAGGACATCATAAACATCCATGCCCGAGGCAGGATTCGAACCTGCGACCGTAGCGGTCTTGCGGTTCCAGACTGCAGCGCCTTTAACCGCTCGGCCACTCCGGCCGGCGATACATACAGTAAGGCGGTCCTTCTACTGGGTACATATATGGCTCCTAGCCCAAGGGCTATGCAAAACACTTGCCCGTAAGTTTCTGTCACCAACAGACCTCCAGGTATGTGCCGCGGAAAAATGTATTTTTTTTTTGGCGCAGCGTTTTGGAAGATAGTGGTAGTACATGGTGTCGCATTCGTACCGATTATGATTTGTTGGGTTTGGTACCGCAGTCACCCCCGTTTCTGTGAAAATAAATTCGCAACGGTGAAGAAGCCTGTCATGTGGAACAACCAAAACCTACTTCACAGAGCACAAAGCAACTCGGCAACCCTCAGACGAACCACTGTGCAGCGACGTGGCTACTGCCGGCGCGGGAACAGCTCAGCACAGCGCCACCGTGCCGCTCTTCCACTGCATTCAGTGAAGCTATGCACGAGGTGCATATCGGCCGGCAAACCTATCCATAGCACTGCCGCGTATCACGGTTAACGCACAACTACCACTGGCGAAATACGAAACCCTAGACAGAACAGAGCAGTTCTCAATGAAGACCCGAGGGCAACGCGTTAAACAGGGCGTTACTGTTGCCAACACCAGGAACCTGAGCGAATGGAAACAGGACTCACAGCGCATAAGGTCGACATGAGCGCTTCTGTGCACTATTTTCGGTTCAATACAGACACAAAGCTGATTAGGACAAGAAACCAAACAAGGTGTAGTAACTCTGTGACGAATCATCAAGACCGTGGCCCCCTTGTGCCAGAATATTCACCGAGCGTGGTGGTGCAGTGGTTAGTACACTGGACTCGCATTCGAGAGGACGACGGTTCAATCCCTTCAGAAGGCCTTACAGCCGCGCGGGATTAGCCGAGCGGTCTTACGCGCTGCAGTCATGGACTGTGCGGCTGGTCCCGGCGGAGGTTCGAGTCCTCCCTCGGGCATGGGTGTGTGTGTTTTTCCTTAGGATAGTTTAGGTTAAGTAGTGTGTAAGCTTAGGGACTGATGACCTTAGCAGTTAAGTCCAATAAGATTTCACACACATTAGAACATTTTTTTTTTGAAGGCCTTACAGAATAAACGCTGAAAGTTTGTTGGTGAAGTTCTAATATCTACATCTACGTGATTACTCTGCTATTCACAATACAGTGCCTGGCAGAGGGTTCAATGAACCACCTTCATGCTGTCTCTCTACCGTTCCACACTCGAACGGCACGCGGGAAAAATGAGCACTTAAATTTTTCCGTGCGAGCCCTGATTTCTGTTATTTTATCGTGACGATAATTTCTCCCTATGTAGTTGGGTGCCAACAGAATGTTTTCGCAATCGGAGGAGAAAACTGGTGATTAAAATTTCATGAGAAGATCCCGTCGCAACGAAAAACGCCTTTGTTTTAATGATTGCCACTCCAATTCACGTATCATGTCTGTAACACTATCTCCCCTATTTCGCGATAATACAAAACGAGCTGCCCTTCTTTGACTTTTTCGATGTCATCCGTCAGTCCCACCTGATGCGGATCCCACACCGCACAGCAGTACTCCAGAATAGGGCGGACAAGCGAAGTGTAAGCCGTCTCTTTGGTAGACCTGTTGCACCTTCTAAGTGTTCTGCCAATGAATCGCAGTCTTTGGCTTGCTCTACCCACAATAATATTTATGTGATCTTTCCAATTTAGGTTACTTGTAATTGTAATCCCTAAGTATTTAGTTAAATTTACAGCCCTCAGATTTGTGTGACTTATCGTGTGGTCGAAATTAGGTGATTTCTTTTAGTACTCTTGTGAGTAACTTCGTACTTTTCTTTATTCAGGGTCAATTGCCAGTTTTCGCACCATAGAGATATCTTATCTAAATCATTTTGCAAGTCGTTTTCATCATCTGATGACTTTACAAGAAGGTAAATGACAGCATCATCTGCAAACAATCTAAGACGGCTACTCAGATACTCACCTATGTCGTTAATATAGATCAGGAACAATAGAGGGCCTATAACACTTCCTTGGGGAAGTCGCACAACTGAGGCGATACTCCGTAGGCACGCAGTTTGATTAGAAGACGCTTGTGAGGAACGGTATCCAAAGCCTTCTGGAACTCTAAAAATATGGAATCAATTTGACATCCCCTGTCGATAGCACTTATTACTTCGTGAGTGTAAAGAGCTAGTTGTGTTTCACAAGAACCATATTTTCTGAATCCGTGCTGACTATATGTCAATAAATCGTTTTCTTGGAGGTACTTCATAATGTTCGAATACAGTATATGTTCTAAAACCCTACTGCAAATCGACGTTAGTGATAAACGCCTGTAATTCCTTTTTGGGTATTGGTGTGACTTGAGAAATTTTCCAGTCTTTAGGTACGTATCTTTCTGTGAGCGAGTGGTTGTATATAATTGCTAAATATGGAGCTATTTTATCAGCATACTCTGAGAGGAACCTGACTGGTATACAATCTCGACCGGAGGCCTTGCCTTTATTAAGTGATTTAAGCTGCTTTGTTACACCGACGATATCTACTTTTATATTTCTCATCCTGGCAGTTGTTCTTGATTGGAATTCAGGAATATTTACTTCGTCTTCTTTGGTTCAAAATGGCTCAAATGGCTCTGAGCACTATGGGACTTAACGTCTGAGGTCATCAGTCCCCTAGAACTTAGAGAACTACTTAAACCTAACTAACCTAAGGACATCACACACATCCATGCCCGAGGCAGGATTCGAACCTGCGACCGTAGGAGCAGCGCGGTTCCGGATTAAAGCGCCTAGAACCGCTCGCCCACAGCGGCCGGCCGTCTTCCTTGGTGAAGGAGTTTCGGAAAACCGTGTTTAATAACTCTGTTTTAATGGCACTGTCATCAGTGACTTCACCGTTGTCATCGCGCAGTGAAGGTATTGATTGTGTCTTGCCACTGGTGTGCTTTATGTATGACCAGAATCTCTTTGGGTTTTCTGCCAGATTTCGAGACAGAATTTCTTTGTCGAAATTATTAAAAGTATGTCGCATTGAAGTACGCGCCATATTTCGAACTTCTGTAAGGCTTTGTCAATCTTGGGGACTTTGCGTTCTTTTAAATTTGGCATGCTTTTTCCATTGCTTCTGCAACTATCTGACCCATTTTGTGTACCATGGGGGATCAGTACCATCACTTGTTAATTTATGAGGTATATATATCTCTCAATTGCTGTTGATACTGTGTCCTTGAAAACATTCCACAACTTTTCTACACTCAGATCGGAAGGAGTGAAGACTGTCTCTTAAAAAGGCGTTATGAGCATTTTTATCAGCTTTTCTAAATAGATATACTTTGCGTTTCTTTTTGATGGTTGTAGGTGTTACGGTATTCAGCCTAGCAGCAACTGCCTTGTGGTCGCTAATCCCTGTATTCGTCAGAACACTCACTATTTGTCCAGGATTATTTGTTGCTAAAAGGTCAAGCATGCTTTCGCAACCATTTACGCTTCGAGTGGGCTCATTAACTAATTGTTCAAAATAATTTTCAGAGAAAGCATTCAGTACAATTTCGGATGACGTTTTATGCCTGCCGCCGGCTTTAAGAGCATAATTTTTCCAGCATATCGACGGTAGATTGAAGTCACCACCGACTATAATTGTATGAGCGAGGTACTTATTTGAAATGAGACTCAAGTTTTCTTTGAACTGTTCAGCAACTATGTCTTCTGAGTCGGTAAAACGATCCAATTGATAGTTAAGTCCGATTGTCAGGTATAACCTCTACCCATACTATTTCACACGAACTATCTACTTCAATTTCGCTACAAGGCAAACTACCTCTGACAGCAATAAGTGCTCCACTTTTTTTTTTTTTCATTCTCTATAGTCCCATCCTATCCGGCACCCTCACAGAACCCCGGCGAGGAAACCCCATAACCAGTGACCACCTCCCCATTCTTTTCAGCACCTCAGCAATCAGCGCCCCTAACCCTCACCCCACACAACGCACTATCCGGCTATACTCCAAGGCAGACTGGGCCATGTACAAAACAACCATACAAGGCGAACTGACAGCACCCATAACTCTAACAGACAATGACGATCTAGACTACATAAACACCCAACTAGAAAACGCCATCAAGAAGGCCACAGACGAAGCAGTCCCGAAAAAACAATCAACAACTGGCGCCCCACCATACCGGCGGAGGTGCTAGCAATCATCCAAAAGAAAAAAAAAGACTACAGCGCGAAATGACGAGAACTCGAAACCTAGATCTCAAAAGGCAAAGGAACCGCCTTAACGCTCAGGCAAAACGACTCGTCTCCCGCCACAAACAAAAAGAATGGGATGACACATGTCGACAGCTAAATTACAAAGAAGGCAGCAAATTTTGGAATAAGTTTAAAACGTTAACAGGCCAAAAGAAACCCTCCAACCACATGCTCCTTATAGACAATGAACCAACCACAGACCCCAAAAAACAAGCAGACGCCTACCAAAACATCCTAAAGTCCATACATTCCTTCCCAATCGATGACAAATTCGACAACGAATTCTGCCGACTCGTCGCAGATCAACACCCCGACCTTCTCAACAGCCCAACAGTAGAAACAGAAGACACCGCCGAACTGACAATACTCCACCACCAACTGTATTTAATCCTGGATATAGCGAGCGTAACGTTCCTATAATGTTTCCTGGAGGTACGTCCCTATTTCTTGGGCATCAATAGCGTATGGAACGAAAGTGGATAATGATTATGGGTAAAACGTATTCCACCAGCCATGTGCTGTACGACTGCTTACTGAGTACATAACTATTTACAGGAAAGTGACTGTCCCTGCGGTAACGTGTGAGGCTTTTGGCACGGCAGGAAGTGCCCCAGATTGGTGTGCGGGTGGAGATCGTCGCCTTAACGACTGTGGACAGGTCTGAGAAACACTAGCCTCGCAGGTGGCGGCCGGGCGGCTAGAAACCCAAGCCTGGCGGCGGTCCTGTCGCGGTCGCCAGGCGCCCGCCGGCCCGTCCCCCAGCGCCGCGCCGCGCACCGGTGTCGGGTTTCGCGTCCGGTCACCTTCACCTCCACCACAGACTGCGCTCCACCTGGTTCGCGAGCGCAACACTCACACTCTCTGCACGTACTCTGCCTCGCTGTTAGCAAGACATGGTCAGCCGGAGCTACCCGTGCTGCTTCTCTGTGAGGCTTGAGGATTCTAAACGAAACGAAAGGTTTCTATTTATTAGAACATTAATCGTGAGGCTTTGGTTAACATCCTGATGAAACGATTCATCAAATGACATGGGACAGTGGTTAGACACTGGTTGGTTGGTTGATTTGGGGAGAGGGAACCAAACAGTAAGGTCACCGGTCCCAACGGATTAGGGGTGGATGCGGAAGGAAGTCGGCCGTGCCCTTTCAAAGGAACCATTCTCGCATTTGCCTGAAGCCGGCCGATGTGGCCGAGCGGTTCCAGGCCTTCAGTCTGGGACTGCGCGAACGCTACGGTCGCAGGTTCGAATCCTGCCTCGGGCATGATGTGTGTGATGTTCTTAGGCTAGCTAGGTTTAAGTTCTAGGGGACTGATGACCTCAGGTGTTAAGTCCCTTAGTGCTCCGAGCCATTTGAACCATTTGCCTGAAGCGATTTAAGGCAATCACGCAAAACCTAAATCAGGATGGCCGGACGCAGGTTTGAACCGTCGACCTCCCGAATGTGAGTCCAGTGTGCTAACCGATGTGCCACCTAAGACACTGGTCTGTTATAAATGAGGAATGGGCTTCGAGTCAGTCTGGCGACTGGTACATCTTCAAACATCCATCGCTCTTCGCAATGTCATGTTGTCGCATGCCGTGCAACATGATGGTCGTATGCTGCGTCCTACCCGTTATGCAGCAAAGACATTCTCACACAAAATTCTGTCATACTCGCCCACACAATCCCAGTGTTGTTTAGACAATGGTATAGCTAAGGAACATTTTTGACAAGGGATCCTATTCAGTGTAGACATAAGTGTTGCATACAAAAATGTTTCACTTGATCCCCACAACAAATCATGTGGGGACGAATCAGTTGAACTAGTTGGGCATGAACTGGAATCTCCTCTTCCTATCCACCTTTCAGGGAAATTCTGAAACTTGTGCTCCTCAACAAGATGCGCAAAGTGAACTGGGACTCCATCATGTTAGACACACATATGGACACAAGGTTTGAGTTATACGCCTTCCGCTAATGCAGGTAGAAGCATCTCATGAAAGTGCTTCACCCAAGAGTAAAGCAAGTAGCCAGGCATGGATGTGAGGATACCCATTAGGTGAACACAATGCGAGCTCCAAAGTCGTTTCACTTAGTATTAAGAAAACAGCCTTAATCGTGTTTATTATTAATTTAGTGCCGACCGGTTTCGGCCCATCGTAGGGGCCATCTTCAGGGCGAGAATATGGTCGACTGCTGGTGGCGTCACATCTACTAAGGTGTGGCAGGAGACCTTGGTAGACGCGACGCCACCAGTAGTCGACCATATTCTCGCCCTGAAGATGGCCCCTCCGATGGGCCGAAACCGGTCGGCACTAAATTAATAATAAACACGATTAAGGCTGTTTTCTTAATACTAAGATAATTTATATTAGTCGCTGTTAATCCGTAACCATCTTGTCCAAACACCTCCAAAGTCGTGATGGATTTAAAGCTTGCATTTTTTCTGAATGGCGGAGTGATAGCTGGTATTCACAGTGCTGTGTGTGACACTCGCGTGTAAGTGACTCAATGCTGAAGGGATGCTCTTTACAGATGGCCGAGTGGAGACACCTTTCCGTGAAGCCGTGATAGCTGTTGGGGACCTGTGAAGAGACTAACATCTTGTAAAACATTATCAGAATTCAGTCTTTTGTTCTCAATGTTTACAAATCATCATTCTTACACACTAGCCTTGACTGTTGCTCACTGAGCTGCTGTTCGACTGACATCCCATCAAATGAATACGCAGTTGCGAATAATGATGTGGGTCTTGCCCACTCGTCGCTAATAGGGTGCCTACGGGATGCAGCGTTCTCGGAATGCTATACACCAAATTCAAATAAATGACTTACTAGTTTTATTTGTGTAAAGCAGTTGACAACTCTTAACTTTGGAGATTTACAAATAGTAGTCGCAAACAATATAATTTAGAGTCATTGATACGTGAACTGTTCAGGCAAGTTGAGGCACGTCACTGATAACTAACGTCCACGATCCGGTGCCGATCTGAGGGGCCGACGCTAGCAGGAGCGTCGCGTATTTCCCTTCTTCGAGGTGTCTCTCTTGGCGCGGCACGGTCCAGTTGCGCGCACCATTGGCTCAGGTTTTCTCACCGCCTTCTCTGCTCTTGCGTTCCACATCTTCGTTCCGGCTCTTGTGGTTACGCCAAAACAAATGACTGCCGTCAGCTGTAGAATGGAATGACGACCATGAACATTTGTGCCGCACCGGGACTCGATCCCGGATTTCCCGCTTATGGCGATAAGCGGGAAATGCCGGTTCGAGTCTCAGTCCGGCACAAACGTTCATTGTCGTCATTCTATTCTACAGCTGACGGTAGTCATTATTCGCAATTGCGAATTCATTTGATGTGTTTAGTAACGGCTGTGGTCGCCGCAGTGCATCGTCGTCACAAGTACACCGGCACTGCAATATCGTACCTAGCTGACATCTGGCGAGTCAGCTCAGTGGTTGCACACCCAGGCGAGATTTAGTGACCTCAGTACCACAGCAGGTTGCCAGTGAGCACAAGTGGCCATTGCCTAGCGCTGAGTGGTTTCACCCTGGCTGCTGGAGTGCTGTCGGTCCCAATCCCCCACTTCGATTTCTGCGATGACAACAGGTGACCCAAATGCATTGCACCTGGTGTCGGTAATTGTATGGTCAGTTGATCTCCTCCCTAATGGCTGGTAGCTTTTAGCACCTGGAGGCATCTGAGTGCTGAACAGGAACATGGACCCCAAGATGCCCTGTTCCTGTCCTTCACGCTGAACTTCAGTGGTGGCAGCAATCTGTGATGTGTTGTCATACGATAGTCTCTTCATCAGTGGATGATAGGTGTAGAGTAGCATGAAGTTCATCTGATGAGGACCACCATCGACTAATTCCAAGACTGTGCTGGGGTATCTACGACAGAGATTCACCACAGTATCATAATCATGGAATCGAGTGCTATTATTGTGAATGCCTTTGAGTCCAATGATCAACACATTATGAGAGCTAGGCTATTTAAAGGGAGCTGGCGTGAGACTATGACGCAACGCTCGGTTCATAATGAGTGAATTTGTCCTCCTTATTTTGCTATATTCACTTAACAGGCAGTTGACTGTTGTCTCAATTCCTAGCTGTGCGCTCTTGTGAACGAGACAGAGTTTCTTGCAACACGTCTTACGAGCTACCGAATATGCGTGTGTCGCTTCCTTTGTCTTACTGTCGCACTCTCCTTTCTGCTGATTCGGCAGATAGTATCGCAATGTGGCGACGACCTGCCCCACTTGCGACATACTGGCTCGCTTCCTGCTTCTGCCTCTGTCTCTGGCATGACTTGAGTTTGGCTGTGGCAATGTGATTGAGTTTTAATAATTTTTTTTCTAATTTCTACCCCTTACTATTCTGTGCCGTAACAACTTTATTCATGCGAGCAAACGCTGCTCCATGCAAGTCGGTAGTCCGTTCACTTCGTTGTTCTGTTCAGTTGCTGTGTCGTAGCACCACTCACTCAGTTCACGAACGACTCATCTCTAGAACAAACGGGTCCAAAGGAACGGTTCACCAAGATGAACGGAACGAATTCTGAGGAACGGTCTTTCGTAGTTCACTTCGGTCGCAGCTTTCTACTTATAGTTCCCGGGAACGACAAACGGTCGGTCTCGTTCCCGAACGGCACGTCGGCCAGTCTCGTTCCAGCCTCTGTCCCGTTCCCGTCTGTCTCGTTCGGCCGGACTCGTCCTTCGCGTGGCCACTCGTCGCAGTTCCGCTGCCGACTGCTCATTGTTCAGTATCGAGTTTTGTTCGTTTCGTTCGCTTCGCACGCCCATTCTACTTCCGTTTCAAACATTTTTTAACTCTGAGCTTCTGGTTCTTTTCATATTCTATTCAACGTCCACGACCGGTAATTAAAATGAATTTTATAATTACGTAAATTACATAAAAATTACGTGGTATGTAATACACACATCTTTTCAGGTTACAAAACTGCGTATCAGCTTACTTCACTATTTCGATAAACAACAGAAGAAATACTTGCAAAAAGGCAAGATTTTTTTGTTATCACACGTACAAAGTACGTCGGCATGACACACACGAGTGGCCATTTTCCGTCCTTTTTTTTATCCATAGTAAAAGAGCATGTTCATTGTTATGGAAGGTAGACCGACTTACAGTCGAATGAAACTCGCGCTTCGTAATCGTGTGTATGGTGTTACATTTTGTAAAGAGAATATGATAACTTCTACCATATTATTTCAGTGGTACAGGGTCGCGCACGAAAAATCGGCCCCGAGTGCTAGACTACTCATTGTCGCTTACCACTCGTCATCTGTTGTTTCGAAATTTTTGCATTAGCTTATTTGTTATTTCTTCGCTGCCTAATTATTACATGTTTATCTATTCTGCTCGTAGCGGTCAACAAATCGTGTGTAATTGGCGAGCAGTCTGTACTCGGGGCCGGTTTTTCGTGCGCCACCTCATACTATTTCACTGCGATCAGCCACATAACGCTACAGGTTTTGCAGAATCACGAAAATTACAAGTGTGTGAGAATTCTGTTATGAATAAAAACTCTGTACTCCAGGGGGGAGACTAGTGCCCCCTCTTTGCGCCTTCCATCTTCGGTCACCTATGCTACTAATTTTCAATTTTTCATAAGAACCATATAACAAGCAAAATAAACGGCGAGCGAGTAAAAATGAACGGTTCTCCAAAAAACAGCGATCACCAGCGAACTAGTTCCCAAGGATGAACGAGTTTGCCCATCTCTACTCCGTTCCTCTCATCCGTTAAAATAGGCTTGGAGACCCCGGTGTGCGTTGTATTTCAGCTACGTCGCTACGTGACACTACAGAACCCGTTACTTCCCAGCAGTTTCCATTTACACGAATACCACGTCATCTAATTCTGTAAATGCGAACAACACCATTTCAGTGCGAGTGACCGACTGCACATTTCAATCTAGGGTCACAGCCCGCAGTGTTACTGACCTTTGCATCAGCACTGACAGTCAATAGAAGGTAGCAGACGTGGGTTCACTGATAGCATACTCGGAAAATGCTATGTGTCTACTCAAGAGATTGGTTGGAAGACATTTGTGCGACCCATGAATCATAACAAATGGAAGTGACAGGGGTTGGTGAATGTATGCAAGAAAGAAAAAAGGAAGATTTAGAATTTAACGCCTCATCGACAACGAGTTCATTTAGAGACGGAGCAGAAGCTCGGACTACTGAAGAATGGGTAAGGAAATCGGTCATGTCCTTTACAAAGGAAGCATCCCCGCATGTACCTGGTGCGATATAGGGAAATCACGGAAGAGCTGAAAGTGGATGGTGGGACGTGTATTTGAATCGTCGTCATCGCGAATATGAACGTACACAGTTGAGGGAAACATGAATGGTCACAGGTTTCCTTGAGCCACGGGAGAACGTCACGCAGATACTTCGAAAACGGCAGACCCCTGAATATGGATGAGAACTGTCTCACGAAAACCTAATTACAAAAACTAATTACAAAATTCAAGAAACTGTACTGAATTCGGAATCTAGCAATATAGTACAACCCAATACTGATGACGACAACCGAACGAAAACAATCGATTCAGTCGGATGTTGGAAAATAAACTATTCGTTGTAGTTTTGCTTATCGGCTCAATTATTTGTTCGTTGTTCTGAGTGAAACCAGTATATGAGAAGAACCGAAAAAACAGTCTGTTGTAGTATTACCTCTCGGCTGGATTATTATCCGTTTATTTCTGTCGAGTGAAACCAATCTATACAGTCCGTTGTAGCTTTACAGATTTACTAAATTCTTCACTCGTTCGTTTTAAGTGAAACTCTCTACATCTACATCAACACTCTTCAAGCCGTCTTGAGGAGTGTGGTGGAGGCTACTTCTTGTCCCTCTAACCGATACCCGCTCCCTGTTGCATTCGAGAATGGATCAGGGCAAGAATGATTACCGGTAAGCCTCCGCGTCAGCGCTAATTTCTCGAATTTGTTCGTTGTGGTCATTTCGCGAGACGTATGAGGAAGAAAGTAATAAACATACTGTAGTTCTTCTGTAGGTTGCGTGGGAATGGAAGAAACCGTATGACTCGATAAAAAGTAAGCCTCAAGATAAGTTCAATGCGATCTCGAAGGATGATTCATATTCTGAAACTTTATTAAAGAAATTCATACGAAATTAACGAATGATGAACAATATTTTTCGCAAAAAATATTTGTGGCCAGTTGCAGTATATGGTTAGAAGGAATTAATTACATCACCAAACGACTAAAAATAATTCTGCAGTATATGCTTTCTATATACTTCACCTCGGCGTTAATGAAAGAGTGTTATCGGAGATGATTGCAAACAGATGGGAGGAGGAGGAGGAGGAGGAGGAGGAAGAGGAGAGAGAGAGAGAGAGAGAGAGAGAGAGAGAGAGAGAGCTTCAATAAACTTAAATTACAAAGTAATTGTTGATTTTTTAATCATAAACTTATAATGTAACACCAGTTATCAAACCCTCAAAACCAACCAAATATAGATATTTAATGCCTGAAGTAGGAGAAGTTCGTGTTTAAATAAAAAAAAAACATAGATTTTGAACGAACGCGAAACGTTACGTACGCATTTAATGTCTTCTGAGTGAGCGCGCCAAATTTCAGTCAGTTCCGACAGATAGCGTAGCTGCAGGACAGTTTCAAAATGGCGTCTGTAGGTGATGTACGTTACAAGAACGTCCTGTCATTGAATTTCTTACTGCAGAGAAAGAAACTGTGGGGAATATTCAGAAACGCTGTCGACAGAAGTACAGTTAGTCGCTGGGCACGGAGGGTGAGGTCATCAGAAGGTGGTTCGGCGGAGCTCCACGATTTGCAGCGGTCGGGGAGATCATGCATAGCTTTCGCACCTGACACGTTGCAGCAAACTGATGTCATTCGCGAGGACAGACGCATTATGACTCGAGAAGACGATGAGGACGTGATTCACATAGTGATATCCGCGATTTTACTCCAAAAATAAGTTACAGTGAAGCCGTTAAAAATTCGTGTGTAAGTTGCAAAAGTGAATTATTAAAGTATAATGAGCGTATTGCTAGTTTACAATGTGTAATCAGCAGTCTAAGAATAGAAATCGACAGCCTGAAGTCCGAAAATATGGAACTGAAGTCGAAGCGAAACATGGATCCATTGCTTCAAGACAGACAGAAGGACAAAAACTTTCGCGAGAACATGTCTACATTGGTGCAAAATGACGCTGATAAATCATCAGAATGGAAGGTAGTACACAACAAGCGTCAAGCAATCGGCACTAAAAATTCGTGTACAGCAAATGTTTCGAGGTTCGAGAATGTAAACAATTTTGATGTACTTTGTTCTAGTAATAGTCTCACTGAAAGTGAAAACAATCGTAAGAAGAGTGCGCCGATAAACTATCGGAAAAAGGTTAGGTTTGATCTTCCAAAGCCACAACGTTCAGTTAACAGCAATGAAAGTGGCAGTGGTGTGATCCAGTCTGCTGTGAGTGAAACATCAACAAATCGTTTTCGCATTTTCGCTGATAGTCATGGTAGAGGCATGGCTGATATAGTGAAGAGCAGTTTTAATGCTGCCGATGTTTGTGGAATTGTGAAGCCAGGTGCTAAACTTCAAGAAGTTGTAGCGGGGTGTGATCCTGAAAAAGTAAAAAACGAGTGTGTGATCTTAATAGGTGGCTCAAACAACGTTGCCTGCAACGAAGGGAATGATGCCATACAGTCGCTCAGGAAGAAAATATCGGCGCTTCATCAGTCTAAGGTATTTGTTGTGAACATTCCAAAGAGACATGACTTAATTCCACAGTCCTGTGTAAATGAGGCTATCTCACAAACGAACTCTAAGTTAGCAAAGTTGTGTAAGCATTTTAAAAATACTTGTGTTGTAGATGTAAGCAGTTTTGGACGGGAATTATTTACAAGACACGGTATGCACCTGAACAGATCAGGAAAAAAAGCATTAGGTACCCTCTTAAAAACAAAAATATTGGAAGAAGTCCAAAAATGTACCCCAAAGTTGGAACCAATCGCACTTGAATGGCTCCAACCATCAAGTCAGACTCGGTTTCAAACTCAAATGTTTCAGGAAATTGTTAGTAATGAACATACTGTGTCTGTAGCTACCGATAATTTTTTAGGCAAAAGTTTAGATCTGTCTCTAATTCCAAAGAAATGACGATTTTTCACCAAAATGTGGGAGGACTTGGTAATAAAGTAAATGACATTACTGTTCTGTTAGAGGAACCACAAGGAATAAAAGATACTGATGTATTATGTTTTAGTGAACATCATGTGAAAGATATTGAAAGGTTACAGCTAAGTGATTACTGTCACGCAGCACATTACTCTAGAACCATCATAGAAAAAGGTGGAGTGGTAATTTATGTAAAAAACAACATATCTTACAATGCATTAGATTTAAAGAGCCATTGTATAGAGCAACAAATTGAAGTATGTGGTGTTGAGATTACTGTAAATGACTTCACGGCTGTAGTGTTAACACTGTATAGATCTCCATACTGTACTCAAAGTCCAAGAACTTGATAATTACTGGTGACTTTAATGTTGATTTCCTAAATGAGAGCAATAGTAAAGCTGATTTAGTACATTTAATGGAGTCTTATAATCTGATGGCAATAGTAGATTTCCCAACTAGGATTACTGTTAACAGTAAAAGTCTGATAGATAATATATTTATAGATAAGTCTAAATGCAATGAGATCACTGTACATCCAATCCTTGGCCTTTCTGATCATGGTGGTCAATTGCTTAGGCTCAATTACAGCAGTGTGTGCAACAGTTCCGAGCATTCTTGGAAATCTTTTAGGGTAATAAATGAACAGGGCCTTAAAAAATTCAATGATAGCCTAAAAGAGATAGACTGGAGCCGAGTTTATAGGGAAACAGATGTAAACAAAAAGTACAATTCATTTTTAAATGAATTCATGTCTGTATTTGAGTCCATCTTTCCCAAAAAAGTAGTTAGAAATAGTCATATAGGCAATGCCAAGAAGTCTTGGATCACTACAGGGATAATAACATATTGTAGAACAAAGAAGATGTTATACAGTTCTCTCAGGACTTGTAATGATCCAAAGAAACGACAACACTACAAACTTTACTGTAGCATTCTCAAGAAGGTTATAAATAAATCTAAAAGTATGTGCATAAAATCAGAAATTGAAAGCTCAGAAAATAAAATTAAAACTATATGGAATGTAATAAAGAGGGAAACTGGCAGGACAACAGGGAACATGTCTCAGGTAGAGATTAATACAGGGGACAGTATCATAAAGAAACCTGAGTTGGTTGCAGAAATATTTAATAACCACTTTTTGAGAGCAGCAGAGAAGTCAGGCTGTAATGGTTCTATGGAAGAATCATTGTCCCTCCTACAGAAAGCTATTAGCAACAGAATCCCACAGTTATCCTTACCTCCAGTTACTGTAAGCGAAGTCATAAGAGTAATTAGATCATTAAAAAATAAAAATTCTGCTGGTGTGGACAATATTTCTAGTAAAATACTGAAACACTGTTATAAATTTGTTAGTCCCGTCTTATGCAACATATACAATGCATCCCTACAAGATGGGATTGTCCCTGACAGACTTAAGTTGGCTGTAGTGATTCCTCTCTTTAAAAAAAGGGGATAAAAGCATTGTTACAAACTATCGCCCAATATCCCTATTAACTACCTTCTCGAAAATTCTAGAAAAACTCATGCACAGGAGGATTGTAGACCATCTCAACTTCCACAGTATCTTAAGCAAAAATCAGTTTGGTTTTCGTGCCGGTCTTTGTACTGAACAGGCAATATTCTCTTTCAGCAACCAAGTTTTGGAAGCCATTAACAAAAAAATGTCTCCAGTGGGTATTTTTTGTGATCTTACGAAAGCCTTTGACTGTGTAAACCACCAAATTCTTTGGAAAAAGGCAGAATACTATGGTTTAGGTGGTACTGTTGGCTTGTGGCTACAATCATATATACAGGATCGGAAGCAGACTGTAATGCTAAATGGCTCTTCTGGAGAACCTGCCTCGTCTGAATGGGGCACGATAACGTATGGTGTGCCTCAAGGCTCCGTTTTGGGCCCACTGCTTTTCCTCATCTTTATTAATGATCTTCCTCTTTGTTCTGAGACAAACAGCAAATTTACCCTGTTTGCCGATGATACCACAATTCTAATTGACGATTTGATTGATCATGATCTTGAAAAAACTACAAATACTGTTTTTAATGACATATTAAATTGGTTCTCCTCAAATGGTCGCTCGCTCAATGCAGATAAAACTCATTATATGAGGTTCCATACATCACAAAGTAATCCCGATGAAATTAACATAAAATGTAGAGATCAACCAATACAGAAAGTTGAAGACACAAAATTCCTGGGTGCTTACATAGACAGTAAATGTCATTGGTCAGTTCACATTCTTCATCTATGTAAAAAACTTAGCTCGGCAACATTTGCATTACGGGTAATTTCTTCAGTGGCTGAAGTTGACACTATTAAGGTTGCCTACTTTGGCTACTTCCACTCATTGATGTCATATGCTATCATATTCTGGGGGAACCAACCACTTGCAAAAAAAGTTTTCACCATCCAAAAAAAAGCAATCAGAATAATGTGTGGGGTCCATCAAAGACACTCTTGCAGGCACTTGTTTCGGAAGATAGGTATCCTAACAACTGCCTCACAGTATATTTTTTCCTTGCTGACCTTTGTGTGCAAAAATTATTCCATCTACCAAGACTACAGTAAATTCCATGGTTATAACACCAGAAACAAAAACAATCTACATTTAGAAATGAAACGTCTCACTCTGGTACAAAAAGGAGTTTACTACTCCAGCATTAAGCTGTTCAATGCTCTATCACTACATATCAAATGTGTTCATACAGAACTGCCAAAATTTAAACACGTTCTCAAAGATTACCTGACAGAGAAATCTTATTATACTGTGGATGAATACCTGAAAGAAAATGTATACCATCACTAAACTTATTGTGTCTAGAAGTAGTTCAATTGATTTTATTGTGCATTTGGGCATTAGCGCACTTTTTGTAACAACAGATTGGCTGTACATGTATTTACTCTTGTAGGCCTAATATCTGATTTAACTTTGTGCTCTTATCTTTAACCTTTATTTAAAACTCCTTTTTCTGTCAAATGGTAGTTATGTTATCTAGCTGACATTGTATCTGTTACTGTATTTATAGTATGTCTTACTTAAACTACGTACAATTTGCCATTGAATTGCCCTTGTATTTATTGTAAGTTTAAATTGAAACCTGTACAATTTGACACGTTCCATATCCTTGTGATTGACTCACTAACTGGATCTACGGAACAAGAAATAAATAAATAAATAAATAAAATGAAGTACTGGCTCCGCCACCAGGACAAGGACTGACAGGTCATACGTATCCTTGATTCGCTCTGGAGGAAGGCCATAGAACGGGATGGATATTACGAGGAAAAATAGGACGTGTAAATAAAACACCATTATTTGGTGTGTGTAATTGTCATTATGTTCAATAAAGAATTGTTGAAGAAAAACAATGCGGTGCATTATTTTCTGGGCAACCCTCGTACTTCATTTTTAGAAGAGTGCTCTCCAAAATTAGAAACGCTAGCTTTTTGTAAAAAGATCAGCAACCCCAGTCATGGTTCGTGTATAACCGAACAGTCTGCGGAGGTATGTAAGTGAAAGCGCTCCTACTCGGAGACTGAGACAGTCACGTAATTGCCAGGGACTAATTTCAGTCAGCTGTCTCACATTATTTGAAACCACTGAAAATGTGGAGAGGGAGTGAAAAAGTTCGTACAGCTGACGTGGCCGCTGAGGCTAGGACGAAGAAACAGTCGCCCGGCCAATGTGTTACTAAAACAAGTCTTCTGTACCATCACTGGCTGCCGTAGCGTCGCTAAGGCGAGGAATAGACTAGTTACGGCGCGCACGCATGCGTTTAAGCAGCCATTATTCCCGCGCTGTATATGCGCATGACGGAACATGAACGTAACACACACGCGGCGGTCATACCTACTGCCATATACTTTATAGTGTTTGCATAGTATCGATTTACAAACACCGTAGCGGCGCCAGTTGACGGACAACAGCTTCCCGTCAGCTCGTGGCGGCCTCTCCTTCGCTCAGGTTTCGGCGCTGCACTGTACCCCGCCGTCGGCAAGCGGACCGTGCTCTCCAACATCAACGTTGAGCGTCCCGAGTTCAACGTGCTGCTGAACACTCAGAAACGACGCGACTTGTGCATACGGTAAGTGTTGCCCCAACGTAGTATACACAATCTCAACGCGCTCCAGCGGCAGTTGTAGAATGTTCCTAGCTCGTAAATCACACTGTTTACGAAGTCGGCGCACGTAAAATTCCTACGTTAGATCTAGTGTAAAGCAAAATGGTTCAGGCCGGCCGTTGTGGCCGAGCGGTCCTAGGCGCTTCAGTCTGGAACCGCGCAACCGCTACGGTCGCAGGCTCGAATCCTGCCTCGGGCATGGATGTGTGTGATGTCCTTAGGTTAGTTAGGTTTAAGTAGTTCTAAGTTCTAGGGGACTGATGACCTCAGATGTTAAGTCCCATAGTGCTCAGAGCCATTTGAACCATTTTCAAACCTTAAACCTAACTAACCTAAGGACATCACACACATCCATGTCCGAGGCAGGATTCGAACCTGCGACCGTAGCGGTTGCGCGGTTCCAGACTGAAGCGCCTAGAATCGCTCGGCCACCCCGGCCTGCAAGCTGGTTTCAGATGTGGATACTACACAATATTCGCCTATTATAACTCGTTGCCGAACTTGTAGTATGTAATACAGGATATGTATATGCACTGTTTGTGATTCATAAATATCCACAAAATGTTTAATTCAGTATGAGCAAATGACGTTTCACCCACTTGAGAAACGAAGCACTGACTTAGCCGTCGATATATGAGTTTCAATTTCTTTTTCTTCTTAAGTAGGGCTTCAAGCAATTTCTTTCTTTCCGCTCTCCAAAACTGCCCTCGTCAGCGTTGGCTTCATCGCCATTAAAATAAAATGTCCTCACCTTTGTGATCTTTTTGTAACATCATTCTTTCTTAATGACAGACAATTACTGTGAACTGAACAAAGCAGTGAGGCACTAGATAGGCTTCCCACCAAGTTACTGATGCCTGTTAGGAAGTTCTTCCGTCCGCGACCTCGATTAGAGAAGCAGCGATAACAGATACCGAGATCTGCTCTCCTTCCCCCACAGCGGGCGCAAGCAACGCCCTAGCCTTGATGCCTCTGTGATCAAGGGCGAACCCTCCGAATAGCGGCAGAGGACACATCCCCGCCCATCCTATTCTCCTTAAGAAAAGAAGAAAAGCTACCGCACAGACAGACGTGCCATCGCATTACCAGTGTGACAAAAGCGAGAACATGTGACGGGTACTGACCAGCAGTGGGTATCGCCAGAGTCAAAACAGCTCAAAGCTATTTCTTCGTTCACCACGTAACGCATATGAGTTAGCGAAACCAGTGTAATGTGTTGGCAGTCACATCGCCTCAGCCCCTGGGAAACACAACAGAGGCAGTCTCTCCCAAATACTTTCCGAACAGTTGGCGTTAACGTCCTGTGTATGTCGATAGGTTTCAGTACGCCATTAAGCCTAGTTTACACGGTGACGCTAAATTGCCAAACTCGTTTCTTGAAACCAGTGGTACAAAACTAGTTTCGTAAGGCTACACGGCCATATCAGTGGACGCTTAAGTTTCGAAATTTTATAAGTACCTAAGAACCATTTTCGTCTCTCAAATGGAAGTCTTGGCAGTTACTTTGATAACGTAGCAAAACACACACAACAAACGCGTCTGAATTCATGACAGAGATTCCCGCTCGGGTGCTCAGCGACAGTATTTTGTAGGTTTACTCCGGAATCTACTTCAGCCACCTAAAATTGACTTCAGCTAAATTCAAGGATGTTAATCAAATTCAGAATGCTGTAAGGAAATGAGATACACTAATACACGGTGCATTATCGTCAGTATTGAAAGTGGAAAACGCGTAGCACTCTTTTTCGAAAGTCGAGACTTTTATTCCTCGGCCCAGTAGTATTCATATCACGTTCCAAAGTCTACGGTTGCCAAATTTGTTCCAGATGATTTTGGCGTTATCTATTGAGAAGTTTGTTGTATGTGATGTTTGGATATAAAATGTTTCGCTCTGTACATGGCATATTCTCTATCTCCACCGTTAGCTGCACATAGTGTTCTTTTGCTATCTTCTGCATTTGTGCAACTGTGCTTTCACTGAAGCCACTCTCTTCAAGATGGCTTCACATTGACATAACAATGCATTGATCGAATACGACGTGTCGAAACCCACCCTGAATTTTTTGATGCAGGAAGTTGTTCTTGTAATTGTTTCCATTATCGCCCCACAAGCATCTATGCATATTGCAACTGGCCAAAAATCAATAATTTTTTCAGCTCCGCACTCCATGTCGCGTTTATGATGTTATATTACAGACTTCCATCAATTAGAGTTTCAATTTGTTGACATGAGGTATTTTATAACAGTTCGTGTAGCACGTTTCTTATGATAAATTTGGATAATGTATATTTTACTAACAGTGAAATAGTTCCATCTTTATGCTCTGTAGTAGTCACAAAAATGTGAAGTGTTTACTGGATGATGGAAACAAACATTTCTCTTTCACCAGGCAGACCTGTTAAAACAAAAATCAATTAATTCTCTCACTTCACAATAATTACTAATTTTATTTAGACGGAATTCGGATGGGGTAAGAACTGGGCGTGGCCCTTGTTATTCTGTATATTGTGCGGCGTACCAGACATACTTGATCAATTCGCAAAACGTGGAGATGCAAACTGACAATGTACAAATGACTAAAATTTACCAATACTGTTCCGCTGATAGAGCTGAAATAACGAAGAACTACCGGAAATTATGTTGTCAGACAGTTTTCTATAAAGTGCGTTACACTATTCAATTTTTTTTTTCATCAAGAGGTTGAATTACACAGTTCCGGGTGGAACCCGAATTATATTAAGTCTTTTCGTTGTCCTCCTAAAGACAGGGGTGTCTTTATGTCCAGACCGAGAGTACAAGAAAACCAACGCATTATTTTCTGAAACTTGTAAGAAGACGTTTGGGTCCATAGCTAAGGAATGGCTCTTACAACTCTATAGTTTTTGCTGGTCTAATAAGACGGTACCTACAACATAGCTGAAGGCCAAGGCAGTAGCTATCCCACAGCCAGGTAGATCAAGAGATGGTGCCAAGAACTATCGTCCAGTATCGCTGTTGAGTTGCCCTTGCAAACTATATGAACGTCTTGTCTTGAATAAAATAGGACCACAACTAGAAAGTCAAATCATTCCACAACAAGCAGGTTTCAGACCCGGTAACTCTTGCACTGGCCAGGTCATCTGCCTAACACAATAAATGGGGGACGGTTTTGAGAAGGGAGAAAAAACTGGTGTGGTGTTTGTCGACTTATTAGCAGCATACACGATAAAACACAAAATCCTCCTGGGAAAAAATTTTCAAAATGACGGAAAACCACCATCTTACTGAAGTTGTGAGAACACTCATCTCCAACAGAAGATACTATGTGGAATTTCAAGAGCAAAGAAATCGCTGGAGGAACCAGAAGAATGGGCTCCGCCAGTGCGGACGGTATTTGCTTCGTGATACATTACCCGTGTTAAAATGGACCGTTTACCAATTGCGGAAAAGGTCGAAATCGTATTGATATATGGCTATTGTGATCAAAATGCCCAACGGGCGTGTGCTATGTATGCTGCTCGGTATCCTGGACGACATCATCCAAGTGTCCGGACCGTTCGCCGGATAGTTACGTTATTTAAGGAAACAGGAAGCGTTCAGCCACATGTGAAACGTCAACCACGACCTGCAGTAAATGATGATGCCCAAGTAGGTGTTTTAGATGCTGTCGCGGCTAATCCGCACATCAGTAGCAGACAAATTGCGCGAGAGTCGGAAATCTCAAAAACGTCGGTGTTGAGAATGCTATATCAACATCGATTGCATCCGTACCATATTTCTAAGCACCAGGAGTTGCATGGCGATGACTCTGAACGTCGTGTACAGTTCTGCCATGGGGCACAAAAGAAATTACGGGACGATGAGAGATTTTTTGGACGCATTCTGTTTAGCGACGAAGCGTCATTCACCAACAGTGGTAACGTAAACCGGCATAATATGCACTATTGGGCAACGGAAAAGCCACGATGGCTGCGACAAGTGGAACATCAGCGACCATGGCGGGTGAATGTATGGTGCGGCATTATGGGAGGAAGGATAATTGGCCCCCACTTTATCGATGGCAATCTAAATGGTGCAATGTATGCTGATTTCCTACGTAATGTTCTACCGATGTTACTACAAGATGTTTCACTGCATGTCGGAATGGCGATGTACTTCCAACATGATGGATGTCCGGCACATAGCTCGCGTGCGGTTGAAGCGGTATCGAAAAGCATATTTCATGACAGGTGGATTGGTTGTGGAAGCTCCATACCATGGCCCGCACGTTCAACGGATTTGACGTCCCCGGATTTCTTTCTGTGGGGAAAGTTGAAGGATATTTGCCATCGTGAACCACCGACAACGCCTGACAACATGCGTCAGCGCATTGTCAATGCATGTGCGAACATTACGGAAGGCGAACTACTCGCTGTTGAGAGGAATGTCGTTACACGTATTGCCATTGAGGTTGACGGACATCATTTTCAGCATTTATTGTATTAACGTGCTATTCATAGATAATCACGCTGTAACAGCATGCGTTCTCAGAAATGATAAGTTCACAAAGGTACATGTATCACATTGGAACAACCGAAATAAAATGTTCAAACGTACCTACGTTCTGTATTTTAATTTTAAAAAACCACCTGTTACCAACTGTTCGTCTAAAATTGTGAGCCATAGCGCCATCTGGCGGGCCAACCATAGCGCCATCCCCCTACAAGCTAGACAAGTTTCGTTCTTTGTAGTTTTTTCGTTTGACGCTTATTTCGTGAGATATTTGGCCCGGTCACTGTCAATGGACCACCCTGTATAGCCTATTAATTAATTACAGATGTAGCTCAGACATGATTAAATAAATAATATCACAGATTGTAGTTATCTTATAATTGGCTTGTTCACGGATTTATGCTTACTGGAACATCTTCCTTCTCCTATCATATACTTTCACTCTGCCAGATTTCGCTGTTATATTTGATCCTCCTGTAGATACAACAACAAATTTTTATCACTAAAAGTTTTCAAAGATCTCAGGAATTACCTTAAATGGAAAAGAATTATTTCTTCATTTAATGTGCATCACTGGAATGAGATAAACAAGATTTCTTTCTGTTACACTTATTTTAAAAGAAATAACAACCCACTTTCATGTTCAATAAATTTAGATTAATTTGTTAATGGTCTAATTGTATGTCAAAGTGAGGTGGGAGGTGGAGGGAGCGAATGTTCTCGAATTTGTTCGTGACTCAACCTATTCTGATTTCATTCCTTTAATCAAGGAATGTTAATAAAAGGAATGGATTAGCTCCTGACACACTGCAAGTCAAATGGAGAAAGCATTTTTCATTGTTTCCAGCCAATCTGCTACATAAAGCAGAGTGTATGTATGTGTGTATTTCCAGGATGAATTTCAACCAAATCTAGCACAGAAACGCCAGACTTCATGAGTGTCAGCACTGTTGTGTTGTAAACTCCTAGCTCTGGCAGGAGCAGGCATACAGGGAAAACATATTTTCCCAGTCCCTGGCATAGAGGCTATCATGAGAGGCAAATTGTGTGAAAACAGTATTGGCCTACCAGATCAACCAACTTTGCTGGGCAGCCTACATATCAGGGCCAAAAAACAGTTTTCTGGGCCCTAACATGTAGGCTGCCCTGCATTACAGGTGCATTGTGTTGAATTAGCATCGACCTGTTTTGCATGGCGGCCTGTACGTCAGGAACAGATAAATGATATTGAAGCTCCTGACGTGTAGCCTGCCCTGCATGACAGGCATGTTGTAGGTCTAGTATCAGTCTGCTTTACTGAACTGTGCCGGCCGGGGTGGCCGAGCGGTTCTAGGCGCTACAGTTTGGAACTGCGCGACCGCTACGGTCGCAGGTTCGAATCCTGCCTCGGGCATGGATGTGTGTGATGTCCTTAGGTTAGTTAGGTTTAAGTAGTTCTAAGTTCTAGGGGACTGATGACCTTAGAAGTTAAGTCCCGTAGTGCTCAGAGCCATTGGAACCATTTACTGAACTGTGTTGTAGGGGCTGCATGTGGTGACAAGCATGGCTGTGGGCAGGTTGAGATAGATAGAGGGGGGGGGGGGGATGGACAGAGTGAGGGGCAGGAGGAAATGGACAGACAGAGGTGAGGAGTGGGAGGTGCACATGGCAGGTGGAAGGTGAAGAGGGGTAGTGGGCAGGTAGAAAAGAAGAGGGGGAGGTGGAGATGGAATAGTGGAAAGGGAGGAAGATATGGTCGGAGGAAAGGGGGAGGAAGATGTGGTAAGATAGAGGTGGTGGAGGAAATGGACAAAGAGAGAGGGAGGAGGAGATTAAGGGACAGGCAGAGTGGGGAGGATGAGTTGGACAGACAGAGGAGGCAGAGGTGGACACAGAGAGGGGGAGGAGGAGGTGACATGTGTCGAACGCACATGTGGGCTGAACTGCGGGGAAATCGCTAATAAATAAATAAAAATAGCTTTGAGCCCACAGTATTTCAGTCAAAAACCCTTGTACGAAGTATTCTGATTTCTCCAGAATACTTTATCTACATTTCAGTTGATTCTGTACAGAGTTTGTTTTTTCCATCTCTTATCAGATAAGTCGTCATAACATTATAAAAGAAAAAGAAATGGTCAACGTATGAAATTTCGTGGGAGGTGTAGTTCTGCCTAAGAAAGTAAACTATATAACAAAATACGAAATTTTACAGCGCGTTTTCAGTTCTCTGTCCTTTCTCACATCGACTTAGCTTTAATTGTGGGGGAGTCGATGCCGATGGCATTTACTTCTGTGTGAATGACCGACACTTCAAAAGCATTTGTTCATACACTTTCTGCATACGCTATAGTGCTGCTGCCATTAAAATACCATATTTGTAGCAGCCTGGATGCAATGACATCCACATTTCTCTCATTACCATTCCTGCACAATGTTGGATCAGTGCTTCGCGCCTGGATTCCGGAACAAGGCGAGTGTCCAGTACGTCAAACGGGAATTAAGAGATCTCCGGCGCAGGGGGCAGAAGAAGTTGAGCAGCAGCAGGAGGCGTGGAAAGCTCGATCAAAACTGCATCGAATCGATTGCGGACGGCCATCATGGCATCTGGCACGCCGCTCCGCCACGGTGATTACCCACAGTGCTGCGCGCGCCACAAAAAAAAGCCGACGATGGCCCGGTGCGCCGTGGTACTGCGCACAGGTGAGACAGGGCTGGCGCGCATGCGCACAGCAGAGCGGATGCCCGGCCGTAATTGTAAAGACAAACAGTGGCCGGACAGCCGAGCAGCGCTGCGGCTTTTTGTCGACCGCGCCGCGGGTCGACGCGCCTCGCTATCCACTATCGATAATGACGCCCGTGGCGAGGTGCAGCCATCACAGGCGCGCCGCGGCTGTTACACTTTGCCGATAATTTAAAATAATCTCCTCGTGCTCCTTTTTTCCGCGCGCCGTGCTGATGGCGAGGCGAAACTTGTTTGCTTTTAACGGCGAACGAACGGTGAGATCCGCGTGCTCGATGCGCGCGCCGCTTCCTATCGTAATTTATTCGGGGCCCGACGGGACGCGACGAGACGTGGTGGGATGGTTTGAAGAGGAGAGGGAACTGCACGGCCCGGCACAGCGGGAATCGGCTTTCCTCTTTCGTGGTCGCTACCTACTGAGTACCCTGTGCTACTTCTGTACAAAGTGGAGCTCTATTAAGAAAACGACCGGAAACTCCTAAGGCAACAAGCTAGCGCAAAAGTGGTCTGCGTTTTCGATCATTTTTAGTTTGTTTTATACAGGCTTCGTGAAACTGTGTGTTCAGAACTAGAACGATACTGTAATTTGTCCTGCTTCACAAGAGAGGAGCCAGGTAATATATGTATGGACTCAATAACGGAAAAGACAATACTAAAATTACGACCAACTGCACGGAAACACGAGTGGACTTCTAAATGGAGGTTGCACGTTATTATTATGGTAGGTCAATTAAGTTTCAATGAACGCTGCACTACAATTCAGAGTGACACAGATACATGACACTGTTCTTCAACGCAGTCACGAAGATTCGGAAAAAAATGGTTGGAACGTTGTACCAACTGGTCAATTCTGTACGATGAAAATCCACACCATAATCACGGAGCAATTCGAGAACAGTTGTGTGAACGTCTCATAGCTGGAAAATGTCCCCTCCTCCCCCCAAGTCGGACGAAAAGATGGGAGTGACAAAGTGCAAGAGCTGGATTTTGCTGTTAGCATCAGCCACGTTTGTGCGGCCTTGATCAAGGTTTCCTTGCTACTCTCAAAAATGTATACCTAGGCATGTCTCTCCTCGCCATTTAAGATTTGTGAGGTGACAGAAAGAATAGGTAAATATGTACTTGAGAGCAAAATTGAACTGTCTGAAGGCTGAGTTTTTCCTGTAATGTTAATGTGGTAGGAGCCATATATGAGTCAATTATTGTTTGGACAACGTTTTTTGCCATCTTGGCAAAATGATGTAAATGTAATTTTTACGAAATTTAGAGGGACTGTTAAAGGACCTGTTAAATGTCTCATATTAAAGGAATTTGTGTGCTTATTCCAAAACTGGTGTTAGATTTTTGAATCTGTAATATTACCAAAGTTGTTTAGAATTTAATATTACGATTAAAATTTTATTTGCATTAATTCATGTTATGTGTGTGGGTTACAGTTGTATGTGTAAAGCATGATCGTTTTTTTTCTCTAACATTAGTTGAATGAACGTTACTTCTGAAAACAATCGTTTAATGTAATTACAGTATTGCTTCATATTTCATTACTACGTGACACAGTTTTACAATTAACCTAATGTGTATGTCTCCTATGAAATTAGAATGATCTGTGACTAGTATCGTTCGTCAGTTCAAGGTAGCAAAGTATGACGTGATGAATTAAACTGGTTTCAGCATTCGAAATGGAGCTTTCTTACAGGGATCTTAAAATACAATATCAGAAGGACTCTTACGATATCTACTGAATCAACAATGTTGTTATAAACATGTCTTATAAAATGAAAATGGAATATACGCAATGTCAATTTAGTTTAGGTTCTAAGAGCCTGTCGTTAGGTGTCTGCGATCGACTTTGTTCCAATAATCGATAGTACATTATGAAGCGACTGTGCGTTCTCATTTAGGCCAGGTGTGAGCAGAGCGCGCTACTGACCAGACGGAGGCGGCGGTGCCGAAGTAGTAGAGGAGCAGGAAGACGACGGCGCAGTTGGCGTTGGCCAGCCCGTCGCGCGTCATGAGCAGCGCGTGGGCGGCGCTGCAGGCGACGGCGCGCCGCCCCGCCGCCGCCCGCACCGCCCAGCCGACGGCGCACAGGTTGTGCGACAGCGCCAGGAAGGCGACGGCTGGCGGCGAGCGCGCCGACGCCGCCCCCGAGGAGCCGGCGCCGCCCCCGCCCTGCCGGCCGCGGCCGCCGCCCCCGCCGCCCACCAGCGTCAGCGCCGCCCCCAGCGACGCGGCGAAGCCCACCGCCGCCCAGCCGGTGGCCCACGCCTCGGCCAGCCGCTTCTCGGCCGCCGCCCACGCCACGTCCGCGTCGCACGCCGGCTGGCAGCGCGACGGCACGCCGGGAGGGCCCTGCAACACGACCGAGGGGTTTAGACATCACAGTGGCGGCTCACAAAGAGCGAACTACGGGAGATCTTGGAGCAGGACTTACACGAAAGACAATGATAAACTTTTAGTTAGAGTTAAATACACTACTCGCCATTAAAATTGCTACACCAAGAAGAAATGCAGATGATAAACGAGTATTCATTGGACAAATATATTATACTAGAACTGACATGTGATTACATTTTCACGCAATTTGGGTGCAGAGATCCTGAGTAATCAGTACCCCGAACAACCACCTCTGGCCGTAACAACGGCCTTGAAACGCCTGGGCATTGAGTCAAACAGAGCTTGGATGGCGTGTACAGGTACAGTTGCCCATGCAGCTTCAACACGATACCACAGTTCATCAAGAGCAGTGACTGGCGTATTGTAACGAGCCAGTTGCTCGGCCACCATTGACCAGACGTTTTGAATTGGTGAGAGATCTGGAGAATGTGCTGGGCAGGGCAGCAGTCGAACATTTTCTGTATCCAGAAAGGCCCGTACAGGACCTGCAACATGCGGTCGTACATTATCCTGCTCAAATGTAGGGTGTCGCAGGGATCAAATGAAGGATAGAGCCACGGGTCGTAACACATCTGAAAAGTAACGTCCACTGTTCTAAGTGCCGTCAATGTGAACAAGAGGTGATCGAGACGTGTAACCAATGGCACCCCATACCATCACGCCAGGTGATACGCCAGTATGGCGATGACGAATACACGCTTCCAATGTGCGTTCACCGCGATGTCGCCAAACACGGATGCGAACACCATGATGCTGTAAACAGAACCTGGATTCATCCGAATAAATGACGCTCTACCATTCGTATACCCAGGTTCGTCGTTGAGTACACCATCGCAGGCGCTCCTGTCTGTGATGCAGCGTCAAGGGTAACCGCAGGCATGGTCTCCGACCTGGTAGCCCATGCTGCTGCAAACATCGTCGAACTGTTCGTGCAGATGATTGTTGTCTTGCAAACGTCCCCATCTGTTGACTCAGGGATCGAGACGTGGCTGCACGATACATTACAGCCGTGCGGTTAAGATGCCTGTCATCTCGACTGCTAGGGATACGAGGCCGTTGGGATCCAGCACGCCGTTCCGTATTACCCTCATGAACCCATCGACTCCCTATTCTGCTAACAGTCATTGGATCTCGACCAACGCGAGCAGCAATGTCGCGATACGATAACCCGCAATCGCGATAGGCTACAATCCGACCTTTAACAAAGTCGGAAACGTGATGGGACGCATTTCTCCTCCTTACACGAGGCATCACAACAACGTTTCACCAGGCAACGCCGGTCAACTGCTGTTCGTGTATGAGAAATCGGTTGGAGACTTTCCTCATGTCAGCAGGCTGTAGGCGTCGCCACCGGCGCCAACCTTGTGTGAATGCTCTGAAAAGCTAATCATTTGCATATGACAGCATCTTCTTCCTGTCGGTTAAATTTCGCGTTTGTAGTACATCTTCATGGCGTAGCAATTTTAATGGCCAGTTGTGTATTTAATATGCTGTTTGTTTGCAGTCGTCCTACACACTGAAATCCCAGCGCCACAGCACCCTGGCACGCCACAGCAGGAGCCCAAACAAAACGGCGCAGTTCACTTATAAGGTGGTTTATCTTACCACAATCTACACTGAAGCGCCAAAGTAACTGGTATAGGTAGGCAGATTCAAATACAGAGATATGTGTAACAGGCAGAAGACGGCGCTACGGTTGTCAACGCCTATATTAGAAAACGAGTATTTGGCGCAGATGTTAGATTGACTGCTAGAATGGCAGGTTATCAAGCTTTAAGTGAGTTTGAACGCCGGCCGGTGTGGCCGAGCGGTTCTAGGCGCTTCAGTGTGGAACCGCGCGACCGCTACGGTCGCAGGTTCGAATCCTGCCTCGGGCATGGATGTGTGTGATGTCCTTAGGTTAGTTAGGTTTAAGTAGTTGTAAGTTCTAGGGGACTGTCTCCTCGGATATTAAGCCCCATAGTGCTCAGAGCCATTTGAACTGTTTGATTTGAGTTTGAACGTGGTGTTAGTCGGCGCACTAGCGATGGGACACAGGATCTCAGAGGTAGCGGTGAATTGGGAATTTACTCGTACGACCATATCTCGAGTGTACTATGAATATCAGGAACCCGGTAAAACATCAAATCTCCGACGTCGCTGCGGCTGGAAAAAGATCCTGCAAGAACGGGACCACGGAAACAACGACGACTGAAGAGAATCGTTCAGAAGTGCAATCCTTCCGCAAATTGCTGCACATTTCAATGCTGGGCCATCAAAAAGTTTCAGCGTGCGAACCATTCCACGAAACATCATCGATATGCGCTTTAGGAGCCGAAGACCCACTCGTGCACTCTTGATGACTCCACGACACAGAGGTTTACACCTCACCAGGGCCCGTCAACACCGACATTCGAGTGTTTATGACTGGAAACATGTTGCCTGGTCGGACGAGTCTGTTTTCAAATTGTGTCTAGCGGATGAACGTGTACCGGTATCGAGACAGCCTAATGAATCCATGGACGTTGCATGTCAGGAGGGGACTGTTCAAGCTGGTGGGGGCTCTGTACTGGAGTCGGAGGTATGCAGTTGGAGTAATATGGGACCCCTGATACGTCTAGATACGACTTTGACAGGTGACACGTACGGAAGCATCCTGTCTGATCACTTGCATCCATTAATGTCCATTGTGCATTCCGACAGACTTGGGCAATTCCAGCAGGACAATGCGACACCCTACACGTCCAGAATTGCTATAGCGTGGCTCCAGGAACACTCTTCTGAATTTAAACACTTCCCCTCTCCACGAAACTCCCCAGACATGAATATTATTGAGCATATCTTGAATGTATTACAACGTGCTTTTCATAAGCAATCTCCACCCACTCGTACTCTTACGGATTTATGGACAGCCATGCAGGATTCATGGCGTCAGCTTCCTTCTGGATGTTTCAGATGTTAGTCGAGTACATGCTACGTCGTGTCTTGCGGCACTTCTGCGTGCTCGCGGGGGGCCTACACGATATTACGCAGTTGTACCAGTTTCTTTGGCTCTTCAGTGTAGATTACTTCTTTAGCCGTCTGGATTAGCTTCACAAAAACGTAAAGAGCAAGCTGTTTGACGTAATGTTAATAAGACTGTCATTCGGCGTTTTACAACAGCGCCCTCTCTAGTACCCAACATTTCTCCTCTTTTCATTCTTCACACAAACATGGTTCGACACCTGTAAGTCATCTTCCGAAGATCTTATTTTATTTCTGTAAAATATGTCGACACATGTTTGTATAAGGAACAAAAAAACCGAAAAACATTGTCTTTTGGTTTCCTCGAAATACACAATTTAAAAAATAGAATAAAAAGGAACATCCTCTGACTCTATATATTTCTCAACTGATTTGCTCCATCTGTTTGTATGGATCCACCATCTCTAACTCAGAGATAAACACATTTTGCGTCGCAGAGGTCGATAGTATGCACAATGGATAGTCAAGCGCAGCGAGCGCTAAGTGAGTGTAGGTGACAGCAGTCCGGGCGTAGCCGTCGGTGAGTGCGCTTATCGCGGTTGTAATGGCGCGAAAAGTATCCCGTGATATATCGGATGAGAGTGCCCCACCGGCACCGCTTCACTCTCAGTAAAACATAACACCAAATCGTGACAAGTAGTGTTATTGACGAAAGTTCAAAAAAGTTTATGGAGCGTGAAAGTCCGCGTTCGCGTCAACCACGCCGGCCACACCTTGGTTTGCAATGAGGATTGTGTGTGCTAATTCTTGCTACAGCGTGTGACGACATATCAAAGTACTGACCCGTGTCGAGATTAACCGTAAATAGAAGTGTAAGACGAAAGTAGCGTCTGCCTCACATTGTCTCTAACCACAATATATCGCTCAAATAGTGTAAAATACTGCAAAAACCCCTCTCGATTGTGTTTGGCATTGTTGAGCAGCATCATTCTGAATGAAAACAGCTCACAAAACAGCTAAACCCGATCATCACTATTCTTTTAGGTAACGGTTACATAAAAATAGGAACTTGGCTGCTGTTCGGTATACAACCGACGAAATTTTATCGGCAGTGTTTCGTTTTCTGTCGCAGCAATTCATTAAGTCATTTGAAGCGCCCTATTCCGAATGTTTTCTGAAATGAGCATACTTAACGTACATTGTTATTTATTTCATGCACTACCCTATACATTGTCAGGTCTACACATGTACAACAGTCAGTAAACACTAATACACGCTGACCTCCAAGCATTCTCGTACACATCGCATTACACCTGTTGTGCAGTTCACAACAAATGTTCGAATATCCTACCGTTAATTTCAGAGCCGCCCCCCTATGAACCATGGACCTTGCCGTTGGTGGGGAGGCTTGGGTGCCTCAGCGATACAGATAGCCGTAGCGTAGGTGCAACTACAACGGAGGGGTATCTGTTGAGAGGCCAGACAAACGTGTGGTTCCTGAAGAGGGGCAGCAGCCTTTTCAGTAGTTGCAGGGGCTACAGTCTGGATGATTGACTGATCTGGACTTGTAACATTAACCAAAACGGCCTTGCTGTTCTGGTACTGCGAACGGCTGAAAGCAAGGGGAAACTACGGCCGTAATTTTTCCCGAGGGCATGCAGCATTACTGTACGGTTAAATGATGATGGCGTCCTCTTGGGTAAAATATTCCGGAGGTAAAATAGTCCCCCATTGGGATCTCCGGGCGGGGACTACTCAGGAGGACGTCGTTATCAGGAGAAAGAAAACTGGCGTTCTACGGATCGGAGCGTGGAATGTCAGATCCCTTAATCGAGCAGGTAGGTTAGAAAATTTAAAAAGGGAAATGGGTAGATTAAAGTTAGATATAATAGGAATTAGTGAAGTTCGGTGGCAGGAGGAACAAGACTTTTGGTCAGGCGAATACAGGGTTATAAATACAAAATCAAATAGGGGTAATGCAGGAGTCGAATTAATAATGAATTAAAAAAATAGGAGTGCGGGTAAGCTACTACAAACAGCATAGTGAACGCATTATTGTGGCCAAGATAGACACGAAGCCCACGCCTACTACAGTAGTACAAGTTTACATGCCAACTAGCTCTGCAGATGACGAAGAAATTTAAGAAATGTATGATGAGACAAAAGAAATTATTCAGATAGTGGAGGGAGACGAAAATTTAATAGTCATGGGTGACTGGAATTCGGTAGTAAGAAAAGGGAGAGAAGGAAACGTAGTAGATGAATACGTATTGGGGCTAAGAAATGAAAGAGGAAGCCGCCTGATAGAATTTTGCACAGAGCTTAACTTAATCATAGCTAACACTTGGTTCAAGAATCATAAAAGAAGGTTGTATACATGGAAGAAGCCTGGAGATACTGACAGGTTTCAGATAGATTATATAATGGTAAGACAGAGATTTAGGAACCAGGTTTTAAATTGTAAGACATTTCCAGGAGCAGATGTGGACTCTGACCACAATCTATTGGTTATGAACTGTAGGTTAAAACTGAAGAAACCGCAACAAGATGGGAATTTAAGGAGATGGGACCTGGATAAACTGAAAGAACCAGAGGTTGTACATAGTTTCAGGGAGAGCATAAGGGAACAATTTACAGGAATGGAGGAAAGAAATACAGTAGAAGAAGAATGGGTAGCTTTGAGAGATGAAGTAGTGAAGGCAGCAGAGGATCTGGTAGGTAAAAAGACAAGGGCTAGTAGAAATCCTTAGGTAACAGAAGAAATATTGAATTTAATTGATGAAAGGAGAAAATACAAAAATGCAGTAAATGAAGCAGGCAAAAAGGAATACAAACGTCTCAAAAATGAGATAGACAGGAAGTGCAAAATGGCTAAGCAGAGATGGCTAGAGGACAAATGCAAGGATGTAGAGGCTTATCTCACTAGGGGTAAGATAGATACTGCCTACAGGAAAATTAAAGAGACCTTTGGAGACAAGAGAACCACTTGTATGAATATCAAGAGCTCAGATGGAAACCCAGGTCTAAGCAAAGAAGGGAAAGCAGAAAGGTGGAAGGAGTATATAGAGGGTCTATACAAGGGCAATGTACTTAAGGACAATATTATGGAAATGGAAGAGGATGTGGATGAAGATGAAATGGGAGATACGATACTGCGTGAAGAGTTTGACAGAGCACTGAAAGACCTGAGTCGAAACAAGGTCCCGGGAGTAGTAATAATTCCAATCCCAAAGAAAGCAGGTGCTGAGAGATGTGAAAATTAGCGGACTATCAGTTTAATAAGTCATGGATGCAAGATACTAACGCGAATTCTTTACAGACGAATGGAAAAACTGGTAGGAGCCGACCTCGGGGAACATCAGTTTGGATTCCGTAGAAATGTTGGAACACGTGAGGCAATACTGACCCTACGACTTATCTTAGAAGCTAGATTAAGGAAAGGCAAACCTACGTTTCTAGCATTTGTAGACTTAGAGAAAGCTTTTGACAATGTTGACTGGAATACTCTCTTTCAAATTCAGAAGGTGGCAGGGGTAAAATACAGGGAGCGAAAGGCTATTTACAATTTGTACAGAAACCAGATGGCAGTTATAAGAGTCGAGGGGCATGAAAGGGAAGCAGTGGTTGGGAAGGGAGTGAGACAGGGTTGCAGCCTATCCCCGATGTTATTCAATCTGTATATTGAGCAAGCAGTGAAGGAAACAAAAGAAAAATTCGGAGTAGGTATTAAAATCCATGGAGAAGAAATAAAAACTTTGAGGTTCGCCGATGACATTGTAATTCTGTCAGAGACAGCAAAGGACTTCGAAGAGCAGTTGAACGGAATGGACAGTGTCTTGAAAGGAGGATATAAGATGAACATCAACAAAAGCAAAACGAGGATAATGGAATGTAGTCGAATTAAATCGGGTGATGCTGAGGGTATTAGATTAGGCCATGAGACGCTTAAATTAGTAAAGGAGTTTTGCTATTTGGGGAGCAAAATAACTGATGATGGTCGAAGTAGAGAGAATATAAAATGTAGATTGGCAACGGCAAGGAAAGCGTTTCTGAAGGAGAGACATTTGTTAACATCGAGTACAGATTTAAGTGTCAGGAAGTCCTTTCTGAAATTATTTGTATGGAGTGTAGCCATGTATGGAACTGAAACGTGAATGATAAATAGTTTGGACAAGAAGAGAATAGAAGCTTTCGAAATGTGGTGCTACAGAAGAATGCTGAAGATTAGATGGGTAGATCATATAACTAATGAGGAGGAATTGAATAGGATTGGGGAGAAGAGAAGTTTGTGGCACAACTTGACTAGAAGAAGGGATCGGTTGGTAGGACATGTTCTGAGGCATCAACGGATCACCAATTTAGTACTGGAGGGCAGCGTGGAGGGTAAAAATTGTAGAGGGAGACCAAGAGATGAATACACTAAACAGATTCAGAAGGATGTAGGTTGCAGTAGGTACTGGGAGATGAAGAAGCTTGCACAGGATGGAGTATCATGGAGAGCTGCATCAAACCAGTCTCAGGACTGAAGACCACAACAACAACAACAATTTCAGTGCGTTCGTGTGCTTGTGTGAGTGCCTGTGAAAGTTCTCTGATGGGGTCAGCAACGTCCATGATGCAACCAAGGAGTTCATCTCGCGTGTTCATCTTTCATATGTCGTAGTTTAATGGCACGAAGACACCCCTAGCAAAGAGGCTGAAAGCAACCAGCTATGTTTCGCCAGATAAAACGTCAAAGGGATTGAGTGGGCAAAACATATATCTGCGCACCATTAGCCCAAAAATAAACGTACATTTAATGTGTTCTACTTCGGAAACCATTCGGGAGTAGAATATAAGTCAATACGAAGTGTCTTGCTTAAACTGATCGTTCTTCTCATGTTCCGGAATACTGGCCATTTCTCCTGGAACACGCGGTATGTCACATTTCAGTAAGTGCTCCCTGGCCTGCACCTGTCTGCAGTCACATACATCTCGTCTTGTACATACCCTCTGTCATCATCTTCCTGGATCAGTCATTTCTTGCACCTTAGCAGTTGGGTCTGTAACAGGGACGTGATTGCTACGTTTGGATGTCTCCCATACTATCTTCCATTCCTCATTTGCGTCCAAATTCTCTGGCGCTTAATAAGTCTTCGATATAGATCACTTAAGTTTGAGGTGGTTTGTGGCTATGAGAACCTCACATTTTCAAATACTGTACGCCTTCATGATCTCCTGTATCACTTACAAAGGAAACTCTCCATCGTAACCTCCTCCCCCCCCCCCCCCCCTCAGATTTAGTGGTAACAGGGCCCAGTGCACAGCCCGACAAAAACTGAACACAGATCAAGCATTAAAACAGGAAGGTGTATTGAACAGTGAAAAAAAAGCAAAACAGAAACAGAACGGTTGAAGTACAAAAAGTGCAATAGAGAGAAGGCTAAAAGAGCAATGGCGTTGTAGTCAAGTGGTCACAGTGTTAGACTGTCAAGCGGGCGAGCGGTGTTCAAACCTCCCTTTTGCGGAAAACTATTTTTCTTTTTCGCCGCCTGATGTCACCAAATTTGTGTCTGTGTCGTGGTGTAACCGTCCGTTTGCAACAGCGAGGTGTAAGGAAGGGACCTATAATGACAGTTGATTCTGCACAACTACTCTATTAGCAGCCGAAAGAAAGTGGGTTTCGAATGGGTACAGCAAATGTATGATATCAAGGCGACAAGTCAACCGAATTCTGCACCGTAAAACACGTCTGGTGTGTCGTACACTGTATTTGTGACAGTATGTGTGTCGTATGATAGGAATCTCTTACCAAAGCACCTAATTGTACGCCTGGTGAGTGAGTGGGATATGCCTTCTTGCCCGATTTAGGTGTTCGTATGAAAGTGAATGTGTTTAGTCCCAAAGAAATAATGTAAACATACTAGTTTGTCACACAACCTGCAACAAATAAACGCAACAGTTTTACAGCCACACAGTTTCTGTGTGCTGTCTCAAAATATGTTTTTAACGTTTTTGAAGTCTCGATTCTAGAATTCCTTTGTTGTAACATAGTTCACACCCGTTTTTTTTTTTTTTTTCATTTCTGTGAGACGTCTATGTGCTGTCTCGCCTGCTCTCACTATTTATGACGTTTACTTGCGATGGTAACGTATTCTTACCAAGTGACTTACATTCTATAACCAGTATATAGTATGACAACTGCCAAGACTACAGAAAGAGGACAAACGTTTCAATGACCAAACGAAGAGTTCGTAGTGTTGTGGAAAATCTACATGGCACGAGGGAATTTCGTACTCAGCTCGCCTGCTCCATAGTCCAACACCGTACCCACTTAACCACGACGCCATGGCTATTCATTTGCGCACAATATTACACGTTTCGACCGTTCACAGTTTTTATTTTACTTCTTTTTTTTTTCACGGTTCAGTACACCTTCTTCCTGCTTTCATCTTGATCTGTGTTCAGTTTTTGACGGGCTACCCAATGGGCTATCTTAGCACTAAATCTGAGGGTGCTGTGATGCGGAGTTTCGTCTGTTAGTTGCCAGTAAGCCTTCAAAAAGTCAGATATGCAGTGCAGGTTAAGCGCTGCTACCAACGTGTGTCTAATTTAGTTGGTGTTGAGTGTAGTAGCTGAAGCCACCTGTTGCCTCAGGAACGACAGCCACGACGATGAGATGTAGCGATCTTGATCGATGACAAAGGTGTCACTGGAAGAATGGCGTGAGTAATGACGTGTTCGGTGGGAGCTTTGCGACTGTCTGATGCGCAACGACACCGGGCAGAACGATTGAGGAGAGGGCTGCTGCGGTGATGGATGGCGGCTGTCCGTCGCGACAGGGCGCATCTGTCGGCCCGGTGTGTGGCTGCAGACTCCCGCGTGGGAGCGGACGGACCTGCTCCCGGCTGACAAACGACCAGCAGAGCTGAGCGAAGGCAAGCATCGCGGCTCCAGCGGGTGGGGACAGTGAAGAGGGGAACGAGACAGAGCCGCGTGGCGGGCAGCCTAGGCCGCAGGGGCCGGCTCTCGGCACGGTAGCACGGCGGTGTGTGGTTGCAACAATGTTGCTGTCAGTATTGCTGCAATGAGGCTGCAACGCGCAGCAATATTTCTATGTGGCCAGGCAGTACTTCTGATGGAATAGGCGGTTTCAGGTGCGAGGGGCGTTCAATAAGTAATGCAACACATTTTTTTCTGATAGCAGGTTAGTTTTATTCAGGATTCCAAGATCTATATTATTCTTCACTCTTTGCGACACAAAATCCTGTTTTTCAACATAATCTCCGTTCAATGCGACGGATTTATGCCACCTTTCTGGGAGGGCTTGTATGCTCGGTGCTGGTCTACGTCAGAGCCATCGCGTTGCTGCTACAATGACCTCCCCATCATCCGCGAAAGAACTTGCCCCCCTTCTAACAGCCGTGTACCGCAAGTCTCTAGAGGAACGGAAGGTTCCAAATGATTGGAAAAGAGCACAGGTAGTTCCAGTTTTCAAGAAGGGTCGTCGAGCAGACGCGCAAAACTATAGGCCTTTATCTCTGACATCGATCTGTTGTAGAATTTAAGAACATGTTTTTTGCTCTCGTATCATGTCATTTCTGGAAACCCAGAATCTACTCTGTAGGAATCAACATGGATTCCGGAAACAGCGACCGTGAGAGACCCAACTCGCTTTATTTGTTCATGAGACCCAGAAAATATTAGATACAGGCTCCCAGGTAGATGCCATTTTCCTTGACTTCCGGAAGGCGTTCGATACAGTTCCGCACTGTCGCCTGATAAACAATGTAAGAGCCTACGTAATATCAGACCAGCTGTGTGGCTGGATTGAGGAGTTTTTAGCAAACAGAACACAGCATGTTGTTCTCAATGGAGAGACGTCTACAGACGTTAAAGTAACCTCCGGCGTGCCACAGGGGAGTGTTATGGGACCATTACTTTTCACAGTATATATAAATGACCGAGTAGATAAGGTCGGAAGATCGATGCGGCTTTTCGCGGATGATGCTGTAGTATACAGAGAAGTTGCAGCATTAGAAAATTGCAGCGAAATGCAGGAAGATCTGCAGCGGATAGGCACTTGGTGCAGGGAGTGGCAACTGACCCTTAACATAGACAAATGTAATGTATTGCGAATACATAGAAAGAAAAACCCTTTATTGTATGATTATATGATAGCGGAACAAACACTGGTAGTACGTACTTCTGTAAAATATCTGGGAGTATGCGTACGGAACGATTTGAAGTGAAATGATCATATAAAATTAATTGTTGGTAAGGCGGGTGCCAGGTTGAGATTCATTGGGAGAGTCCCTAGAAAATGTAGTCCATCAACAATAAGGTGGCTTACAAAACACTCGTTCGACCTGTACTTCAGTATTGCTCATCAGTGTGGGATCCGCACCAGATCGGGTTGACGGAGGAGATAGAGAAGATCCAAAGAAGAGCGGCGCGTTTCGTCACAGGGTTATTTGGTAACCGTGATAGCGTTACGGAGATGTTTAATAAACTCAAGTGGCAGACTCTGCAAGAGAGGCGCTCTGCATCGCGGTGTAGCTTGCTGTCCAGGTTTCGAGAGGGTGCGTTTCTGGATGAGGTATTGGATATATTGCTTACCCCTACTTATACCTCCCGAGGAGATCACGAATGTAAAATTAGAGAGATTCGAGCGCGCACGGAGGCTTTCCTGTAGTCGTTGTTCCCGCGAATCATACGCGACTGGAACAGGAAAGGGAGGTAATGACAGTGGCACGTAAAGTGCCCTCCGCCACACACCGTTGGGTGGCTTGCGGAGCATAAATGTAGTTGTAGATCCTGCAGAGTGCATCCTTCGTTGGGCCAAACTGATGGAAATCGGAAGCTGCGAGATACGGCCGGGCTGTAGGGCGGGTGAGGAAGAATAGTCCATTGAAGTTTTGTGAGCTCCTCTCGGATGCGTAGACTTGTGTGAGGCCATGCGCTGTCATGGAGAAGAAGTTCGTTTGCATTTTTGTGGCGACGAGCACGCTGAAGACGTCCCTTCGATTTCCTGAGGGTAGCACAATACACTTCAGAGCTGGCCGTTGCATCGTGACGGAGGACATCAAACAGAATGACCCCTTAAAGAGTACCAGAAGACCGTCGCCATGGCTTTAACGGCTGAGGGCGCAGCTTTGAACTTTTTCTTCGGAGGAGAGATGGTGTGGCGCCACTCCAACGATTGCCGTTTCCGGTTCGAAGTGATGAACCTTTATTTAACAACCTGCGACGTTGTTCGACATTAAATTGTCACGATCAGCTTCGTAACGCGCAAGCAAATTCCGCACACATCGTCCTTCGTTGCTCTTTACGGTCTTCTGTTAGGTGGCGAGGAACCCGGTGGGGCCGGCCGGTGTGGCCGTGCGGTTCTAAGCTTTTCAGTCTGGAACCGCTTGACCACTACGGTCGCAGGTTCGAATCCTGCCTCGGGCATGGATGTGTGTGATGTCCTTCGGTTAGTTAGGTTTAAGTAGTTCTACGTTCTAGGGGACTGATGACCTCAGATGTTAAGTCCCATAGTGCTCAGAACCATTTGAACCCAGTGAGGGCACACCTGTGGACAAGTGTGCCAGCACTACCAACAGAGACGTCCAGTTGAGAAACGAGGTGCTTCGATTGTGATCCGGCAATTACCTCGAATGAGAGTGTCGCCACGTTCCAAAATTGCAGGAGTCACGTCTATGTGCGGCATGACGGGCTGCAGGAGTTCGGACAGGTCTCCGCGACATTGTTGCGATGACACAGGTCTCGCCCAACGACTCACCGTGCATTTGTTCACTGCCAGGTCTCCGTAAACATTCTGCAAACGTCTATGAATATCTGCGAGGCTCTGGTTTTCCGCCAAATGAATCTCCATGCAGCTTTCTGCTTGAAACGCATTTCAGTTACAGACGCCATTTTGAAGATTACGTATAGCGTCGCCAGCTATCGGAACTTCATGAAGCTATAGGGACTGAAGCGAGAATATTTCGAAATTTTTTGACCGAAATTGTCCGAGAAAAAAATACAAGGGTTGGAACTTAAATAGTGTCAACTATTTATTCACAACCGATACAAAAGAGTTACTGTCCTTCAGAGTAGTCACTAGCGTTGTGTAGAACCCGTTGTCAGCGATGTGAAGGGCGTAGTATACCGTTAGCATGTTCTGTTCATGGTGCGAATGCAGCGGTCTGCTGCCTGTCTAATCTCTGGAACAGTTCTGAAGCGAATGCCACGGAGTGGTTCCTTCATCTCTGGTATCAAATCAAAATCACAAGGACTTAAGTCCGGGGAGTATGGTGGATGGTACAGTACTTCCCAGTCCCATTGACCAAATAGTGTACCCACAGCTTGCGCTGTATGCGCCCGCGCACTGTCGTGCAAAATGATGGGTGGGTTGCGCAGAAAGTGTCGCCGATTCTTTCGCAAAGCTGGTCGCAGGTGATGCTCCAAAAACGAACAGTAATCCGACTTAAGTCCTTGTGACTTTGATTTGATTCAGAAGATGAGGGAACCACTTCGTGGCATTCGCTTCAGAACTGTTCCAGAGATTCGACAGGCAGTAGACCGCTCCATTCGCACCATCAACAGAACAGGCTCTGCTAACGGTACACTATGCCTTCCACATCGCTGGCAACGAGTTCTACACAATGCTGGTGACTACTGTGAAGGACAATAACAGGGCAAACATGTAACTCTTCTGTATCGGTTGTGAATAAATAGTTGCCACTATTTAAGTTCTGGGCACTTCAGTCCAGAACCGCACTGCTGCTACGGTCGCAGGTTCGAATCCTGCCTAGGGCATGGATGTGTGTGATGTCCTTAGGTTAGTTAAGTTTAAGCAGTTCTAAGTCTAGGGGACTGATGACCTCATATATTAAGTCCCATAGTGCTTAGAGCCATTTGAACCATTTCTATTTAAGTTCCAACGCTCGTATGTTGCATTACTTATCGAACGCCCCTCAAATTTGCCAAGTTATGGCCACTGTGCTGCTGACTGTCCATCAGGGTGGAGAATATTTCGTACTGCCTCTGTGCTAGTTTTTGTAAATGCTTCCTTCTCAGTCTCGCCCTAGCTTCATCTTTCTCACGTCGACAGCACTACAGTGCTGAGCTGCGAAACAATATTATTTCGCTTGAGTTCGTATGCTGCCACGTGAACGTTTGAGCACTCCATTTGTTTGTTGCCTACAAGAATGTAGAAATGGCTAATAAATTTGATACGTACATCTACGGTCAGAGCTCCAGAAGATGGAAATGTGTATACAGGATGATTCCGTGACGATGCTTCAAACTTTCAGGGTTGATGGAGAAGGGTTAATGTATCAATTTGAGGTAAGTGGCTCTGGTCCGGAAACGATCAAGTCCAAAGTTATAAGCGAAAATCTTTCTGATGCTTCTGACAGTGGACCTCTTCTACTGCAAGCTCTTTGCTGTACATATTTTGGGTGGATGTAGTGTGGATCAAAAAAAGAGGACTGTCCAGTAAACATGGGCTCTAAACCACGAGGGCTATTAATTTATTAAGATGTGATCTGCCGCGAAATGAAAATCACAGTGAAAAGCCGACGAAGCATTGCACAGATGTATTGGGCATTGTCTCCAGTAAGCCCGTCGATCGCATCACGTCGCTGTTTTAAGTTCTGAGCGCACCGCGAGGACATAAAGATACCTCGAGAATAATGTCCCCCGCCACTTATGCGTGCCTACTAGGAGATGTCGCCTGATGTCATGCAGCCAGGTTAACGTAACATAAGTGTTGTGCGTTTCCTTCTTCATGACAGTTCTCGCCCACACACTGCATGAGCAATGAAGACGCTCTGCAGTGCTTTAGATGGGAAGTGTTTGATCACCTTCAGTACAGTCCGGAGTCTATCTCTGCTCACGTGAACTTCTGGCTATAAAGACAACATTTCGTCACAGACAATGAGCTGCAGACCAGCGTAGAGAACTGGCGAAAAGCGCAGGTCTTCTGTGACGCGGTTATTGCAAAGCTGTACGATACTACGACACATGTCTTCGTCGGGGTGGCAACTATGTACAGAAGTAGCTGGGAGATGTAGCTAAGTGCTGCAAGTAAAACATTTTTGATTTTCGCTGATTCCATTTCCCGACCGATTGGATTGTAACAAACGAATAACCTTCGTACATACCTCAAGAGCTATGAGCACTTGTTCAGTAGAAGAAGTGTATTTTGACACTCGCAAAGATGATTGGTTGGTCGATTTGGGGAAGGGGACCAAACAGCGAGGTCATCAGTCCCGCCGGCCGGAATGGCCGAGTGGTTCTAGGGGCTACAGTCTGAAGCCGAGCGACCGCTACGGTCGCAGGTTCGAATCCTGTCTCGGGCATGGACGTGCGTGATGTCCTTAGGTTAGTTAGGTTTAATTACTTCTAAGTTCTAGGCGACTGATGACCTCAGAAGTGCTCAGAGCCATTTGAACCATTTTTCATCAGTCCCACAGGATTAGGGAAGGATGGAGAAGGAAGTCGAGTGTGCCCTTTCAAAAGGAACCATCCCGTCATTTGCCTGAAGCGATTTAGGTAAATCACAGAAAACCGAAATCAGGATGGCCGGACCCGGGTGTGAACGTTGTCCTCCCGAATGCGAGTCCAGTGTGCTAACCACTGCGCCACCTCGCTCGGTTCCGCTCATAGCTCTCATGACATGCATTTTAGAGTCCACCCTTATCAGACAATTTTTCTTGTTATGGCCAATACTACCTCCTCCCCGCATATGGAAAGTAAGCTTGCGGTAGAAGACGTCCACTGTCAGAGGCATCAAAACTAGATCGTTTCCGGACCGTCGTCTTTTACTTCTCCATCACCTCTGAAAGTTTCTAACATTGGCCGGCCGGTGTGGCCGAGAGGTTCTAGGCGCTTCAGTCTGGAACCGCGCGACCGCTACGGTGGCAGGCTCGAATCCTGCCTCGGGCATGGATGTGTGTGATGTCCTTAGTTTAGTTAGGTTTAAGTAGTTCTAAGTTCTTGGGGACTGATGACCTCAGATGTTAAGTCCCATAGTGCTCACAGCCATTTGAACTATTTGAATTTGTAACATTATCATGGAATCACCCTGCATACAAAGCAGCAATCTGAAGAAGGACATTCTCGCTGCTACAGTCCTAACGGTGTCATAATGCTTTGGCTCGTCAGTTTAAACTTTGCAAGAAACGGCTGACAAAAAATAAAAACACCACACGACTTAAGTCCTTAGTGCAATGCAGCAAGCGAATTTCCCTATCAATTCTTCCCGTTTATTTCTTTCCACGTGCTGGCTCTACAGTAATTTGCACCGACAATGCTTTGGCGTGAGTGGACAAAATGAGTTGTAGGTACTTTGGAATTTACAGCTTTATCACGCGTCATCGCGAGTGACGTGTTCTTGAGGAGATGTTTAGCTCTCGAAGTGGTTAGCTGTGGAGTGCGTTCCGACTCGAGCAGCTCTCGAGCGCCAGGCAAACGATAAGTGGAGACGAGGGCTGGCTGAGTGTGCGTTATCTGGAGTGGGAGGGGGAGAGAGAGCATCACACGGAACGCGGAGACGCGGCCAGCGCGGCGGAAGTTGCAGCCGGGCTGCCACGCGGAGATCCGGGAGCACCACAATGACGTGCCACACTAGCTCGGACTGTGGCGTCGCGGAATATGCCGCCTCTGTCAGCTGGAAAACACCCAGCGCTCGCACACTGGCACCACCGTACGCTGTTGCAGTCGGGAAAAGTATTCGACAGCACGCCTTGTAATCTGGTACAGCGGCAGCCAGACTGTGGCTTTTTGCCAGTTTGTCACGGTCATTTCGGCAAATGCTGGTCCCGTTCCCGATCTGCGGCTCACAAAATATGATACCCAAGCAGTTAAAACACGTTGTTGTGCTCTTCAGCCGAGAGACTGGTTCGATGCAGCTCTCCATGCTACTCTACCCCGTGCAAGCCTCTTCATCTTAGAATAACTACTGCAACTTACATCCTTCTGAATCTGCTTTGTGTCTTCATCTCTTGGTCTCCCTCTACGATTTTAACCCTCCACGCTTCCTTCCAGTAGCAAATTGGTGATACCTTGATGCCTCAGAACGTGTCCTACCAGCCGATCTCTTTTTCTTGTCAAGTTGTGCTACAAATTCCTCTTCTCCCCAATTCTGTTCAGTACCTCCTCCTTAGCTACGTGATCTACCCATCTAATCTTCAGCATTCTTCCGTAGCACCACATTTCGAAACCTTCTATTCTCTTCTTGTCTACACTTTTTATCGTCCATGGTTCGCTTCCATACATGTTTACACTCCATACAAATACTTTCAGAACGGACTTCCTGACACTTAAATCTATATTCGATGTTAACAAATTTCTCTTCGTCAGCCAGTCTACATTTTATATCCTCTCTACTCCGCCCATTATCAGTTATTTTTCTCTCCAAATAACAAAACTCATTTACTACATTAAGTGTCTCATATCCTAATCGAATATCCTCAGCATCACCTCATTAACTCGACTACATTCCATTATCGTCCTTTTGCTTTTGTTGATGTTCATCTTATATTCTCCTTTCAAGACACGATAACACAGAAAAATGAAAACACTCGCAGACAGATAATGCACACGAGTTTCTTTCGTAAAGGGAACTGAAGACTGTCCCGTCAGGAAATCCATACGGCCACAAAGATAAAATAATTTTGCCAAATCATGAAGTTAGCGGGCTCGAATGGCGGAATAACTGCCAGTAAAGAGGATCAAAAGTACGTAATTCTACAAATTATAACTTGTAGAAAGCTTCCTCTACCTGTACTAGTATGTAAAACTGATGTTTGTGCACCTGTCTACAAGTAACTCGGATATGCATTTATTTCTAACAACTAACACCTACCCAGGGAAAGTAAATTCTGTCCGGTTTGTTATGGCAGTACACCCAAGTTGTTGAGAAATACCCACAGTACAAAGTTAGTGAAAGAATAGATAGTCGTTCAAAATACGAACAATTTTCTTAGAGTACAGGGATTCAGCATAGACAGTAAATCGAATTCTGACACATTATTTAAAGAAGAAAAAATTTTTTATTGCTGTAGGTCCCTCACTACTCGACTGTTGAACAAGAGCACAAACGGCTGGACGTCACTGCCTTTCTCAAAGAATCTACATTGGAAGTGGAGCATTCTTTCACTAACAAGGGGAGGCTGCCAATTGTGAAATTCAGATTCGATTCATACTGCACATAATAAAAACTCATGGCCAGGGGTGTAATGTGGCAAAGCACCAAGACGCACTTCTCAGCCGTTGTCGAGAAAATCGACAGTTAAAAGAAACCGCTGCGGTGAAATACTCTCTACGATTGATAACTTCCTAGAGTGTCGTGACGCAGCGGTAAGCGCTCGGGTTCGTAATCCGAAGGTCGCCGGATGGAATCCCACGCCATGCAACTTTTTTAATTACTTTTTTTGTAATATATATATATATATATATATATATATATATATATATATATATATATATATATATATATCTCAGTCGCAAGTTGCTGAAAGTCGTTTGTCGTGGAAAAATAATACTTGAAATAAAACACAATATCACAAATAATATTCAAGTGGATACAATTTATTGAAAAGTTCGGTATACACTCGCACATAATTAACAATTAGTGACAAGAAGTAGCTGGAGTACCGCACCAACCAGAGTGAACATGGAAAGCAGAAAACAGCACGACATCCAGCACATCTGATAAACGATGCGTTTCTACAAGAACAATTGTTTTTTAAATTATCTGTTGGGAAACACATATGATTGACATTCTGAAAAACTGCTCTATCGTTCGTCAGGTTTGATGGATACCACGCGTATCGTATAATATCGGCAAAAATCGGAGAAGACAATTGGTGGTGGACGATGGACTGGATTTTTATACAATCGTCTCTGGAGTTGATGTCACGGTTTCACTCGATTAAAAATTCTATTCTAATTTGAACGTTTGACTTACACTATACGTATTCGTTTCGGAGTATCGTTTCTACGTCTTCCGTTAACTATACGTGGTAAACATTATGAAGACGATTAATAACATTTGTGAAATACAACTTTGTTTGCGGAAAACATAATGATGTTCGAAGTCGCCAGTTTTTCCACGACAAACGACTTTCAACAACTTATTATATGCATAATTGTTGCAACTGCTTGCCGGGAATTTTATATATATATATATATATATATATATATATATATATATATATATATATGTGTGTGTGTGTGTGTGTGTGTGTGTGTGTGTGTGTGTGTATATATATATATATATATATATATATATATATATATATATATTTGAATTACAAAAAACAAATACTAAAAAAAAAACGTTCCATGGCGCGAGATTCGATCCGGCGACCTTCGGATTACGAACCCGAGCGCTTACCGCTGCGCCACGACGCTGTAGAAAATTAATAATCGTAGAGAGTATTTCACCGCAACGGTTTCTTTTAACTGTCGATTTTCTCGACAACGGCTGAGAAGTGCATCTTGGTGCTTTGCCACATTACACCTGTGGCCATGAGCTTTTATTATGCGCAGTATGGATCGAATCCGAATTTCACAATTGGCGACCTCCCCTTGTAAGTCGGGTACACTTTTCTGAACAGGAGCTCAACTCATTGTAAGACTGTCAGAGTTATTCTTCCGCACGAAAAAAAAAAAAAAATATCCATCTAGTTCAGTCAGGGATGAAACAAGTGATGCCGCGCGGGGTAGCCCTGGCGGTTTGAGGCGCCTTGCCATCGTCCGTGCGGCTCCCCCGTCGGAGGTTCGAGTCCTCCTCGGGCATAGGTGTGTGTGTGTGTGTTGTCCTTAGTGTAGGTTAGTTTAAGTTAGATTAAGTAGTGCCTAAGATTAGGGACCGATGACCTCAGCACTTAGGTCCCATAAGACATAAGATCTTACCACAAATCTCAAAAAAAAAAAAAGGATAATCTTTCCATTCAATCTTCATAGAATCATCGGGACACAAATCCACGTGGTATCACCGTAGTTTATTATTGTGACTGCGTATAAAAAATTGAAGAAATTTGACAGAAAGTACTGTTACTCCGCGCTGGTCCACCCATCCACCATGGCATGGCTCGCCCGCTCACAGGTAAATTAGTAAACGAAAAGTTGCGAGATTGTCTTTGGGAAGTTTTCCCTAGAGCTCCCTGTCCTCAGCCCAATGAACGCTGAAAAAAGCTGTTACCCATCGCCAGAAGAGCTTTCTGTCGCCATCCGGTGGATAAACAGAGTTTGCATCCCGGATGGAATAATGAAAACTTTCCTCATGACGTTGAAATTCTGTTACTGGCAAATAGGGAGGCTGTACGCTAGGATCGTAAGCAACATATAAGTAAACAACAAACTGGGTCCGTCATTTGTTAAACGATTTTCGCATAAGTAATACCAGGTCATCACCAGCAGCGCTCCAGACTTCTCCAAAAATTGCGCTTTCCAGCCCCACGCATCAGTGTCTATCCTTCATGTTTCCATATGTCCTCTGTCCATCGTGTGTGCGATCGTCTCGATCGCTTCTTGTTCCTTGGAATACAGCAAAGAATCTATTCAGTCAGCATACAATCCATTCACCTGGCCACAAGCCCTGCCCATCTCCATTTCACGTTCATTTCATAATTATGTATTCTACTCCAGTTCTACTCCAAGGGAATGGTACATTCACTCGGTGAACACTGTTATTGCACGTGCATAACACTTTTTTTAACCATGGTACAGAAATATGTACACTATTCTGCATATTTCAATTGGCTTCCAGCACCACTGAAAAACTTGAATGACAAGCCCCAGATTTGCGAATGTAACAAAAATCTGGAAGGTATTCTTGTGGCATACCCTTTTTACTATGTACGGGAGTTCCTCACAGTAGTTTAGATCGCTTCAATAGAACGGAATAATGAGTATTGTTTGTTAAATATTACATAGTAAATAATTTTTTTCTTAGTTTCGTAGGGGCAGTCAAAAGAAAGTAAAACAAACGCAAGTTATTTTTCTAGGCCTAAATAAGAAGTATGTATAATAATTTACACGGATAAAAAGAGAGAGAAATTTGTTAGTGTAGATCCTATAGAATATGAATTTTACTACACTACAGCAGCGAATGTTCCAACAATAGTAGGCTGTTTAAGTTTTTTTGCTGGTAACGCCACCTAGTGCTCTATTTGAAAATCACTGGCTGTGCTGTGTGCAGTCTGTGGCTGGTTGGCATTGTTGGAACATTCGCTGTTGCAGTGTTGGGCAGTTGGATGTGAACAGCGCGTAGCGTTGCGCAGTTGGAGGTGAGCCGCCAGCAGTGGTGGATGTGGGGAGTGAGATGGCGGAGTTTTGAGAGCGGATGATCTGGACGTGTGTCCATCAGAGACAGTAAATTTGTAAGACTGGATGTCATGAACTGATATATATATATATGATGACTTTGGAACACTATTACGGTAAATACATTGTTTGTTCTCTATCAAAATCTTTCATTTGCTAACTATGCCTATGAGTAGTTAGTGCCTTCAGTAGTTAGAATCTTTTATTTAGCTGGCAGTAGTGGCGCTCGCTGTATTGCAGTAGTTTGAGTAACGAAGATTTTTGTGAGGTAAGTGATTCGTGAAAGATATAGGTTATTGTTAGTCAGGGCCATTCTTTTGTAGGGATTTTTGAAAGTCAGATTGAGTTGCGCTAAAAATATTGTGTGTCAGTTTAGTGTTGATCAGAATAAGTAAAGAGAGTAATGTCTGAGTACGTTCAGTTTTGCTCATCTGTTTGAAAATCAAATAACGTAGAGGTTTATCAGCACAGTAATTCATTAATTTTTCAAAGGGGATGTTTCAATGCAGACAATTATTAGTTTTTAAATTTCATCAGCGTTTGTGTGTGTTACGCGGTGAGTCGTCCGTGACCAAGTAGCTTGGCTCTACATGGCAGTCGATGCAAAAGTAAAATGAAGAAATAAGAAAGTACCCGTGTGTCACGCGCTCGACATTTACTCGCAGAGTAGAGATATCGCTGGCTTCGCGGTCGCCCGCTGCTGGGAAGGCTTCTGTCAATAGCGGGCTGTGGTAAGAAGCGGCAGATGGGGGCCGACGTGACAGCATTCGCCGCCGACACGGGCGTCGTTACGCACCGCAAAAAGCGGTAGGAAGCGATTTGCCGACCGCAGGCACCGCGTGACGTCACGGCGAGGCGTGTTCGCGGCCAGGCGAGGCGTCCCCCCTCCCCCCCGCCCGTCTGCGGTCGCCAGCGTTTACTGCGGACACCGGTGTTTCCGCTGTTTGCTATCGCTTCTGAGCTGACCAAGCAAGGCGCTGCCGTGCTCAACGTTTTTGTCTCTTGTCCTTCTCACAAGACACGATGCCCATCGCTTTTCTGCCATCTGCCTATGCTGTTCGACATAGTTACTGTACAGATCTCCTTACCCCCTCTCTGGCTATCTCTTCCTCCTCCTCCTCACCTCTCTGTCTGCCACCCCCCCCCCCCGCCCCCTGACCATCCCTTCCTCCGTTCGTTTTCTCTCTCGCCTCCCACTCGTCCTGTTCTTCTTCCCTCCCCCCTGTCCATCTACTCCTTCTCCTCCCCATCTCTCTATGTCCCCTTCTGTCCCAGACCGTCTCTTCCTCCCCTCCTCTCTCCCAGTCCCTCTCTTTCTCTGTCCATTTCCTCCTTCCTTCTCTGTCCATCCCCTCCTGATGCCATCTCTCCCTGTTTGACCCCTTCTGACTCCCACTCTCCGTCCATCCCCTTGTCTACCCATTTCTAACCTCGCGCAGCCATATCCATCCACACATATTGCCCCTGCAATACAGGGACGATAAACATGCAAATACTCCTGCCACATGCTGAGCTTAAAAATCGTCTTGTTGCCCCTGTTGTCTAACATGCTATGCAAAGTAGACCAACACAACACACCTGTTGTGCAGGGCAGCCTACATATCGTGGGCTGGAAAACCGTGTAGGTTACGCTGCAGTGCAGGTCAATAAAGCAGATTGATACTATTCCCATACAAAATACCTGTCATACAGGGCTGCCTTACAGCAGCTGCTGAAAGAACATATCTGCTCATATCTCCATTCCTTTTGGAGCTAGGGGGTTATAAACCCCACAGTGCTGATACTCATCGGTTGAGAGATTTAGGAGGAGATCCCATATGTACATCATACACTTCTCCTTCCATGTCTCTCTCTCTCTCTCTCTCTCTCTCTCTCTTTTGACAAGCCACCAAACAGTGTGGCGCAGAGAGTAATTAGCGTACTACTGTTACTCCCCCCTTTTCCTGTTCCAGTCATGAATGGTCCACAGAAAGTACAATTACTGGTAAGCCTCTGTGTGATTACCATCATGGTCTTTTCATGAAACATGTGTGGGAGGAACCAATATATTGGTTGACTCTTCTAGGAAAGTACACTCTTGCAACTTTAACAGTAAACCATACCACGATACAGAATGTCTCTCTTGGAGCGGTTGCTGCTGGAGTTGGCTGAGCATCTCCTTGATGCTTCTGCAGTTACTAAATGAACCTTTAACTAAATGCACTGCTCTTTTCTGGACCTTCTCTACTGCCTCTATGAACCCTACCTGGTACAGATCCTACACTAATGAGCAATATTCAAGTATTCTTTGAATGAGTGTTTTGTAAGTTACCTACTTTGTGGGTCGGCTACATTTCTTAAGGATTCTTCCCTTATCTACGATTAGTTTTATGTGATTGTTCCACTTTTAATTCTCTCCACTCTGGTGTACCTAGATCTGCTTCCCTTAATAGTTCTGCAGTCATGTAATGATATAATAATGGGCGTGGCTTCTCTATCTACATATATGCAATACATTAAATTTTATATGTTGCGAGTCAATTGCCAATTTCTGCAACAAGTGTCCATCCCCTGCAGGGCTTCCTGTGTTTTACTAAAATTTTCTAGCGTTGCAACTTTTCTGTATACAACAGCGTCATCTGCAAAAAGCCTAATACATCTTCCGATGTTGTCCACTAGTTCATTTATATATACATATATGGTCGAAAGTACATATGGAGGAGGCAGCTGACGAAAAAGAAATCAGCTTCCAGGAAATAATGCCAGATGAGGTGCACGAAACCATTCATGCCGGAAAAAGTTACGGTGCCGAAAGATAACGCTGTTTCGATAGAAATGATCATAGTTGACATGATCGGTCGTTGCTGGTCATGTTGTGGTTTCCTCTCCAGTCCCGTGTAGTAATTGCTTGCCTCACTGATACTGTTAGCTGGCATCTTATTCTTCCAATCTATCCCTTTCCCTTTAACATGCTTTCGGTTTCTAGCTGGAGTAATCACTACCGTCTCAAGATGTGGCTTACAAAACTTCTATTTCTTTTCCTGGTGGTGTTTTCAACTGTTAAAGTCGGATGCAGAGTAATAAAAATGTTAACTGCAATTTTTTTTCAAAATGTAGGCCTAAGTATTGTTGTTCTAGTCTTCAGTCCAAAGACTGGTTTGATACAGCTCTCCACGCTACTCTATCCTGTGCAAGCAGCTTCATCTTCGAATAACTATTGCAACCTATATTCTTTTGAACCTGCTTACTATATTCAATCTATTGGTCTCCTTGGATAATTTTTACGCCCCACACTTCCCTCCACTACTGGTGATCCCTTGACGTCTGAGAATGTGTCCAATCATCTAGTCCCTTCTTTTAGTCACCCCCATTCTGTTTAGTAAGTCCTTATTAGTTACCTAACCTACTCATGTACTCTTCACCATTCTTCCGTAGCACAAATATTCCTATTCTCTTGTTATCTGAACTGATTATCGTATACGTATCCCCTATTTACAAGACTACACTTCAGACTTCAGAAAAGATCTCCTAACACTTATATGACAGCTTCCTCTTCACACAGTACAAGTATCAAACAACCTCTCAGAGAAAACTTTGGGTTTTGTTCTGGCAAAGGAAAAAGCTAGTTTCAGATGGTCCATTTCAAGTCTTGACCGAAATTATGAAACGGAGTAGTGAACATCAATGAATTACTACTTACATTGAGATTCAAAGCCATTGAAAAATTTTTTGACGTAGTTTCACTGACTTGTACATTAGCAACGCGTTAGAAACAAATCAATGGTTCAAATTACTTTAGGATGCTGAGAAATGTACACGCCAATCCTACAGGTTAAATTATATTACATCAGGATAGTAAGAAATTCAGAATTTGAAGAGGAGATTCCATATCACTAAAACCATTCTCAGCAGCTCTAGAAGTAGTTTTCAGATCCTTACCCCGGGCCAACGAAGAAAGCATACTTGCTAGTGGAGCACATCTAAACCCGCTCCGTTTTACCAATGAAACTGTAGCGTTTGTTTGAGTGCAGAGGAATTTCAGCAGTGTATTAAGGAAGTTCAAGGGGAAAGTTTCAAAGTAGGTCTGAGAATTAGATACCATAAGACTAAAATGTCGTACAACCAATATGTTGAACGGCAAATAGTAGAAAGCAATCTACAGTCATACAATCCGTTGACGAGTTAATACAATCCGTTGATGAGTTACGGTATTTAGAGTGTTTAAAGACAACGACAGCAAAGAAACAAACTAAAGCGTACAATGGCCAGAAATGCTTTGTTTGAACGAGAGTTGTCAGAACTAAGCTTCGGATGTGTGTGAAATGGTAAGGGTGTCACTTCAGGTTTCCCAGTACTTCAGAAATGCTCTGTCGTGGACTGGACTGTTCTTCTTTCTATATATTCGATATTCTCTGTTATTCCTATTTAGTAATGGTCCAGCACTGAACCCACCGATTCCATATTCTGCTAACAGTCATTGTATCTCGACCAACGCTTACAGCAATGTCGTGATGCGATAAACTGCAATCGCGACAGGCTAGAATCCGACCTTTATCAAAGTCGGTAACGTGATGGTTCCAGGACGGCTCGCATGAGCGTTTGGTAACGAATCTCCTTTGTAAAGTGACTACATTTTTTAAGTATGTTACCTATGAACCAAAGTCCTCACCCGTTTCACTGAACCGATTCGCATTCCAAGAAACTGTCACAGCGAAGTGTATGTTGAAAATAGCGACTCCAACTCCCCAACTGTGACTCAATAATACGATACGGCAGTACATTTCTTCGTATTTGAAGCGCAAAATTTTACATTTCTTAACATTTAAAGCACGCTGCTAAGTATTGCACTATTTGGAAGCATATCAGGAGGTGAGTGAATATTTGTACAGTTCCTTTCAGAGAGTACTCCATTGTAGATAACTGCATCATCTACTTCTGAGGTTACTATACTACTGGCCATTAAAATTGCTACACAAAGAAGAATTGCAGATGATAAACGGGTATACTAGAACTGACATGTGATTACATTTTCACGCCATTTGTGTGCATAGATCCTGAGAAATCAGTACCGGGAACAACCACCTCTGGCCGTAATAACGGCCTTCATACGCCTGGGCATTGAGTCAAACCGAGCTTCGATGGCGTGTACAGGTACAGCTGCCCATGCAGCTTCAACACGATACCACGGTTCATGAAGAGTAGTGACTGGCGTATTGTGACGAGCCAGTTGCTCGGCTACCGTTGACCAGACGTTTTCAATTGGTGAGAGATATGGAGAATGTGCTGGCCAGGGCAGCAGTCGAACATTTTCTGTATCCAGGCCCGTACAGGACCTGCAACATGCGGTCGTGCATTATCCTGCTGAAATGTAAGGTTTCGCAGGTATCGAATGAAGGGTAGAGCCACGGGTCGTAACACATCTGAAATGTAAAGTCCACTGTTCAAAGTGCCGTCAAAGCGAACAAGAGGTCACCGAGACGCGTAACCAATGGCTGATAGTCCATGCTGCTGCAAACGTCGTCGAACTGTTCGTGCAGATGGTGGTTGTCTTGCAAACGTCCCCATCTGTTGACTCGGGGATCGAGACGTGGCTGCACGTTCCGTTACAGCCATGCGGATAAGATGCCTGTCATCTCGACTGCTAGTGATACGAGGCCGTTGGGATCCAGCACGCCGTTCCGTATTACCCTCCTGAACCCACCGATTCCATATTCTGCCAACAGTCATTGTATCTCGACCAACGCTTACAGCAATGACGTGATACGATAAACTGCAATCGCGACAGGCTAGAATCCGACCTTTATCAAAGTCGCAAACGTGATGGTACGCATTTCTCCTCCTTACACGAGGCATCACAACAACGTTTCACCAGGCAACGCCGGTCAACTGCTGTTTGTGTATGAGAAATCGGTTGGAAACTTTCCTCATGACAGCGCGTTGTAGGTGTCGCCACCGGCGCCAACCTTGTATGAATGCTCTGGAAAGCTAATCATTTGCATATCACTGCATCTTGTTCCTGTCGGTTAAATTTCGCCTCTGTAGCACGTCATCTTCGTGGTGTAGCAATTTTAATGGCCAGTAGTATATTAATATTATCTGCAAGGTCATTAATAGACAACATGAACGCCAAGGATCCCATCACACTTGCCTGGGGTACACTGGGGGGTTATTTCTCCATCTCTCGACTACTCTCTATGCATGATAACATGCAGCATCCTGCCTTCTAAGGAATCCTCAATCGTGTCACAAACTTCGCTAGATATCCCGCGCTACCTAACTTTCGTTAATAAATGTTCGTGTGGCACACAGTGAACTGGTTTTATACTCCACCGACCCGACAGCTTCGATCCGTGGCTTTCAGCGTGTCGTCTAGCGCCAGTGGGACTCGAGGGATGTCGAGGTGTTGGCTGCTCCCTGTGTCACAGTGAGAGGTGGCGGCTGCGCCAGACCAGCGCGAGCTTAGCTGAGCCGTGGCGTGGGGGCTATTTATAACGACGCCCCCTCGCCACAACCAGGGCAGAGGCCGCGGCCGTCTGCACAGCAGGTAGGGCGCCGCCGCGGAAACTCTCGCACCTTACATTCTAAATGCGAAAAGTTTAGGTTCCGCTTAGTCGTGACTTTTATCATTCAGTTGAAACCAGGAATTACTGTGACCAGTGACAGTTACTTAAGGGACCGCACCCTGCCTATCTGACCCATCTTAATTTAGGCAAGTATTTGACCCATTTCTGAAAAAACTATTTGATGCAGGACCTTATTATTTTTACTGTATGTTACATGATGCTAATACAGTCAACTGGACTAAAATCTACTTTATCCATTTTGCAGATTTGAAGAAATAGTTTTTTTATTTATTAACAAAAAATATTAAGATTTTTCTGCAGAAAATATTTTTTGTGAACTTCCTAATGGGAGAATATTAATGAATATAGTACCAGAGGTGGCTTTTTATGTTATGCAGAGTCCCTGAAAATTTCATTCATTTATCTATGATAGTTTCTGATATAATGGGGCATTGTTGTTGTTGTGGTCTTCAGTCCTGAGCCTGGTTTGATGCAGCTCTCCATGCTACTCTGTCCTGTGCGGGCTTCTTCATCTCCCAGTACTTATTGCAACCTACGTCCTTCTGAATCTGCTTAGTGTATTCATCTCTTGGTCTCCCTCTATGATTTTTACCCTCCACGCTGCCCTCCAATGCTAAATTTGTGATCCCTTAATGCCTCAGAACATGTCCTACCAACCGGTCCCTTCTTCTAGTCGTGCCACAAACTCCTCTTCTCCCCAATTCTATTCAATACCTCCTCATTAGTTATGTGATCTACGCAGCTAATCTTCAGCATTCTTCTGTAGCACCACATTTCGAAAGCTTCTGTTCTCTTCTTGTCCAAACTATTTATCGTCCATATTTCACTTCCATACATGGCTACACTCCATACAAATACTTTCAGTAACGACTTCCTGACACTTAAATCTATACTCGATGTTAACAAATTTCTTTTCTTCAGAAACGCTTTCCTTGCCATTGCCAGTCTACATTTTATAATCCTCTCTACTTCGACCATCATCAGTTATTTTGCTCCCCAAATAGCAAAACTCCTTAACTACTTTAAGTGTCTCATTTCCTAATCTAATTCCCTCAGTATCACCCAACTTAATTCGACTACATTCCATTATCCTCGTTTTGCTTTTGTTGTTGTTCATCTTATATCCTTCTTTCAAGACACTGCCCATTCCGTTCAACTGCTCTTCCAAGTCCTTTGCTGTCTCTGGGGCATATGTACTGAAAATTTTAGTTTGCAGGAAATTGACGTTAAAGAAAAAACTTTTGAAATTTGTTACTTACAGTTAATTAAAACTGTCCTGCTGCATATGATAGCCCTTCTTTGGCATCTAGCAGGTCTTCCTGCTTCTTTTTCACCTTCCTGGATGCTTGTCTTGCTTTCTTGGCCATATTAGATGCAGAACTGTCTGCATCGGCTATCCTCATTTTATCGCTTTTTCAGTACCCAACACTTTCTAATGTTACCACAATTGAATGTAATAATAGCATCATGAACTCCTAGTTTCATTGTATGCATGACTACAAATACAGTTTTAGGAAGGCGGTTCCAAATTATGCTGTTAAAACATTCATTTGGGTTCTGTATCTGCCCATGCAGACATTTCCTTAGAAGGTTAGGATGAGCCAAGTCCTTGAAAATAGGTTTAATTGCTGTAATAATAGCAGCAGGAAGTGAATGCTGGTGAGAATAAGATTCTGAGTCCTATTGTCTTTGCACCACGAATTTTCTCCCGATGGACACAATCCATGACATGGCTTATCATTAGTAGAGGACTTATGGAAGAATATGGCCCAAACATCTCTCTTCATTACCTCCAGATTTTCTTTATATCTCCTAATTGCCTGCCCATAGTAGACCTGCAAGTTTTGTATTTCAGTTTTAGCTAACCTACCCTGTCCGGTCAACAAATTTCCATCTTCTAATTTTTTTCCTCTCATATCAGCAGTTAGGTTTCTCAGCCTTGTTCCCAAATGTTTTTGAACATGGCCTACACATTCTATTTTGCTAACAATGACATCTCCATATGGCTTAGAATTGACAGTGGGAGGGTTGACAGTGGGTGACAAGAGAAAATTGGGCGTGGCACATAAACACACGTGGTAGGAAATTGGTCTTTAAATGCTCGAAAAAACTTTTTTTTTCAGCAAAATCCTTTTCAGAGTACTTAAATAAAACCTTAATCCATCGAAATATGATGACGACCGAAAATCGATTTTTTTCGCCCTGAACCACGGTGTGGTCCCCTTAACTTTCCACTACGCGTTTCGGAAGATCAGATCTGCATCGTCAGCTAGCAAGTCATGGATGTACTGTGTGTACGGCTTTTGGATAATACTGTGTCGCTCTCTGGCAGCAGAAGACGAAAACAGTATTTTAGTTCAAAGCTCAAAGTTACACGTGTATCCTCCGACTGCATGGCGAAGATTGATAAATATGTGAAGGATGGTTCTAATTAAACTTTCGCCGGTTGAGCCACTGTAGACAGGGAACTACACAGATGGAAAAAACGTAGCAACACCAAGAATGAGTTGTGTGACATAAACAAGATTTGTTAAGCGTGATTCTACGTGTTAAAGATGTCTATTAAAATTTCGCCCAGGCGCATAAGAATGGCGCTAGTAGCGCCACTATGACGATGCTGATCAGGTTCGCTTTCAAATCACGCTGTAACGAAATTCAAATGGTTCAAATGGCTCTGAGCACTATGGGACTTAACATCTGAGGTCATCAGTCCCCTAGAACTTAGAACTGCTTAAACCTAACTAACTTAAGGACATCACACACATCCATGCCCGAGGGAGGATTCGAACCTGCGACCGCAGCAGCAGCGCGGTTCCGAACTGAAACGCCTAGAAGCGCTCGGTCACAGCGGCCGGCCCTCAGAGGAGAGGTTGAGTTGTTTATATATGGGAAAGAAATGAGACTTACTAGAACCGGTTTCTGATCTGACGTCTCAGGCGCATTTGGCTTAACTTGTGGATATTTTCACACACTTGTGTAAGTTGAACTTGCAAGGTTCCAGAAACAGATATTTGGAGGGCGTTGTAAATATATTCTCTTTGTAGATATTCGTGCATTTATTTGGGAATTTCAATTGTGAACAGGTAAAATTAGCGAAAACAATTATTCTGCGTTCGCGACATTAAAAGCACTCGTTGGTGATAAAAGTATGACACAATTAGTGCAAATGTAGATTAAAACATCAAGTTTCATCTGCAGATGTTGGCTGATGAATTCAATCTTCCCAGAAGATAACAAAACAAAAGCTAAAGTTGACCAAAAACTGTCACAGCCCTTTTAGCACCAGTGCTAGAGAAGTTACAGAAGAAATCCGGGAAGAGCTCACTGAATTCCAGAATAATAAAAAAAACTGTACGGGTGCATTTGACACTGATTCTCTTGAACAGTTTTGGTGCAAAAACCAATTCGATGCAGTTAAATTCGCTATCTTGCGCTACCTTATGTTTTTATTCACAACTTATTTACGCGAAGAAATGTTGTCTCGTTCACTGGTGATTCAAAACAAGTCCAGAAATCGATTGAAATAAGTGATGGTATGTGTGTAGCTTGGAGCAGTTATATCAGCCCCAGGATTACCGAACCTCTACAGAATATGCAAGCTCAAAAATCACATTGATGCAAACAGAAATTGATTTTGTACTAAAAATGTTGCGTTTTCTATTATAATAGAATGCATGTTACTTTTGACTTTTACGAATATGTGAAAAAATTTTGTTGAAAGTTTATTTTTATATTGACACAGTTAGTTTTCTTGAACCGTGTGGGCACTGCTAAAAATAAAGAAATCAGAGTTGACCCTGGTCAAACAAAGATTGTGAGCCACTGCGGTATACACTATGTGATCAAAAGCATCCGGATAGCCCCAAAGCATATGTTTTTCATAGTAGGTGCATTGTGCTGCCACCTACTGCTAGGTACTCCATATCAGCGACCTCAGTATTCATTAGACATCGTAAGAGAGCAGAATGGAGCGCTCTGCGGAACTCACAAAAGCGTACAGGCCGACCTCGTCTGTTGACTGACAGAGACCGCCCAGAGTTGAAGAGGGTCGTAATGTGTAATAGGCAGACATCTATCCAGACCATCGCACAGGAATTCCAAACTGCATCAGGATCCACAGCACGTACTGTGACACTTAGGCGGGAGGTGAGAAAATATGGATTTCATGGTCGAGCGGCTGCTCATAAGCCACACATCACGCCGGTAAATGGCACTTGGTCTAAGGAGCATAAACATTGGACTATTGAACAGTGGAAAACGTTGTGTGGGGTGAAGAATCACGGAACACAATGTGGCGATCCGATGGCAGGGTGTGGGTATGGCGAATAACCAGTGAACGTCATCTGCCAGCTTGTATATTGCCAACAGCAAAATTCGGAGGTAGTGGTGTTATGATATGGTCGTGTTTTTCAAAGAGGGGGCTTGCACCACTTGTTGTTTTGCGTGGCACTATCACAGCACAGCCCTACATCGATGTCTGAAGCACCTTCTTGCTTCCCACTGTTGAAGGGCAATTCGGAGATGGCGATTGCATCTTTCAGCACGATCGAGCACTTGTTCATAATGCACGGCCTATGGCGGAGTGGTAACACGACAATAACATCCCTATAATGGACTGGCCTGCGCAGAGTCTTGACCTGAATCCTATAGAACACGTTCGGGATGTTTTAGAAAGCCGTCTTTGTGCCAGGCCTCGCCGACCGGCATCGATATCTCTCCTCAATGTAGCACTCCGTGAAGGATGGGCTGCCATTCCCCAAGAAACCTTCCAGCTCGTTGAACGTATGCCAGCGAGAGTGGGCCAACATCATATTGAATTCCAGCATTACTGATGGAGGGCGTCACGAACTTGTACGTCATTTTCAGGCAGGTGTTCGGATACTTTTTGTCACATAGTGTATGTAGTGTAATTTTTCTTCCCTGCCAAATAGTGCCACCAACTGCCCAAAGGTCACACGTGTGCCTTATTAATTGTGATAAAGCTACCTGAAGACGTAGGTATAACTCTCCGAAATACATAGTGGAAATAATAGTAAGTTGTGACACGTTACAGAAATTTCGAGCATCGGAGCTGACCATCCCTCGAGTAGAAGATGGGACAGCGCCTCACCCATCTCGCAACGAAAGGAAGATTAGGGTTTAACATTACGTGGACGACGAAGTCGCTACGAGACGGAGCACAAGCTCGGTTGGGGAAGGAAATGGGCTGTATCCTTTCGAAGGAACCATCGCGGCATTCACCTCCATCGTTTTAGGGAAATCGCGGAAAACCTCAGTGTGGATGACCAGAGGGGAATTTGAGATGACGTCCTGTCCTCTTATTTGAGATCGGCAGCCCGCCATTCAAGAGCAATTGAAGGCTAGAGACAGTGCATGGGTGGCGCGATTAGTGCCCTCATTTAGTAAATTTTTGGCAGAAGTTAGCGAACGCGGCGAGAAGAGCCAATTTGATTCTTCTTCTGTGGTGGGAAAAGTTTTCTACACCACCAACAAATATCGCATCATTCCTGTGGCGAACTGCGTACGAAAGAAAAATGAACGAATACTTGTAAATAGTCTACGAATCGTTACGAAGTGCTTGGCACTGGATGCTTGTCGTACTATGCAGGCTGTAGCGGGTAAAAGTGCAATTATTTTCGTATGTGGTACCTTGATACGCATAGACATCAATGTACTGGTTGGTTTTTCCCTTCGTCGAACGGTCTTCAAACAAATACGTCACAAACTTTATGACCTGACGTTTTCTGCACGGTCATAACTACACCGCGAAGTGGACTATGCCTGTCAGTATAGGCTAAACATTTTGCATCCAAGTGTCCACACATCAATACCTGACATACTGCCGTATGTAACTGGAAGTACTACCCAATCTAAAAACATTCGACTTATAATAGCTAATCTGAAGGTAACAGCAGTAAAATACAGGGAGCGAAAAGTTATGTACAACTTGTACAGCAAGCAGACGGCAGTTGTAAAAATGGAAGGTTTGAAAGGAAAGCAGTGGTTCAGAATAGAGTGAGACAGTACTGTAGCCAATCGCCGATGTTATTCAGTCTGCTGAGGAGGCTGACAAGGCAGCCGAAAAAAAATCTTGAGAAGAAAAAAGTTCAGGAAAAAAAAAATCAGAACTTTTAGGGCTGGTGATGACCGATGATACTGTAGATCGGTGAGAGGCGCCAAAGGTCTTGGAAGTGGAGTTCCTTGGAAGGAAGATATAAGACGAACATCAACAAAAGCAAAAAAAAGAGTAATGGAATGCAGTCGAATTAAATCATGCCATACTGGGCATTAGATTAGGAAAAGACACTAAAAGTAGTTGAGTTTTAGTATCTGGATACCAAAATAAATGAAGGTAGAACAAGTAAAGCTTATATAAAATATACAGTTACAGCAGCAGGAAATGCTTTTCTGAGCAACAGGAATATTCCAATACGAACATAAATTTCAGTGTTAGTCTTTTGTGATGGTGCTTGTCTGGAGTGAGGTCATATGTGAAGTTAAGCAAGGACGATAAACAGTTCAGACAAGAAAAGGGTAGGAGGTTTTGAAGTGTGGTGCTACAGAAGAACGCTGAAGATCAGGTGGCTACATGGGATTGATGAGACAGCTTGGCGGGTAAAAATTCTAGAGAACCGAGCGAGGTGGCACAGTGGTTAGCACACTCGATTCGCATTTGGGAAGATGACGGTTCAAACCCGCGCCCGTCTTTCCTGATTTAGGTTTTCCGTGATTTCCCTAAATCACTTCAGGCAAATGCCGGGACGGTTCAAATGAAAGGTCACGGCCTTTTGCGTTCCCCATCCTTCCATCATCTGATGAGCCGATGACGTCGCTGTTTGGTCCTTCTTCCCAAATCAGCCAAACATTCTAGAGGGACGCGAATGCTTGAATAAAGTACGCAGATTGAAGTGAATGTAGTTTTCAGTAGTTCTGCAGAGATAAAGAAGCTTGCACAGGATAGACTAGCGTGAAGAGCTGTATCAAAAAACTGTTTGGACTGAAGACCAGACTGACCAACAACAAGGCACGGGTGACATTCGCTATTTGATCGAGGCTTCCAGACACCTATTAGTGGACCTCCATTTGGGTTGTGTATCCCTTCGGCTTTGTTACGGCTTGAACTCTGCTGACGACACTTTCAGTGAGGTGTCTGAATGTATGTGGAGCAATGTCAGCTCATTCTTTCTCGATGCACGAAACCAGAGAAGGGAGTGATGTTGGATACTGGGGTCTGGAGCGAAATCGACCTTCTAACTCACCCCAAAGGTGCTCCGTTGGCTAGAGGCCGGGACATTCTGCACTGCAGTCCATTTCAGGAGTGTTGTTGTCCACAAACCGTTGCCTCACAGAAGCTGCTTTATGACAGGGTGCACTGTCATGCTGATACAACCGTCGTCTCCAAACTATTCCTCTAATGTAAACAATACACAATGCTATAAAATGTGTACACATTCCTCCGCATTTAGCGTTTTGCTCCGCCAAATGAGGAGATCAGAGCGTAACCATGAAAAGCATACCGTGAAACCACGGCCTCTTTTCTTGACTGTTGGCGCTATTGATGAGGCGGGTAACTTTCTGAAGGAATTGGCCACCCAAACCCTTTCGTCGGACTGCCACAGGGTGTAGCGTGATTCACCACTGCAAATCACTGTCCAGTGTAGTCGTTCTCTATACCACTTCAATCATAGCTTAGCATGGACTATAGAAACGTGTGGCTCAAAAGGAACTGCAGGTTCCGTCGTGGAGGAGAAAAACAAAAACGAGTGTCACTTCAAACGAAAGGTACAAATAGTTTTCAAAAGTCTAACCTGTCTTGCTGTTCACGGAACTCACAGAAACTTTCTTCCCGCTACTATTCAAATTTAATTCGATGTGTTTTCGTAAGTCGCACTGTCGTAGGACTTATTGAAGGATGGTGCTGCACTTGCTCTTCGTCTGAAGGAACGTGCTGTTATTGAGCTGCTCCGCTGCGAGAACGAGACAGTGACAAACATTGACGAGAAATAGGAGAAGGTGGATGGGGATGGCGCTGTACGGTTGGCCGTTGGGCCGGCAGTGTATCTGGTGAGAGAGGGCTCTCCGTCACTCGGGACCCTCCGCCCAGCAGCAGACCGAGCACTGCACAGACTCCAGGCAATGTGCATTCACGAGTGGTTTTGGCTTACAGATGCATAACAATCAACGAACTGTCAGCCAGATAATAAGAGTGGGAGTTGGAGAGGAAGTTTTGTGCCAGGTGGGTTCAGAGAATGTTGACGGATGGCAACAAAGAAACAGGGAAAACACTGTGCACCGAACTTTCGGAACACTGTGAGAATTCTGGAGACGACTGGCTTGAAAGAACACGTGAACTGAAAGAATCCCTTCGCCCAACGAGACTTGAGGACGCTGGCTGTTACGACGTGAAGTCAAGCGCCGGCCCGACAGTCGGGGACGATAGAGTGGAGAGGGCTGTCAAGAAGACGCCAGCCAATTGCATGCTGTCCGACCCCTATCCAGTACAACAACGCGACAGCAGCGGCCTCTATGCGAAGAGGACATAAGCGCCGCGCCCACTGGTCACTGCCCACTTCTACAGCAGCATGAAGCCCAACGACTTAGGAATTGTAAACTACTAGCCATTAAAATTGCTACACCACGAAGATGACGTGGTACAGACGCGAAATTTAACCGACAGCAAGAAGATGCTGTGATATGCAAGTGATTAGCTTTTCAGAGCATTCACACAAGGTTGACGCCGGTGGCGACACCTACAACGTCCTGACATGTGGAAAGTTTCCAATCGATTTCTCATACACAAACAGCAGTTGACCGGTGTTGCCTGGTGAAACGTTGTTGTGATGCCTCGTGTAAGGAGGAGAAATGCGTACCATCACGTTTCCAACTTTGATAAAGGTCTAATTGTAGCCTATCGCGATTGCCGTTTATCGTATCGCGACATTGCTGCTCGCGTTGGTCGAGATCCAATGACTGTTAGCAGAATGTGGAATCGGTGGGTTCAGGAGGGTAATACGGAACGCCGTGCTGGATCCCAACGGCCTCGTATCACTAGCAGTAAGAGATGACAGGTATCTTGTCCGCATGGGTGTAATAGATCGTGCAGCCACATCTCGGTCCCTGAGTCAACAGATGGGGACGTTTGCAAGACAACAACCATCTGCACGAACAGTTCGACGACGTTTGCAGCAGCATGGACTATCAGCTCGGAGACCGTGGCTGCTGTTACCCTTGACGCTGCATCACAGACAGGAGCGCCTGCGATGGTGTACTCAACGACGAACCTGGGTGCACGAATGGCAAAACGTCATTTTATTCGGATGAATCCAGTTTCTGTTTATAGCATCATGATGGTCGCATCCGTGTTTGGCAACATCGCGGTAAACGCACATTGGAAGCGTGTATTCGTCATCGCCATACGGGCGTATCACCCGGCGTGATGGTATGGGGTGCCATTGGTTATACGTCTCGGTCACCTCTGGTTCGCACTGACGGCACTTTGAAGAGTGGACTTTACATTTCAGATGTGTTATGACCCGTGGCTCTACCCTCCATTCGATACCTGCGAAATCCTACATTTCAGCAGGATAATGCACGACCGCATGTTGCAGGTCCTGTACGGGCCTTTCTGGATACAGAAAATGTTCGACTGCTGCCCTGGCCAGCACATTCTCCAGATCTCTCACCAGTTGAAAACGTCTGGACAATGGTGGCCGAGCAACAGGCTCGTCACAATACGCCAGTCACTGCTTTCGATAAACTGTGGTATCGTGTTGAAGCTGCATGGGCAGCTGTACCTGTACACGCCATCCAAGCTCTGTTTGACTCACTGCCGAGGCGTATCAAGGCCGTTATTACGGCCAAAAGTGGTTGTTCTGGGCACTGATTTCTCAGGATCTATGCACCCACACTGCGTGAAAATGTAATCACATGTCAGTTCTAGTATAATATATTTGTCCAATGAATACCCGTTTATCATCTGCATTTCTTCTTGGTGTAGCAATTTTAATGGGCAGTAGTGTATATAATGAAGAGATTTCTTATTTACATGTCGCCCTTTGCTTGCGGTACTTCTGTGTTAGTGTCAAAATTTAGTTTTGTCACGAATACGATTTGTTTGAATGTTTTCTAGCGATCCGAGAAGGCAGGTTTCCTAGACAACGCCTATTCGACGAATAGGCAGGATTCAACAGTGACTCCTTTGTGAAGGCTGCTAAACTGTGACAAAACATGTCGGCTCTGATTTCTACGGTGCAGGTATTTCCAAGTAGGCAAAATGTTTAAATGTGTGTGAAATCTTATGGGACTTAACTGCTAAGGTCATCAGTCCCTAAGCTTACACGCTACTTTACCTAAATTATCCTAAGGACGAACACACACACCCATGCCCGAGGGTGGAGTCGAACGTCCGCCGGGACCAGCCGCACAGTACATGATTGCAGTGTCTGAGACCGCTCGGCTAATCCCGCGCTGCTCCACGTAGGCGTAAGGCAGTTGAAAGGGATGGACTTTGTGCCCAAAAATGACATTTTGTCTCTCAAGAACGTATTAACAAACTGGATGTTTAAAAAAACTTTGTGTATTTCGTTTACAGTGAACCCCGTAATATCTCAGGGTCGCGGCTGACTGCTGTTTCTGCTAGGGCTGTTCTTTGTTTCTATCACAATGGTAACAGTCGGCAAGATATTGGATGCCAGCCGGTGTGGCCGAGCTGCCTCACCACGTGAGTTGCGCTCCTGTTCGCAGCGCCTCTAGTGGAGGCCCGGGACGCGGTCGCCCACCGCGGCGGCCCACGTGCCGGCGACACTGGCGACGCCCACGGCCGCCGGCCCGCGCTGAATCACGACCGCGACGCCACATAAAGCTGGCTGCCTTATGTCGCCTGCCAGCGTCCCGCCAGTCTGTACCTTCCGGCGGGGGCCACAACAAACAGGTGCTGCTGGCCGGACTGAGTCACTCCGTGTACCCGGCCACCGCCCACTCGTCCCCATAATGCAACCTCATAAGTAAGCTGTCTGTTCGTCAGTCTCCGGACTGACCTCCAGATGTCACGAGGGGCGGACCATTCAATATAAAAAGGACAGAGACCTATTGTGTTGTCGGCAGGTAAGCAGTAACGCCAGAATGAATCGCTCAGGAGATCTCAGTGACTCTAAACGTCGATGACTCATTGGATGTCGTCTGTTGGTGATGTGATGGCGAAGCGGAAACGCGAAGGAACAACAAGACCACGCAGACCTCTTGAAATGACGGATAGGGACCCTCGAGGATGACGGAGAGTGGTTGTAAAAAATCGCATGAAATTAGCGGAAGGAAGCCAGGCTCCCAGGTAGATGCCATTTTCCTTGACTTCCGCAAGGCGTTCGATACAGTTCCGCACTGTCGCCTGATAAACAAAGAGCCTACGGAATATCAGACCAGCTCTTTGGATGGACTGAAGAGTTTTAGCAAACAGAACACAGCATGTTGTTCTCAATGGAGAGACGTCTACAGACGTTAAAGTAACCTCTGGCGTGCCACAGGGGAGTGTTACGGGACCATTACTTTTCACAATATATATAAATGACCTAGTAGATAGTGTCGGAAGTTGCATGCGGCTTTTCGCGGATGGTGCTGCAGTATACTGAGAAGTTGCAGCACTATAAAATTGCAGCGAAATGCAGGAAGAGCTGCAGCGGATAGGCACTTGGTGCAGGGAGTGGCAACTGACCCTTAACATAGACAAATGTAATGTATTGCGAATACATGGTTCAAATGGCTCTGAGCACTATGGGACTTAACATCTGTGGTCATCAGTCCCCTAGAACTTAGAACTACTTAAACCTAACTAACCTAAGGACATCACACACATCCATGCCCGAGGCAGGATTCGAACCTGCGACCGTAGCAGTCGCGCGGTTCCGGACTGAGCGCCTAGAACCGCGAGACCACCGCGGCCGGCTGCGAATACACGGAAAGAAGGATGCTTTAGTGTATGATTATATGATAGCGGAACAAACACTGGTAGCACCTATTTCTGTAAAATATCTGGGAGTATGTGTGCGGAACGATTTGAAGTGGAATGATCATATAAAATTAATTGTTGGTAAGGCGGGTGCCAGGTTGAGATTCATTGGGAGAGTCCTTAGAAAATGTAGTCCGTCTACAAAGGAGGTGGCTTACAAAACACTCGTTCGACCTATGCTTGACTATTGCTCATCAGTGTGGGATCCGTACCAGGTCGGGTTGACAGAGGAGATAGAGAAGATCCAAAGAAGAGCGGCGCGTTTCGTCACAGGGTTGTTTAGTAAGCGTGATAGCGTTACGGAGATGTTCAGCAAACTCAAGTGGCAGACTTTGCAAGAGAGGCGCTCTGCATCCCGGTGTAGCTTGCTCGCCAGGTTTCGAGAGGGTGCGTTTCTAGATGAGATATCGAATATATTGCTTCCCCCCTACTTATACCTCCCGAGGAGACCACGAATGTAAAATTAGAGAGATTCGAGCGCGCACGGAGGCTTTCCGGCAGTCGTTCTTCCCGGGAACCATACGCGACTGGAACAGGAAAGGGAGGTAATGACAGTGGCACGTACAGTGCCCTCCGCCACACACCGTTGGGTGGCTTGCGGAGTATAAATGTAGATGTAGATGTAGAAGCGCTCCTGAGTTACAAAGTGTTACCAGCAGTCCAGCTAGCACGACTGTGCGGAGAGATTTAAAAAGAATGAGGTCCTTCAATCCGACCTGGTACGGATCCCAAACAGTTGAGCAGTAATCCAGAATAGGTCACACCAGGGTCCTATATGCGGCCTCCTTTAGAGACGAACCATTCTTTCCTAAAATTCTCCCAACAAACCGAAGTGGATCATTCGCCTTCACTACCACAGTTCTCAAGTTATCACATGCTCGTTCCACCTCATACCGCTTGGCAACGTTACACCCAGATATCTAAACAACTTGACTGTGTCAAGCAGGTCACTATCAATACTGTATCCGAACATCACAGGTTTGTTCTTCCTACTCATCCGCATTAACTTACACTTTTCCATATTTAGGGCTAGCTGCCATTCACCACACCAACAGGAAATTGTGTCTAAGTCGTGTCATGGACTGTGCGGCTGGTCCCGGCGGAGGTTCGAGTCCTCCCTCGGGCATGGGTGTATGTGTTCGTCCTTAGCATAATTTAGGTAAAATAGTGTGTAAGCTTAGGGACTGATGGCCTTAGCAGTTAAGTCCCATAAGATTTCACACACATTTGAACATTTGTCTAAGTCGTCTCGTATCTTTCTATAGCCACTCAACTACGACACCTTACCGTACACTATGGCATCATATGCAAACAACCGCAGATTGCTGCCCACCCTGTCCACAAAATCATTTATGTATATAGAGAACATCAGCGGTCCCATCACACTTCCCTATGGCACTCCTGACAATACCCCGGCCTCTGACGAACACTCGCCGCCGAGGACAACATACTTGGGATCTATTATTTACGAAGTCTTCGAGCCACTCACATATCTGTGAACTTACTCCATATGCTCGTACCTTCGTTAACATCCTGCAATGCGCACCGTGTCAAATGAAATCTAGAAGTATGGAATCTGCCTGTTGCCCTCCAAATGCCTCTTTCTGCTACAGTTTATGCAAGAGGCATCTTAGTGACGCACTCGCGCCTACTAAAAGAACTCGCGACGAAAACATTTTCTTTGTGTCTTCTATTTCTCGTCTACTAATCCCAACAGGAAAGTGCCCCAGACTGACAAACAGTCCTCATAAACCGCTCGAACGAGGATTTTTGTGCTTCAGTTATATTTCCTTAAGATTATTCTAATGAATCACAATGTGGCATGTGCTATACTGAGTTTTGTATAGTGGTTCCGCTTCTAATCGATTTTGTTGTTGTTGCTATATTGGCTGTCACTAGTGATTAATCAAAGAACGCTTAATTCAACAATAATTGATCTTTTCGTCTACTTATGCGCCATACGGAGGTTCATTTTACCAATACCAAGTTTCTATTCTCTCTAGGTTCTGCAATCCGCGACGATTTTCTTACCTCGGCCTACATCTACATCTACGTGATTACCCAGCAATTCACAATGAAGTGCGCGGCAGAGGGTTCATCGGACACCCTTCGAGCTATTTCTCTACGGTTCCAGGTGGGAAAACGAGCACTTAAATCTTTCTGTGCGAGCTCTGATTAATCTTACTTTATCATTACGATGATTTCTCGCTCTGTAGGTGGGAACAAACAGATTATTTTCGCATTCGGAGGACAAAGTTGGTGATTCAAATTTCACGACAACGTTCTGCCGGAACGAAGAACGTCTTCACGCATCATTTCCGTTGCACTCTCTCCCCTATTTCGCGATAATACAAATCAAACTGCCCTTTTCTGAACTTTTTCGATGTCCTCCATCAGTCCCATCTGATGTGGATACCACACTGCACAGAAATACTCCAGAAGAGGCGGACAAGCGTGGCGTACGCAGTCTCTTGAGTTGATCGGTTGCATTTTCTAAGTGTTCTACCAATAAATCGCAATAAATTTCGATGTTATCCATCAAGTCATCTATACAGGGTGGTTCAGCACAGCGGATAGACGATAGAAAATCATACAACAGTCCATGGTCGGAAACGCTTTCGTGGCGTGCTTATGACGACAAAAAACACAAGAACGGAAGGACACGAACAGGGCGAGAAAATATGTTTGTTATGCTTAGTTCGGCAGAAATCAAAAAATAAGAACGAAAATACACAACGATCGTCATCGAACAAGCGGATCGTGGTGCATGCCTCACATCTCCGACGCTTGGCGTTTCCAACTGTGTGATTTTCCATCGTCTCTATGTGTACCTCTTGCCAGAGTTTGTAACCACTCTGCTGAAACACCATGTGTACATAATCAACGGTAATGATGGTATAAAACTCCTTCGGCGTGCATTCGAAGCTACTTTCATCCATTTCTCCTCGTTAAGCACGACTTACGAAATTCTGTTTCCTAGCAAGTCTTAAGTCCTGTCACAAATCCCGCACAGTGCGAAAGGTTGTCTCCCGGAAATGAGTAACACAGTAGCAACTCGACCACCGCTATTTCTACTTCCTAAATCTTCTCTAGATGAACAGAGCGAACGGAATTTCACAAGATTACTGTTGCGGTATCCATGTTGATTTTTGGTGTTCAAAAAGCTCACAATATGTAAGTATAAAACATGTTCCGATTGGCATCAGTGTGACTGGCCCGGGCACCTCTGCGCACATGTGTGACGACAATCTGCTACAAACTACTGCGAGAATGGGGGCAAGCTCTACCAAGCGAGGCGACACATCGGTTAAGGCACTGAACCTCGCATTCGGGAAGACGTTTCAATTTCTCATCGACATATTACGTCGCTTGAGGCAGACGATGAGATGTTTCCTCGGAAAGGGACTGTACTGATATCATCATCCCGAATCTCTTCTGCTCCCTCCCCAATGACCTTGTCGCCAGCGTGACATTACGAGCTAATCTTCCCTTGTCGGGATAACCCAGCGTCGCTTCGTGATTGCGAGGTCGCTGGAAACGGTGGTTGTGTTTTGTTTGTTGCTTGGACTTGTCCTCTACGGCTTGGCTGAACCGAAAATTGCGATAGCACCACGCAACGGCAGCTGGCGATTTCAACGGACCCCGCCAGAAGCGAAACCGAATTTTACTGCACAACAGTGGGAGCACTGTGACAACAATACGGTGCTTTACGAGTTGGTGTATTTGGGCCGTGTTCCCCAGGCACAGCGCAGCGGGCTGCAGGATGAACGTCACAGATAAATCAGCCGCACCCAGCCTTCTCGGTCCGAGAACAACGTCAAGTCGGCGTATTATGCATGGGACTTTTCTTTTGTTTGAGAAAGGCGCGTGCGTCGTAAATTTTCCGGGTAGTAAGTATGAATAAAGGCGGATATTTATGGCGTTTCGCGGGCCGGCGTGTTTTCCGCTCCCAGCTCATGTTTATTTAGCAGGGAAACATATGAGCGACGAGGATGTGCCGCCCCCAACCTGCGCATGCTCAGTGCCATACAGTTTGGGTCGTGCATGACCCCGCGTTCGTCACTGACAATATTCCGTCACGCAGCCATTATTTTCGCAACGTTCCGCCTCACTTCTTTTTTTCCCGCCTCGCACTGCGTTTTTTTTAGCATTCGAAAGAATTTTGTTTGGAGTCTGCAGACTGGAGTGAAATATGATGTAGGTTTCTTTGAAGTCTTCGAAGGTGGACTCCCGCAGTCAGACTGAAACGCTGTTTTTTTGTGAACTGCACCGCAGCAGAATCTGTGAGCCTGGAGACGTACGAGGATGGCACTGCAATCCGCAGTGGAAGTGGCGAATAATTACAGCATGAGTAGAATAGAATGAACAGTCTACCGGGCACTGAGTATGGAAAGAGAATAAACCAAAGAGAACAAGAAGTAATGAGGAGTGCCAGAAATGCGATTAACGAAAAACTCATCAAAACTGAGGATCATGAAGTAGAGGAAGGGCAGATACTCAGCTACCCACTAAGAAAAGTAAACGTATTGCCATAACCACTTTCCATTAACAGCTGTCTCTGCATCTTTATTCCGCAAAACAACTAACGGTATGCGGTGGATGGTAACTGTCGTACGGCTATTATCCCTCCCCGCCCCTCCCCACCCCCACTGCTAATGGTGTGTGGGAAGAACGACTCTCCGTAAAACTCCGTGTCATTTCGCGAGATACACTTGGCAGGAAGTAATATGTTACCCCACTCTTTCTGGAACGTGCGCTGTCGGAATTTCAATAATAGGCCTCTCCGTGATGCACAGCGCCTCTCTTACCCTGTCACTGGAGTTCGTTCAGTTTCTCGTTATGTTCTAGTGCTTGCTAAATGAACCTGTGACGAAAGGCGCTACTACTCTCTTAATCTGAACTAATACAGGTCCTAAACTGACGAATAATACACAAGAATCGGTCGAAAGAATGTTTCTTTGACCATTTATTCGTGGACGAATATTACACTTCTCAAGATTCTTGCAATGAAACACAGTCTGATATCCACTTTTGTTAGAATTAGTTTTATGGTGGCTGTTCCAACCCTGTACCTCCGGACTGTTTCAAGGTATATACGCGGACACGACAAAAAAAATTCCAAGATTTTTCCCTGATTTCCCGATTAAAAAAACACTTTTATCGGGTGAAAATACCCTTTTTCCCCGGGTGAGAACACGCTTTTTCCTGGTGAAAGTACATTTTTTCCGTGTTAAGTGGCAATATACTTTCCCTCGGAGCTGTAAAACATATTAATTCTTTGAATGGCCAAAGTTTTATTCACCGAGATAGAAATTCCCTTCACATTAGGAAAAGAAACCCACCAAAAAATTACATGTTTTTGTAAAGATCTTTGATGAGCGGCAACGTTTACACTGCATATTTTCGTATTAAAAAAGTGTAAACACAAATTCCACCAAATACAGCACGTCAGCTTCCGAAGCAGTGGAATCGATATTGCGACGCGCATTTGTCAGCCAATTACAGCTCATGTCACATGATCTCGCCAGCCAATGACAGCAGACATTCAGAACACAAGTGATGTAGTTAGCCAGTGGCAAATCACTGTTAAGTAGTGCGAATGCATAAATAAGAAAAGTTAACGGTTTAAATTAATGTACAGGGTGAAAAGTATTTAAACCGACAAACTCTGGGAGGTTGTAGAGGACATCTAAACAAATATTTTTCCCCAATGTAATTTTTTCCTAGGAGGATTATTTAAACCGGTGGAGGCCGTATTACGCTCTTCAGGTGTTAGAGGCCGTATTACGATCTTCAGTTGTTAGAGGGCGTATTACGCTCTTCAGTTGTAGGCAACTGCTGTCCAACAATGAAGTAGTGCATTGTCTCTGTTTACTAATGCAGCGATACACTAGGAGTGAGTACACTGATATGGTTGGTGCGTACTACGTAGCGCACCACAACAGACGAGCTGCACAGCGGGTGTATCAACAATATCCTAATCACCGTATCCCGCATCATATGACCTTTGCTGCTGTGCACCAACGTCTTCGTGAGACCGGGTCATTTAGCAGATTACCTGGGCAGGGACACCGTCGCACGGTAAGAACGCTGCAATTTGAGGAAGCTGTCCTGCAGCATGCGGAGCGGGATCCATCAATCAGCACTCGTTCAATTGCACGTAACATGGAGACGAATCAGACGAATGTAAGAACAGTCCTTTGAGAGCAATTGTTACTTCCATTTCACTTACAGCGTGTCCACAGCCTGGAACCAGTTGATTATCCACTCAGAGCACAATTTTCGCAGTGGTACCTGGAAAAGTGTGAAATGAATCCTAAATTTCCATCCTCTGTGTTGTTTACCGATGAAACAACGTTCGGGCGTGATGGAGTCTTCAACATGCACAATTCGCATGTTTGGAGTGAGGATATGCCACATGCCACAGTTATTAGCACTCATCAAGTGCAGTTCTTCGTTAATGTGTGGGTTGGTGTTGTTGGGGACTGTTTAATTGGGCCGTATCTGCTACCTAGGCCATTAAATGGCAGGCGCTATTACAATTTTCTCGCCAGAGCATTGCCAGAATTGCTGGAAGACGTCCCGCTCCATACAAGACAACATATGTGGTTCCAACATGACGGGGCGCCGGCACATTTCAGTCATCGTGTGCATCCATTTCTGGACCGACGGTTCCCAGAAACCTGGATTGGCAGAGGTTGTCCTGTACCATGGACTGCTCGATACCCAGATATGTCCCCTCTGGACTTTTTTGTTTGGGGAGAGATGCGCAACCTTGTTTACGCAACTTCTGTTGCATCAGAAGAGGATCTGTTTGCCCGGATAGTAGCAGCTTCGGGAACAATTCAGGATACTCCTGGGGTTTTTGCCCGTGTCAGACGTAACATGATCCAACGGTGTAATATTTGTTTACGTGTCAATGGAAGCATTTTTGAAAATCTACTGTAATTGAAATTGTGTTGTGTTAATGTCTCTTGGTCATAAAAAAATGGAAAAGTGTTTGTTGGCTTAATTAATGTGCCGCTAGAGAAATCTTGCTCTACCGGTTTAAATACTCATCATAGGAAAAAATGACATTTGGGAAAAATATTTACTTTGATGTCCCCTACAACCTCCCAGAGTTTGTCGGTTTAAATACTTTTCACCCTGTACATACAGTATAGCTGCAAGAAAAGCTAAGCTTTCACATATGATATTGGTCGTCAAAACGTTTTTGCTGTTTTTCGTCCGAGGAAAAATTCAAATGGTTCTAAGCACTATGGCACTTAACATCCGAGGTCATCAGTCCCCTAGACTTAGAACTACTTAAACCTAACTAACCTAAGGGCATCACACACATCCATGCCCGAGGCAGGATTCGGACCTGCGACCGTAGCAGCAGCGCGGTTCCCGACTGAAGCGCTTAGAGCCGTTCGGCCACAACGGCCGGCTCTTCCGAGGATTTGGTTACGCAGGATCCTAAGAGTACAGCCTAAATTGCAGCAGCGGAATAATTCGATGAGCACGATTATAAATTTCACTGCTGCGTACCGAACATTTCGTCGTTTACCTGGCTGAATACATGTTCCGTCAAGCACTTACTTTTGCACAGAATAGAAAAGCCAGTTACGTGTGAAATTGCTCAAGAACTCACCTAGCACTTCTTTTGAAGGATAATTATACTTTTTGCCATCGTTATTGCATAATTTGTAATCTGTGAAAGAATTAAAATAAATATAAAAACTAACATTGAAACTTGGTCTTTTTAGCGTGTGTTACCTTTACGACATATCAGACACAAATGTGCCACTAAAATTTTAAGAAACGGCATAAATGGCTGGTATTTTGCCCCGAAATTTTTCTAAGTGGCTGGTCCTCAGTGATAAGTTTAAACGAGAGTCTAACGCAGTGAGATTTAAGAAATTCACCGCACATTCTCACAAGTAACATAATTCACCTTACGTAAAAGGAAATTTAGTTTCAAGTGCGGTTCTCAAACCAACAATGACACCGGATGATAGGACATGTGTTGGAAATGTAAACAGTTGTGACGTCACGCTTATCGAAAGCAGTTTGTTGTGTTGCTTAGTCTTCGTCACATTCATCGAAACGAGGCTCATGAGAAAGAGGCATCGAAAGCAATTTGTTGTTACGGAGTACTGCATAGTCTTTGACACATTTTCTGTCGACAGACGCTTGTGTGTGCATGGTGTTGTTATTGTAAATGGCGCATTTTCTTTGCAACTGACGTTTTATTTTGGTCTTATTCTCTCGTTTATGTTTTATTGCTGCAGTATTATTCTGAAGTAGCGAGCTAAAGTAGAATTCTTTGTTAGAGTATCAGTTCTTACCAGTCAACATTACAAAAATGTAACTGAAAAGTCAATTCCCGGAATACTAAAAAATTCTCGTGTTTTTCCCAGATTTCTCCCGGATGAAAAAATTCCCGGTTGTCCCGCGACGTATACACCCTGTGTTACTCCAAGATATTTTCCTGTTGTGCTTCTTTTCAGTGCCGCTTCTCTTTTCGCATATTTACGCGGAATGCATTACATCTATTTACGCTGATGATCGACTGCAAATCTTGCGAGTAAATGTCGTCCCTGTACAGGCCTTCCTGCATTTCGTCACATTTTTCTCATTTTGCAACGTTCCTATATACCACAGTACCATCCGTAAATAACTTGAAGGTTGTCTGATGTTGTCCACTAAATCATAGAACTTAGTCCACAACATTTTTCTACGCTTATCTTTTACTTATTGTGCATGGTCTCCTTTGAAATATTGTCCTCTACAACTGATACACAGCTCTCAACGCCGTTTCCACTCTCGGAAACAGTCTTGAAACGCCTCTTACTGGATCGGGCGAAGAGCCGTCAGCGAATTTTCTTTTATCTCGTCTATCGTTGCAAATCTTCGTCCTTTCAAACGGGTTTTCAACTTTGGAAATAGAAAAAAATCCGCAAGGGCCACGCATGGGGAGGACGAACGACGAGGCAGCACAGTGATTTCACAGGCGAAGATCTTTCTGGTCTTGACTCATGAGCCGTGGGAAAAACTTGGCGGCAACACGATGCATTCCAAAATGCTGTATCAGGATTTCATGATATGATCCAACTGAAATGTTACATTCTTCTGCAATCTCTCGGACAGACAGTGTTCGATTGGCACCGACTGTTTCGTTAACTTTGCTGACATGAGTGTCGTCGGTAGACGTCGAAAGGCGTCCTGAATAAGGGTCGTCTTTAACTTCCGTTCGGCCATTTTTAAACCGTGTGAACCATTCGCAACATCGAGTACGACTTAAGCACCGTAGGCTTCCTGCATCATTTGGTGGGTCTCTGTAAAGGTTTTCCTGAGTTTCACGCAAAATTTAATGCGGACACGCTGCTCCTGTAACTCTGTCCTTTCGAAATCCGCAAACTGCGCGACACAACGTTCAACTCAGTACAGCACTGAACAATAACTAAAAGACATACAACAATGAAACCTCCGAAGTTACATATTAATCATAGGCGTGAGCAGGGATGCTAATCGTATTTCGCCCCAACACCATCTGCACGAAATTCCGTATGTTCCAGAATGTTTTGAACAGAGCACGTGTATATGTTGCCTAAAACGGAAGGAAATGAAACTTCACGGGTGAACACGGCATGTGGTGTTATTTCAGTGACTGCAGAATCGAGTTAAATTTACAAATAACTTGTCACTATGAAGCGACTTATCACTATTACGTTGCACTCCCTGTGGTCTGGATGCACGCAGTGAACCGTTTGGGAAGGATGTCATAAAGTCGTTGTATCCTCTCCTGAGGCAAGAGGGACAACTGTTGCAACAATCAATGAATGCATATGGGGCCTGAAGACTGCATAGTGGAATGTCGAAACTGGTAGTCAGAATAAAAGAAAGTAACTTATCAATTACAGGCCTGTTGGCGAATTTCATTGATAATTACTTGACCAGCTGGTGTCCCCTGTCCATAATGGATCAGCAGAGACTTTGTAACTGGTCCTCGATTTCGTAGATACTGCCACTGGAAAGGGGTCTACATCCAAGCACATTCTATCGGGGCAGATCTGGTGATTTTGCTGGCCACGCAAACAGTTCATGTACAATGGGTTGATGAGCTCTTTGCTGTGGAAAAACAGTACCAAGATAGTGCCGCGTGAGGGGTAAGACGTGTGAACGCAGTATGTTCGTGACACACCATTGTGCCGCCAGAGCCCTCTTGGTCACTACTGGTCGTAAGCTTAAATCATATACAGTGGCTGCCCATACCATGACTCCTGAAGTAACACCACTGTGCCTTTCCAAAACATTGGAAGAACGGGTCTCGTACAGAGGTTACGCCACACCCGCCGACGACGAACATGCGAAGTTGTACAAAATAGTGGTGTTTCGTTGGGGGACCATTGAAACGTAGCCGTCTGTGTTGTGGTGTTAATGGCGGCCTACGCATTGGACGCTAATTCCCTTATAAGACTGCCGCTAGTGTTCGACCAACAGTGAAGTACGACATACACTGAAGAGTCACGGAAACTGGTACACCTGCTTAATGTCGTATAGGGCCCCCGCGAGCACGCAGAAGTGCCGCAACACGGCGTGGCATGGACTCGACAAATGACTGAAGTAGTACTGGAGGGAATTGACACCATGGATCCTGCAGGGCTGTCAAACAATCCGTAAGAGTACGAGGGGTGGGGACCTCTTCTGAAGAGCACGTTGAAAGGCATTCCAGAGATGCCCAACAATGTTCATGTCTGGGGAGTTTGGTGGCCAGCGGAAGTGTTTAAACTCAGAAGAGTGTTTCTGGAGCCACTCTATAGCAATTCTGTACGTGTGGGGCGTCGCACTGTCCTGCTGGATTGCCCAAGTCCGCCGGAACGTACAATGGACATGAATGGATGCAGATGATAAGACAGGATGCCTACATACGTGCCACCTTCCAGAGTCGTATCTAAACGTATCACTCCAACTGCTTTATTGCGTAGTTAGGTGATTTTCTACACAAAGCCCATCTTGCGACTAGATATCTGAATACCTAATGATTCTTTACTCTCCTAAATCAGTGTAAGTCAGACTTAAATGGCGGCCCCACACCATTACGTAGCCTGCACCAGCTTGAAAAGTCCCCTGCTGACATGCAGGGTCCATGGATTCAAGAGGCTGTCTCCAAACCTGTACACATATACGTCCATCCGCTCGATACAATCTGAAACGGGAATCGTCGGACCAGGCAACATGTTCTTATCAACAGTCTAATGTCGGTGTTGATGGATACGGGCGAGGCGTAAAGCTTTGTGTCATGCAGTCATCAAGGGTACACGAGTGGGTCTTTGCCTCCGAAAGCCCATATCGATGGTGTTTCGTTGAACGGTTCGCACGCTGACAACTGATGACCCAGCATTAAAATCTGCAGCAACTTCCGAAAGGGTTGCATTTGTGTCTCGTTGAATGAGTCTCTTCAGTCGTCTTTGGTTCCGTTCTTGCAGGATCTTTATCCGGCCGCAGCGATGTCGGAGACTTGATGTTTTCCCGGATTCCTGATATTCACGGTACACTCGTGAAATGGTCGTATGGGAAAATCCCCACTTCATCGCTATCTGAGAGATGCTGAGTCCCATCGCTCGTGCGCCGACTATAATATCACGTTCAAACTCACTTAAATGTTGATAACCTGCCATTGTGGCAGCAGTAACAGATCTGACAACTGCGACAGAGACTTGTTGTCTTATACAGGCGTTTCTGATCGCAGCGCCATGTTCTGCCTGTAAACATATTTGAAAACACATGCCTATACCAGTTTTTTTTGGCGATTCAGTGCGGAATGTTGCAGGGAGTCGTCTATTTGCTCTCGGATGGCTGGCGCCGATGCGGAGTTGTTGTGATGGGCTTGGGACATAGTACGGCGTTCCTCCCTTGTGGTGGTCTGACTTTGTTGACCGGAACCTTCTCGAGAAGAATGCATGTTCTCACATCCCGATGCAGTCCAACATTGGCACATAATCGCATTCCAAAGCCCCACAAATCTGGTTATTTCACGATTCGACCAGCCTGCCTAATGGAAACGCACAAAGAGACCTATTTCAAACTCTGTGACTAGTTGTCTGACATGATTTCGCGGCATCTGCGTGTCTTTCAGAGTTGTCGCTCTTCACGTGCATTGTAACTGTATCCCACCAGGACTGGTAACAACATTAAACGCAAACAGTACTGATGCACTTTGGTGGCCGTTCTAGGCGCTGCAGTCTGGAACCGAGCGACCGCTACGGTCGCAGGTTCGAATCCTGCCTCGGGCATGGATGCGTGTGATGTCCTTAGGTTAGTTAGGTTTAATTAGTTGACTGATGATCTCAGAAGTTAAGTCGCATAGTGCTCAGAGCCATTTGAACCATTTAACCATTTACACAGCTGCCGATGGCGTGTACGACCGACCATGTCTTCTGGTTGCTACACTGTTTTGTCAGGCAGTGGATTTCCGGCCACTTATCACAATATTCATCATGTCGTCCACTGTTTGATAGCTGAAAAGAGGAACCCCATGACGATTTTTCGCAGCGAAACAGTCGTCAACTCCTTAAACACAATACTACTTACCAATTCATTGAACGCTTGTCGTATCTTTATTAACATCTATTTAGGTACTCCGTATGCCACTCTACAGTGTATGGAGGATTTAATTTCCGTTTCCACTCAAGTATTGAGCGAGGGAAAAACGATAGTCTATATGTCCCTGCACGCGCCCTAATGTCTCTTATCTTATTCTAAAGATTTCTACAAGAGACGCAGCGTGAAGGCAGCAGAATATTCGCCTAATCATCCTGGAATACAGACAGCTTCTCTAAATTAAGCCAACAGGGTTTTGCAACAGCTACATGTCTCTCTTTCAACAAGTCATGTTTCAAGTTTTCCGAGCATTCTTGTTACACTTTCGTGTTTGCTATACCGACCTGTAACGATCCTAGCATCTGGTCTCTGACTTTGTTCAGTGTCTCTTGTCGTGTTTATTGATAACGACTCCAAACGCTGCTAAAGTCGTCTGGCGTTGTTCGCACTAAAGTCGTAACACCTTTCTTACACAAGCATTTGAAAGGTACGACTTGAGCCCTTATTTTTGATACATCATGAGAAGATCTGTAGAGGTATACAATACGATGTTTTAAAAAATCTAAAAGATCTATGGTTATACTGCCGGCTGCTGGTGTCCCAAAGGGTATGGATTGGCTCGTTATGAGTTGCGCTGGCTATTTTCTGTCAGATAGGGGCGACGGCAGTACACAATTTCAGAACGTACATTTTGGTGGTGACCGCCTGATAGTCCACACTCGGAGTGTTGATATTTTTGAAAATATAGCGAATCCGATATATCGATATTTAAAATATCATTATCAGCCACGATATATCAGAAATAATTATCGATGTATCGACCGGAAAAGGGACACTGTACATGCAAAAAAAAAAAAAAAAAAGAAAAAAAAACTGAAAGGAAAACCGTACACGTTAACGCTTGGCGATAATCACTTTGCTAATAATAGTAACTGCAGGTAAGTGGCACAATGGAAGGTGTCCGTCGTTCGGTTTCGTCGCATATCGGAACACTTCGCCGACTTCCCTGTTTTTTTTTTTTTTTTTTTTTTTTTTCCGTGCAAACGATAGCAACCTAGCAGTTGTAGGGTAAAATTGCGTGGTGAAATTAAACGTTGCCTTTATTGTCGGTAGTACCGAGCTCCGATTACGTCAGCACTTCCCTTCACACGTCTCCGCCCAGCGCAAAAGCCAGTCTTGTAATGTAGATTTTTTAAGAACGCTGATCTGAAGAAATTGCACACTAGTTGCGTTAAAAATTGTTTTTTACGCAACTCTTGTGCTGTCTGCTGTTTCTTCACATCGGATATATTGTTATTCCTTTCACCCCCCCCCCCCCCCCTCGCCCCCCGAAAGTGCAACAGGACTTCTTCTTTGTGCCGCCTATAGATGCTCCACACAGTCAAAGAGAAAGATTCGATTTGATGAAAGCTCAAAAAGTAGTAAGACTCCGTCACACAGTGAAAGTAAAATTATGTTCTGCCACAATTTCAAATATGTACCGAAAAATTGCGACAAAAAATATAACATAGAATAAAAGTATCGACACCTGATATTGCCATTTCTATGGCGACATGTCGGGAAAAAAAATGCTGCCTGTATTTATTGACACCTTTTGGGAAAAACATCGATATTTTGTCAACGGCCCTAGTATTTTATACGATATTTTAAAAGAAAATGTCTACGGGTGTACTGCTGGTTGCTGGTGTCCCAAATGGTATCAATCCTGTCTCGTGATGGGTTTGCGCTGACCCTTTTCTGCCACACAGGCCACGCCAGTTGACAATTTGAGAACGTATACTTTGCCGGATGGTCGTCACCCTGGCGCCACCACCCGCTGCTAGCGGGAACTACTAACTGTCCCCTAGTAGCGCTGCCTGCCACGGGCACCTTACAGTTTTTATGGCGCGCCATTTGGAAACTGTCTCCCGGAGTAATCTCCCCGGCAGCCCGGCGTTTACTTTATAAATACCGCCATTTATACAAACACGCCGTGGCAGCGGCTTGAGAAATTGGCCGGCACCGCAGCGCCGGTTTTATACAAACCCCCGGGGCCCCTTGCTCTGCCTCGGCGGGACATATTTCCTCGCCAGGGTCCGTCCCGTGGAAAAACCGGCCGCCGCTGCCGTATAAACTGGCGAGACGAATTAAAGTCGCGGCGTAAATAAACTCGTCGCACGTCTGTTTGTTGTCCCCTGTCACACACGCTCTGTGAGTTACGCGCCGTAATGCCTAGTTATGCCGGCTGCCCTGCGCGCGGTTGTCGGCTATTAAGTTAACTCCGCTGCCTGCTTCCTTGCGGAGTCATTATGCGACGCGGACGCCGACCTAAGTGTTTGCGTGTTTTTTTTCCCCCTCCTTACGCTGCAACTCGTTCGTCCAGTTAGCGCAGTCGCCATCTCCAAATGAACACGTTATGGCTTACCTACTCCAGTTATGGCCAACCGTAATTCCCGCCTAGTATATAAACTCACCTCTTTGCTAGACACTAAGATTAGATTTACGCTACAGTTTGTGAAAAATTTCAGCACTAAGGAATAGCACAGGCAAGGGTATAAAATAAATTACCCGGACAACATAATGATGTACCTGAAAAAAAAAAAATCACCAACATGGCTTACGAAAGTATCGGTAACGGGAGACTAACTCAAGGGTTCGAGCTGTTGACAAGTGCGGCACCCGGCCTGCGTATGGTACACTCATTTTTCATAATTGTATTTCAGAACTTCATGTTGTACCTGTTACTACCAATTGTGAGCCCGTAAGCCAACTCTCTTTGACCTGTGTAGGGGGCTTGATGTTTGCAGTATGTTTACAAACTGTACTCTGCCTGTAAACAGACTGAAAAGGGCCGATATCATGAACAGCCACTGGATAAAAGTCTCAAATGGTTCAAATGGCTCTGAGCACTATGGGACTTAACTTCTGAGGTCATGAGTCCCCTAGAACTTAGAACTACTTAAACCTAACCAACCTAAGGACGTCACACACATCCATGCCCGTGGCAGGATTCGAACCCGCGACCGTAGCGGTCGCGCGGTTCCAGACTGTAGCGCCTAGAACCGCTCGGCCACTCCGGCCGGCGATAAAAGTCTCCTCTACGTTTTTACACGCATTACGCTCTTCACCTATACGAGGTGTATTGGTCTTTTTCTTTTATCTCTTGGGATGCAAAAAGGAACTTCTGCGGTTCGGGAGACATCCGTTTCCCTGGCTATGTTTATTCCAGCCATGATTACGTCTGCTCACTAAAACATTTCATTGTTTTTGCGTCCCTTCCAGTAACTGCCAATATCCACCTCTCCATTTCGCAGTTTTATTTCATTAAGCCCCTATCATAGGTCAAAACTGGTAACACACTTATTGTAATCTCTCCGTTTCACACACATCAGAGCCTTTCTTTTTACTTTACAAACCCTCCGGGCCATCATTACTTCTTTGTTTACACAATCCACTGCAGAACGAACACTGATGCACATAAATACAGTACCATAAGAAAAAAATGACTTGCATTACTCCACATTAAGGTTGTCTTCAGCGCTAGACGCGTGACTTGCTGATTAGTGAAGAGTTAAAATTTCAGCCTATCATTGTTGGGCAGTATTAAGAGTTTTCCGTGACAGAGGTTATTTACTTGGATGTGCGTCGGAAGTTTGCGAGTGTCGGGACCTAAGTCTACTAAAGGTTAATGTGAGAGAATTTTAATGTGATTTAATTCAGTAATACCTGATGCATTGCAATTGCTATTTCCCTTTCGTGTATGAGACGAGGTTAAATTGTTTGGTGATATTTGTTCCGAAGTGCGTCTGTCTCGCTCGCTCAAGGTTAACTGAATCGAAGCTTTTGCATGTATTGTAATATATTTGTGGGCAATGTATGGGATTGTAGCTTTATTGCGTGTTTAGGTGTTTTATTGCAGATGCTACGTACACTTGAGCGGAACATTATATGGAAACAGTAGTCGGTGATTGATTTAATTTTGCTACTCAGATTTGAAAGTTAAGTTTTGTCCTTACTGAAATTGAATAAGTAACCACGGAACCATATGACTGAGCAAATACAGCTGTTCCATCCACTTCAAATAGAAAGTTACGACAGGCTCAAGGCAACGTCTTCAGTGTGCGCGATATATCGGTCAACGTCTGAAGCGGCTCTGTAGCCTAACCTGTTAAAGGTCAGAGTTTAGGTGGCGGTGGCCGTTAGGGGTTTATTTTATTTACTTTATAAATATTCAGTCCGGTCATCAGGAAGTTGCCGGCCCTTGTATCACACCAACGTGCAACAGTGTTGTGAAAGAGAAATAAAATATTCTTTAAAAAAAATGGAATCCATTGACTTTCCATTGATGTAATGAAAGGAAAATAACTGACTGAAGAAAGTAATAGCCTTAAGAAAGAAAATATTACGAACATAAATCAGAGAGGTTTGCCAAAACAGTTAGAAGCTTTGATGGTTGTAGAATAAGAAAAATATCAAGAAGAGGTTGGTTGTTACCAAAAGAAATAATTTACAAATAAGATTCTGAAAATGAATGTGAAACAATTTTGAAGGAGGGATCAGGAATAATCTGAATATTATGAAAAGAAAACATGATTCTGAATAGTTAATATTACGAAACATTCTGTAATGGTAGTAAAGAAAGAGCTTATCAGTAGTCAGCATGGCAAGGGTTATATCGCTGACGTATAGTTACACTCATCGCTGACTTTAAAGGAAAGATTTGTACTCTTTAAACGATAGTATTCAACCTTGAATTGCCGTGCGAACATTAGAATAAAAATATCGGGCTTGTTTATTTGAAGAGCATCACTTTAACAGCACAGAATTTTGTGAGTATTTAATCACCTGGTCGGTAAGTTTTATGAAGTGAATCGACAGCGACGTAATTCTGCAAGGTTTAAAGGCAAACGGCTGACCTCCATTTAAGTCTGCCTTATACTGATTTAGGAGACTAAAGAATCATTAGGTATTCAGATATCTACTCGCAAGACGGGCTTTGTGTAGAAAATTAATATTATTTAGACAATATAATATTATCACGCTGAAGACGGAAAGTAACATTAACAGATTACGTTATCGTCAAACTGTTTGTAAGATATAATATTTTATGAGAGGTATTCCGCATAGCATTTTCGTCATAATGCCAACAAGACTAGTGACGAGCAGTTTAATGAAAACTCGTTCCCTATTATTCTTGCCGGCCGAAGTGGCCGTGCGGTTAAAGGCGCTGCAGTCTGGAACCGCAAGACCGCTACGGTCGCAGGTTCGAATCCTGCCTCGGGCATGGATGTTTGTGATGTCCTTAGGTTAGATAGGTTTAACTAGTTCTAAGTTCTAGGGGACTAACGACCTCAGCAGTTGAGTCCCATAGTGCTCAGAGCCATTTGAACCATTTGAACCTATTATTCTTGAATACATTTACGAAGTCATTAAACAAACTGTGTATGTGTTGAAGCGCTATAAGCGCGTTATCAATCTTGAAAGTTAAGCACAGAAAAAGGTAAAGTCAAAGTAGCCACGGTCATTGAAATAGTCGGACTGTAGGAGCGATCGCATGGCGAGATCATGCGATCTTCTAAATGAAAAGTAGTCAGTAAAGGATTAGCATTTCGCTCTTACGGAAATAACTACGCTTGCGCGTTAAATGGCCGGCCGAAGTGGCCGTGCGGTTAAAGGCGCTGCAGTCTGGAACCGCAAGACCGCTACGGTCGCAGGTTCGAATCCTGCCTCGGGCATGGATGTTTGTGATGTCCTTAGGTTAGTTAGGTTTAACTAGTTCTAAGTTCTAGGGGACTAATGACCTCAGCAGTTGAGTCCCATACTGCTCAGAGCCATTTGAACCATTTTTTGGCGCGTTAAATTTGAAGTTACCGCGGCTGGTACTCAAATGCAACGTTGTCTGACTGCAGTTAGTTCCGTTAACGTGATCTTGGAATCGAATAATTTGCTCAACGCGACGTCTTGTAGAGCTCTATCCCACTGTGTGGTTTACTGGGGTTGTTGAAAAGGAGTGACATGACTAATCCTAGGCACAACACGAGCTAGCAATACTGGTGCTGACGAAGTGCTGAATCCGACGTAGACGATTAGTTCGTTAGATTACGGATTATTAAGGTGGAAGTAAAGCTTGTGATCCAATCAGTGAACATTGTTCCGTACTCCAGTCTGTAAAAGTATTGTTTCATTAAGACGCACGCCCGCCATAATACGATATACATAACACGCTAGTGTACAGTGTTCATGTTGCGTTTTAAAGTACTGATCCTGTTACAACTAAAACAAAGAACAGCAGATATTCAGTGTGACACCTTAACCAAGCCAGTGGCCAAAAGATGTACAGTGATATTTAGACGTATTTACCGAACATCCGAGGAAATGTTGCTCTCACTGTTTGCGATTTATTTGCTTAGCAAAAAGTGCCACTGTAGAACTTCGACATACACTGCTAGGTTCTTACTCATCGTCTCCATGTCAATATGTGATACCAGTGGAGATATTTTACTGAATAAAGCTTTCTTTCCTACTTCGACGATCCTTGTAATCTTACTTTCTACACAGGAGGACTCCTTTAATTCTTCCACTACTGTTTCGTTCCCGACTTTGTTGCTAAGCAAATTGTTGTCCTACTTTTTACTACTTTTCATCGCTCTTCCTTGAGGGCGTATGTATCGAGAAGAAGAGAAAAGCGACAATCTCTTCCGCCCCCCCCTTCCCCCCACCCCCTACTATACAAAAAAGGATAAGAATCGGCACACTGCCCCGCCACACATATGAAACATTTCGATTTGAAGACAGGGCATGTAATGGATACTGACTAGTGGCAAGCATATTCAGAGCCACTAGACGTGAAATCTCAAAACTATTCCGCGCTGGCCTCTAGTCTGCTTGCAGATGAAAATTTCTTATCTGTATCTGTTCTGTAGACTTTCTCTAGCGTTTTATCTTCAATTCGTGATGTACTTTTTTTAGGTTCCTGCCAGTGTCAACTCATACATTATAAAATTAGAAGTGAAGGAAAAATAATGTATACGAATCTCATACAAACTATACTGTTCGAGTGAAGCAGATTATAAGTGGTAGTAGATAAATAAGCTCAGAAAATAAATATTAGTCACCGCCTCAAAACAGCGAACTAGGCACTCTTGAGCCCTGTAGATAGTGCAGAACTGGTGTAAGGCGCAGCTGCAACCCTCCACAACTGACCTTATGCCGTGGCAGTGAAGCGGTGTGTCTGTTGCAGTCGGTCGCGACGTTAAGGAGCGATAGAATGCTTCAAAGGCGCTATCGGGTTTGGACATGCCCGTGACCGCACCGTGAATTATGTTGCCCCATTTGTTGCTGTATTAACGCGGACTTTGATTCGAACCTGGCAGAAAATCCAAAGAGATTCTGGTTGTATGTGAAGTATGTTAGCGGCAAGAAACAATCAATGCCTTCCCTGCGCGAAAGCAATGGAGATACTATCGGAGACAGTGCTGCCAACGCAGAGTTACTAAACACAGCCTTCCGAAAAGCCTACACAAAAGAAGACGAAGTAAATATTCCAGAATTCGAATCGAGAACGGCTGCCAACATGATTAACGTAGAAGTAAATATCCTCGGAGTAGTGAAGCAACTTAAATCACTTAATAAAAGCAAGTCTTCTGGTCCAGACTGTATACCAATTAGGTTCCTTTCGGAGTATGCTGATGCATTAGCTCCATAGTTACTAATCATATACAACCGTTCGCTCGACGAATGATCCGCACCGAAAGACAGGAAAGTTGCACAGGTCACACCAATATTCAGGAAAGGTAGTAGGAGTAATCCACTAAATTACAGACCCATATCGTTACCTTCGATATGCAGCAGGATTCTGGAACATGTATTGTGTTACAACATTATGAATTACCCCGAAGAAAACACAGTAACATGGGTTTAGAAAATATCGTTCCTGTGAAGACAACTAGCCCTTTATTAACATGAAGTGTTGAGTGCTATTGACAAGAGATTTCAGATCGATTCCGTATTTCTGGATTTCCGAAAGGCTTTTGACATTGTACCACAGAGCGGCTTGTAGTGAAATTTCGCGCTTATGGAATATCGTCTCAGTTATATGACTGGATTTGTGATTTCCTGTCAGAGAGGTAAACAGAAGTGATTTCTGGCGTTCCCCAAGGTAGTGTTATAGGCCCTTTGCTGTTCCTTATCTATATAAACGATTTGGGAGATAATCTGAGCAGCCGTTTTAGGTTGTTTGCAGATGACGCTGTCGTTTATCGACTGATAGTCATCAGAAGATCAAAACAAATTGCAAAACGACTTAGAAAAGATATCTGAATGGTGCTAAAATTGGCAGTTGACCCTAAATAACGAAAAGTGTGAGGTCATCCATATGAGTGCTAAAAGGAATTCGTCAAACTTCGGTTACTCGATAAATCAGTCTAATCCAAAAGCCGTAAATTCAACTAAATACCTAGGTATTACAATTGTCGTTAGGATAATTTAGGTTAAGTAGTGTGTAAGCTTAGTGACTGATGACCTTAGCAGTTAAGTCCCATAAGATTTCACACACATTTGAACATTTGAGCTGTCTAGTAAGCAGGAAACCCGGGATCAATTCATGGTCGTAGGACAGATTTCAATTCATTTATTCAGCTTCTATCACTATCGAAGGTGTTTTGTGAGACATTTTGCTGCGTTTCCTCTCTTCGTCTCCCCTACCTCAGACCCTGGGTACGCTCTCGCTCTTGGGTAGGCTAGCGTAAGAACGGTCGCCTGCCCGCAACAAGCGCCTGGCGGCCTAGACGCCGTAAAAACGCGACGACACGACACGCAGCCGGCGGCGGTTTTTCGTGGCCGCGCTCTTCTGACGCTCGCAGCGAGGCGTAAAACACGAGCGCCCGGACTTCGGAATGCAGACGCCGGATGGCACCGGAGTGGCGCAGCTGCCCCTCCGAGCGGAAGTCACACGACACGCGGGCGCGAACGTGGAACGGAACGGGGACTGTGACGTCACGACATGGAATTTCACGCTGCGACGCAATCGCGAACTACAAAATACAGCGTGTCCAACATAAGAGCAGTCCCGCGTCAGTGATACGCATATTCAGTTATAGAAAAAACATCATCAGCTTTAAAAACCAGAAAATACTTTTCAAATTACGAATTTAAAACTAGAACATATTTTGAAAATGACGAACACTTCTATGCCTGTCTGCGCTCGTGAAACCACATTAAAACATCTCTGTGAAGTCGTTTCATAAGACGCTTGTCGAATTCGGTAAAACGTATTCACTTTACTGCCTGATTTTAGCTCAATTCATGAACTCTTCCTGAAAGACTGAGCACTCAGATAAGGCCTATTCAATATTATATGTGTGTTTTAATGGGGGGATTCGGTTTTATTTTGTGGGAAACGCTGAGTTGGTCATCGTCTGCTGGGAGCGGACGATGTTGCTTCTCGTTCGAAGGAGAGCACAGGATGACTAGCTTAGGTTTCCAATACCTGAACAGAGAGGTTTAGCCATCTTAGTCTAAGGCTGTTTTTGTGTGTGAGGTTGGTGACGGAGGGATACCCCTCTGGTAGCTTCCGCTGCACGGGGAGCTACGTAAAGAGAAAGCGGCACTCTTCGGTGAATGCTTGGTGAGTACGGATCGTAGCTCTTAAGGGTGGGTTTCAGGTGATGAGAAGCAGGTTGAGTTAGGACTTCGTTATGTTTAACTGTTGAAATACTTAAGAACTTCAGCTTAACTGAAGCGTGTGAAGCGAGTTATTTTTCCGAATGTGCCATAATTATATTGCTTTAAATAGGCGATTTTTGGGTGTTTGAGTTAAAAGTGTGGAAGTTACTTTCTTCCTTTTTGAACAACGATGAAGTAGAATTTCAAACGGTAAATCTGATTAGGAAAAGCTGGTTACGATCGCTTCAACCGTACGTGAGTGTAATACTGTGTCGAAGCGAGTATGATTTTTAATGATTTTTAATATTACATTTTGTGGAAGTTGCTTTTGTCTTTGTGTGTCGATTTTGTGCCACGTGTTTGGTAATCAATGACCCTTCTGGTCCACCACGGCACCGCAATAGGCTTTATTTTAACAGTTTGCTTCTTTAATGAGCTATGATTTCTGCAAGAATATCTGTTCTTTCGTGCGCGTTTCTACAAAGCAGCACAACAGTTTGATTCGGAATGGAGCACGTGCTCTAGTTCGGCCGTTTGCAAGCAGCAGACGCAGTTTGTATGTTGAATAATTATCGCACAACCTCGTGCATTGGTTAAACCTCTGTCCAGAATAGTGCATGCGTAGAATCGTAATGCGAACCTCACTGAGATATTTTTATGGTATGAATGCAAAGGAGATGATAGTATCATTGTCTCCCACCCCCGTTTTCTGTGTTTCTTCTTGCAGTAGTTAAATTGTGCTCTGTCAGATTCTCACGTAATTCTTACTTAAATATTTCTAGTCAGGCATCATTTATGTGTAGTTAGTATGTGCAACCAAATGCTTAGATACAATAAATAATCTACGTGAAAGATAAATTCTGTGGTGTTGATCTTACCCACTTACTCCGATTTCCAATCCTGAATTAATCAAGTTGCTTCATGTACGACATGAAGTGCTTTTTATATGGCTACTTAAATAAATTTACATACTTTTAATTAAATTATTAAAGTAATTAAACTAATAATTTTCCAGCTCTGTTTTTTTCTAAATGGTTAGGAAGGGCTTGGGCTGATGGCGGCCCTGAATTTCTGAATTTTTATCATTATTTGTGTGAGAGAAGCAGCTAGAAATGCGAGATAACGTATATGGCTCGATGAGAAACGTCGTAAAGATAGTAATACGTTACTACATTCAAATTCACTTTCTATATTTATCTGTCATCACATCAGAACAAAAAATCACCACGTAAAGCAGTTACAACACTTTCAAATGATAGAGCACAGCACTCAGTCGTTCTTTTCTTGCAGTTTTTATTTGATAAATCTAGATTTCGGCTAGTGCCTAGCCATTATCAATGCATCATTTTATAGTGTCAATGCATGTTCTAGTGTCAGTCTCCTGTTGTTCGGGCTTGTGTCACAGTTCTTTCAAGATCTGCAAGAAGAGGACGACTGACTGCTGTGCTCTGTCATTTGAAAGCCAGTTACAACACGCCATAGAAATCTTGCACATAACACCGAAGGGACCGAAACTAAATCTTCTGGAAGAAATAGAAATTTATACACATACGCGCAAATATCACAAAATCTTAAACGAACAAACTGAATTAAAACATAAAAGTTGTCGAACTTCATTGAAATCATCGAAATCGATCATGGGTAAATAAATTAAGCACAGATAACACCACCAGCAAACAAAGCAAAGATAACAAAATCATACGAATCCACAGATTAATAACAGAGGCGTAGCCATAGTACCAATAAACAAAACAAAGGCTACAACATCTGACAAACCCATAGAATAACAATCCAGAGATGTAACCATAGCACATCGTTAAAAGTTGTCAAAATAAGCTGTCAAATACAAATATAATCGACCGTCTCAAAAAGAGTGTGCAGCACCTGCATAAGCTGAAGGTTAATACATCTCCACATACATTAACATTTCGACAGCATCTGCAATAACGATGTGCTAAGGATGTAAGTAATTCAAAATTGTAACGTAATTTGTAAGAAACGAAAATGTACAAGAACGTTTGTTTCGAGATTGAATTTTTTGCAGATGGCTTGAAAATGACCGTGGGGTTCGAAATGAGCTCATGGCAATCAGGACAGCTCAATAAAAACATTATAGCAACGTAATTGCTTTTCCAATATATAATGCCCTTACAAGACATATACAACGCTGCAGGCCCACGAGGAATAAAAAAAACTCACTTCTGCAGAACTACGAGACGCGTGCAGTAATTTTCCCCATTTCATAAAAAGAAATATTATACACAATTTATCATATTAAAATAATTTATTTGACATTGTAAAACGCTTCCGTTGCCTCTCTACACAGAAGCCATACTTTTCCAAGCATTTCTGCTAACGTCACACAAGTTTCCTCAAAGCAGTGTTGTAACAGGTAGGTTCCTATGCCCGTCTTGATGAATCTGCGAGCTGCTATCAGAAGAAAGCGTCCTGGACTTTTGTCTCGCCAAATTCTCTTCCTTCATGACAATGCTCGGTCTCATACAGCTCGAATCATCCGGCGGAGCTCGGAAGATTCACCTGGGAAGTGTTTCCGCATCCTCAATATTCATGTGATCGTGACCGAAGTGATCCCTCAACTCAAAGGTCATCTTGGAGATAAGCAATTCGAGGCTGATGATGAAGTCACATCGACAGTGAACAGCTGGTTACGAGCGCTGGATCAGACTTGGACAACACTGCTTTGGTAAATCTTGCGTGACGTTACCAGAAATGCTTGGGAAAACATAGCTACTATGTAGAAAAGTAACAGAAGCATTGTACAATGTCAAACGCTTTTTATAAAATTAGAAAACTTGCGTACTGGACGACCCTCGTATTTTCTGTTAACTGAAGTCGACTTCCAAGTACAATAAGAAACACTTAACGCGGAACGACATGAACACATTTTAAAGTATTGTTCACTGCTTACACTGAGACCGCAGATCGAAGACGATAGTTGTATCAGCATGAAAATACACCCTGTCATAAAGCAGCATTTTTGAGGCAATGGTTTGTGGACAATGACCAGTAACGGACGGAGCAAGGAGGACATGAAAAACATACTAGCACTGGCAAAAAGGGCATTCCAGGCCAAGAGAAGTCTACTAGTATCAAACAAGAGGAAGAAATTTCTGCGAATGTACGTTTGGAGCACAGCATTGTATGGTATGAAACATGGACTGTGGGAAAACCGGATCAGAAGAGAATCGAAACATTTGAGATGCAATGCTATGTTGAAAATTAGGTGGACTGATAAGGTAGAAAGGACAGGATGATAGGACATCTGTTAAGACATCAGGGAATGGCATGCATGGTACTAGAGAGAGCTGTAGAGGACAAAAACTATAAAGCAAGACGGAGATTTGAATACATCCAACACAGAATTGAGGATGTATGGTGCAAGAGCTACTCTGAGATGAAGAGACATCAGGGAATGGCATCCATGGTACTAGAGGGAGCTGTAGAGGACAAAAACTGTAAAGCAAGACGGAGATTGGAATACATTCAACACGGAATTGAGGATGTAGGTTGCAAGAGCTACTCTGAGATGAAGAGGCTGGCACATGAGACGGATTCGTGGCGGGTCGCATCAAACCTGAAATCGACTGGCCTAGCCGGCTGGTGTAGCCGTGTGGTTCTAGGCGCTTCAGTTTGGAACCGCGTGGCCGCTACGGTCGCAGGTTCGAATCCTGCCTCGGGCATGGATGTGTGTGATGTCCTTAGGTTAGTTAGGTTTAAGTAGTTCTAAGTTATAGGGGACTGATGACCACAGATGTTAAGTCCCATAGTGCTCAGAGCCATTTTTTCGACTGGCCTGCCCAGCGTCTCGATTTGAACCCAATGGAACACCCTTGGAATGTCTTAGCAAGTCGTCTTCGATCCAGGCCCCAGCATCCAACATCACTACTTCCTCTGGTTTCGGTTCTTGAGGGAGGGGCTGTAATTCCTCTATAGACGTTCAGACACCTCACTGAAAGTGTCCCCAGCAGGGTGTAAGTCTTCATAAAGGCGGAGAGTGGACATGCTCCGTATGCATGTCTACTAATGCGAGTACGGATACTCTTCATGAGATACTGTATATAATACCCAGTATGAATCCATCAAAGCTTTCATCTGACATAAAAAATAATGATAAAAATATATAATTTTTTTATTCTTCGTAGTAAGTCGTATACCACCTGAGTCCCCAATGTTTTGAGCGCTATGGAAGCAAAACGGTGGATGATAAGTAAAGGTCTCCCTCATTACCTAGCGGAGAATAAACTATCTGGAAGTCGCTGAACAGAATCCGTTCTGGTGTTTCAAGAAGCAAAACTATTCTCCAGAGACGCGGTTCACTACGTAATCTGTTTAGTGAGTGTTGGGGCTAAAGAAGACTTCTTCCAGTTCTTACAGAGTCGTTTATATCCAGTTTCGTGCCCCATGGAGGACAAAGCCAAAACAATCATTATGGCTCTTGAGATTACCAAGTTCTGGTCTGGATTTTTTGTTATGTACGGATTGAGAATTTCTTGCTGGGAGGACGTAGCATCTTATCTTGCATGGATAATGATCGAGAGATGTAGAATAACTTCGGGTATGCTGCAGGGAAACGTGTTGGGATCTTTGCTGTTTCTGTTATATATTAATGATCTGGCGGACAACAGTAACTTCAGACTTTTCACAGATGATGCAGTTATCTGTAATGACGTACTATCTGAATAATAACTGCACAAACATTCAGTTAGATTTTGATAAGATCTGAAAGTTGTGCAAAGATTGGCACGTAGTTTTAAATGTTCAGAAATGTAAAATTATACACTTCACGAAACGAGAAAACGTAGTATGCTATGATTCTATGATTACCGAATATGAATCTGGCGTAGCTTTCGTCAGACATAAAAAATTTTGAGAGCTATGGAGTCAGTGAGTCACATTTGGAATCAGTCAGCTCGTGCAAATAGTTGGGTGTAATGATTTGTAGGGACATATAATGGAAGTATCAAACAACCTCAGTCGTAGGCGAAGGTGGTGGAAGACTTGATTTCACTGGTAGCATAGTGGGAACATGTCTGCAATTGGAGATTGCTAACAAAAGGCTTGTGCAACTCGTTGAATTTTGCTCAGCTGTGTAGGATCCGTACAAAACAAGACTAACAGGGTATGTTGAACGCATACGGAGAAGCACAGCACGAGTGGCCACAGGTTTGCCTGACCCGCGGAGGAATGTCACAGAGATGCTGAAGACGCAAATTATCCCGTCAAGTCCTAAACACAAACTTTCGAGATCAAGCTTTATATGCTTAGTCTAGGCGCGTATACTACAACCCCTACGTATAACTCCCTTAGGGACCACACAGACGATATTCGACTAATTATAGCGCGCACAGAGGCACACTCCCGTGGTACACGCGTTAATGGAACGGTAAAGAGCCCTACGAACTGGTACAATGGAAGTGCCCTCTGCACACTTCACACAGGTTTGAAGAGTATCGATGCAGAAGATTTGTAGTATTGATACAGTCTCCTTAGTTAAGTATACGTATGTGCTTTTCGTTGTATGCCAGGAGTTCAAATGGTTCAAATGGCTCTGAGCACTATGGGACTTAACTTCCGAGGTCATCAGTCCCCTGGAACTTAGAACTACTTAAACCTAACTAACCTAAGGACATCACACACATCCATGCGCGAGGCAGGATTTGAACCTGCGACCGTAGCGGTCGCGCGGTTCCAGATTGTGTAAGTAGGCTGTTTAGGTTTTTTTATTGGTAACGCCACCTCTGTATGAAAAATGACTGGCTGTGCTATGTGCAGTCCGTGGCTAGTTTGCATTGTTGTCTGCCATTGTAGTGTTGGGCAGCGGCAGCTGGATGTGAACAGCGCATAGCGTTGCGCAGTTGGAGGTGAGCCGCCAGCAGTGGTGGATGTGGGGAGAGAGATGGCGGAGTTTTGTAATTTGTCATGAACTGCTATATATATTATGACTATTAAGGTAAATACATTGTTTGTTCTCTATTAATATCTTTCATTTGCTAACTATCCCTATCAGTAGTTAGTGCCTTCCGTAGTTTGAATCTTTTATTTAGCTGGCAGTAGTGGCGCTCGCTGTATTGCAGTAGTTCGAGTAATGAAGATTTTTGTGAGGTAAGTGATTTCTGAAAGGTATAGTTTAATGTTACTCAGGGCCATTCTTTTGCAGGGATTTTTGAAAGTCAGATTGCGTTGCGCTAAAAATATTGTATGTCAGGTTAAGCACAGTCTTGTATAATTGTTCAAAAGGGGACGTTTCATATGTCGACCCTTAGCCGAGGATACCTCACTGGAATCTTCTGATTTTTTCCTTGTAGTTTGTGTAATTAGTGTAGCTATTGTTTATTGTTAGTGCGTAATTGTAGAGAGAATCGCCTTTGTAGTTGCAGTTTTTCATTGTTGTACAGTAAAACAGTTGTGGCATGTATGTAGATTTGCAGCAAGTATTTCGCAGCTGCGCTTGCAATTAACTAGATATTATTTTCAGTGCTATGTTAATGTGTTCCCCTATTTTTGCTCTTCAAATTGTGCTTTTCTGTGTTATCGTGTGAAATATTGTGACAATAATGGCGTGTGAAAAACGTAACACTAGGCTCCAAAGTAAACTGAGGAATAATAGTGACGACGAGGGTAGCTTGCCAGCACCACTGTGTAATGAATTAACAAACGTTCAAAGTAGTAATTTGGTAATTGTGCATAGGGAAATGGAGCGGGCTGCAAACAATGGCGTAGGCAGTGAAACAATTAGTGGACAGGGAAGCATTATCGATCGATCGCTCGGCAACAGCTCGCCTCAGGAATCCGAAATGACAGGACACAATTTTGCAAATACTGTAGATTCAGGTTTTGCGTCCTCACCGTTTTCTCAAATGAGTCAAGACACATTTTCTGCTTGTCAAAATGTGAATGTTGCCGGTGCAACTTCACTGCCGAAAAGCACTGAGGAACATGTTTCAGACACCAGTGCATTGTTATTACAATTAATGCAACAAATGGGACAAAAGCTTGAAAAGTTAGACACAATGGAACAACACCAGAGACAAACACAGCAACAGTTAGACACAGTGGAACAAAATCTCAAAAAGTTAGACACAGTGGAACAAAATCTCGAAAAGTTAGACACAGTGGAACAAAATCTTAAAAAGTTAGACACAATGGAACAAAATCTTCAAAAGTTAGACTCATTGGAACAAACTCTTGAACAAACACGTGAAGATTTAACTACTGAGTTACATAACATTGAATCGAAATGTCAAAAAGTCTGTAATGACGTAAAAACTCAAATTTGTGAGCATTTTCAACCTATTTTTTCACGGCATGAAAATGCATCACAGAATCACGAAGCAGCCATAAAAGAACTGCAAACTATTGTTCATGAAAATCATGAGACCTTGCAAGCTAAATTTGACTCAGTTGCATCTACCGATTCGGTTATGCAACTTGCGAAAACTCAAGAAAACTTAAAGGACACAGTAGATACTCTGAAAATTGGTTCAGAAAGACACATGGAGGAAATTAGTTCATTATCAGAGAAAGTAGTTGAACTTTCGGATCAGCTAAATAATTTATCTACGAAGATAGATGATAATCTGAATGACACAAAACCGGTAGTCTTTAATGACACAGAAGAGAGCGAACAAATTAGGAAACTGAAACAAAATCTGAATCAAATTAATACGCAACATCAAAGACAAATCCGGGAAGTACAAGATCAGCTGACACAGGTAATACAAGAATTACGTATTTCAGAGGACACTCGCGCTCCAACACGGGAAGAGGGACTTAGAAATACGGAAAAGCCGCAAAATAATAACACAGGGCATTTTGGAAGTTATGAAAGAAATTGGCAATGTGCACCGAATTTTGAGATGGAACGGCCGACACGACCTAACAATGACCGATATGCGACTCGCCGACATGATGACTTTGACTATAAGCTGTTCATTACTACACGTAAATTCAAAACATTTAAGAATTCTGGCAACGACATTCATCCACAAGCATGGCTCCATCAATTCTCTCATTGTTTTCCTCCCAACTGGTCGTTAGAACACAGATTAGAATTTATGTGTGGCTATTTAGAGAATGAACCAGCTGTAAGAATGCGATCGGTCATTCACGATTGTCACAGTGAAGGAGAATTTTACCATACCTTCCTCTCAGCATATTGGTCTCATAATGATGAAACACTTCGAACAATCTGAATTTTCCAGTCTTGTGAAATATTTTGAAGACATGTTGCATAAGAATCAATATCTTTCAAACCCATACAGCCATTCAGAACTCATCCGCATTTGCTTAATGAAATTGCCTGAACATTTAAGAAATATTATTTTGGCAGGGCGGTGCAAAGACGACATTGAAGCATTTCAGGGACTGTTACAAGAATTAGAAATTGACACAGACAGCCGCGGGATGCGAAAACAGGAAAACAATCACTACAGGTCACATCCGTCGCAATTCCGCGATGAAAGAAATAATAACTGGACACGACAAGGCTATTGTCACAATACAAATCGTGAACAAAACAGACACCACCCATATGATAACCACTGGCAGAGTAATAATAGTTACAGACAAAGATCGCATTTCCGTAGTAATGACTATCACAGAGACAATCAGAGAAACAGAAAATATGGGAACCAAAACAATTATTATTACGGGAGAACGAATAACTTCAGACGCAACAGTTCGGCGCACAGTTACGATTCAGGGAGAAATTCTCCACCACGTGACGGACAAGGAAGAAACTACGGAATCTACCGACATGACGACAGACGATATGATCGTAACGACAGACCTGAATTTCATCAGAATTGGCGGGATTTAAACAGGGCCGGGCCCTCTGGGCAAGGTGAATTTGTAGAAGTTCGGTCTCCTAATCCCAATAACGGCGCGCGCCAACAAAGAGAAAGACAATGACTCGCACAGCAGGCAGCCGCGTGCGCCCGCTGGCTCCGAGAAAAATAACATAAGACGCTAGCCTTGAGAAAAATTTTAGCATTCTTTACCGATGTATACAACATGATAATTGCTTTGAAGTTGAAACTCTGTGCACTAGGAAGAGTAAAGGTTTACACCACATTTCACATGTAAAACCGTTTATTGAAAGATAATCTGCTTTTTAACTTTGTCTTTGCCATAAAACTTTTCACTTCACATTTCTAGTATGCTTTGTCAGACTTAAGAAACTGTTAACATGCAACAATGTTTGAAGTTCACTATCCAGTCTAGAACCTAGGGAACATATTTAGACAGTAATTACCACTGCATTGTTATTGTGAACAGACGACACAGTGTTATTGTGTGTGTGCATTCTTGCTTGTTAGTTGCACGATTACGTAACGACTATAAGGCTCACATACTTAGAACATTTACCAGTACCGCTAATGAGATTTTAATGCAACATTTTGGTTTACTTGAAATTTGGTGTATCATGAGGTAAGTACATTGGCTTCTGCAGAACTTAGCTTTCGGAGGACGATAACTACGACACTTCCACAGAGATTATCTTACAGCAAGACGCACATTTAGCGCTACAGGACACGTATTTGAGTGATTAATTTCGCACTTAAAACATGTATTTTTTAAGATATTTGAAGTACAATGATACAAAGGTTTTCCGTTATACATTTCATTCCATTGCTGTAATCTGTAACACCTGAGGGTATAATTACATTAATCCTCAGGGGGGTACATGCTTACTTTGTGTACCATGTGTTTGGCAAGCACAAGGAGCCCTAGCTAATATGGTATTTGCTTATACAACTTTACACATCGGTACCATATTTCTCTAACACAGAATTACACAGCTATCTGATCATTTAACAGAGAAAGAAACTTTTTTTTACTACATCAGTGACAGATGTTTACGCAATTAGGCAGTTGGATAACTTCACACTTATGAAACTGTATTTTGTCTGTACTTTGTAAACTGTTCATATTTTTTTGGAACCATTGTGATACTATGAAAGCTTTGAATGATGTATTTGGTATGGGATCATGATTTTTAAAGTGCGTTTGAGGCAGATGACACTTTTGACATGAGCAGAGAATTTTTTTAGGTTCTGACACTATTGGAGGAAGCTACGACGATTTTGAGATTTGACTGAGGTTTTATGATATTATTACGATGATGATGTGTATTATGCTGTTGAGGTATGTTTATGATCAATAAGATGATGCTACCATAAATGAGGAATTTGATTATGCTACGTATTTATTTTGATCAAATATTGAAGAAGTGTCGACGAATACATATATGAATAATGAGTAGTGGTTAGGGACTCTGATTTGTGGAAAAGGATGTTGGAAACCAGGAATCGTACTTTAAGAGTTATGAAATGTGTGTAAGTGTGTGAATGTATCACAATGCCGGCGAAAATTTTTTGGACACTGTTATATTTATAGGATTTTGTTTCTACAGATTTGCGACGCAAATTTTCGACCTGTGAAATTTTATATGAGACTGGCACTGTAGTGCAAACTGGTGTTGTAAATATTTCGGTAAGAAAGTTAAGTGACCACCTGCACGTAACGCGTCGTGGGCACCCACCTGGGTGACAGTCGCCTGAAAAAAAAAGTCATTAGTGAGTGCCTCTCAGAGGCACAGGTAGACAAGAAAAAAAAAAGGGAGGCCATTATCCTTGCTATTGACATTCCTTTGTAGAAAGCACCGCAAATACGACACGCTCATTACTTGCAAAGATACTTACATCTGCACACCTGATTATGACAAGCATCTTTCTCGAGAATTGAGAGAATTTTTTTACTATCTTATGAAATGCCATATGGCTAATGAATGATGTTTCATGCCTTCCTTTGTACATATTTGCTCATTTTCTTTAATATCTAGTTTCTGACTGCACTGCAGCATTGCTTATTATAAAATTTAATAGATGTACTAATATCACTATTTTCTGTCTACAGACCCAGTAAAGAATACGTTTCTGATAAACTTTCTTAGAAAAGAGAGCACAAATAGACATTTCCGTTCACAGGAATTGCATAAATACTATTTTTAAAGACTTGGTAATTTCTTTTGTAGAATAAATTGTGATGCATCACTCTAGTATTAAGATGTGACATAGGTATTAGACATGGCCATTTTTAGTGTAATATTTTTTCTGCTTGAGCTTTGTCATGTTTAGATGCTGCTGCTGTTTGCCAGGCGTAGTGATACTAAATTTCACGTTGCATTACTCTGTTAAGCCAGTTTACTACTGAATTATTTTTCTCGTTTGCTGCTCATTGCCTTATATTACTTGTAATTTAATATGCTGCTTGCTTTGCCTTTTGTATTTTTTATCATTGCTGTTTGTGTTAATTGTTTTGTGCTGCTGCATTGCCTCGTTCCTTAGTTTAGCATCTGAGCTCAGTAGATTTAAGTTAGCTTAAAATGGGGTAGGCTATATAAGAGAACGAGTTGTGATGAATTGGAAGAAATGCATTGAGAAGCTATAATAAACAGATTTGGCAAAAATGAGTATTGTGCACTGAGAAATAATTATTTTGAGAGAAATATGAATAGAATTCAGGAAGGAGGTATAGATAGGACTTTTTGGGAATAATGATGGAGGGAGATCTCCAAGAAGTAAAGAAAGTTTTGTTTGCAAAATACTGCAGTCAAACAAACCCTGTCCTTTCCTTGTGTTATCCCACTATGTGTTTGTGTACCCTTGTGTATTTGTCTTTTTCCTGTCTTTATGTGTCTAGCTAATAAGATTTACGTTGTAGAATTCTCTGATAATATGCTATTTACTTTGTAAAGATGCTTAGACATTATTTATTCTGTTTTGTTTTAATGCTCATGTGTGAAGTTGATATTTCAAAAGTTATTCTGATCTTTATGTATGTACTTATGTCATAATTCCTGTAACACTGATGTATATGTTATTTCGATTCTTTTGTAAAGCCCGTATTACTACAAATGTTATCTGTATTGTTATGTTCTTTAATGATGTATGTTGTATCTTTGTAATTGTATTCTTATGTTATAGAATTGTAATTGACACCAGTTCATCAAATTAAGTAACTTGTAAGTTACATTTCACTGCACACGTTTCTGTTGGTCATAGTATATGGACAATATGTGAGAAGTAGGGACTGTTAGTGTTTGCACGTGTGTTAATAATTCAGCAAGGGACTGTATAACAGCATTGCTGGTTCTAAGGATATTCCAAAAAGCTTTGTGAGTACACAAGTGGTGGTTTATGGTCTTGCTATATTGTCCGCAAGACTCTTCGATGGTGATTGTGCAACTGCACAGTTGCAACAGATGGCTGCTGGCCGTCTCTACAAGGACTGCAGTGGGTCTGCACCTCTGGTGGCCCACCAATACCACAATCTCTACCAGGAATACAGTGGGTCTGCACCTCTAGTGGCCCACCAATACCATACTCTCTACCAGGACTACAGTGGGTCTGCTCTGTGATGACCTACCCACCAATACTCTTCAAAATTTCGACTGACTCCACTGTGGGTTTGTTCTCTTGTGGCCCATTACCTGTCAGCATGTCAAGAGTCAGCACTGTCTTTCCGTTGGAAGGACAACACTACTTCTTCAAGACTGCATGGAAATCCACTACTTCCGTGTGCATTGTATTTTACTGCTCAGACTTTGAGAAAAGAAATGGCAGTTTTAGTATGATGAATGATCAGGACTGTCTTTATGGACTATGAGAAAATTTTAGCTTTTGACCAACATTGTATTAATAAGTGTGTGCATTTGATATCTTTCTTACTGTAATTATGAAAATTTTTTTCAAATCTGTATTGGCCAGTGCCCAAAACAATTTGTAAATTTTTTTGTGGGGAGCATGGGGGCTATGTAAGTAGGCTGTTTAGGTTTTTTTATTGGTAACGCCACCTCTGTATGAAAAATGACTGGCTGTGCTATGTGCAGTCCGTGGCTAGTTTGCATTGTTGTCTGCCATTGTAGTGTTGGGCAGCGGCAGCTGGATGTGAACAGCGCATAGCGTTGCGCAGTTGGAGGTGAGCCGCCAGCAGTGGTGGATGTGGGGAGAGAGATGGCGGAGTTTTGTAATTTGTCATGAACTGCTATATATATTATGACTATTAAGGTAAATACATTGTTTGTTCTCTATTAATATCTTTCATTTGCTAACTATCCCTATCAGTAGTTAGTGCCTTCCGTAGTTTGAATCTTTTATTTAGCTGGCAGTAGTGGCGCTCGCTGTATTGCAGTAGTTCGAGTAATGAAGATTTTTGTGAGGTAAGTGATTTCTGAAAGGTATAGTTTAATGTTACTCAGGGCCATTCTTTTGCAGGGATTTTTGAAAGTCAGATTGCGTTGCGCTAAAAATATTGTATGTCAGGTTAAGCACAGTCTTGTATAATTGTTCAAAAGGGGACGTTTCAATTGTAGCGCCTAGAACCGCTCGGCCACATCGGCCGTGTATGTCAGGAGTCCCCCAAGGAAATACGATAGGAACGCTCTTATCCTCTTTATGTTAGTTGGTGCACAAGTTCGTAGAGTTTTTGTCTTGCATGTTGGTGTTTTGGTTGCTAAGGGTTTATTTACCGATTGTCATTTTTTATCTGTAGTTCACTGCTGGTATTTGAGTTTACATACTGCCATTTTATTATTTGCAGATGGTGAATGAAGCTGTGGACGCTAAAAGAGGAGAGCCAAGTGGAGAAATCGAAACATTTCCGAGATATACTTGTGACTGAGGTGTAACAGCAGCATAGACAGCCAGAAACATTCGCGACGTGTACGGGAATAGTACCACTGGGCAGCGCATGACAAGGAAATGGTTTTCTCGTTTTAAGGAGGATCGCTTTGACGTTAGTGACCCGCCACGTCCAGGAAAACCTTCGGTGTTTGATGAAAGCATTAATCCGCGTCACTGTACTCAGGAACTGCAAATGTGATGAACTGTGATCATTCCACCATCGTGCGACATTTGAATGCAGTGCAAAAGGTTCAAAAATCTGGTGTATGGGTACCGCAAGCTCTAAGCCAAAATCACAAGAATCAGTGGGTGGCTGTATATGCGTCCTCTGCTTGCTCGTCGTCAATTGGCTCATGAACAACACCGACCATTCCCATCCTGTATCGTTACTAGTGACGAGAAATGGGGTCTTTATGCTGACATAGGGAAAAAAATGAATGGTTGAGCCCAAACAAAGCAGCAACTTCCTGTACAAATACCTATGCGCATCCACAACGTATGTATGTGGTGGAACAGTGACGGTGTGGTGTACTACGAATTGCTTCCCCGAGGTGTAAACATCACTGCCGACATTTATTGTCAACAACTGAAACGTCTTGCCGACGCAATCCAAGAACAACCAGGAACACTGCGTCAAGTGACGCCGATTCTCATCGGCTAGTAAAAAACAAACACTACTCAGGAGTTGCGTTGTGAAGTCATTCTGCACCTCTCCATCATGATCCTACGTCCTCAGATTTTCATCTTTTTCGCTCTCTATAGAACATAGGATTTGTCGACCTGGAAAAAGCGTTCGACAATGTAAAATGGTGCAAGATGTTCGAAATTCTGAGAAAAATAGGGGAAAGCTATAGGGAGAGACGGGTGATATACAATACTTACAAGAGTCATAGGGAATAAGAAGAGTGGAAGACCGAGGACGAGTTTCTCGGATTAAAAAGGGTGTAAGACAGGGATGTAGCCTTTCGCCGGTACTGTTCAATCTGTACATCAAAAAAGCAATGATGGAAATAAAAGAAAGGTTCAGGAGTGGAATTAAAATTCAAGGTGAAAGGATATCAATGATACGATTCGCTGATGACACTGCTGCCCTGAGTGAAAGTGAAGAAGAATTACACGATCTGCTAAATGGAATAAACATCCTATTGAGTACAGAATATGGATTGAGAATTAATCGAAGAAAGACAAAAGTGATGAGAAATGCTGGGAATGAGAATAGCGAGAAACTTAATCTCAGGATTGGTGGTCACGAAGTAGATGAAATTAAGGAATTCTACTACCAAGGCAGCAGAATAAACATTGACGAACGGAGCAAGGAGGACATCAAAAGCAGACGAGCACTGGCAAAAAGGGCATTCCTGGCCAAGATCAGTCTACTAGCATCAAACATAGGCCTTAATATGGGGAAGAAATTTCTGAGAATGTACGTTTGGAGCACAGCATACATGGTAGTGAAACATGGACTGTGGGAAAACCGGAAAAGAAGAGAATCGAAGCATTTGAGATGTGGTGCTACAAACAAATGTTGAAAATTAGGTGGACTGATAAGGTAAGGAATGAGGAGGTTCTGCGCAGAATTGGAGAGGAAAGGGGTATGTGGAAAACACTGAAAACACTAACAAGTAGAAGGGACAGGTTGACAGGACACCTGTTAAGACGTCAGGGAATGACTTCCACGGTACTGGAGGGAGCTGTAGAAGGAAGAAACTGTACAGGAGGACAGACATTGGAAAACATTCAACAAATAATTGAGGACGTAGGTTGCAAGAGCTACTCGGGAGATGAAGAGATTGGCACAGGAGAGGAATTCGTGGCGGGCAGCATCAAACCAGTCAGAAGACGGATGACATTTCTAAAGGCATGGAATCGAAAAGTTGCCCCAGCGTTGGCAGACTGTTGCAAACAGTGAAGGAGATTATATAATTGACGACTAGAGTCTTTGTTTTGTATCTGTCATGTTTATCAAACTTATGGAAAAACGCTATAGACTTATGCACCAACCCACCCGACTGACAGGGTGAGCAGGAAAAAAAAAAAAAGCACTATGGGACTTAACATCTGAGGTCATCAGTCCCCTAGAACTACTTAAACCTAACTAACCTAAGGACATCACACACATCCATGCCCGAGCCAGAATCCGAACTTGCGACCGTAGCGTTCGCGCGGTTCCAGACTGAAGCGCCTAGAACCGCTCGGCCACTCCGACCGGCAGCGTGAGCAGCAATCTGCGGGCTTTTGCTGATGACTGACTGTATGAGCATATAAAATGAGTTGGACGAAATTTCTAGTTCATGTGATGAATTGCAGCTTTCACTAAATTTAGGGAAACGTAAGTTAATGCAGATGACTAGGAAAAACACTACTGTAATATTCGAACACATTGTTTGGACAAGTCGCTTCTATGAAATATCTAGGTGTAACTTTTCAAAGCGATATGAAATGGAAAGAGCACGTAAGGATGGTTGCAGAGAAGGCGAATCGTCGACCTGTTTGTTGGGAGAGTTTTAGGTAAGTGGGGTTCATCTGTACAGGAGACCGTGTGTAGAACGCTAATGCTACCCATTTTTGAATACTGCTAGAATGTTTGGTATCCCCACGAGGTCGGGTTAAAGGAAGAAATCGAAGCAATTCAAAGGTGCGCTGCCACACTGTCTACCACTAGGATCGATCAATACATATTACCGAAACGCTCCCCGAACTCAAACGGGGATCCCTGGAGGCAAGAACACGTTCTTTTCGTGATATATTGTTGAAAAAATTTAGAGAACCGGAATTTACAAGGAATTTCAGTAGAATGGTACTGCCGTCAACGTGCATCTCGCCTGAGGAACGTAAAGGCAAGATAAGGGAAATCAGGGCTTGTACGGATGCATATAGACTATCGTTTTTCCCTCGCTTCATTTGCGGGTGGAACAGGAAAGGGAAAGACTAACAGCGGTATAAGGAAACCTCCACCATGCATCACACGGTGGCTTGCTGACTATGTTAGTAGATATAGATAAGTAAATCGGACGTTTAGCCCCTTCAAACTTCGTTTGGGAGCAGAGAATTGTTGGCAGACTGCTAGAACGAACTCTGCAGTCTGGTACTTGGCGTGGGCTGCAGCAATCGCAGCAAACAGAATGCAGCAGGAGCGGAGCCGACGAGTACTATAACCAGAGTCGTGGACGGACTAATGGAAGCAGGCGTTTACGGGCCGTAAACCAGTTTGTCGCCCTGTCTCTCTCTGTCTGTCCGCAATACCTGCAGGGCGCGCGGCATTCGCAGGCTCTAGCAGACACCAATTACTCTAGTAAACATTTACACGGACTTCTCACTAGTCCGCACGAGTACTCGGAAAACCCAGCCGTCTCCATTATTGCGACACAATTCCAGTCATCAAGTCTAAAGCCCATTTTACTGGAGTGATTTTCTTCTCCAAATCGGCTACCGCTGGCAAACGCCTTACCTTCGAGAAAAATTTAACAAAATAAGAAAATGCGTATAGTATTAAATGCTCTCCATTTCGTTACAAACTCAGCAATCCACAATGACTTGAAAATTGAAACCCTTTCAGAAGAGTATCTATCCATATCTGAAAGCTTTTAGAGCAAACTTCCTTATTCAGCCAACACACTAATTTGTCAGTCATTCCTCGTCTTATATCCAGGACCGGAACAGATGTAAACGCTCGTAGTTCCACGTCAATAACACGTAATCAGGCTGACTTACAACACCATAAACATTGATATCATATAGTCATGTGTGTTAGAGGTCAAACATCATCTTTCTTACAATAATGATAAAAGTTGACCAGAATCTTTGTAAACCTATCATTGTTTAAAATGTAATTATGAGGTGGTCATTGTAACACAAAAATTTTAGCCGGCCGGAGTGGCCGTTCGTTTCTAGGCGCTACAGTCTGGAACCGAGCGACCGCTACGGTCGCAGGTTCGAATCCTGCCTCGGGCATGGATGTGTGTGATGTTCTTAGGTTAGTTAGGTTTAATTAGTTCTAAGTTCTAGGCGACTGATGACCTCAAACGTTAAGTCGCATAGTGCTCAGAGCCATTTGAACCATTTGAACAAAAATTTTAATCTATGTTTACACACTCTAAGAAGCATTACCAAGGGATTATGAGAAGGGAATGGAAATCAGTAGATGTGACGTACATGTACAGCAAACAAATTATTACAATTTCAGAAATATTGGATGATTTATTGAAGAAAAAGAGCTTTACAAATGGCCGGTTGGTGTGGTCGAGCGGTTCTAGCCGCTTCAGTCTGGAACCGCGCGACCGCTACGGTCGCAGGTTCGAATCCTGCCTCGGGCATGGATCTGTGTGATGTCTTTAGGTTAGAAGGTTTAAGTAGTTCTAAGTTCTAGGGAACTGATGACCTCAGATGTTGAGTCCTATAGTGCTCAGTGTTGTGTTGGCAGAAGAGCCAACACCGTGTTACTAGTGGAGGCCGAAATGCACGCGTTTTAGCTCACGCAGGCTGGCGTGAGGATGGAAGAACTATACTGACGTGAGGTGTGGAACACGACAAGGAATTAGAATTCAGAAAGCGGACGTAATTAGTTTGATACTTAACTTTAATCCATTAATGAGGAACGTCGCTCTTGACGGTACATGATTCACAATATTATCTGTTCAGAATACATTCTTGAAGAATATGGCGCCTTGCTAGGCCGTAGCAAATGGTGTAGCTGAAGGCTATGCTAAATTGTCGTCTCTGCAAATGAGAGCGTATGTAGACAGTGAACCATAGCTAGCAAAGTCGGCTGTACAACTGGGGCGAGTGCTAGGGAGTCTCTCTAGACTAGACCTGCCGTGTGGCGGCGCTCGGTCTGCAATCACTGATAGTGGCGACACGCGGGTCCGACGTATACTAACGGACCGCGGCCGATTTAAAGGCTACCACCTAGCAAGTGTGGTGCCTGGCGGTGACACCACACTCAGAGCCATTTGAACCATTTAGTTTTACAAATGGAGCAAGTCAATAACGAATTGGTTCACTTCTGCCCCTTATGTTAGCATTTATTCTGCTTGCCATTGATTGATACAATTGTTTGATGTCCCCCTGAGGGATATCGTCCCAAATTCTGTCCAATTGGCATGTTAAATCGTCCAAATCCCGATCTGGTTGAAGGGCACTGCCCGCAATGCTACAAACGTTGTCGATTGGGATGTGATCTGGTGACCTTGCTGCCTGAGGTGAGATCTGGTAAGCACGAAGACGAGCGGTGGAAACTCTCGTCGTGTGCAGCGGGGAGTTCTCTCTTTCCTAGCATTAATCCCAACTAGCGGGGTCTGCTGTTATGGTTAACCAGATCTGGCGTGTTAATTTTAAGGGGTGGCCAGATACCCTTCCTGCCCCCCCCCTACCCCTACCCCTACCCCTACCCCCTGGGACGGAATGAGCGTACCCAACTGCCTGCGTGTAGTGTAGTCCATGGAATAGTGCGAACGTGTTTCAAATGTCTGCGAGTCTTGCCACTGAGGCTGGATGTGGAAAACGCCCAAAAACCACACCCAGGCTGGCCGGCACATCGGCCCTCGTCGTTAATCCGCCGGGCAGATTCGATCCGGGGCCGGCGCGCCTACCCGAGTCCAGGAAGCAGCGCCTTAGTGCTCTCGGCTACCCTGGCGGGTGTGTGCAGGAGGGCATTATCTCTTTGAATTGTAAGGCCGGAATGGCTTGCCATGAAGGGCAACAAAACGGGGCGTAGAATATCGTATACATATCACTGTGCTGTAAGGGTGCCATGGATGACAACCAAGGGGTCCTGCTATGAAAGAAGTGTCACACGTGACAATCACTTCTGGTTGTTGGGCCATACGGCTCAACTGTACTTGCTCAATTTGTAAAGCTCATTCTCTTGAATAAATCACCTAGTTTTTCTGAAACTGTAATCATTTGTTGTTCCGTACATGTACATTACATCTAACGATTTCCGTCCTACTTGGATAATTCACCGTGGTGCGTCGGTTTTTTTTTTTTTTCATAGACTGGTTATTCATCTGCACCTTGTCATTCTTTGGGGTTTGTATTACCTCGATGGTAATTTTTTTTTTCCCACCATTGTGATGTTATGTTAGTTACACAAAATGTTAATATAATTGAGCGTAAGGACACTTCAGACGAACCTTGCAAAATAAAATAAAGTCAAATAAAAGAATCATCGTGAATGGTGCGCGTCGGATGCCTCGGTGTAAATCAGCCGCCAACCACGCCGCGACCTGTTGGTAACGTCAGTGGTCAACAGATCATGCCGACTGTAAGAGTTGTCACACCCCAAGTAAGCTGAAGACTGCAAAAGCGCAGAAGCAGCACACAGCTGGCATCGGGGAGACGGTAGCATCGTCTGCGGATATCGCAAATTAACCAGTTCTCGTCGCATTTATTTCTATGACATGGATTTTGTGTCTTTGCATCTTCTTAGTCCTATTTATACTGAAGTACCAAACAAACTGGTACAGGCAAGCGTTTCAAGTTTAGAGATATGTAAACAAGCTGAATACGACGTTGCAGTCGGAAACGCCTATATAAGAAAACAAGTGTCTGGCGCAGTTGGTAGATCGGTTACTGCTGCTACAATGGCAGGTTATCAACATTTAAGTGAGTTTGAACGTGGTGTTACAGTCGCCGCACGTGCGATGGGACACAGCATCTCCGAGGTAGCTATAAAGTGGGGATTTTCCCCTACGACCATTTCACGAGTGTATACTGTGAATATCAGGAATCCGGTAAAACATAAGACGACTGAAGAGACTCGTTCAACGAAACGGAAGTGCAACCATTCAGCAAACTGCTGCAGATTTCAGTGCTGGGCCATCAACAAGTGCCAGCGTGCGAACCATTCAACGTAACATCATCTATATGGGCTTTCGGAGCCGAAGGCCCACTCGTATGCCATTGTTGACTGCACGGCACAAAGCTTTCCGACTCGCCTGGGCCCGTCAACACCGACACTGGACTGTTCATGACTGGAAACATGTTGCCTGGTGGGAAGAGTCTCGTTTAAAATTGTATCGACCTGATGGACGTGTACGGGTATTGAGACAACCTCATGAATCCATGGGCCCTGCATGTCAGCAGGGGACTGTTCAAGCTGGTGGAGGCTCTGTAATGGTGTGCGGTGTGTGCAGCTGGAGTGATATGGGACCCCTGATACGTCTAGATACGACTCTGACGGGTGACACGTACGTAAGCATCCTGTCTGATCACCTGCGTCCATTTATATCCATTGTGCATTCCGACGGACTTGGAGAATTACAGCAGGACAATGCGATACCCCACACGTCCAGAATTGCTACAGAGTGGCTCCAGGAACATTGTTCTGAGTTTAAACACTTTCGCTGGCCACCAGACTCCCCGGACGTGAACATTATTGAGCATATCTGGAATGCCTTGCGACGTGCTGTTCAGAAGAGATCTCCGCCCCCTCGTACTCTTACGGATTTATGGACAGCTCTGCAGGATTAATATTGTCAGTTTCCCCCACCACTACTTCAGACATTAGTCGAGTCCACGCCACGTCGTGTTGCGGCACTTCTCCGTGCTCACGGGGGCCTTACACGATATTGGGCTGGTGTACAAGTTTCTTTGCTCTTCAGTGTACATTGTTTGATTGTTTTCGTGACAGTCTGCGAAGATTGCACAAGGACTCGATATTTTCCCTCTTGTAAGAGTTACCAGCTACCTGAAAGCAAAATACGATCTAGGTTTTACAGTAACGGGACAAAGAAAAAGTCAACACTGGGCATAAATAACAAAGTAAATAGATAAAAGATTATATTGAAGGAGTAAAATACAATACTTAAAAAGAAACAAAATAGCAAACAATAAAGTGAAATGGCGCTAATCATTGGTTTGTAAGCATTGATGATGTATCAGTTTGATGAGGTGATTCCACAGAGCAGTATTTGAAGAACTGCGTTTTTGGCATCAGATGTACAAATGTATTCTTTGTTTTCTACCGGTTTCGGTTTCGGTCGTGGTGGCCATGTTTATAGAAAGAACAAAAACTGTACTTTAGATGGATATCTATCGATACGAGAGGTCTTTCCTCGTAGTACCGCAATTATTGCTCCGTTTAATGATAATGCAGTCAGTTTTGGGCTGGTGTGAAAGTCATGTCGTTCTGTAAACATGCTATGATTCTGATTGTTTTCATCTTCTCTCACGGAAAGTCAAATTCTTCCCGGCTACGAACGAAATTGCAGAAAGTAAATACTAAATTTCTACAGCTGATGGAAAACACGCATTTCTTCAAATTGTTGATGTGTTCGTGTGTACTGTCTTGTAGTAGAGTATAAGCTCTTTTGGTCTGCCCAAGGAAGATGCTGCTCCAGTCGTTATTTCTCTCGTTACTCAGTCTCATTAGTTTGCAACTAGCAAGAGGTAGCTCATGCTTACCTCTTCGTTCTGTCGAACGACTGATGTAGTTACTTTACAGGAACGTAACGCTGAAGTGTTATCAGCAGTGGAATGTTTTTCAGTCGTTTATAGTGGTCTTGGTAGCAATAAACCTAATGGTGCATACTGTCGAAAGAATAACGAGTAATTCTCGAGAAGATGTACTATTTAGTTCGCACCGAGCGAGGTGGCGCAGTGGTTAGCATTTGGGTGGACGACGGTTCAAAGTCGCTTCCGGGCATCCCGAGTTAGATTTTCCGTGAGTTCCCTAAATCGCTTCAGGCAAAAGCCGGGATGGTTCCTTTGAAAGGGCACGGCCGACTTCCTTCCCCGTCCTTCCCTAATCAGATGGGACCGATGATATTGCTGTTTGATCCCCTCCCCCATAATCGAACAACCAGTCTGAGTGTAGCGATAGCAAAGACATTACTTGTGGCGAAGATGGCGCAAACAGCAATCGCATTGCTCTTCGGATAAGGGTAAAGTTTCGAAACCCAGCGAATGGATAGGAAATGCGAGCGAATGACGAAAGACTTACCAAACCGAAAGTGGAAAACGTAACTCACTATGAATTACAGGCCGCGATCATATGTGTATGTACCAATGTTTCGGCAAAGTTACTGATAGCGAAAAAGTCTCTCTTCCGGATTCTTTTACTAAACTCGGACAAATACGAAGCATAGTATGTTTAGTTACGAGGTCTCATTAGTGTTATTCAAAGTCAATGCAGAAGAAAGAAGAATAGGTAATGTCAAGCCACGGTTTACTCAACCGGATATTTCTCCACGTGCGTGATGAGTGCGTTCGTAAAGAGGCACTTGTGTCACATGAAGGATGAAGGCATAAAGTGTTATGATAGTAGATGGTACTTTTTTATGAAATCTGTTTTGTAAAAGTAGAGAGAACATCCATTTGAGATAAGAAAGAGGTAATTTCAACAATGGGAGACGTGCCACGAGATCTGGAATATATACCGAGTGATCAAAAAGTCAGTATAAATTTGAAAACTGAATAAATCACGGAATAATGTAGATAGAGAGGTACAAATTGACACACATGCTTGGAACGACATAGGGTTTTATTAGAACCAAAAAAATACAAACGTTCACAAAATGTCCGGCAGATAGCGGGCGTTTCATCCGATGAGAATAGCAATAATTAGCATAACAAAGTAAGACAAAGCAAAGATGATGTTCCTTACAGGAAATGCTCAATATGTCCACCATCATTCCTCAACAATAGCTGTAGTCGAGGAATAATGTTATGAACAGCACTGTAAAGCATGTCCGGAATTATGGTGAGGCATTGGCGTCGGATTTTGTCTTTCGGCATCCCTAGAGATGTCGGTCGATCACGATACACTTGCAACTTCAGGGAACCCCAAAGCCAATAATTGCACGGACTGAAGTCTGGGGACCTGGGAGGCCAAGCATGACGAAAGTGGCGGCTGAGCACACGATCACCACCAAACGACGCGCGCAAGATATCTTTCACGCGTCTAGCAATTTTTTTGGCTCTAATTAAACCCCATGTCATTCCAAGCATGTGTGTCAATACCTCTCTATCTACATTATTCCGTGGTTTATTAAGTTTTTCAAATTTATACTGACTTTTTGATCACCCGGTATTTTGAGAGAAAACATTGCCATTTTATGTAAAAATCATCAAGGAACTTCATCCGGCAGAAAATTTTAACACAATTTTCAGTTACGATTTTTACAAAGATTTCTTTCGATTTACTGAGAAATTACAAAACTGGATCTGTTCGTTTTCCAGCAAAGCCTTCTATTTCCACCGGCCAGGAGGGGAGGAGCACCTTGGATTTAGGTAGTAGTCGACGAATAAGTTAGTAATGAGTACCTTTTTTCGTAATTTTCCACGAAGACACGTTAAGCAGTATTCCATACGATCGTTTCCGAGTAGTCACCAGTTACCTACAAATCGCCTTCTCGTTCACGTCTTGTGTGAGGGCCACTCGACGCGTGCTTCCTTGTCGCCACGATAAGCTCCTCTGGATGGCAGAGGCTACAATAAGACGCAAACAAGATCCTGCGCGGGGCGGGGCGTCCAGCAGAGCTTTTCAATTGTCCCGTTGACCCGCGGCCGGGCGTTGCGTCAGCCGCATCTAGAGGGCGCGGTGGCACATGTCGCGTCCATCCGTCACAACTACTCCACTTGCTCTCTCCACTTTACAGCAGCGACATGGGCGGAGCGCAGACACAAACAGACCTATTGCCGAGATTCAACAAACGACTTCTGACAACGCACCCGTCGTCATTGCGGCAATAGGTTTTAAAGTAGCAGCATAGTATGTACACGGTGACAGTTATTGAACAAGAAAAAAAATGTATATTAGTTAGAAACTACGTAAACGTCCCTACAGGTATTCCGATTAAGGATATGCCTGCCATCATTGGCGATGATGTGACGCAGACGAATAGCTAAATTCTGTATGACCCATTGAAATGTCGGAACATCGATGCTGTCAGTGACCTCCTGAATGGCTGTTTACAGCTCAGTGGTTTTGGAGTTATTGCTGTACACCTAGTCTGTAATACAGACCCACAAAAAGGACTAGCATGTGTTCAGATCCGGAGAGTATGACGACCAATGGAAGCCCATGCCAGCGCCCTCTGGGTATCCCAGAGCCAGAATGCGGTCCCCAAAGTACTCCTTCAGGATACCAAACACTCTCCTGCTTCGAAGGAGTCAAGCTCCGTCATGTGTGAGCCACATCTTGTCGAAATGAGGATCATTTTGGATAATGGGAATGAAATCATCCTCCAAAACCTTCAGGTATGGTTCAAATGGCTCTGAGCACTATGGGACTTAACTTCTGAGGTCATCAGTCCCCTAGAACTTAGAACTACTTAAATCTAACTAACCTAAGGACATAACACACATCCATGCCCGAGGCAGGATTGAAACCTGCGATCGTAGTGGTTGCGCTGCTCCAGACTGTAGCGCCTAAAACCTCTCGGCCACTCTGGCCGGCTCACGTGGCATTCGGTGCACCGTGTAATCAAGGAATATCGCAGCGATTATTCCGTGACTGGACACTGCACACCACACAGTCACCCGTTGAGGGAGAAAGAGAGTTCTCGATCGCGAAATGCGACTTCTCAGTCCCCCAATTTTTCTTATTGACGAACCCATCCAAATGAAAGTGGGCTTCGTCGTTAAACCAAAACATATTCACATCAAAGTCCTGTTAGTTCTGTGGACAACAGTTTGGTGGAACACAACCGCTGTTCCATGGTCGTGGGCTTAATGGCTGATGAGACTGAATTTTGCATTGGAAGAGATGCAGATCTTCAACAACAATTTGTTGCATTGTCTCCCATTTGATTTCCCACCTGTTGTGCAGCTCGTCTGATCGATTTTATGGGGCTGATTTGAAACACAACGCGTGTCTTCTCTATGTTTCAGGCTTTTTATCCTTTCTGGACGACTGACATTGCAAACACTGTCATTACGAACACTATCCGTTCTGTCAAACTTGTGAATCAAATGCTTAATTTCTTGGCATGGGCAGATGGAAGAGGTTGACAGTCTTAAATTCCTGGTATTACAACTTGATAATAAATTCAGTTGGGAGGAGAACACCACAAAACTGCAGAAACGCCTTAACAAATCTGTATTTGCAATTCGAGTGTTAGCTGACATAGGCGACATAAAAATGAATAAGCTTGCATACTCTGTCTACTTTCATTCCATAATGTCATATGGTATAATATTTTGGGGTAACTCTTCAAGTCAAACAAAAGTTTTCATAGTCCAAAGGCGTGTAATACGTATTATTTGAGGAGTAAATTCACGGACGTCCTGTAGAAACCTCTTCAAAGAACTGGGTATACTAACTACTGCCTCTCAGTATATTTACTGCTTAATGAAATTTGTTATAAATAATATATCTCTTTTTCCAACAAGCAGCTCAGTTCATACATACAATACGAAGAACAAAAATGATCTGCACAAGGACTTAAAAGCACTTACTTTAGTTCAAAAAGGGGTCCACTACTCAGGAACACTCATCTTCAATAATTTTCCAGCAAACATAAAAAATTAAGTTACAAATAAACATCAGTTTAAAAGGAGCCTGAAAGACTTACTAGTGGCCAACTCCTTCTACTCCGTTAACGAAGTTTTTAATAGAAACAAATGATGTATTGTATATATTCATACTATTAGTATTATTATTTCAGCTTAAAAAAATTGACATGTTCCACATCCACGAGGATCTCCTCAGCACGGATCTATGGAACGAAAAACTAATCTCATCTAATCTAGCACACTTGGACCGGCTGTCTTCAGCTTGAAGTCGGTCACAAACTTCTTTCAGCCGCAATTGGGCTGTTATTGCTCGCACAGTAGGCCTTCACAAGCACCATACGCTCAGGCACGCTGTACTGTGATATTTTCACGTGCAAATGGCCGACAACAAGAAGGCGCGTGCGCATGCGCATGCAGTCCCATTGTGCCCCGCGCTAACCACGCAGTCTGAACGACGTAACGCAAACCGTTCAGTAGTTATGACGATTCTATTTTATATAGTTCTATAATCGTCACCCTATAAGATGAGGTTGCAGTAATGAACACCGTTTTTGGAGAGGAAAGTAACCTCTGCTCTTGGCCAGGTTCTCATCAAAATGGACACCTGCACGAAAGCTTGCTGTCATGAGTTTCTTTTCCTACTGGCAAGGTGAGTTTACGCTCAGTCTTTTAGCTCAGGCTTAATGATGAGCGAGAACATTATGGATGCCGCCCGCCGCGGCGAAGAATGCCGCATGGTGGCTTGCGGGCACGTGACGCAGTCAGGAAAGTATATAAGCCGAGGAGGGACGAATGGGCAATTATTGTAGCGACATTACGGACCGCATGTGGGGGAACCCAATGACATAAGCGACTCTGACAATGTATGGCACAGCGGCTGGGAACGAGCAACTCGCAAACGGCGAACCTGCGGTCTGTCCGCGTGCTAGTGTCATGATGGAATATGCAAAGTGCTTTAAGGGCTGTGAACCCACGAACAGTCTACAAGGTGTTGAACGTCCACGCCTCATCAGACAACGCATGGTCTATGGCAGATCTGACGACAGAGTACGACGCCGGTGCAGAGACAAGTGTTTCCCGGAGCACGCCGTTCGGCGCACGTTGTTGACCAGGACTCCTCTGCGGACGACCTCTATTAGTTCCAGTGTTGACCCAACGACGTCGTCAATTACTATTGCAGTGTGCACGAGATCGTGAGGCTGGATCAGAGGTAGTATGTCGACTGAATAACACCAGATCGATGGTCATAGCCAGCCAGATACGCCGTCACCCGTGCGAACGGCTGTTAAAACATTTCCGCGCCACGGGGGCAGTGTTACGTCACAGGGGACACTGACCTGGCCTTCCATGGGCCATATGGTAGTAATTGAAAGCAACATCGAAGTTGCAGACAACACAAATATTATTGCGGGCAACGTACAAGTCTTCGTCCTTGATGTATTCGTCAACGGTGATGGCATCTTCCAGCCTGAATCGTGCCACGGTGGTTTGAGGATCGTGACAGTGAACTCAGATTGATGTTTTATTTTGAAAAGATAAGACCGCTTATGCTGTAAGTGCTTTATTTGTAGGCGGAATACGTTTCGCAGCCTTTTAGCTGCGTCATCAGGGCAATAAAATCATCATCTTCTAGAATGAGATTTTCACTCTGCAGCGCAGTGTGCGCTGATATGAAACTCGGGACCTTTCCTTTCGCGAGAAAGTGCTCTACCATCTGAGCTACCCAAGCACGACTCACGACCCGTCCTCACAGCTTCAGTTCTACCAGTACCTCGCCTCCTACCTTCCAAACTTCACAGAAGTTCTCCTGCAAACCTCGCAGAACTAGCACTCCTGGAAGAAAGGATATTGCGGAGACATGGCTTAGCCACAGCCTGGGCAATGTTTCCAGAATGAGAAAGGCAAAAGTCCCGAGGTCGAGTCTCGGTACGGCACACAGTTTTAATCTGTCAGGAGGTTTCGTCATTTTCTGATCGAGAAAAAATAATAGGACGACCGAGCGTTCACAGTCGAGAATTTTCGCCAAGTAGCGCACGTCAGACACAAAATAACGTAGAACGCTTCCGTGACACTATAAGTAACAGTATCTGTTGAGCTAATTGGGTCCCCACATACCCCTAAATAGTGATCAAAGCACAGACTGTATGTATCTACCGAATAATGTGAAATCTGAAGAGCTAATGGTCCCTCATTTGCACTGGATTGTGTACTAACAGGAAGCGTGTCAAGACAACTCATGACACGCCGCCTGTTAGCTCACGTTGATGTCTTGGCCACCAAATTCGCCTCATCGGAACTAGATGAAAAAGTCTAAGACGTTATACGGCGCCAGTTCCGTATCTACTAACTATCGACCAGTAATTTACGGGAAGTGCGTGACCAGTGCGTAGACATCTGGTCTCAGGTACCTCCGGAAATCTACCCAAGTACTTGTCGAATTCGCGTCACTCAGAAATGCTACCGTACTGCGTTCCAAAGCAAGAACGTCTAGGCTCCTCAGTAATACACATACTGGCTGTCTCATGAGAGTCGCCAACCGCATTTTCTCTGGGGTTTCGGCAGATATCTGCAATTTCGTCTTTTTATTGTGTAGCTGGAGTTAGCCCGAAGAAATATTATTGATGAAGTCTTTCATGTGATACCCAGTGTCGACGGGAAGCGTCGGTTTGTTTAACGGTACAAACAAAAATGGTTCAAATGGCTCTGAGCACTATGGGACTTAACATCTGAGGTCATCAGTCCCCTAGAACTTAGAAAAACTTAAATCTAACTAACCTAGGGACATCACACACACCCCCATGCCCGAGGCAGGATTCGAACCTGCGACCGTAGCGGTCGCGCGGTTCCATACTGAAGCGCCTAGAAGCGCTCGGCCACACCGGCCGGCCCGGTACAAACAAAAATGACTTTTAAAGCAGAACTTTACGTGCCGATTCGACGGAGCGTTCCCAGATTAGTGTAGTGTGAAATATGTCATCGATACCGTATTATTAACAGAAACAGTATAACTTGGAGAATAACTGGTACTCCATCAGTGGCCGAGCGGTTCTAGGCGCTTCAGTCTGGGACCGCGCGACCGCTACGGTTGCAGGTTCGAATCCTGCCTCGAGCATGGATGTGTGTGATGTCCTTAGGTTAGTTAGGTTTAAGTAGTTCTAAGTTCTAGGAGACTGATGACCTCCGCTGTTAAGTCCCTTAGGGCTCAGAGCCATTTGAACCATTTTTGGTACTCCCAACAGCGACAGCACTGCCCTGGCCCGCGCTGACTGTGTCTGCTAAGCATGCAACGCTGCTCAGTCGCTGCTGGATTCCTGTTCATTCTCCGTGCGACAAACTTTCAGAGGTTGTTTAGTGATACCTTCTGAGTATATTGCTATTAGGGACTCACGGTCTCCGGCGACTCGTTACAGAGTTATTACCTTTCGTTTGGTTTCTTGTCCGCCATCCTGACCGGGGTTTTGGTGGTTTCCCGTAGTTGTAAGGTTAATCGAGGGTTGAGGAATTCCACCACACCGAATAAGGCAAAGACAGATTACAAAATGGCTTGCGCGAGGATAACAGAACCAACCCAAGTAGGCAGGACTCTGCCATGGAATAAATAAATGGTGCCCCAACAGCATTAACTAACCCCAGGCTGATAAATACTTGAGTACTCAACAGTTGACACCACCCGCGAGGGTGTAGCATCCTTGAAAAAGAGAAAAAAAACTGAAAACACTGGAGAATAATACAGATATTGGTGGTTACGTGCTCTCTGTCTTACTTGGAAACAAGCTACGTATTCAAGCTTGCATTCAGCACTGCTCGGTTTTGCCCCGGGTTTGTTTCTCCGGCAGTGCCAGTTGTACGTTAACGTAGCGTGGATGGATTTAGCGGTGAAGAAGAGTAGGCCTCGTGTGTGGGTTCACTGAGTGCAGTGCAACAGCGGCACAACGAATCTATGCTGAGGTGTTCCTGCAGGGACGGCAACATCACCACAGTACTTTTGCTTCTGCACACAGGTACCTACGAGAAACCGGATCCTTCCGCGTTAGAATGACTGCACGTGACAGTAATTTTCATTGATGCGAACATATTTTCTCAGTAACAAGGGTAACTGGGATAACAAATCGAATATATCATTATTACTTTACTAATCTGAAGGAAAGGTTTACTATCTTTTGGTTCAAAAATTCGATTTTTTAAAAATTGCAATTTTGGATCCATAAAAGTGTTTAGAATCCACCCCTGAAACGGTTTTTTCCGAACACGGAACGGAAATATTTGTTATTCGCGTTTGAGCAAAAAAAGCACCTGCAGAAATCAGCCTTTTTCACGCACCAGTTTTTTTCTCGGAGGAGGAGTTATTGTACCGGTGCTTGGGAGAAAACACACAAAATTCAAATGAAACTTTGAACGCGTGTGTTTGGAAGTTAGCCCCCAAGCATTTGCATTCTGTTGCGAAGACTGTGGAGATTGCGACTTTCCTCGTAGTGTGCAGCTTCGACGAAGGGTATTCAGCAATTCTGAAGACCTTGACAACGATGGACGTCACCCTGGGACTCCATTCGACGCAGTTAGCCAAGCATTTGGACGACCACCGGATTCAAGTGGCCGAAAACCGCTTGTCACCGGCCGTACGATCGGTTCAGGAGCAGCGCAGGGTGTCCCAGATCCAGCAGAGCGCCCTCTATGAGGAAGAGGAAGGACTATTTTATGGACCCGGAATAGCAGATTGAACGTACGTTGCATAATATTTGCATTTATATGTAGTCAAAACTTCAAATGCGTTTTTCTCGAAATGACTTTTTTATCGAGCGGTATGGTAACTTCAAATATACAGAACCAATTGGCATGATTCTTTGTTTCCGACGAAGCTAACCATGTCTAGGAGTTGTCCCACTTTTATTCCGATCCATCAACTACAAATATTTTTACTTGGCCGACGAAGTCGAAAAATCGATGAAAAAAAACCTATTTTTTTTCAAATGGCCGCCATTTTGTTTCCTATGGTCCAAATAACTAAAGCGAGGCACAACTCCTAAAGAATCTTATATACTTCGCTAACGCCAACTCAATTTTGATTTCAGACGAGCCGGCTGACCTGTGACATACTGCGTGTGGAGGTCTACATCGAAATTTTGTTTCTTTCCAACGGCATTTCCGCCTTTGCTCTAAGACGTTTCTGGTCGAAAAAATTCCAGTTTCTAGAGGAAATATCAATAAACATTTTGACCAAATTTGACATTGATATCTATAACACATCCCGAGAAAAAATATCAAAGAACATGCTTTTTAAGGGCCAAAGATGGTAAACCTCCCATTAAACGCAGACGGACACCGTGGGTCCCTTATACGAAAATATTGTGAAGCTAAACACAAAATACGGTGGTAACAAGGAAGATTACATAACAAGGCGCGCCGAAGAGTGAGATACAGACGAGCGGTGGTTCAGTTGGAGCACGACGTTCACGCGGTTACCAAAGCGCCACAGTGGCTCACGCCCAGGCACGGCGATGCTTGTCCATTCGTGGCATCATAGTTAAATTAGCAGCTGTCGCATCTTGGCTCGCGAGAAATGAAATAAAATTAGTGGCTTTCTCAGTTCTGAACCCTCAGCACTCAGAAAATAGCTAAACCAAGATGGCTCTTAGACTGTAATCTGGTCTTTTATTACTTTATCTCCATGTGCGATTAGGTTATATTTAAGCGATGTGCATCTCAAATATCTGCTGACATGAACCCACTGTGCACGCTTGGGACCAGCTGAAACCTGCAAATAGGCGTCGAATGAGCCCTTCTGATACGCTGTACTTAGATTGAAATAACTTTTGTGATGGACGATTCAGCGAGCTGAGTGGCAGGCGCCAGCCACTAGCCAATCGTAATTTATTCTTTCTCGAGCGCGCCACGAGTGTCCTGTTTTTGTTTCGTAGGTACGTGCTAGAGCCTTGTCAAACGTTGTTGCCAACACGACCTCAAGACTGCCCCCCGCCACTACACTCTGTCAGTCAGAAAGTTGTTTTTTCCGAGGTATGGACGACCTCAGAATGAGGGAGGCCGGGAAGGCACCGCCAAAGGAAATGGGCAGGCCTGATCAACACGTTGCAGTGCGCGGAATGGACCAACACGGTATCGAATGTTACGCAGCCGCAGGCGTTGATCTCACATATATCAAAAGAAGGTGGCCATTCGGTCAGACTGCCTCGATTTCGGCTATTTTTTTGTTCTTATTTAACGGTAAAGACATATTACGTGTTTCCTAACGGTTTTGCTTTCATTTACCGCTCCCTATCAATCTATGCCTACACACATTCGCAAATATGCAGGAGGAGCAAAACATTTTTAGAGCCGTTACCCCAAGCTGCGCTGGTGTTTTGTGGCCTGATAATCACAGCGCAGCCAAGTCATCGCCGTAACAGCTGCCGGTGTCTTTCATAACACACGTTACAGCTGTGGAGCAACTCCCACTCAAATTGCTTCTTAATTGATAGTGAGTGCTTCGTTAGCGACTTGCAAGTGGTGCCTTGTTCTATAGCTATTTTTCATTCCAGCTTGTTGAATGGTTGTCAGCTGAGAGGTATACAGTTTTTAAATGATTTAGCTATCTTGTATCTTGTAAAGTAGAACAAAGAGTATTCATCCAATATGGAGGACATCTTCTTAAGCATAGAAAACATACAAACGCTTTCTCAACTGGCATTGAGGGCTCAGCGGTACCGACCGGCCGCCGTGACAACCTCAGACCTTAGGCGTCAGCGGATGTGGATACGCAGGGGCATGTGGTCAGCACACCATTCTCGCCGACGCTGTCAGTTTTCGTGATCGGTGCCGCTACTTCTCAATCAAGTAGCTGCTCTGTTCTCTGTTGGCCTCACAAGGGCCGAGTGCACCCCACTTGTCAAGAGCACTCGGCAGACCCGGACGGTGACCCATCCAAATGCTAGCCAAGCCCGACAGCGAGTAACTTCTATGATCGACGGAAACTGGTGTTACCACTGCAGCTAGGCCGTTGTCTTCAAAATCACACATTCTGCACAGATTTAGCAAGTTTCTTTTGGAGCGCTTCTGTATCTACTGAAATGCCACAATCTCCACGCCTCTTTTCTATCTTCTATTTATAATGGCTTTATACGCCATATGATGATACCCATCCATCTTCTTCTGTAACTGAGTGGCAAGTGTGGATGGCTGACATGCGGAGGACGTGGATTCGATATCCGGTATTGACAAGGATTTTTTCTTGGTGCGAGGACTGTTACGGTGTGCATACAATCTCGTGATGCCAACTGAGAATCTACTTGACTGGACAGTAGCGGCTCCGGAGTCTATGAAGTCGGTAAAAAGGCCGAGAGAGCAGTGTGCTGACCACATCATCTTCCATACCGCAACCGCCGCGTGGAGCCGCGAGGCAAAGAATGATCCGGCAGCCGGTTGACATCCGTTGGGCCTTCGACACCTTGACGAGGAGCTCGATACATCTGCAAGGAGCGGCGATATCATGTATTAATTAAACAGGTGAAACAACCAAAAGAAGTGAACTGAACTGCCAACCTCTCTAATTAAACATGAATATTAATTTCATTTATGTTTCCTAAGTGTTAGATAGATGTCAATAACATCGCTAAGAGGTGATTCCAGTTAAATGAAGCCTTTTGTGACGAACCCGCCGTCACGCGCACTATTCCACTTCGAAAGTTATATTGGCTGTAAAAAGTCGCCAGTACCGAGGAAACTAACATTATGGGGCGTTTCCTTCAAAACCTACTGCAAAAAGACCCAATAGGGTGCATCACAAGGAATGGATCTACTTTCGTCATTCGACTGTTTCTCTTCTGACAAGAGCCTTTAGAAATAATCGAGAGAAGGCAGCTATCTACATCTACATCTACTTTTATACTCCGCAAGCCACCCAACGGTGTGTGGCAGAGGGCACTTCACGTGCCACTGTCATTACCTCCCTTTCCTGTTCCGGTCGCGTATGGTTCGCGGGAAGAACGACTGCCGGAAAGCCTCCGTGCGCGCTCGAATTTCTCTAATTTTACATTCGTGATCTCCTCGGGAGGTATAAGTAGAGGGAAGCAATATATTCGATACCTTATCCAGAAACGCACTCTCTCGAAACCTGGACAGCAAGCTACACTGCGATGCAAAGCGCCTCTCTTGCAGAGTCTGCCACTTGAGTTTGCTAAACATCTCCGTAACGCTATCACGCTTACCAGATAACCCTGTGACGAAACGCGCCGCTCTTCTTTGGATCTTCTCTATCTCCTCTGTCAACCCGACCTGGTACGGATCCCACACTGATGAGCAATAGTCAAGCATAGGTCGAACGAGTGTTTTGTAAGCCACCTCCTTTGTAGACGGACTACATTTTCTAAGGACTCTCCCAATGAATCTCAACCTGGCACCCGCCTTACCAACAATTAATTTTATATGATCATTCCACCTCACATCGTTCCGTACGCATACTCACAGATATTTTACAGAAGTAACTGCTACCAGTTTTTGTTCTGCTATCATATAATCATACAATAAAGGATCCTTCTTTACATGTATTCGCAATACATTACATTTGTCTATGTTAAGGGTCAGTTGCCACTCCCTGCACCAAGTGCCTATCCGCTGCAGATCTTCCTGAATTTCGCTGCAATTTTCTAATGCTGCAGCTTCTCTGTATACCACAGCATCATCCGCGAAAAGCCGCATGGAACTTCCGACAATATCTACCTACTTTGAACTTGACTTGGGAGAGACAAACACGTTCTCCCATGATCGGTAAAGTCTGGAGATCCAAACCACGCGGGTCCAGACCAGAAGTAATAAAACAATACAAGTAACTGAATTAAATATCTTTAATCCTTCATTCATTACAAAATACTTAGTAAAGTGTGAACAGCTGTTGCTTACAACAGTAGTTATGATGCTATTTTTAAGTCCACAAGAAGTTCTAATTTTTCTCAGCGATAAGAAAAGTGACTTTCATCGTTTGGTTCCCATACTCGTTAAATACAGAAATATCGTGCAGGAGGCAATGTCCCAGACGACAGAGATAAAGAAAATTTGGATCTAAATTTGTTCTCCTCTGTAAGGAAATATACTGGGTGAGTAACTATTGGCACCTAGAATAACTCCGGAAGAAAGCTAGTAGCTGAAAAGTTTGTGGGACAAATGCATATGACGTAGTTTTTTTTGTTGCTGGGTGGGGTCGCTTCAGAGATATGAAGGTCAACCTTTTTTTTTTTTTTTGTACTTATTTTCTGATAGCGGCTATCGAGACGAATCAATGATTTGTAACAGGAATGAAGGCCAAAAAGGTACGCCGGCCGGAGTGTCCGTGCGTTTCTAGGCGCTACAGTCTGGAGCCGAGCGACTGCTACGGTCGTAGGTTCGAATCCTGCCTCGGGCATGGATGTGTGTGATGTCCTTAGATTAGTTATGTTTAATTAGTTCTAGGTTCTAGGCGACTGATGACCTCAGAAGTTAAGTCGCATAGTGCTCAGAGCCATTTGAACCAACCAAAAAGGTGGCATGAACGTCCATTTACAGAAGGTGCTCGAAATGATGACCATTGGTATCAATGCAGTGCTGCAATCTTCTCATCTTGGATAGAGTGGTATTCCTTATCACATCGGCACTTATCGAAGCACATGCTCTGACAATTCTCTCTCGTATATCGTGCAAATAGTAAATATTCGCCGAATACGGCGTATCCATCTAAAAAGCCATTGACATCCAAACACCATTCGATGGTTACGCAATACAACACCAATAGGAACGGTAAGACTAGTATCGTCGAATCAAGCGAATGTGAATGATGTATTCCTTCGAAGAACAAGTCGATGTGCTTCTCATTTGCGGAGAATGCAACGAAATGGTGGTGGTGGGAGTTAGTGTTTAACATCCCGTCGACAACGAGGTCATTAGAGACGGAGCGCAAGCTCGGGTTAGGGAAGGATTGGGAAGGAAATGGGCCGTGCCCTTTCAAAGGAACCATCCCGGCATTTGCCTGAAACGATTTAGGGAAATCACGGAAAACCTAAATCAGGATGGCCGGAGACGGGATTGAACCGTCGTACTCCCGAATGCGAGTCCAGTGTGCTAACCAGTGCGCCACCTCGCTCGGTGCAACGAAATTCAGTGAGGACTAGAGACTTATGCGCTGAAAGATATCCTCAACGTGCTCACCCTAAACGTCGTACATTTAAATATGTGTATGATAAGGTGAGAACAACTGGATCTTTAACGCATCGGAAACATATCCGGCAAAGGAAAGTTACTAACGAGGAAACGGAAATTGGTACTCTTGCTATTGTGGTTCGAGATCCTTGTGTTAGTTCGCGTCAAATCGCAAGGGAATTTGGCATGAGCCAGAGTAGTGTTGTTCGTGTTCTGCATCGCCATAAATATCATCATTACCATATCAGTCTTTACCAAGAATAAACTGGTACGGATTGTATGCGTTGCATTGAATTCTGCCGATGGGCTCAACTTCAGATTCAGAGGGATGAAACATTTATTAATTTGGTTTTGTTTACTGACGAGGCTACATTCACAAACCATGGAAATGTCAATTTGCATAACATGCATTACTGGGCAACTAAAATCCATGTTGGCTGCGGCAAGTTGCACACCAAAAACGGTGGTCGGTGAAGGTATGTTGTGGGATTCTGGAGGACAGAATTGTAGGCCCCTATTTCATCGATGGTAATCTTAATGGTAGGAAGTACACCACATTCCTGCAAGAAACATTAGGTTTGTTATTAGAAGAAATACCTTTAGGAACAAGGATCAGAATGTGGTACCAACACGATGGGTGCCCGGCACATTTTTCGCTGATGGCTAGAAATGAGCTGCAGAGACAATTCCCAAATCGTTGGATTGGACGCGGAGCAGATGTGTCGTGGTCTGCTCGTTCGCCAGACTTGACGCCTCAGGATGTTTTCTTGTGAAGATTCGGAAAAGACATTGTTTATAAAGACGTTCCAACTACACCTGAAGATATGCGAGAGAGAATTGTCAGAGCATGTGCTTCGGTAAGTGCCGATGTGATAAGGAATATCACTCAATCTATGATAAGAAGATTGCAGCACTGCACTGGTACCAATGGTCATCATTTCGAACACCTTCTGTAAATGGACGTTCATGCCACCTTTGTGACCTTTGTTGACCTTCAAAGACCTTACTGTTACACATCATCGGATTCGTCTCGATAGCCGCTTTCAGAAAATAAGTAAAAAACTATAGCATCCCCTTAAAAAAAAGGTTGACCATATCTCTGAAGCGACATCACCTAGCAACAAAACGCCAACGTCATATTATGGCTCCCATTGTCCCATTCAACTTTTGTCCCACAAACTTTTCAGCTTCCATCATACTTTCAGAGCTACTCTTGGTGGCAATAGTTAGTGACTCACCCCGTACATACAGTGTTGGTACAGATTGTCCCAACTAACTTTTCCACCACATATATTTCCGAAATAAAGCAAGACGTAGAAAATGAAATTGGCCAGGAATGCAACTCTGTCAGGGAATGACACAATGGGAAAGAATACGTAATCCCTACAAGTAAACAAACATCACTTTGGACACAAAAATTACATTTTTCAATTGCACACATACTTTTTTTCTACCGAAACAAAAACTGGAGGTAAATTTAGTGGTGGAAGATTTTGTTTGACCGCTCTAAACGATATAGCTTTTGGAATGCTTAGCCTCTAAACAATAGAAACGGAGCCAGTTTCTGCTGTAATGCGGGTTGCCTGCACTCCCTGGTGCTTTCTGTAGGTAATCCTAGCTCTGCGCATTACTGTGGCTCCGTTGGCATCCTTTAATGTCAACATATTTAAGGAAGTTTGAGGTTTAGAACAGTAAAAACAAGTCTGCTGTCACTGACAGTAACTCTAGATTTCATTTCCGTAGAAAAAACGTACACGAGCCATTTAAAAAACGTAACTTTATGTTCAAAGTGATGTTAGTTTACATTTATGGATCAGTTCATTGTTACCCATTGTGTGAGCCGCTGACATAGGTACGTCCCTGGCCAAGTACGTTTTTCACTTTTTTTTCGTTTCTTAAATATTTGAGATAGCAGATTTAGTTTCGATACCCTCTGTAAATAACATGCTCATCTATTTCTGTGATGCTCAGTGTTGAATAAAACACAACTATTGTCCATATTTTTATACTTCGAGAGACGCTGTATGTTGAACATATTTTATCGGCAATATCAGTACCTGTACTCCATTTTGTTTTATTGTAGAATGTGACAATATGATTGGTGCTGACTCGTCAATAAACCCATCAGAATGTGAGCTGGAACTGTAGAGGTCAATCTTCGTCGCTTTCGGTACTAGAACACTACGGTTCCACATTTCTAGTGTGTCGAAACATTTGAATGTAAAGCATTTTTTTATGTTCTTTAGTTGCCTGAAAGGATTTGCCACTTATTTTTGACACGTGTGCTAACGAACGATAACCAAGGATTTTTAGTCTGAGTCTCTAGAAGGCAGACGACGCTAAACAAGCTGTAAGATAACGTCCTGTTTCTTTAACTGGTAAAAACCATTCTTTCAACAACAACAGTACTTTTATTCCCTACTTGGTAAGGCCTTTCACACTGTTTGCTATCAAATTTATAAATCATTGGCATTTTGCAGTCAACTGAACAACATACTTTAGCCCATATTTCGCTGATTTTGAAAGACTGTGTGTTGTACACAGTTCCACTCACTACAGAATACTACAATTTCACCAGATGAGTGGTATGTTTCACAATAGGTTACTAAACAATCCATGAAGTTTCTGATTGCTTCTTCTTTTCTACTGGGCCTTGTTTCACTGTCATTAAATCTTAAACATTTCAGAAGAAATCCAAATCGTCCTACCCCCATCGTCACTTAGAATATTTCAACTCCGAAGCCACTCGAAGCTCACGTTACATCCAGATTCATTCGTCCTGACTTTTACTTTTATCGAGCCAAATACAGTAAGTCGATAAAAGTTTTCATCTCTGTTAAATTAGTCGGCCTTTTATCAATATACTGACTTATGTAAGACGCTATAATTTCCATTTTCCATGTACCAAGCAACGCAAAACTCAGAAATTTTGATAAAATTTTCACTGCACTCTTTTCACATTGAAGCTGTGTAAGTAAAGCTCTGCATCCTGATGACAAACACAAACGTGTGGCATTTTGTAACGAGATTCTTGATGCTTTTGACAGTGATAACACTTTCGCACAACGCATCATGTTCAGCGATGAAACGACTTTCCATGTAGTGGTCAGGTAAACAAACACAATTTGCGAATTTGGGGCCTACAGAGCGCACATGCAGCCATTGAACATGTACGAGATTCGCCCAAAGTCTATGTGTTTTGTGCGATATCCCGATAATCTGTTTACGGTCCATTCTTCTTTCATGGAAGCACGATTAACTGTCAGCAGTGTCTCCCTGTGTTACAAAATTGGCTGTTTCCGACGCTGCACGAAGACAAATCCATTTTCCAACAAGTGCATGAATATCTGAATGAAACTCTACCGAACCGTTGAATTGGTCGTCAAGAAGCTGGCTACTTACACTACTGGCCATTAAAATTGCTACACCACGAAGATGACGTGCTACAGACGCGAAATTTAACCGACAGGGAGAGGATGCTGTGCTATGCAAATGATTAGCTTTTCAGAGCATTCACACAAGATTGGCGCCGGTGGTGACACCTACAACGTACTGACATGAGGAAAGTTTCCAATCGATTTCTCATACACAAACAGCAGTTGACCGGGGTTGCCTGGTGAAACGTTGTTGTGATGCCTCGTGTAAGGAGGAGAAATGCGTACCATCACGTTTCCGACTTAGATAAAGGTCGGATTGTAGCCTATCGCGATTGCGGTTTATCGTACCGCGACATTGCTGTTCGCGTTGGTCAGGATCCAATGACTGTTAGCAGAACATGGAATCGGTGGGTTCACGAGGGTAATACGGAACGCCGTGCTGGATCCCAACGGCCTCGTATCACTAACAGTCGAGATGACAGGCATCTTATACGCATGGCTGTAACGGATCGTGCAGCCACGTCTCGATCCCTGAGTCAACAGATGGGGACGTTTGCAAGACAACCATCTGCACGTACAGTCTGGCGACGTTTGCAGCAGCATGGATTATCAGCTCGGAGACCGTGGCTGCGGTTACCCTTGACGCTGCATCACAGACAGGAGCGCCGGCGATGGACTACTCGACGATGAACCTGGGTGCACGAATGGCAAAACGTCATTTTTTCGGACGAATCCAGGTTCTGTTTACAGCATCACGATGGTCGCATCCGTGTTTGGCGACATCGCGGTGAACGCACATCGGAAGCGTGTATTCGTCATCACCATACTGGCGTATCACCCGGCGTGATGGTAGGGGGTGCCATTGGTTACTCGTCTGGGTCACCTGTTGTTCATATTGACGGCACTTTGAACAGTGGACGTTACATTTCAGATGTGTTACGACCCGTGGCTCTACCCTTCATTCGATCCCTGCGAAACCCTAAATTTCAGCAGAATAATGCACGACCGCATGTTGCAGGTCCTGTACGGGCCTTTCTGGATACAGAAAATGCTCGACTGCTACCCTGGCCAGCATATTCTCCAGATCTCTCACCAATTGAAAACGTCTGGTCAATGGTGGCCGAGGAAATGGCTCGTCACAATACGCCAGTCACTACTCTTGATGAACTGTGGTATCTTGTTGATACTGCATGGGCAGCTGTACTTGTATACGCCATTCAAGCTCTGTTTCACTCAATGCCCAGGCGTATCGAGGCCGTTATTACGGCCAGAGGTGGTTGTTCTGGGAACTGATTTCTCAGGATCTATGCACCCAAACTGCGTGAAAATGTAATGTCAGGTCTAGTATAAGATATTTGTCCAATGAATATCATCTGCATTTCTTCTTGGTGTAGCAATTTTAATGGCCAGTAGTGTAGCATGTCGCAGCGGGGCTCCACGGTCACGGGATTTTACGCCCTCTGACTTCCTCCTGTGGGGTTTCGTTAAATACAACACCACTCCCACAGAACCTGGAAGAGTTGAAGAACCAAATCCGTATTGCCAAACATCAGTGACTAAGGACATGCTTGCCCGTGTATGGGAGGAATTTGACTATCGACGTGATATTATTCGTGTTGCTGGTGGAGGACATACTGAAGGCGCGCGGGGTAGCCGCTCGATCTAAGGCGTCTTGTCACAGTCCGCGCGGCTCCCCCGTTGGAGGTTCGAGTCCTTCCTCGGGCATGGGCATGTGTGTCGTCCTTAGCGAAAGTTAGTTTAAGTTAGTAGTGTGTAAGCCTAGGGACCGATGACCTCAGCATATTGGTTCCATAACACCTTACCACAAATTTCCATTTTTCGACATATTGAACATTAGTAATCCGAACTTGAGAGGTTCGTAAATATGTGTTTAAAGTTTCATATTCGTATGTCCTAAAGTTTAATAAACATATGCATTGGAAATACGTTTTTTTTTTTTTTTTTTTTTTTTTTTGTGAAACACCCTGTGTATTGATTAAACAGGAACGATCGATATTTTGTATAAAGTTGTTGTTGTGGTGGTCTTAGTCCTGAGACTGGTTTGATGCAGCTCTCCATGCTACTCTATACTGTGCAAGCCTCTTCATCCCCGAACAACTACTGCAACCTGTATCCTTCTGAATCTGCTTAATGTATTCATCTCTTGGTTTCCCTCTACAATTTCAGCTCCCCACACTTCCCTCTGGTACTAACCTGGTGATCCCTTCGTGTCTCACAATGTTTCCTATCAACCGATCCCTTCTTTTAGTCACATTGTGCCACAAATTTCTTGTCCCCACATTTCTATTCAGTACCTTCCCAACTGTTATGTCATCGATCCATCTTGTCTTCAACATTGTACGGCAGCACCACATTTCGAAAGCTTCTGTTCCCTTTTTGTCTAAACTGTTTATCGTCCATGTTTCACTTCCATACATGGCTGAATTCCTTACAATTAGTTTCACAAAAGACTTCCGACACTTTCGTCTATACTCTATGTTAACAAATTTCTCTTGCTCAGAAACGCTTTTCATGCCACTGCCAGTCTACATTTTATATCCTTCCTACTTCGACCATCATCAGTTCTTTTCTTCATTTGTGTGGCCATTTGTCCGTGGTTGCATTACAATTCTTGAGGGTATTTTGGTTCAGTCGTTGCAACTACAGAAATGCGTGATTGTTTCCGCCAGACGCTTTTCGCTTTACTGATGTAAAGCATCATCAACGGTCTCTAATCAACTCTTTACATTTTGATTTTAGATCGAAAAACAGTTCGTTACGAATATGCTGATTTGTAAGTCGCCGTAAGTACAAATCAAGATATTCTTAACGAACTGTTTTTCGATCTAAAATCTAATCAAAATATAAAAACTTAATTACAGACCGCTGAAGATGCTTTACCTCAATAAAGCGAAAAGCGTCTGGTGGAAACAATCACGCATTTCTGTAGTTGCAACGACTGAACCAAAATACCCTCAAGATCAATTATTTCGCTTCTCAAATAGCATAATCCATCTATCCTCGTTCCCTGATCTAATCCCCCAAGCATCATCTGATTCAATTCGACTACATTCCATTATCCTTGTTTTGCTTTTGTCGATGTTCATCTTATATCCTCCTTACAAGACACTGTCCATTCCGTTCAAATGTTCTTCCAAGTCCTTCGTCGTCTCTGACGGAATTACTGTACCATCGACTAACCTCAAAATTATTATTTCTTCTCCCTAAATTTTAATTCCACTCCAAATTTTTCTTTGGGTTTCCTTTACTGCTTTCTCAAGTTTACAGACTGAATACCATCTGGGATACGCTATGACCATGTCTCACTTCTTTTCAACCACCGCTTCGCTTTCATGCCGCTCGACTTTTATAACTGCCGTCTGGTTTTAGTACAAGTTGTAAACAACCTTTCGTTCTCTCTATTTTTCCGCTGCTTCCTTCAGAATTTCAAAAAGAGTTTCCAGTCAACATTATCAAAAGCTTTCTCTAAGTCCACAAAAGCTATAAACGCAAGTTTGCCTTTCCTTAACCTATCTTAAAAGATAAGTTGTAGGGTCACTATTGCCTCGCATGTTCTTACATTTCTTTGAAATCCAAACTGATCTTGCTCGAGCTCGGCTTCTACCAGTTTTTCCATTCTTCTGTTGGGAATTCGTGTTAAAATTTTGCTACCATAGCTTATTAAACCGACAGTTTCGTAATTTTCACACCTGTCAGCACCTGCTTTCTTTGGAATTCGAATTATTACATTCTTCTCGAAGTCTGAGGGTATGTCCCCCGTTTCATGGTTCTTGCACTCCAGGTGGAAGAGTTTTGTTGTGGCTGGCTCTCCCAAGGTTATCAGTAGTTCTGACAGAATGTCGTCTACTCCAGGGGCCTTATACTTTGTATAAATTATGTGAACATTCATTTATCGATATTAAACTGGAGGTATATTGATACATTTTACCATATTTCGGTCATTCATAATTTTATTTTCTATTTCTATATTCTTTTATTGGACACTGGATGTAAATAATCAGCTGTTTTTCACACGCACTGTCAAATAAACTTGACAAAGGTGAGTTAAACATTTCTAATATCACATGATAGACGACACCTCTATTCATCGATATGGTAAACATTTTTTTTTAAATTTTAATGAATTCATTGGACTTCTTGATAGTATAGAGATATCACACATATTCTTGACTGTCAGTCTGCAACCGTTGAACAACTTTATAAATAAGAGAAATGGGCGTCCTGCGGAAACAAATATTTTTTTTTATATACCTCTTCAAATTTTTGAACGTGAGCCTGTTGTTGACCAGACGTTTTTTCTTTTTCGTGTTTAAGTCGATACCACTTTTAAACCAACATTGAACTAAACTACAAAGTAGAACTTCTAAAAAATGTCAAAGTTACTAATTTACAGATGCTGTTTTCATTTCTTCAAACGCTACGAAAAAGATTCACAGCCTTTTTCCAAAACTTGAGAAAATTTGTTGGTAATACTAGATAGTAAATCAGCAGTGCCTAAGTTGTCATACAAAAAATGTAAATAAGTGTTTCCCGTTTTAAGTTTAACGTTTTTTTCATGTAAAAACTATTCTTGACGTATCAAAAATTCGATTCATCGAAAATGGCGACATTTTACTGCCGACATATTGGCAGCATCCGTATCACTCTGAGAATTTATCGATAATTACCTATATCTGTACTTCCGAAAATATTGCGTTCGCTAGATTGGTGACAGGTCCTAAGACGCGTGGGTGTGCGTGTTTGAGGTTATGGGTAAAGTAAAAATATTCGAAAACGACGAATGTTAGTGCGAAACTCAAAGTAATCTGGGCTGCTAAGGTATTTGGGAGTTGACTCATGGTGAAGGCGTGAAAGTGGATAACTTGTAAAGCATAACTAACGATTGCGTGGAGCATTTTCTCCCGCGCCCGGGTTCCCGGGTTCGATTCCCGGCGGGGTCAGGGATTTTCTCTGCCTCGTGGTGACTGGGTATTGCGTGATGTCCTTAGGTTAGTTAGGTTTAAGTAGTTCTAAGTTCTAGGGGACTGATGACCATAGATGTTAAGTCCCATAGTGCTCAGAGCCATTTGAACCATTTGGAGCATTTTCAACCAAATTCTATGCAAATGCCACTTCCCAGCTGGAAAAATACTGGGAGTAACATGCCTAGCAGTCCTAGACTTGCAGTTGTGAGAAGATATGCGGAAACATGGAAAATAATCGAAAATGATTAATGTTAGTATCAGATCGATAGCTTTCCGCGCCATTGCTTCACTCTTGTGTTATGATGAGATTGCATTCGCAGAGCAGGGGGAGGGATTGACATGTAAATATAACCCGCATTGCCTGAATACAAGATTGGGAAAATAAGTACGCAAGCTATGCTGAGCTATCAGCGAGTTTAGGAATAGAATACATGAGAAACAGCGCGAACGGCTATCTTAACAGCCTTCACTTACGTCAACGCATTTTTCTCAACTTATCGGAAGCGCCGTAACGTCATATCAGAATTAAAATTTTCTCGAGCGCAAACATGATGCATGGAACACAAGATTCTCGACGTCTTTGTCATTTCAAAATTTATTACTGGATCCTTGTAAATGGTAGTAATAAAACGTTCAAATTTTGCAGTCGAATTTGCTTAACCTAAACAGCGACGAAGAGTGGACTTGTCAGGGAACAGTCTGAGGTACATTCGAGTACGGATTCTTTTGAATCGAGGATATACTTACATTTTCTGTTGAGAGCTCACAGAGTCCTACTCGCCAGGTTAGGGCCAAGTAGCGTTCATCTCCCAACTACTTTGCAAACCACCTGCCGATTACGTAGCCAGATTGTAGCTCCCTATTCTTCCTGCGCGTATAAGTGTCTACTTATTCAGTTGTCGGCTAGCAAAAAGAGCGCGTGACGCCATCTAAGTCGAAACCCGAGCAAATCGAGATTTACGTGAGCAGCATAGCGGGGTCGGAAGACGCAGCATATGGATCATTGTAACGAAAATAAACGGCATTGCGCAGAGATGAAAGTAACAACTGAGTCACTGAGAAGAACACCCTACATACCTAATTGTACACCCTACGGCGTGTAGCGTGGTTCCATGTCCACCGCGAAGGACGAGTTATCAAATTTTTCTGATTGAGGCGTTACGGTCACTTCGCGAGATGTGCACACAAGGAAGTGATACCGGACGTCGCCCAACTCTATTTAGAAAGTAGTCTCACAGAATTTTAACAGAAAACTTGTCGTAACGCATAACCGCTGTCTTAAGGTTCTGCCTCTCTCACTTGCTAAATGTTTGATAGAAATCAGTCAGGTTAGTTATATAGTTTCGGTGGAGGGGCAGCTTGGAAAATGTCATGTTACGGGTCTGAACTCAAAGGAAGCAAACAAGCGCTGCAACATTGTATACTTCGTAATTACGTGCGAATAGCAGTGGTCACCTTCAAACGAGGACTAGTTTTTGTCCTGACTGTGTGACGGTGCGCTTAAACGGGCAATATTTTACGGCAATGTGTCACCGCGACAGTGTTGCCGACATGTACATCTACGTGATTACTCTGCTATTCACAATAAAGTGCCTGGAAGAGGGTTCAATGAACCACCTTCAAGCTGTCTCTCTACCGTTCCACTCTCGAACGGCACACGGGGAAAAGGAGCACTTAAATTTTTCTGTGTGAGCCCTGATTTGTCTTATTTTATCGTGATGATCATTTCTCCCTATGTAGGTGGGTGCCAACAGAATGTTTTCGCAATCGGAGGAGAAAACTGGTGATTGAAATTTCATGAGAAGATCCCGTCGCAACGAAAAACGCCTTTGCTTTAATGATTGCCACTCCAATTCACGTATCATGTCTGTGACAGTATCTCCCCTATTTCGCGATAATACGAAACGAGCTGCCTTCCTTTGTACTTTTTGAATGTCATCCGTCAGTCCCACCTGATGCGGATCCCACACCTCACAGCAATACTCCAGAATAGGGTGTACAAGCGTGGTGTAAGCAGTCTCTTTAGTAGACCTGTTGCTGCGATGTAGCAGCGGCATTGCAGTATTGCTCAGCAACGTTTCTGGTCGAGCGGGCTGCTGCATGCAGTTGCCGAGATATGGTCGTACTGTTGCAGCAGGGGTGGATGATATTTCGTATGGTCAGGCTGTATGTATCTTTGACCTTGTCTTGAAATGCTTCCCCGCCACTCTGCTTTGCCTCTTCCTCACGCCGACACCGCCGCAATGCCACGTCACATAATCTGGGCGGTGAAGCAGAATACAGAGGGTGGACATTAATATGAAAACACCAAAAACGCAGAACATTACAATGCCTAATACGTTTGAGCAGTGATAAAAATTGCTGTTTTGAAGAGCGCGCCGCAGCGCGTAGTGTGAAGCAGTCGCCCTCCGTTTCTGGCGGTGGCGCCGCTGTGGCAATCGCAGCTTCGGTGTCTCCCACTGGTGGGAAAGGGGCGCTATCAGCTCGCTAGGGGGAGTCTGCTCAGTTGGTCAGCTGGGTCATTGTGGGCAGTCAGTGTCTGTCTGTCGTCCGGAGTGCTAGTATGTGTTAGGCCGCCAGTATTCTCGAGTTTGTTCAGGCAATGTTCATTGGCGGTTGGATCGATCAGTTGGTCGTTCGCGCACCGGGACACAAGATGACTTGTCCGTCTTGAGCGTCGGCGCATGTGAGGTCGCCACGTCAGTCCAGTGGGCTGCGCCGTATACGAGAGCAACAGGAGCCACCAACGACATCGGTCTGACCGGTGCGAGGTGCGACACCGTGAGACGGGAGATCGGCGCGCCTTCCTGCGTCCGTTGAAGCAGCTGGCAGTGGACGGTTCGGGAGAGCGTTTTGGGGGTGCTGCGCCAGGTCTTCACCAGACATCGCAGTTTGCTAGAAGTTAAGTGATTCGTAATATGTTGTTTCATTTACTTGCTAAATTCTACTTGTTTTCTTGGTCAGTCTCTCGTCCACAGCTTGCTCGTCTGTCTCCCGTCCGTATTTGTTAGGCAGTTAGTTTCTGTCTGTCTGTCTGTCGATTTGCCGTACGTTAATAGCTGCCTCTGTCATGTTTGTCGGATTCGGTGTTAACGAATTTATTGCTTGAAGTGTAACGGCCGAATTCCTAAAATATGTTTTTATCTTGCCTATCATCTTGAGAGGCGGTATATGTGTAATGTAGAGCATGTTTGCCCAACCTTGTATATTTTATGTAAGACTGCATTTCATGGGTTTTTATTTGAATGGTCATTTTAGCATATAAGGTTGCCACCCTTCCACCGTAAGACCTTTTTCTTAAAATCAAGTTGCACCTTCGGTGGCAAGTTTATCTTTTAATGTTAATGTTTTGTACCAATTCCATCCCTCCTACGGGGTGCATAGTTTATGTGCTTGTGTGAGTTGTTAAAATTTTTAGTTTAAAGTAATCTGGTGTGTTGCAGATTTGCACCAGTGTAGTCTTTCAGAGGTAGTTGCGAGCGGTCGTGACTACGGCCGTGTCAAAAGGGAGCGGCTAGGTTCTCAGCCCAAAAGCTCACACAGTCAAGAATTGTTCTTGCTGCCTGTGAATAAATTGTAACTTAATATTTAGAGGGTGCTTTCTGATTATAATTTTAAATCTGTTTAAAAAAAGGGCTTTTACGAATAAAATTTCCATTTGTTGAAAAAAATTTGATTTGTTTTCATCAGTTACCCATTGGCAACTACTTCCACGTTCACTTAGTGTGATTAAATGTGTTAATGTTCTTGATGAATCGCTAGTAGATAAAGTAAATTCTTAAGAAAAGGTTTTGAAGGTAAATTCACAGTTCAACGTTGTAGGAAAATGGACCGAATTCAAACAGCTTTCAGTTGTCTCGGAATGGATAAGTATAGACCCTGTATGGTTTTCAAGGGAAACTTACACCATTCTACCTGCAAAATAGAGGCACGTCCAGGCAACGATAATGGAGGTGAATAGCGATCACGCACGCTTCTCTCCAAAGCAGACCACAACTGCTATATTTATATATGATGATATCAAGGTAAATACATTGTTTGTTCTCTATTAATATCTTTCATTTGCTAACTATCCCTATCAGTAGTTAGTGCCTTCCATAGTTTGAATCTTTTATTTAGCTGGCAGTAGTGGCGCTCGCTGTATTGCAGTAGCTTGAGCAGCGAAGATTTTTGTGAGGTAAGTGATTTGTGAAAGGTATAGTTTAATGTTAGGGCCATTCTTTTGTGGGGAATTTTGAAAGTCAGATTGCGTTGCGCTAACAAAATATTGTGTGTCAGTTTAAGCACAGTCATGTATAATTGTTGAAAGGGGACGTTTCATATGTCGACCCTTAGCCTAGGATACCTCACTGGAATCTTCTGATTTTTTCTTGTAGTTTGTGTATTTAGTGTAGCTTTTGTTTATTGCTAGCGCGTAATTGTAGAGAGAATCTCCTTTGTAGTTGTAGCCTTTCATTGTTGTACAGTAAAACAGTTGTGGCATGCATATAGATTTGCACCAAGTATTTCGCAGCTACGCTTGCAATTAACTAGATATTATTTTCAGTGCTATGTTAATGTGTTCTCCTATTTTTGCACTTCAAATTGTGCTTTTCTGTGTTATCGTGTGAAATATTGTGAAAATTATGGCGTGTGAAAAACGTAACACTAGGCTCCAAACTAAACTGAGAAATAATAGTGACGACGAGCGTAGCTTATCAGCGCCGCCGAGTAATGAATTTACTAATGTTCAAAGTAGTAATTTGGTAACTGTGCACAGGGAAATGGAGCGGGCGTCAAACAATGGCGTGGACAGTGAAACAATTAGTGAAGAGGGAAGCATTATCGATCGATCGGTCGGCAATAGCTCGCCTCAGGAAGCCGAAATGACACGACACGATCTCGCAAATACTGTAGATTCAGGTTTTGGATCCTCACCGTTTTCTCAAATAAGTCAAGACACATTTTCTGCTTGTCAAAATGTGAATGTTTCCGGTGCAAATTCACTGCCGAAAAGCACTGAGGAACATGTTTCAGACACCAATGCATTGTTATTACAATTAATACAACAAATGGGACAAACACAGCAAAAGCTTCAAAAGTTAGACACAATGGAACAAAAATCTTCGCTGCTCAAGCTACTGCAATACAGCGAGCGCCACTACTGCCAGCTAAATAAAAGATTCAAACTATGGAAGGCACTAACTACTGATAGGGATAGTTAGCAAATGAAAGATATTAATAGAGAACAAACAATGTATTTACCTTGATATCATCATATATAAATATAGCAGTTCATGACAAATTACAAAACTCCGCCATCTCTCTCCCCACATCCACCACTGCTGGCGGCTCACCTCCAACTGCGCAACGCTACGCGCTGTTCACATCCAGCTGCCGCTGCCCAACACTACAATGGCGAGTATTACAACAATGCAAAGCAGCCACAGACTGCACACAGCACAGCCAGTGATTTTCATACAGAGGTGGCGTTACCAGTAAAAAAACCTAAACAGCCTACTTACAACATACAGAAACAAATATTTTATATGAATTTACCTGCGCACAGATTTGATGAAACTACAAATTCTCCATTTATTTTCTCAACTCACTTTTCTAATATTAGCTAAAATCTGTTCAAATTCAGTCAACTTTTTTTCTTTGCCGAATGCAAGCATTTCTGGAATTTAGCCGGGCGTAACCTACATGACGGTCGGTGGATTTGCTCCTGACAAAACAGGTTGTCCCCACCATTTCTCACGAGATCGCTGCCACGCGTCCAGCACGTGCTGAAACATATACCCCAGCCCAGCCCGACTGCTGTGGGTAGAGTGCCCCATTTGGCTACGCCTTGTTGGCAACGAGAACACTTTCCTAATCGAAAGTTTCCTGAAGGATAACAGTCTGCCGCACTGGTTCGCGTTTATTGGTATTAAGATATCCTTATTCTTTTGGATAGTATGCTGGTATGTATCTTACACACTTAAAAATCGCTAAAGAGCCGAAACTGTGCAGAATAGGAAAAACCGAAACAAAAAGACGACTGCCCAGCAGACTGTTGTCAATCAGAATATTTGTTTTGGCTCTTAGGTCTCATTACAAATAAAATATAATAAATTTAGATGGCAAAGGTCATGGGGATAGCGATGTCCACATATACGGATGACGATAGCGTCACGTACACAAGGTACAAGTGGTGCCGCTGTCAGATTCATACGAAAAGGTATCCGTCGTGATTGTGGCAGCACGACGAGAATCAACAGACTTTGAACGCGGAATGGTAGTTGAAGCTAGATGCAAGGGACATTCCATTTTGGAAACTGTTAGAGAATTCAATATTCCGAGATCCACAGTGTCAAGGGTGTGCCGAGGACAACAAATTTCGGGCATTACCTCTCACTACGGACAAAGCAGTGGCCGACGGCCTTCACTTAACGACCGAGAGCAGCGGCATTTGCGTAGAGTTGTCAGTGATAACAGACAAGACGCACAGCGTGAAATAACCGCAGAAATCAATCTGGGACGTACGACGAACGTATCTATTAGGACAGTGCCACAAAATTTGGTGTTGATGGGCTATGGCAGCAGACGACCGACGCGAGTGCCTATCCTAACAGCGCGACATCGCCTGCAGCGCTTCTCCTGGGATGACCAAATCTGTTCGACCCTAGACGACTAGGAAAGGGTTGCCTGGTCAGATGAGTCCTGGTATCACTTAGTATGATAAGAGCTGATGGTAGGGTTCTTGTGTGGCGCGGACTGCGATAAACCATGGACCCAGGTTGTCAACAAGGCACTGTACAAGTTGGTGGTGTCTCCATGACCGTGTATTCACGGAATGAACTGTGTCCTCTGGTCCAACTGAACTTGTCATTGACTGTAAATGGTTATGTTCGGCTACTAGGCCATTTGTAGCCATTTATGGTTCAAATGGCTCTGAGCACTATGGGACTTAACATCTATGGCCAGCAGTCCCCTAGAACTTAGAACTACTTAAACCTAACTAACCTAAGGACATCACACAACACCCAACCATCACGAGGCAGAGAAAATCCCTGACCCCGCCGGGAATCGAACCCGGGAACCCGGGCGCGGGAAGCGAGAACGCTACCGCACGACCACGAGCTGCGGGCGTAGCCATTTATGGACTTCATGTTCCGAAACAACGTTGGAATTTTTATGGACGGCAATGCGCCATGTCACCAGACCACAATTGTTTGGGATTGGTTGTTCTGGACAATTCGAGCGAATGATCTGGCCACCCAGATCGCTCGACGTGGGACATAATCGAAAGGTCAGTTCGTGCACAAAATCCCGCACCGGGAACGCTTTCCCAAGTACGGACGGCCATAGGTGCAGCATGGCTCAATATTTCTGCAGGGGACTTGAAACGAATTGTTGAGTTCATACCACGTCGAATTTCTGCACTTCTCCGAGCAAAGAGGTCCGACACGATATTAGGAAGCATCCCATGACTTCTGTCACCTCAGTGTAATTTAGTCAAGTTATGAGTGAGTGTTTTGAAATCGCTAATAAATGGGGTAAGAACAAGTGAACCAAATCAAACGTAACTTAGTTGAAGTCAAGTGGTGAATGCGGAGGAAGATGACAACAATAAGTTCTGCAAAGACAGTGTGTTTCAGGTATTAAATCTCAGAGCAACGCTTACCCCGGAAGAAGTGTCTGATAACGAAAATGAATTTTATGGAGCTAGCCATAGGGAACTCGCAGATGGAGTACCTAAACACTACTTTTCCAGAATTACAATCTCGCAGATTTGCGCTAATTTTTTTTATAAGAAAAACTACGAACTGCCATCCTAAGTATCGTGAGCCGTCCAAAAGAAACCATATCGCCAGAACAAAATGGAGTCAGTACTATGTATCCAGGATGTAGTTCAAGGACCGTGATACACCGATTTCTACAGGGGAAGTCGACAGTACACAAGACATTACAGTCCATAAGCAGTCAGCGCCCACATAAGCAATGGAAAATTTTTAGTGTTTTATCATTCCTCCAACGTGCCATGTTGCCAATCTATCAGCAACTGACCTGACAGATAAATGAGATACTCAAATGTACTGTACTGCTATACGATACACTGAATCGAGTTACTAACATGTTTTACTGATCTACTCAGCTGAATAATCTTATGCCAACTGATTTATTTACCACCACACCAACGCTGAAATGTCCGTCCAGCCATCTTGACCTGTGTGTATATTACGCAGCCCTTTGCAACGTATTTGGAGGAGTTTATTAGGTGCTAGAATTATTTTCACTTCTCCCGTCCTATCCGCGAATGAAACACGAAGGGGCGGAAAATACCCTGCACCATACACCGTTCGCGTACTGTGCAGGATCGCATTGTAGAACATCAGCGGCATACTCACCTTCTTCAGCCTTGTAAGTCTGCCATCGCCGAACACTGTATTTCCACTGGTCATGCCATGAATTACAATGAGACAAAAATTGTGGCCCATACGTCTAACTTTTGGAGTTCTATTATTAATGAATCCGTGGAAATACGACTGTCTGACAATGAGTCTTATTAACCGTGACGGCGGTTACCAGTTGAATTCGGCATGGAATCCAATTGTCGAAAAACTTCGTGTCCTCCGTAGCCGGCGTAGGTCTGTGATGGAACCGCGGGAAGACAATCGAATTGATATCGATGCGGCGAATTTTCAACACGGAGGGCGCGCGGCGCAGCAGAACCGAACGCGCTCAAGTAGCGCATGCGCAACGCCAAGTGAATCCACCACGCATGTGCCGGAGGGACCTTAAATACCAGAGCTTAGGGAGTGTTCGCCAGTATCACCTGAAGATGGCCAGAACACACTGCGCCGAAATATTGTGGCAGGAAGTTGCAAACATCCGGCAGTTCGCCCGAAGTTTTGTGGAACAAAGGAATAGTCTTTACTTACGAGTTTTGGGTACGAAGCTGTTGTCGTGGCTTTCTGTAAGTTGATAAACACTGCATGAACCTGAGCTGTCATAAACGAATATAGTACGCCAGCTGTCTCACGATCGATGCTTGTTGAAACCACGTTGATTCGCGGAGAGGAGTTGTTGGTCTTTACATTCCATAATTCGAAAACATGTAGATATTATTGAGGGCTGTAAATAGTTATACTCATCTGAAAGAAACGAAGGAGGGAAGATTAACGTATAGTCGAGAAGAGGTCATTGGGTTCGGAGCAGAAATTCGAATTGGGGAATTTTGTCGGCCGCGACGCTTAAAAGGAATCATTTCGGGATTTCTGCTTAAGCGATTTAGGGAGGGGAGATTTGAACCTTCGTCCCTCAATGCAGGTCTATTTCTTGTCCTACGGGATCTAGCGAATCGCCGCATTTGTGAGGAAAATGACGACAGTAGTTCAAATCTACCATCAAGGCACTCAGAAATAGGTTTCACGTTGTTTCCTCGATTCGTTTATTGCAAATGCCAGGACGATACCTGTGAAAAGGTCACGGCCCTTTTCCTTCCCCACTTCGAGGTTGTGATCCGTGCCTAATGACGTCGACGGGCGGGAAATTAAACTGTAACTTTTTCCTGTTTTCCCGGCTTTATCCATACAGGTTGTGTAGAGATGAAGAGTGTTGGACAGGATGGAGTGGCATGGAGAGCTGTATCATATGAGTCTTCGGACTGAAAATAACAACAATTGCAGCAATTGATGTGCACGAAGCCGACCACGATATTGTTGTGCTTAGTCTCCCGTGGCTGTTACGGGAAACACGCATTGACAGTACAGTAAACTAGTACAGCGGTGACTAGGAAAACGCCTCGCACTGTGATTACTTTCAGGACAGTTGTGCACGTACTGACAAGTGGTTCACCGTGTACTCGTGAAACATCTCGATAAAGACTCAAGATAATCCGACCGAAGCGCACTCAGTCCCAATTGCAATGTCTACATCTAAGTCTACATGCATACTCCGCAATCGACTACACGGTGCGTGGCGGAGGGTACCCTGTGTGCTGTCCTGTTCCACTCGCCAACAGAGCGAGGAGAAAATGACTATCTATATGCCTCCGTATGACACCTCAATTTCTCGTATATCATTCTCGCGGCGCAATGTATGCTGGAGGCAACAGAACCGTTCTGCAGTCAGTTTCAGATGCCGGTTCTCTAAATTTTCTCACTGGTGTTCCTCGAGAAGAACGCCGCCTTCCCTCCGGCGATTCCCATTTCAGTTCGCGAAGCATGTCCGTAAAACTTGCGTATTGCTCCAACCTACCAGTAACAAATGTGGCAGCCCGCCTCTGAATTGCTTTGATGTCTTCCTTTAATCCGATCTGGGTGTGGAATAGGTCGCACTAGCGTCCTATATGCGGTCTCCTTTAGAGATGAACCACTCATTCCTAGAATTCTCCCAACAAACCGAAGTCGACCATTCGCCTTCCCTACGACGATCCTCACATGCTCGTTCCAATCCATATCACTGTGCAGCGTTATGCACAGATATTTAGAAGGTGTGACTGTGTAAATTAGGACACTACTAATACCGTATCCGAACATTGCGGGTTTGCTCTTCCTACTCAACATCAATAACTTACATTTCTCTGCATTTGGCGCTTAGATATTGTAGTCGAATAATAACTTGCGAGAAAAGGAAGTGTCTCGAGGCGAGATGCAGGTGTGGTTTAACAGAGGTTTTTCAGGCTCGTTCAGACAGAATGCTGTGGTCGTCGCCAGTCTTCTCAGAAAATCTAAAACACAGAACTATAAAACGGTAACATACTATAACAGAGCACACGGCCGCGGCCTGCCAGAGTGGCCGTGCGGTTCTAGGCGCTACAGTCTGGAACCGAGCGACCGCTACGGTCGCAGGTTCGAATCCTGCCTCGGGCATGGATGTGTGTGATGTCCTTAGGCTAGTTAGGTTTAATTAGTTCTAAGTTCTAGGCGACTGATGACCTCAGAAGTTAAGTCGCATAGTGCTCAGAGCCATTTTGAACACGGCCGCGTCCACTGTACGCGGTTCCGTATACATTGGAGAAGCGACCATTATGATACTTTTGAGCCATCCACTACACTGAAATTTGGCAGTTTTTAATCGCTGTCATACCTTCTTTTAGCGGTGTTTTGTATTTGACGGATAACGAATGTTGGGAAAAATGATTCCGAGCTTTTCCGATGTAATGTTTTATCATGTGTCACCTGAAGATGTGGCTTGAACGCCACGAAACGGGTAGTGGTACAGTGATACAGGACCAAAATACAGCTGAAGCGGTTATTAATACCCAAGATGAAACAGAGCAAACTTTACGCGATGCGTAGCCAGGTGGCGCAAACAGCGTGCCTTTCATTTGGTCAACTGACGGCTTTCGCGAAAGGAAGTGCATCCAGGAGGAAAATTTAGTAAAATTTTGTAAACCGTGAGTAGGGCGGCCTCTGTACGACAGGCAGTTTTTCCTCTGATTTCCTAAACGGTTTAAGGCGATTTGTTTGCTTAAGACAGATACTGACGAATTTCTTTCCGACACCGTTTTTGCCGACTGTAATGACAGCATCGGGCGGGGCGTTACAACCGTGTTGTCGGTCGGAGCAGAAACGAGGCGGTAGGCGGGACGCGGTAGCGCCATACCTGCGGGCAGGCGTCGCGCGGAGGCAGCGGCGGCGTCGGGGGCGGCGCGGGGGCGTCGGCGGCGGGCGGCGGCGGCTCGTCCTCGCCGGGGCCCTCCATGCACATGGTCTCGTGGTTGTTGTCGGCCGGGAAGAGGGAGCAGTTGAGCGACGCGGGCCAGGGGAAGCCGAAGCCCTGCAGCACGGGCAGGCAGCGGCGGCGCACCGCGTGGCAGAGGCCGCGGCACGGCCCGATGGGCGCCGCCACCTTGTCGGTGCACATGGGCGCGAACACGGCGCACAGCAGCAGCTGCAGCTGCGCCGAGCAGCCGTACTGCACCAGCGGGTTGAACGACTGCAGCATGAACTCGGCCTCCTTCTGCGCGAGCGCCGACAGCCCCGTGTGGTTGTAGCCGATGCCGCGGCACATGTCGATGGCCAGCGGCTCGCAGCCGCGCGCGCGGCCCGCCGCGGCCGCCACGCCCACCGCCAGCGCTAGCAGCCGCACTCGCGCCATCGCGGCCCGCGACTTACTGAAAGCGCCGGCGGCAGAGGCGGCGCTGGAGCGCGGCGGTGGCTGGGAGAGGGGGAAGGGGAGGGGGGACCGGGCTGTCTACCCCCACCACGCGCCGGCCGGCCACGGCGACACAACAAACCGGAGGGCCTCGTTAACCGCTCCGCAGCTGATCCCGAGCGCCTCCCGACAGAATCTCGCCCGCACTCCCAGCGACGCTGGCACGTGCGACTCTGGAAGGCCGCTATCCTACACTATCGTGCACCGAAGAGCCAAAGAAACTGGTACACCTGCCCAATATCGTGTGTAGGGCCCACGCCAGCACGCAGAAGTGCCGCAACGCGACGTGGAATGCGCTACTTGACTAATGTCTGAAGTAGTGCTGGAGGGATTTGATACCATTAATCCTGCACGGCTGGCCATAAATCCGTAAGAGTACGAAGGAGTGGAGATCTCTTCTCAACAACACATTGCAAGGCATCCCAGATTTGCTCAACAATGTTCATGTCTGGGGAGTTTGGTGGCCAGCGGAAGTGTTTAAACTCATAATAGTGTTGGTAGGACACATTCTGAGGCATCATGGGCTCACCAGTTTAGTATTGGAGGGCAGCTTGGAGGGTAAAAATCGTAGAGGGAGACCAAGAGATGAATACACTAAACAGATTCAGAAGGATGTAGGTTGCAGTAGCTACTGGGAGATGAAGAAACTTGCACAGGATAGAGTAGCATGGAGAGCTACATCAAACCAGTCTCAGGACTGAAGACCACAACAACAAGAGTGTTCTTGGAGCCACTCTCTAGCAATTCGGGACGTATGGGGTGTCGCGTTGTCCTGCTGGATTTGCCCAAGTCCGTCGGAATGCACACTGGACATGAATGGATGCAGGTGCTCAGTCAGAATGTTTACGTACGTGTCACTTGTCAGATTCGTATCTAGACGTATCAGGGGTCCCATATCACTCCGACTGCACACGCTCCACACCATTACAGAGCCTCCACCAACTTCAACAGTCCCCTACTGACATGCAGGTTCCGTGGATTCATGAGTTTGTCTACATATCCGTACATATCCATCCTCTCGATACAATTTGAAACGAGACTCGTCCGACCTGGCGACATGTCTCCTGTCATCACCAGTTCAATGTCGGTGTTGACGGGCCCAGCAGAGGCGTAAAGCTTTGCGCCTTGCAGTCACCAAGTGTATAAGAATGGGCCTCTGGCTCCGAAAGCCCATATCAATGATGTTTCGTTGAATCGTTCGCACACTGAAACTTGTCGATGGCCCAGCACAGAAATCTGCAGCAATCAGCGAAGGGTTGCGGTATCGTCACGTTGAACGATCTGTTCATTCGTCGTTGGTCCCGATCTTGCAGGATCTTTTTCCGACAGCAGCGATGTCGGAGATCTGTTGTTTTAGGATTCCTGATATTCACCGCACACTCGTGAAATGATCGTACGGGGAAATCCCCACTTCATCCCTACCTCGGAGATACTGTATCTCATCGCTCGTACACCGACTGTAACACCGCGTTCAAACTCACTTAAATCTTGATAACCTGCCGCTGTAGCATCAGTAAACGATGTGACAATTGCGGCAGACACCTATTGTCATATATAGGCGTTGCCGATCGCACCCCCAATTTCTGCGCCCGCAGCTCGTGGTCGTGCGGTAGCGTTCTCGCTTCCCACGCCCGGGTTCCCGGGTTCGATTCCCGGCGGGGTCAGGGATTTTCTCTGCCTCGAGATGACTGGGTGTTGTGTGATGTCCTTAGGTTAGTTAGGTTTAAGTAGTTCTAAGTTCTAGGGGACTGATGACCATAGATGTTAAGTCCCATAGTGCTCAGAGCCATTTGAACCCGATTTCTGCCTGTTTACATACCACCGTATTTGAATACGCATGGCTATACCAGTTTCTTTGGCGCTTCAGTGTATTTCTTTGTCACAACTGATATGTCGAATATTTACGGCAATGAAATTTGACAGTGAAATAGCTTGATGTCCAATATGTCAATGACATAAACCCAATCACTTGAAAATAGCATAAAATCCCGAAACGTCTGTCGTAAATAAATAAACAACACACTCAAATGGCGGTGTGTTCATTTAAAAGTGTAATAGGGAACTTTGTTACATCTCGCCTTTTGTCTAAGAAATATGACCAAATCTTGAGCCTCACCGTAGATTTGATCATAAAAGTTGACCATCTTCTGTTCACTGTGATGTGAAATGTAACCGTTGGAGCGCTGGCATCGCACCCCTATTTGACATCCCTGTAGTGTGTTTGTAAATACGGCTTCGAAGTTCCGACCATTGATGTTTGGTGAGACTCTTTTTACTTAAACCTAACTAACCTAAGGACATCACACACATCCATGCCCGAGGCAGGATTCGAACCTGCGACCGTAGCAGTCCCGCTGTTCCGGACTGCAGCGCCTAGAACCGCGCAAGACCACCGCGGCCGGCGAGGGGGGAGGATGAACAAGGGGCACAATGCATGCTATTACTCCTCTGCTGATGGGCAGGTGGAATATGATGCTGCAGGCGACTTCACATCCACAACCCCACAACCATAGCTACAGTCATCCTTTACATCTGGAAACATCTGAACAGCTTTTCAGCAAGCCGGAGTAGAAGAGGTGGTCACACTCTAAAAGAAATAAAAAAATTTCTTAGCTCTCGATTTTACTTTCTCTTTTTTGAACTCCGGATACCACAAGTTAAAAGCTCGTCATCTATTTCGTAATTTTTATTAATTTTGTAGTTGTTGCAACATTAATTCTATTAATTAAATTATTCAAAAATAAGAATAGTTCTTATTTACCTCCAGATATTTCCCTTTCAGTGCTTTATAAATCGCTTCACAAGTTTCAGGGATTATTCTGGTAAATGTACAGTGTGGTACTCGAGTCCTACTAGAGTAGCTCCCTCCTGCATCAAGAAATCGTAGTGCCACAGTGAGCCTGCCTTCTACACATATAGCATTTCTCAGGTGAGTATTCTGTTTTGTAATGTGAGAAGCCACTTTACTGAGCAAATACTGGAACGCAGTCTCATCCATTCGTAAGCAATTTGTGTAAGACTTGACGTCCACCCCTTGCAGCTCACGTAACAAATTTTGCTGAATGCTTTTACTATATCGACGTAATACCCACGGCTTCACCCAAGGATGTTCATTTTTTCCGCCATTTTTCTTCCAAGTGCACACACAATGCAATTGTGGTACAAGCAACTGCAGCGCAAAGTAACAAGAAGTTCCCCGCCATCTTGAAATTTGATGCACCGCCACGTCAAAGATCTTTGACAATGAAATTTGACGAATATAATCATATTTCTTTGTCAAATATCTTTGACGTAACGCTAGAAAGTGGTATTACACTGTCACAACTTGTTTCGTCAAAGTTCAACTTGTTACCATGCGTTGCAGTTGCTTGTACTACAATTGCACAGTGTGAGCATTTGGAAGCGAAGCGGAAAAAAAAGGAAACATTCTTGGGTGAAGCCGTGGTTTTTACCCCGAGATGATAAAAACATTCACCAAAATTTGTTAAGTGAGCTACGAGTGGACGACATCAAGTCGTACATAAGTTACTTAAGACTGGACGACAATACATTTCAATATTTGCTGAGTGAAGTGGCTCCTGGTATCACAAAGCAGAATACTCACTTAAGAACTGCCATATCTGCAGAAGACAGGCTCTCTGTAACACTCCGATTTCCTGCTACGAAAGAGTGTTACTCTAGCTTACAATGCAGCTGTCGAACACTGCAGAGCACATTAGCCAAAATAATCCCTGAAACGTGTGAAGAAATTTACAAAGCATTAAAGAATGAATATCAACAGCTAAATAAATTTTTAGTACACTTTATGTGCAGTAAGATCTATTTTTATTTGCAGGCCAAAGCAATAATTACATGTTGTGTCCCAACAACTACAAAATTAATAGAAATGTACGAAATACATGAAGAATTTTTTTTTTTTAATTGAGGCATCCGGAATTCAAAAATAGACATAATAGAATGGAGAGCTAAGAAAAAATTTGTTTATATTAAAGTGTATCTTCTTCCTCTATTCCGTCTTGCTGAAAAGCTGCCGGGATGTATCCAGGTGTAGAGGTAGAGGTGGTTGGCTGTGGCTGTGATTGTGGAATTGTCACCTGCAGCATTTCCCACCTGGCCATGAGAAAACGATTTATCGCATGCATAGTGCCCTTGCAGAAACCTCAGCCCCCTCACATTATCCATCTCCAGCAGTTCAGCTGCGATGTTGGTGTCTTCCCGGGCAGTCGATGGAACACACCAACTAAAACTTTGCAGCCATGTTTACGAACATATTCTAGGCGTCACATAGCTGCAGCGATGCTAGCGCTCCAAGTGGTTACATTTCACATTGCAGTGAACGAAAGACAAACGACTTTTATGATCAAATCTACGGCGAGGCCCCAGATTTGATCTTATTTTTCCTTGACGAAAGGCGCGATGTGACAAAGTTCCTTATTACACTATCAAATTGCTTTGACATTAATTTTTGATCTATCAACTTTGACAGACAAGGAAATATGAAAGTGTAACACCGGCCCATAGACCTTGTAAAAAATAACTAGACTCTCTGATGGCGCTGCAGTCGCGGGATAATTTGAACCTTCGGCTGGACGCCATTATAGTGGATGTAGTCTGATGTGTTGTGTAGTATTGTTGTTTATGAAGACCCTGATTCAACGTTGTATATTTGTTGGGGCGTACATACAGTATTTGTTACTCGTAATTCTACTGTCTGTACATTCCAATCAAAAGAAGTACAATGATGAAGAGTTGTGCAGCGATTAATTGTACAAATAAATTCGAGAAAGGAACGAATATTACATTTCACAGGTATGTGAATATTTTAAGTTGTTTTGGATGTCAGTGCGCTTGCTTAATAAATGTTTTTGTAACACGCTATTAGCATAATGTCTGTGCATCTATTTGCAGGTTTCCTTTCTCAAAACAACAGCTGTTACAAAAATGGTTACTCGCTGTCAGGAAGCAAGATTTCCAACCGACAGAATACTATTTTACATGTTCTGATCATTTTGAAGAAAGTTGGCTTATCGGTAGTGTTTTCATGGTCTAGGTTAGTTTGAAACTTGATAATTTGGTCGTGAGTTGCCAAAGCACTATGCCATATATAACACACTTCTCGTCATAAAATCTAAAGCAAGGTAGAGTCAGAAAATATCTATTAATATAGTGGGCAAATCTTCGAGTATTTTGATGCATTTTGCGTACATCTATCGTAAATGAACTACGAAAGATGCTGGGGGTCCAGTACATAACTTTTAGCTACGGCAGATTCCATGTAGTACGTAAGATAAATTCATGAACAGTGACTAGTTGCTGTTTGTTCATAAATTAAAAAGTGTATTGTAGTAACGTATTTCGATGAGGCATTATGTTTGCGACCTAACTCAAGGGGAGGCATTTTATAACCAAAAGCGATGTATAAACATTCGAACTCCGCGCGTCAGTTTACCACTCAAATGGCCGCCGCCCAGCTATTCAATTTGTCCGCTCTTCACAGTCGACCACACGTGCAGTTGTGGGGGCCTGCACCGACCTAACCTCCAATGGTAACAGCTGTGATGCGTCACCCCAGCGATAGTTTCTTCTGTAAAGCCGCCTACAATGGTTTTTACTTTTCTTTCATGCCTATCTACTCCGTTGTCACTGTTACAGATTTCTAACATACTTAAGCCGTCCTCACACGAGACGCAAAGGATAACGTTGAATCGGACGCGGACGGGCATGCGATGTGACGGGAGACAGCGCAGTCCACACACGGGACGAGCTGGTTAAAGTGATTTGAGGTCTCAGCGCTGTTCAGTAGCCGTTGTCGGCTTTATTTGGCTCGCAGACCACATGGTTTCTTTAACAAAATGGACGCGCCTAAAAGAGCTGCGTTAACTCTGTTAGCGATTGTCGAAGAACAGTGGAGAAAAACGCAAAAAAAATTCTGGACTTGTCGATGGCTTGAACAGCGAACTGCTGGTAGAGGAACACTGTGCAATGCTGCATAACGATCTGACATACAGCATGGAAGAAATTATTCATTAACTCATTTGAATTTTCATCCCATTTTCGATTTAGTTATGGTATGGTGTCTAATGTAAGCTTGCTGATGCATAAAATCCACATTCTTCATGTCGTAGTGACATCCAACACCCTGAAATAACGTACTTCATCACACAGATTTCAAGATCGAGATTCGTTTCCTAATTTCATTCGAATGGAGGAGGAGACTTTTACGAAGCTGCTCAGCATCTTTGAAAAAGATATTTACCAGCAAGATACAAACATGAGCAAGTCCATAAACTGAGAGACAGTTATATAAATAAATAAAAAGTTTCAGAAGAACAAAATGTTTCGGTATGTAACTTCTGTTTACTTTCAGGCACAGACTGGAAGGAGCGGTAGGAATGGGAAAAACCGACCGGTTAAAACCGATACCGGTATTTTACATCTCAATAACCGATATTTTTCGGTATTTATTTGATCTCGGTTATAACATGTTTTTTTTAATTTTTTTACTAATAACACTAGTCAACAGCCATTTTGCATCTGGCATGTGATACATCAACTAGTATGTATTTTGGTGCGTAGAAACCGAAACTACCTTTGAAAAAGTTCTAGCACGCACAATTTTTGAGTTTTTAAAGGTTTTTTATTTTGCGTATTCAGTATTTCTCCTTTTGCTGTTCTTCTGTTTTGATGTTTATTTGTTTTTGATTTGTAGAGGAGAGCTAGAAGACCTAAAAATCGTCATAAATGGTTGATATGATAATCCAGTGGTGTGAAAGAGATTCTCAGTGAGTGTTGCCTGTGAAAGATGGTGCAAACGTTTTGTGTTTGAAACTTATACTAAGAAAAATGGCAACTAGTAAATCTCGTTGCTGTCCAAACCACCCCAACAACTTTTGTTATGTGTGTGGGAAATTCACTCCAAAAGCCCAAAGAAAACCAATCACTGATTTGGTTAAGAAGGTATATAAATTGAATTTTAATTGTCCTGATGGTGATCAAGATATAAATTTTTGACCTCATATTGCCTGCATAACCTGTACTACAACCTTAACCGACTGGTTGAAAGAAAAACGCCGAGCCATGCCATTCGCTCTTCCAATGGAGTGGTGTGAGCCTAATGACCATTATTCAGACTGTTACTTCTGTCTTACAAATATTTCGGGAGATTTAAGCAAAACTAGACATAAGTATCCAAATGTATCTTCATTGCATTTAACTGTGCCCTATGATGAGGGGTTGCCTGTTCCTGTCTGTAACTCGAAAGCCACGGAACCAGACACCATGTCAAGTGAATCAGAAAGTATTGAACATATAGAAGAGTACTGCCCTCAATATCATGACTCTTCGCCTCAGCTCTTTAATAAAAAGAATCGAACGATTTGGTTCGCGATCTAAAACTTTCGAAACAGCAAGTTGAACTCTTGGGGTCGAGACTGCAACGACGGTACCTTCTAGCTCCAGGGACAAAAAATTCCTGTTTCAGATCAAGAGGTGCTTCCTTCGCTCAATATTTCGATTTGCAGAATTCTGTGTGTTTATGTAGAGATGTCAATGATCTGATGATGCAGTTATATGTAGAACATAACCCACAGGACTGGCGACTATTTATTGACTCCAGCATAACCAGCATGAAAGCAGTACTGCTGCATAATGGCAATGCATTTCTATTGCTACCTTTGGCTTACACAGTAGACATGAAAGAAACTTATGAAACCATGGCTTTGCTGCTAAAGGCAATCAAATGTAAGGATCATGGATGGCAGCTTTGCTACGATTTAAAAGTTGTTGCACTCCTTACGGGTTTGCAGGCTGGATTCACGAAATACTGCTGCTTTTTGTGCCTTTGGGACAGCCGTGACACCAAGAACCACTATATAGTCAAGGAATGGCCTATAAAGAAGTCATATGTTCCTGGAAACGTAAATGTGAACAATACCCCATTGGTTGAGCCGGATAAAATCATTTTGCCTCCCCGTCGTATCAAGTTGGGCCTTATCAAGAACTTTGTAAAAGCTCTGGATAAAGAAGGTGAGGCTTTCAATCGATTAAAAGAAAAGTTTCCCAAATTAAGTGAGGCAAAGCTGAAAGAGGGTATATTTGTTGGACCACAAATAAGGAAACTGCTGAAAGATCCAACTTTTGATTCCAAACTCACAGATATCCAATTATCTGCTTGGTCGTTTTTTAACGCTATTGCGAAGGGCTTTTTGGGTAACAGAAAAGAGAAAAACTATGTTACCATTGTGAATGATCTGTTGGACACCTATAAGAACATGGGAGTAGAATGCCGCATAAAATTAACTTTTTACATTCTCACCTTGATTTCTTCCCGGAAAGTTTCGGAGCCGTAAGCGATGAGCATGGTGAGCGCTTTCACCAAGACATTCTTGCCATGGAACACCGTTACCAAGGCCATTGGAACTCTTTGATGATGGGTGGCTACTGCTGGGGTCTTATTAGAGAGAGTGATGAAACGGCAAACAAAAGAAGAACTCCGTCGTCGCATTTTTCAAAAACAAAAGACGATTAAAGATGAAAATATCTTCGGAACTAATTTGGACCTTTTATTGGCATCATGCCCATATATACGTACAAAATAGTATTTATTTCAAACGTTCTGATTGTGTATTTTTGTTTGACTTAATTGTGTCAATTTTCGTTATTGCCATTTTTTATTTTGTATGTATCAAGGAAATGTGACGTCATAGAGAAAAATAGAGAAAAACAGATTTTCCCATTGTATTCAGCACCACAAAATTAGGTAAATCCACCCAATTACAAACCAGATGCAGAAAAAAGGTTTAAATTTGTTAACTAGTGTAACCGGCATATCATGTTGCCATAGGACTAGTGCTAAAATTCTTGGTTTTTTACTGAAACTTCTTTTAAAAACAATAAATGTTTATCTGTAAAATTTCCATTGCTTTGAAATATTGGATTATTATAGAAACTGGGAAAAGCGATGAGCACTATTTTCGTAACAACGCCTTCAGTCAGAAACTAGTAAGAAACACATGATATAAGAATCGGTACAGAATTTTAACGACGATAATGTACCTACAGCCAAGTTGCGTGGAGTATTACACGGCACGTGTGTACGTGCAGTGAGCAGGACTTACCCCCGCCTCCTCTATAGGATACTTTCTCAGCGTCGTCCTTGGACTTCAGTTGTGTTGCACAATGGTACCATCCCTAGTTTACAAGTAGTTTACGAAGTGTTGGAGCAATGAAGCCTAACGCTTAATTTGTTTTAAAAGATTAGAAACGGGAGGACGCACACAAACTTTCGATACCAGATAAGAAGAAAACATCGACATCGTCTTTGGAAGAGAAGGTAAAGTTCATTAGTATAGCTATAATTTTATTGACGTGCTTACAACGTGGGATAGTAACTGATCTCTTAATTTTGTGATTGCTTAAAGGTGAAAAATTGACACCATCGGAAAGTGACGATGCAGGGAAGACATTCACTGTCGCTGCGCCCATCTCCTTCAACTTCACAATCTTTGCTGGGGGCAACGAGACCGATTTCCGCCACAGACTCAACCCCCTATCGATACGATCTCGTTCACCTCCATCAGAATATTTCAGTAATTGTTCGAAGTCTACCTTTAATACTGGAAGTAACGGCAGTAAAAAATCGAAAACCAGTTGTTTCAGGAATCGGTTATATCTCAGCGGTTTTAAAGCTCAGATTAAGATCAAGACGAAAAGAACTAGTGTAACCTAAAACCAGTTGTTTCAGCGATAACCGCCATGTCTAAGTCACGGGAAGATTTCTGCCCACTAGGGAAACATTCCAGGCTAGCCGTTGGTCTTTGCAACAAGAATTGCAGCAAATACATAAATTATAATAAAAACATAGACTTTTAATACCCCATTAAATGAATAAGGAAGACTTAGCATCTTTTAGAAAACAAAAAGGCGAAAAAAAAGTTTTAAATGAGATTGACGCACACCCGCTATTTTTCTCAATCCAATTCAAAAACTATGTTTTTTTTGGGGGGGGGGGGGGGAGGGGGGGCGTCAGTCTTTTGACTGGTTTGATGCAGCCTACCACGAATTCCTCTCCTGTGCCAACCCATTCAACTCAGAGTAGCCCCTGCAACCTACGTCCTCCAGTACTTGCTGGATGTATTCCAATCTCTGTCTCTCTCTACAGGTTTTGCCCTCTACAGCTCCCTCTAGTACCGTGGAAGTCAGTCCCTGATGTCTTAACAGATGTCCTATCATCCTGCCTCTTTTCTTTGTAGTGTTTTCCACATATTCCTCTTCTCTCCGATTCTGCGTAGAACCTCCTCGTTCCTTACCTTACCGTAATTTTCAACGTTCGTCTGTAGCACCAAATCTCAAATACTTCGAGTCTCTTCTGTTCCGGGTTTCCCACAGTTCATGTTTCATTACATTCTCAGAAATTTCTTCCTCAAATTAAGGCCTATCTTTTATAGTAATATACTTATATACGCCAGGAATGCTCTTTTGCCAGTGCTAGTGTGCTTTTTACCTCCTTCTTGCTCCGTCCGTCATTGGTTATTTTGCTATCTAGGTAGTAGAGTGCCTTAACTTCATCTACTTCATGACCATCAATCTTGATGTTAAGTTTCTCGCTGCCAAATCACTGGCTCGAATTGTCCGGAATATACTTCTAACCAGTTGCGAATAATTGCGACCCAGTGACATGATGCGTAGTGATCTATAAAAATACCATCGTTGTTTGGGAACATGAAGTACATGAATGGCTGCAAATGGTCATCAAGTAGCCGAACGTAATCATTTTCAGTCAATGATCGGTTCAGTTCGAGCAGAGGACCCAGTCCATTCCGTCCGTATAAACACAGCCCACACCGTCATGGGGACTCCACCAGCTTGCACAGTGCCTTGCTGACAGCTTGGGTCCATGGCTTCTTGAGGTCTGCACCACACTCGAAATTGGGACTCATCTGACCATGTCACGGTTCTCCAGTCGTCTATGGTCCAACCGATACGGTCACCGGCGCAGGAGAGGGGCTGGAGGCGATGTCGTGCTGTTAGCAAAGGCACTCGCGTCTGTCGTCTGCTGCCACAGACCATTAACGCTACATTTCGCCGCACTATCCTAACGGATACGTTCGCCGTACGTGCCACATTGACTTATTTCACTGCAATGTTACTTGTCTCTCAGCACTGACAACTCTATGCAGTCACCGCTACTTTCGGTCGTTAAGTGAAAGCCGTCGGCCACTGCTTTGTCCGTGGTGAGAGATAATGCCCTGTATTTGGTCTCCTCGGCACACTCTCGACTGTGGGTCTCGGAGGAATATTGAATTCCCTAACGATTTCCGAAATGTAACGTCCCATGCGTCTAGCTCTTGAGGGGAGGTTTACTATCTTTGGTCCGAAAAAAACCTGTTCTTTGATAATTTTTCTCTCAGAATGAGTTATAGATATCAATGTCAAATTCTATCCAAATATGTATTGATATTTCCTCTAGAAATTGGAATTTTTTCGACCGGAAATGTCGAAGAGCAAAGGCGGCACTGCCATCGGAACGAAACAAAATTTCGATGTAGACCTCCACGCGCGGTACGTCACTGGTCAGCCGGCTCGTCTGAAATCAAAATTGAGTTGACATTAGCGAAGTATATAAGATTCTTTAGGAATTGTACCTCGCTTGAATTATTTGGACCATAGGAATCAAATTGGGGGCCATTTGAAAAACTAGGGTTTTTTCCATCGATTTTTCGACTTCGTCGGCCAAGTAATAATATTTATAGTTGATAGATCGGAATAAAAGTGGTACAAATCCTAGACAATTTAGTTAGCTTCGTCGGAAACAAAGAATCATGCCAATCGGTTCTGTAGATTTGAGGTCACACACAAAAAAACGTCATTTAGAGAAAAACGCGTTTGAAGTTTTGACTACATATAAATGCAATATTATGCAACGTATGCTCAATCTCATATTCCGGGTCCATAACTAGTCCTTCCTGTTCCTCATAGAGGGCGTTCTGCTCGATCTGGGCCATCTTGCGCTGCTCCAGAGCCGCTCGTAAGGCCCGAGACAAGCGGTTTTCGGCCGCTTGAATCCGGTGGTCGTCCGAATGCTTGGCGAACTGCGTCCGATAGAGTCCCAGGATGACGTCCATCGTTGTCATGGTCTTCAGAATTGCTGAATGTCCTTCGTTGAAGCTGCTCATTGCCACGAAAGTCGCAATCTCCACAGTCTTCGCACCAGAATGCAAGTGCTTGGAGACTAACTTCAAAACACACGCGTTCAAATTTTCATTTGAATTTTGTGTGTTTCCTCCCAAGCACCGGTACAATAACTCGTCCTCCGAAAGAAAAGAAAAAAAAAACTGGTGCGTGAAAAAGGTCGATTTCAGGCAGGTGCATTTTTTGTCCAACCGCGAATAACAAACATTTCCGTTCCGTATTCGGAAAAACCGTGTCAGGAGTGGATTCTAAACACTTTTATGGATTCAAAAATTAAATTTTAAAAAAATTGATTATTTGAACCAAAAGATAGTAAACCTCCCCTTAACAACCATTCCCTGTTCGAAGTCTCTTAATTCCCGTCTTGCGGCCATAATCTCATCGGAAACCTTTTCACATGAATCACCTGAGTACAATCGACAGCTCTGCCAATGCACTGCCCTTTTACACCTTGTGTACGCTATACTGCCGCCATCTGCGTATGTACATATGTCTATCTCATGACTTTTGTCACCTCAGTGTAACTGTACACTTTGCTGTAGTGATATTAATTGAATAGCGTTTCACTTTCGAGAATAATTTGATACAGTGTCCACTACGATTGTTGACGACTTGGTTCAACTACGTTTGTCTTCCCGTGGTACTTTGCAAGGAAAGTTTATTAAGGTATCAGCGTAAACTTTTCTTCTATTGTTAAGTGAGCTTGCTCCTTGGGCTGAAGGTATTTCATTCTGCAGATCACATGACATGCTTTTCAAACCTCATGACATTTTTCAGGCACTTTTGTTTTGTTAATTTACGTATGTACTCTTTGTGCAAGACTTCCGACACTGCATTACAAATTTTCCTTACTATTTTGCAAAGTGTTGTGTGCCATACTCTGTACTGATAATGCAGGTCTATTAAAGTGAAGCCACTATCCAGATACACGGAAAAGATGAACAGCGGATCTTACGGTTGTTATTTTACTGCTAATTCTACTAAAGACTGCACACTTACTGGAAAATAAAGACTTTACTTTCATGTTTAGTTAAATCTATAAACAATGTCACTAACGCTCCTTTTTCAGCCGTGTACTGGGTGAGCCCGAAACCTCCTGCTGCGTTTCTAAAGGTATTCATAAACGAAACACCCATACGCTGCCACCTACCTTCTGCCTACCCTCTTACTGGTTCGCTTCCAGTCCAGTCTTGCTGCGCGATTATCGCTGCGCTGCCACCGTGTGTGCTCTAAAACGATTTCTGACGCAATCAGTCGCGCGGAGTAGTTGCGCCGTCTTGGACACCTTGCCACGGTTCACGCGGCTCCCCCCGGCACAGGTTCCAGTCCTCCCTCGGGCATGGGTGTGTGTGTTGTCCTTAGCGTAAGTTAGGTTAAGTAGTGCGTAAGCCTAGGGACCGATGACCTCAGCAGTTTGGTCCCATAGGAACTTACCACAAATTAAAAAATATATATATATCTGATGCAAGCGCAGACGGCAGGCAACGTTCCCCGACAATGTTGTCGCGCAATGTTGCTTCTTCTTCTTCTTTCTTGGCTCTACAGCTCATGATGAGCCTTGCCATCTTGTACAATTTCCTTCCATTCCTCTTGGTCCTTTGCCAATACTCTCCAGTTTCAATAGCCCATCTTCCTAAGATCCTTGATTACTCCCTCTTCCCATCTGGCTCTTGGTCGACCACATCCCCTCTGCCCTCCTGGGTTTCCTTGTAATATTCTTCTTGGTACTTCTGTATCATTCATGCGAGCCACATGTCCCGCCCACCTCAGTCTGGATGATTTCACTGTCCTTCTGATGGGTTGGTCTTTAAATATGATATACAACTCATGGTTGTATCTCCTCCTCCATCTTCCTCTTTCACAGATTGGGCCGATAATTCGTCTAAGTACCTTTCTTTCAAATACATCCAGTGTTTCAATATCTTTAGTTGTTAATGTCCAGTCTTCAGAGGCATATGTAAGCACTGGTCGTATAAGTGATTTATACATATTTAATTTGGTGGTACGAGTCAGGAGCCTTGAGTATAGAAATCTTGTTAGGGCAAAATAGGCTCTATTCGCGTATTAATCTCTGCTTAATTTCATAGGAGGGATCATTTAGATGCGTAACTGTCGAGCCCAGGTACTTGAAATGTTCAACTCTGTCATACGTATAATTGCCCATTGTTATTGCATTTGGCGTATTTTCCCTATGTGCTTTTCCAGCTGCCATGTATTTTGTTTTTTGTTCATTAATAATTAACCCCATGTCCCTACTAGCCTGTTCGAGAGCTGTAATCGTCTCTTCCATTGCGTTTTGGGTTCTTGCTATTACATCTATGTCTTCTGCGTAGGCCAGTATCTGCACTGATTCATAGAAGATCGTTCCCCTATTCAGAAGGTTTGCGTTTCTCATCACTTTCTCCAGGGCGGCATTAAAGAGACGACATGCCAATGCATCCCCTCGCCGCACTCCTTGTTTTTAATACTCAATGAATTGGACATCATTCCTCCTATTATAGTGTTTCGCTCATTGTCATTCTCACCAGCGTTACCAATTTCCTCGAGATTCCCAGTTCATCTAGAGCTTGATATAACTGCTCTCTGTTTATGCTATCATAAGCCGCTTTGATATCTATAAGGAGGTGATGCGTGCCAACCGCGTATTCGTTTGTTTTTTCCAGGCTTTGTCTTAAGGTGAATATTTGATCCATAGTTGACTTCCAGGAAAGAAATCCGCTCTGTATGATCGGGAGTATTCTGTCGAATAGTATATTAGAGAATATTTTACATCCCAAATTAAGTTCATATTGTAATTACAGTAATTGCAGCCACATGTACAACATGTTTCATTTTTTAATCCTCCGCAGCGCTCCATATTGTCGCATCGGGTTAGTACGCGCCTGCAGATAGGCAGCCCACTGAACAGACTTGCAAAGTGGGCTTCTGTCGCACCTGTAGTGGCCACTGTTGCCCGGCAATGTTTCCGGCAATACATTTCCGCGCCATACTATTGAACCAAAATGGTCGAAAACTTATCAGCTCAAGTGAGCGCAGTTCTGATACTTTTACATCACGCAAAGAATAAAATTAGAATGAATAAGAAAAATCGGGCTTTGTCTTTGTGTTTTTTCTGAAGTAAGTGGATTGGTTCAGAAAATTTAGTTCGTGAACTGATATTCGGTACATATTTTGTTCCAGAATTTTACAAGGATGTCGAAACACGACTTAGACCAGCCCGCGCAAATAACCGCTCCGAGAATTGCTAAAACAGATACAAATATGAGGTAGTGTACATGAATTACAACCCGACTGGTGGTAAACCTTCGGGTTTTGGGAAGAAAGGAAGATTAGGATTTAATGTCCCGTCGACATCGTGGTCATTAGAGACAGAACACGCGCTCGTAATGTTTGAAAGACGAGGAACGATATCGGCCGTGCCCTTTCGAAGAAGCCATCAAGGCATTTGCCTGGAGAGATTTAGGGAAATCACAGAAAACCTAAATCAAGATGGCTAGGTGCTGATTTCAACTGCCGCCCTCCCGAATGCGAGTCCCGTGCGCCGACCATTGGGCCACTCCGCTTGGTTTCGGTTTTTAGGCGCTCGTAATTCCTAGAGAAACTTAACGTGCCTCTATAATGTGCAGATTCATCAACTAACCTCTTAGTATCAGAAGTATAAAGTAGTTTGGTAGAAGGACTGAAGGATTTCATTAAGGTAATTTTGAAATAAGAATACAGTTTCTATTTATGTTTTATTTTTGTCCAGCAGCACTCGGAAACACACGGCCTCAAAGTGAAGAGTGGCCAACTATCACTTTTAAGACTTCGATCTTTGTACACGCTACATTCGACGTCCAATAGCTCTGGTACATGTAGCATTTGCGAAATTCATAATTTTCTCGTTTGAGAGGAAAGCATTTGCCCACGGGGATAGATATAAATGTTTCTCTCCGATACGAAATATTCTTCTCCCTTGGTGGACAACACCGGCAGCATCTCAGCAATACGTCGACAACAGCCTGCAGTATCAATTATATTGCCCGTCCATCTACAAAATTGCTATGTATTGTAGCCACATTGCTGCAATATTGACGTCAGCGCTTTTGCGCCACACATTGTCGTAAAATATGGCCCGTGTGAAAGCACCTTTGTTGCGGCCGCCGACGTTAACTGCAAAGTTGTCATGCATAACTAACCATATTTTACATAAGTCCTCGACCATCTGCAGGGGACGTCCTGGACCATCTGTGGAGTAATGCATGCATGAAGACTGTTTAATGTACTGGTGGTTTGATCTACACTACTGGCCATTAAAATTTCTACACCACGAAGATGACGTGCTACAGACGCGAAATTTAACCGACAGGAAGAAGATGCTGTGATATGCAAATGGTTAGCTTTTCAGAGCGTTCACACAAGGTTGGCGCCGGTGGCGACACCTACAACGTGCTGACATGAGGAAAGTTTCCAACCGATTTCTCATACACAAACAGCAGTTCACCGGCGTTGCCTGGTGAAACGTTGTTGTGATGCCTCGTGTAAGGAGGAGAAATGCATACCATCACGTTTCCGACTTTGATAAAGGTCGGATTCTAGCCTGTCGCGATTGCAGTTTATCGTATCACGACATTGCTGTAAGCGTTGGTCGAGATACAATGACTGTTAGCAGAATATGGAATCGGTGGGTTCAGGAGGGTAATACGGAACGCCGTGCTGGATCCCAACGGCCTCGTATCACTAGCAGTCGAGATGACAGGCATCTTATCCGCATGGCTGTAACGGAACGTGCAGCCACGTCTCGATCCCCGAGTCAACAGATGGGGACGTTTGCAAGACAACCACCATCTGCACGAACAGTTCGACGACGTTTGCAGCAGCATGGACTATCACCTCGGAGACCATGGTTGCGGTTACCCTTGACGCTGCATCACAGACAGGAGCGCTTGCGACGGTGTACTCAACGACGAACCTGGGCGCACGAATGGCAAAACGTCATTTTTTCGGATGAATCCTGGTTCTGTTTAGAGCATCATGATGGTCGCATCCGTGTTTGGCGACATCGCGGTGAACGCTCATTGGATGCGTGTATTCGTCATCGCCATACTGGCGTATCACCCGGCGTGATGGTATGGGATGCCTTTGGTCACACGTCTCGGTCACCTCCTGTTCGTATTGACGGCACTTTGAACAGTGGACGTTACATTTCAGATGTGTTACGACCCGTGGCTCTACACTTCATTCGATCCCTGCGAAACCTGTACACGCCATCCAAGCTCTGTTTGACTCAATGCCCAGGCGTATCAAGGCCGATATTAGGGCCAGAGGTGGTTATTCTGGGTACTGATTTCTCAGGATCTATGCACCCAAATTGCGTGAAAATGTAATCACATGTCCGTTCTAGTATAATATATTTGTCCAATGAATACCCGTTTATCATCTGCATTCTTCTTGGTGTAGCAATTTTAATGGCCAGTAGTGTATTTTCAACGTTGCAGTCTTGTGCAGCCAGCCGCGGTGGCCGTGTGGTTCTGGCGCTGCAGTCCGGAGCCACGAGGCTGCTACGGTCACAGGTTCGAATCCTGCCTCGGGCATGGGTGTGTGTGATGTCCTTAGGTCAGTTAGGTTTAAGTAGTTCTAAGTTCTAGGGGACTTATGACGTAAGATGTTGAGTCCCATAGTGCTCAGAGCCATTTTTTAGTCTTGTGCAAACACAGACGTTTTCATTCTTGAACCTGTGTGCGTACAATGTGGAAGCTTGTACTGTAAAATGTTTCTTCTGAAGTAATCTTCGCAGCGGCGCTATGTGGAGTCATATGAAGCAAATAACTGCCGCCAGGGGTACCCGCGTGGTTTAGGGCGCCTCGTCATGGCCCGCGCGGCTCCCCCCTGTTGGAGGTTCGAGTCTTCCCGTGGGCATGGGTATGTGTGTTGTACTTAGAGTAAGTTAGTTTACGTTAGATTAAGTAGTGCGTAAGCTTAGGGACCGATGACCTCAGGAGTTTGGTTCCTTAACACCTTACCACAAATTTCCATTTCCAAGTAAATAAATCGCAAATTGCTCGAAAAAGTTTGTAACGTATAGTTTCGTGCCTGCGCCTGTGTGCTCGTTCTCTCCACTTTAGTGGATGATGGTGCCAACTCCGCTGTCTTGGGGGACGGTTGCTTTTGTTTGTCAAGGAAGAAATGAGTCGGTCCCTCCATAATCGTAAATGTGCTTTGCACGGTTAACCCTTTCAGTAGCATTAGGAAGCATGTTTCCTAGGACAGTTTATCAGAGAACTAATGGGAGTTTGCTCGATGTTATTGCTATGTATCAGTGTCCCATTGGTAAAGTGAAGTCAGTGTGTTGTCCTCGACGGCGAGCGTTCATCAGATACAAGAGTATAATCAGGAGTGCCCCAGGGAAGTGGGATAGTGCCGTGTTCCCCATATACATAAATGATTTGGGTGAAAGGGTGGGCAGCAATCTGCAGTCGTTTGGTAATGATGTCGTGGTGTACGGTAAGATGGCGAAGTCGAGTGACTGTAGGAAGAGACAAGACGACTGAGACAAAATCTCCAGTTGGTGTGATGAAAGACAGTTAGCCCTAAATGTGGAAAAATATAGGTTAATACGGATGAGTAGGAAGACCAAATCTTTAATGTTGGGATACAGTATTACTAGTGTCGTGCTTGACACAGTCAAGTCGTTTAAATATCTGAGCATAACGTTGCAAGGCGATATGAGGCGGAACGAGCGTGTGAGAACTGTGGTAGGGAAGGCGAATGGTCGACATCGGTTTATTGGGAGCGTATTAGGAAAGAATGATTCACCTATAAAGGAAACCTCATATAGGACGCTGGTGGGACCTATTCTTGAGTACTTCTCCAGTGTTTGGGATTTGAACCTGGCCGAACTGAAGGAAGATATTGGAGAAATTCAGAGGCGAGCTCCTAGATTTTGTTACCGGTAGTCGAATTTCCGTTGTAAAATCACGAATGAGGTGTGCGCCCATGTTGGTACTAGATGGAAATGAGCGTTTGGCGTCATTGGCCGGGAGGACCCTTGCGGGGCAGGTCCGGCGTCCTTGGTGCAGGTCTTATTACATTCGACTCGACATTGGGCGACCTGCGCGCCGGATGAGGATGAAAAGATGATGAAGACAACACAACACCCAGTCCCTGAGCGGAGAAAATCTCCGACCCAGCCGGGAATCGAACCCGAGCCCGGAGAACGGCAGTCCGTCACGTTGATCACTCTGCTATCGGGGCGGACTTGGTAGTAGATGCAAGTATGGAAATAGCTATTATGGATGCTATGGAATAGTAAAATAGCCACAAGTATTTTTGTGACCACAATAGCTATTCCCATATCCCTGTCTGTTACTGTTGGTTCGAACACGTAAGTGTTATGCTTCGGAAACTCAAATGGGAATCCCTTGAGTGGAGGGGACGTTCTTTTCGAGAAACACTATTGAGAAAGTTTAGAGAACCGACATTTGAAGCTGACTGCCAGACGAGTCTACTGACGCCAACATACACGGCGGTTCTAGGCGCTTCAGTCTGGAACCGTGCTGCTGCTACGGTCGCATGTTCGAATCCTGCCTTGGGCATGGATGTGTGTGCTGTCCTTAGGTTAGTTAGGTTTAAGTAGTTCTAATTCTAGGGGACTGATGACCTCAGATGTTAAGTCCCATAGTGCTTAGAGCCATCTGAACCATTTGAACCATACACTGCGCGTAAGGACCACGAAGATAAGATACGAGAAATTAGGGCTCATACAGAGTCATATAGACAGTTGTTTTTCCCTCGTTCTACTTGCGAGTGGAACAGGAAAGGAAATGATAAGTAGTAGTCCAGGATACCCACCACCACATTCGATGGCTTGCGGAGTATCTATGTAGATGGGGACGTAGAACTAGAAGCCTGCTAGCGGCTTGCACAATTCTTATAAATGTAGCTCGCGCATGTGGACTGTGCTATCTTCAAGTCAGTGCTGATCTCCTGCTCCGTTACACTCCGTATTGTCGCGTCTAATTACTTGCTGCCTGCAGGTAGGCAACCCAGTGAACAGGTTTTCAAAGCGGTCCGCTGTCCCCGCTCCCGGACAGTTCGTGCCAGTAAACTGTACGCACGTATTGACGTTTCCCTCGTCACAAATACTCACCACTTTGAGTTAAATACTTGTAAGGATGCTCTATTGCTTGAGACGCTGATGTGCATCTCTATATCTTGTCTTTTTATGCAATCTTCTCACACTCGAGAGGTACTTACGAATGAAACTTTTGTGCCTCACCCCTTTTCGTGTCAGAAAACAAAACGGCTGGATATAGCTCTTTCATGCCGCTACTTTTGACTAAGATATTAATTAAAATAGGCATACATTAATGTCTTTCACTCTTATAAAAAGAATAACCTGGTTTTGGATGGTATTAATTGAGAAGTAAGGGGCCTGCCGGCAAGGAAATGTGTATTGCTTGAATGGGACAGGCCTAGAGTTTCAGAAAATCGGCGCTAGACATCAGCCAGTCCGTCTTATCAGTTTGCAGTCAGCCAGAAGTAAGATGGCATTCACTCAACAGAAAGCATTTCGTCTGCTGCAGTTCCAGAGAGCAAGTCAGTGATTTCGTTCCAGCGTGCTTTTCGTCGGCGTTTTGGCATTGATCTGCCTGCACCCAAAAACATTCGTCGTTGGTAACGCCAATTTGAAGAGACAGGATGCTTGTGTAAAGGTGAGAGTCCAGGTCGAACTCATACTTCTGATGACTTCATAGAAAGAATTTGGCAGACGTCTGAGCGGAGTCCACGAAAGTCTATTCGCCGCGCAAGCAGAGAACTGGCAACGTCTCATACGATTATCTGCCTAGTGTAATGGCGTCGTTTCGTCTATAAGCCATACAGACTACAATTAGTACAAGATGTTCGGGTTGGCGATAAAAGAAAACGGGTTGACGTCAGCAATGCTCTGCTGGGGAACTTAGAAGACGATACATTTTTACCACGGGTAACTTTCAGTGATGGAACAGCATTTAATGTTAACGGTAAAGTAAACCGACATAATGGGCGCATATGGGGACTCCAGAACCGTTATGACATAATTGATCATGAAAGAGACTGACCTAAAGTGAACGTTTTTTGTACCATTCCTCATAAAAAGTGTACGGTGCCTTCTTTTTTGAGAGAAACACAGTGACTAGAATGAGCTATCTTCATTTTCTGCAGAATTGGCTGTTTCCACAGCTTCAGAAGGATTCCGATGACTTCATTTTCCAACAGGATGGAGCTTTACCACACTGGCACAACAGCGTGCGTCAGTTTCTCAATGACACTCTGCTTCGACCTTGGATAGGGTGCATGGGAGCCCGAGACACTGCTTTGCATTATTGGCCTCTAAGATCGCCAGACATGCCCCCGCGCGATTTTTTCTTGTGGTGATATGTGAAGGAAAGTGTGTGCATCTCACCCCTGCCTCATGACATAGAAGAAATTAAAACAGGATAACAGCCGCCATATGTTCTGTAAAAGCAGATGCAGTATGTAACGTTTATGACGAATTTAGCTGTTGTCTAGATGCTGCTCGTGCTGGTGCTTGTGCTGGTGGACACATAGGGGGTTTGTAACAGCGTAACTTTAAGATTTTGTGAGTATTTTGCAATTTATTCCGGTATGCTTTTATCAATAAATATAGAGTTTCGAAATCAGATCATTCTTTCTGAAACATCCTGTACTGAAAGGGTTAAGCCGGCCGAAGTGGCCGTGCGGTTAAAGGCGCTGCAGTCTGGAACCGCAAGACCGCTACGGCCGCAGGTTCGAATCCTGCCTCGGTCATGGATGTTTGTGATGTCCTTAGGTTAGTTAGGTTTAACTAGATCTAAGTTCTAGGGGACTAATGACCTCAGCAGTTGAGTCCCATAGTGCTCAGAGCCATTTGAACCATTTTTTTGAAAGGGTTAAGGGCTTGTGACTTCCCAAAGACGCTCGGCGTTTTCCGAAACCAATGGGATTGAAAATTCTGTAAGTCCTGGCGCGAAGCAGCACTTTACAGAAAAAGTATATTAGCGGGAGCAGGAAATGCCAACGGAAATGCCTGAATTCTGGCCTCGAGAGACAGCGCATATACAATAATAGTTCTTTTACTGGGTCATGGAACTAGACGGTACATACTTTACGGGATGCTGTATAGAAAATCGATAAACACGTGGAACAATATAATATATCCATATCCAGAAAGAACGCTAGAGTAATGGACTTTTGGCAAAAGAACATATGGAGTAATACCATATATTCAACTATTTGTGCTGTGATATGTCTTATGCTTCTGATAGTGATCCTGAAAAGAAGCTACAAGGGTGTCTTACACGTGTTACGTACCATTAAGATAAGGCTCCTGCAAAAAAACAAGGAAGAGACAGTACTTAAATTCTATAGAACTGTGACTGTACCTTCACTGCTCTACGGATTCGAACGACCAAACAATTACAGGGAGCGAAGCAGCGGAAATGAGACTTCTAAGGCCTCTGGCAGGATGAAGATTAGAAGATCATAAGATGAACAATCAGATACGAGAGGAGCTCAGTGTTCTAGGAATAGCAGGAAAGATTCAACAGTGTAGAAAGGAATGCCTTGACCATCTATAACGTATGGGTCAAAGCCGGATACAAAGAAAATCTTTGACACGGGTTCAAGGGTAGAAGGAAGATAGGTCGACCACGAAAAAGATGGTGCGATCAGGTCTGAACAACTTGGTTTCCCGAATGAGATTTTCACTCTACAGAGGAGTGTGCGCTGATATGAAACTTCCTGGCAGATTTGTGTGCCGAACGGAGACTCGAACTCGGGACCTTTGCCTTCCGCGGGCAAGTGGTCTACTATCTGAGCTACGCAAGCACGACTTCCTGGCAGTCTGTGGCTAAGCCATGTCTGCGCAATATCCTTTCTTGCAGGAGTGCTAGTTCTGCAAGGTTCACAGGAGAGCTTCTGTAAAGTTTGGAAGGTAGGAGACTAGGTACCGGCAGAAGTAAATCTGTGAGGACGGGGCGTGAGTCATGCTTGGGCAGCTCAGATGGTAGAGCACTTGCCCGCGAAAGGCAAAGGTCCCGAGTTCGAGTCTCGGTCCGGCACACAGTTTTAATGTGCCAAGAAGTTTCTTTACTAGGTTTCCAATCAGACAAAAATGTTTATCCTGGAAATGCACACGATGGTGTAACTAAAGAATTAAGAGAGCACTGAAAATATTTCAGGGAGTGTTCAAATAAATAAAATGTTGCTGCGAAAAGTTCTGAAGTATCGTGAGAAACTTCTGTACAGAGCAGGAGTGTGCCACAAGGAAATCTTTCAACTTCCATTGGAAGACTTGTGGCTTTATCACTGAGTTCTTTTCAGTTCTGCTGGAAGCCCATTGAAAATGCAATCTGTTGAACAGTGCACATCTTCGTGTACAGTGGTTAAAGAAGTCCTTGTGCGAGCTGTTTTTACACGTAGTGTTCATTGAATGGATGTTACACATTCTGTGCTGTTAAGTGACTCTATTTACGTAAGTGAAGTATGTTAAAGGTGCGATCTAGATGGAAATGGGAACGAAGAGCCCTTTTGTCATGAAAACATTATCATTACTGTCGTCAGACATTTGACACGAACTACTGAACGGCCGTCATTTCAGTCTTTCTAGGGTTCTGTACGTCAATCGGCAAAAACGGAACCCTTATTAAATCACTGGGTTGTTCGTCTGTCTGTCTGTCCAACTGCTCAAAACCCTTCTTCCCAAAAAGGGGTACACGTATTAAGTTTAAATTTATGTCTGTGGCCCTTTGGCAGCGTACAACAATGAAGCTTCTAAGCCAATGCAATCAAAAGATACTGCCATTTATGTCACATATTTTGATACTCAGTACCTCACTCACTAAAACCTATAGCGTATTTCGCTTTGGCGTAGAATCATGAAATTTGGCAAGAAGGAAGCTTTGATAATAACCGTACAGGAAAATAACTAGAAAATAGTTAATTTGTAATTATATTGCAGGAGAAAATATTTCTTTGGCATTGTTATCTGACTTCAAACTAGAAGTTAAATCATTCTGGAAGGCTTGGTATCCCTGGGACCGATATCTTGCCAGTATCAATGTCGATAATCGTCGAGATCCTCGATTTCCAGAATGGATGAACTGTCCACATATATACACATAATTAAGTTCCTACGGAACCCTCAGGATGTGGATCCTACTCGCATGTGGTCAATTTTTTTTATTTCGTGAATCTCTGAAAGGAGACATTTTGGTCCATGTACCATCCATTCGTAAAAAGTATGACTATTCCGAATGTGTAAACTGGAAGTACCCCTAAAACAGCTTAATTATGAACAACGTAAGCCTAAGTTGCCGACAAAGACACACCCTCCAAGACAGCTTACCACAACAGACCACACAAACAGGAAACACACACCTCAAAGTTCCGAATAAGAAAATGCTACCTCTCACATACACACCATTTGCAATTAACAACAGTAGTTGTACTATGTAATCACCTATCCATATACACTGAAGCGGCATAAAAACTGGTATAGGCATGCATATTCAAATACAGAGATATGTAAACAGGCAGAATACGACGCTGCGGTCGGCAAGACTGTATAAGACAACAAATGTCTGGCGCAGTTGTTAGATCGGATACTGCTGCTACAATGGCCGGTTATCAAGATTTAAGTGAGTTGAACGTGGTGTTATAGTCAGCGCACGAGTGATGGGACACAGCATCTCCGAGGTAGCGCTGAAGTGGGGATTTTCCCGTACGACCATTTCACGAGCGTACCATGAATATCAGGAATCCGGTAAAACATCAAATCTCCGACATCGCTGTGGCTGGAAAAAGGTCGTGCAAGGGCAGCATCAACGACGACTGAAGAGGATCGTCGATGTGACAGAAGTGCAACCCTTCCCCAAACTGCTGCAGATTTAAATGCTGGGCCATCAACAAGTGTCGGCGTGCGAATCATTTAACGAAATTTCATCGACACGGGCTTTCAGAGGCGAAAGCCCACTCATGTGTCCTTAATGACTACACGACACAAAGGTTTACGCCTCGCCTGGGCCCGTCAACACCGACATTGGACTGTTGATGACTGGAAGCATGTTGCCTAGTCGGACGAGTTCCGTTTCAAATTGCATCGAGCGGATGGACGTGTACGGGTATGGCGGCAACCTTATGAATCCATGGACCCTGCATGTCAGCAGGGGACTATTCAAGCTGGTGGAGGCTCTGTAGTGGTGTGGGGCGTGTGCGATTGGAGTGACACGGGACCCCTCGTAAGTCTAGATACGACTCGGACAGGTGACACGTACGTAATCATCACGTCTCATCATCTGCCTCCATTTATGTTCATTGTGCATTCCCATGGACTTGGGCAATTCCAGCAGGACAATGCGATACCCCACACGTACAGAATTGCTACAGAGTGGCTCCAGGAACACTCTTCTGAGTTTAAAACTACCGCTGGCCACCGAACTCCGCAGACATTACCACTGTTGAGCCTTGCAACGTGCTGTTCGGAAGATATCTCCACCCCCTCATACTCTTACGGATTTATGGACAGCCCTGCAGGATTCATGGTGTCAGTTCCCTGCAGCACTATTTCAGACATTGGTTAAGTCCACTCCACGTCGTGTTGCGGCACTTCTTCTTGCTTGCGGGGGCCCTACACGATATTAGGCAGGTGTACTGGTTCTTTGCCTCTTCAGTGTGTATGATTCTCACATAATGACTGACCAAACGTTATTATGTACATAGCTCAGAGGATGGCATTCACTGTCCTTTCTTCTAGTCAGATTGTACCACAAATTTCTCTTCTCCCCAGTTCTATTCAGTACCTCCTCACTAGTTAAGTGATCTACCCATTTAATCTTCAGCATTCTTCTGTAGCACCACAATTGAAAAGCTTCTATTCTCTTCTCGTCTAAACTGTTTATAGTCCATGTTTCACTTCCCTACATAGCTACACTCGATACAAATACTTTCAGAAAGGACTTACTGACACTTAAATCTATGTTCGATGCTAACACATTTCTCTTCTTCAGAAACGCTTTCCTTGCCATAGCCACTCTACATTTTATATCCCTCATCTTCAGCCATCAAAAGTTATTTTGCTGCCCAAGTAGCAAAACTCATCTACTACTTTAAGTGCCTCATTTCCTAAGCTAATTCCCTCAGCATCACCTGATTTAATTCGGCTACTTTCCGTTACCTCGTTATGCTTTTCTTGATGTTCGTCTTATACGCTCATTTCAAGACATTTGCTGTCTCTGACAGAATTTTAGAGTCATCGGCAAACTTCAAAGTTTTTATTTCTTCTCCCTGGACTTTAATTCCTACCCCAAATTTTTCTTTTGTTTCTTTTACTGCTTGTTCAAGATACAGATTGAATAACGTCGCCGGCCGAAGTGGCCGTGCGGTTCTAGGCGCTGCAGTCTGGAACCGCGAGACCGCTACGGTCGCAGGTTCGAATCCTGCCTCGGGCATGGATGTGTGTGATGTCCTTAGGTTAGTTAGATTTAACTAGTTCTAAGTTCTAGGGGACTAATGACCTCAGAAGTTGAGTCCCATAGTGCTCAGAGCCATTTGAACCATTTTTGAATAACGTCGGGGATAGGCTACAACCCTGTCTCACTCCATATTTCAGTCGTTGCTTTTCTTTCGTGCCTCTCGACTAGTATAAGTGCCAGCTGGTTTCTGTACAAATTGTAAATAGCCTTTCGCTCCCTTTATTTTACCTCAGCCAACTTTAGAATTCGAGAGTTTTCCAGTCAACATTGTCAAAAGCTTTCTCTAAGTCTAAAAAAGCTATAAACGTAGGTTTGCCTTTTCTTAACATATATTCTATGAGAAATTCTTGGGTCAAAATTGCTTCGCGTATTCCTACATTTTTCCGGAATCCAAACCGATCTTCCCCAGGGTCTTGTTCTAACAGTTTTTCCATTTGTTTGTAAAGGATTCGTGTTAGTATTTTGGAACCGTGACTTATTGAACTGATAGTTCGGTAATTTTCACACCTGACAGCATATGTTTTCTTTGGAACTGGCGTTATTATATTCTTCTGGACGTCTGAAGGTACACATGTCAAAAAGAGTTTTGCATCACCTCGGTTCCGAGAGATCCGGAACCTGTGCAGAAAATTGGAATAGAGATCAACATAAACATCATTTCCGACCATTTTATTGCTCATGAAAACCACACAATGCATTTTGTACCACCATACAGCGAGACCTTCAATCGTGGTGGTCCAGTTTGCTGTACACATTGGTACACCTAACACCCGGTAGCACGTCCTCTACCATTGATGCATACCTCTATTCGTCGTGTCATACTACCCACAAGTTCATCAAGGCACTGATGGTCCAGATTACCCCACTCCTCAACGGCGATTCGGCGTAGATCCTTCAGAGTGGTTGGTGGGTCACGTCGTCCATAAACATCCCTTTTCGATATATCCCAGGCATGTTTGATAGGGTTCATGTCTGGAGAACATGCTGGCCACTCTAGTCGAGCGATGTCGTTATCCTGAAGGAAGTCCTTCACAAGATGTGCACGATGGAGGCGCGAACTGTCGTCCATGAAGACGAATGCCTCCCCATTATGCTGCCGATATGGTTGCACTATCGGTCGGAGGATGGCATTCACGTATCGTGCAGCCGTTACGGCGTACGTCGGTCCCACATAATCCCACCCCAAAACAGCAGGTAATCTCCATCTTGCAGCAATCGCTGGACAGCGTGTCTAACTACGGTCGCAGGTTCGAATCCTGCCTCGGGCATGGATGTGTGTGCTATCCTTAGGTTAGTTCGGTTTAAGTAGTTCTAAGTCTAGGGGACTGATGACCTCAGATGTTAAGTCCCATAGTGCTCAGAGCCATTTGAACCATTTTTTGAACCAGCGTGTCTAAGGCCTTCAGCCTGACCGGGTTGCCTCCAAACACCTACCTGACAATTGTCTGGTTGAAGGCATATGCGACACTCATCGATGAAGAGAAAGTGATGCCAATCCTGAGCGGTCCATTCGGCACATTGTTGGGCCCATCTGTGCCGCGCTGCGTGGTGTGATGGTTGCAAAAATGGATCTATGGACCTCGCCATGGACGTCGGGAGTGAAGCTGTGTATCATGCAGCCTATTGCGCACAGTTTGAGTCATAACACGACGTCCTGTGGCTGCACGAAAAGCATTATTCCACATGGTGGCGTTGCTGTCAGGCTTCCACCAAGCCATAATCCGTAGGTAGCGGTTATCCACCGCAGTAATCGCCCTTGGGCGGCCTGAGCGAGGCATGTCATCGACAGTTCCTGTCTCTCTGTATCTCCTGCATGTCCGAACAACATCGCTTTGGTTCACTCCGAGACGCCTGACACTTCCCTTGTTGAGAACCCTTCCTGGCACAAAGTAACCATGCGGACGCGATCGAACCGCGGTATTGACCGTCAAGGCATGGTTGAAGTACAGACAACATGGGCCATGTACCTCCTTCCTGGTGGGATGACTGGAACTGATCGGCTGTCGGACCCCCTCCATGCTCATGCATGGTTGTTTACATCTTTGGGAGAGTTTAATGACATCTCTGAACAGTCAAAGGGGCTGTGTCTGTGACACAATATCCACAGTCAATGTCTATCTTCAGGAGTTCTGGGAACCGGTGTGATGCAAAACTTTTTTTGATGTGTGTATTTCACCTGTCTCATACATCTTGCTCACCAGATGGAAAAGTTTCGTCATGGCTGGCTCTCCGAAGGCTTTCAGTAGTTCTGACAGAATATTGTCTACTCCCGGGGCCTTGTTTCGACTTGAGTCTTTCAGTGCTTTGTCAAGTTCTTCCCGTAGTACCATATCTCCCTCCTCCTCTTCATCTGTTGTCAATACGGATATTATTATTATTATAATTATTATTGTTATTATTAGCTAAATTATCATATTTTGTGCTTGTGAACTTTTAAAGAGTATATCAATCAGTTAGAAATGAGTACTTTTATTTAAATTTATAGTTACTGATCTCGCTGAGTAAGAAGCAAGTAGTAAGATTTCTTTTAGTGAGTACAAATAGTGATGTGCACTTGCAGTCTGTAAATTATGGTTAGTGTGTTCTCCATTGCTTTCTGGCTGACCACAAAAATAGTTTTCAGACTCTTGTAAACAGCGAAGTTAGGTGAATAGCACGCACAGACAATCTGAGTGCCTTTGCACAACAACATAATAAAAGTCACGACAGTTTGATTACACTACTGGCCATTAAAATTGCTACACCACGAAGATGACATGCTACAGACGCGAAATTTAACCGACAAGAAGAAGATGCTGTGATATGCAAATGATTAGTTTTTCAGAGCATTCACACAAGGTTGGCGCCGGTGGCGACACCTACAACATGCTGACGCGAGGAAAGTTTCCAACCGATTTCTCATACACAAACAGCAGATGACCGGCGTTGCCTGGTGAAACGTTGTTGTGATGCCTCGTGTAAGGAGGAGAAATGCGTACCATCCCGTTTCCGTCTTTGATAAAGGTCGGATTCTAGTCTATCGTGATTGCGGTTTATCGTATCGCGACATTGCTTCTCGCGTTGGTCGATATCCAAAGACTGTTAGCAGAATATGGAATCGGTATGTTCATGAGGGTAATACGGAACGTCGTGCTGGATCCCAACGGCCTCATATCACTAGCAGTCGAGATGACAGGCATGTTATCCGCATGGCTGTAACGGATCGTGCAGCCACGTCTCGATCCCTGAATCAACGGATGGGGACGTTTGCAAGACAACAACCATCTGGACAAACAGTTCGACGACGTTTGCAGCAGCATGGACTATCAGCTCGGAGACCATAGCTGCGGTTACCCTTGACGCTGCATCACAAACAGGAGCACCTGCGACGGTGTACTCAACGATGAACCTGGGTGCACGAATGGCAAAACGTCATTTTATTCGGATGAATCCAGGTTCTGTTTACAGCATCATTATGGTCGCATCCGTGTTTGGCGACTTCGCGGTGAACTCACATTGGAAGCGTGTATTCGTCATCGCCATACTGGCGTATCACCAGGCGTGATGGTATGGGGTGCCATCGGTTACACATCTCGGTCACCTCTTGTTCGCATTGACGGCACTATGAGCAGTGGACGTTACATTTCAGACGTGTTACGATCCTTGGCTGTACCCTTCATTCGATCCCTGCGAAACCCTACATTTCAGTAGGATAATGCACGACCGCATGCTGCGGGTCCTGTACGGGCCTTTCTAGATACAGAAAATGTTCGGCTGGTGCCCTGGCCAGCACATTCTCCAGTCTCTCACCAGTTGAAAACGTCTGGTCAATGGTAACCGAGCAACTGGCTCGTCACAATACGCCAGTCACTACTCTTGATGAACTGTGGTATCGTGTTGAAGCTGCATGGGCAGCTGTACCTGTACACGCCATCCAAGCTGTGTTTGACTCAATGGCCAGGGGTATCAAGGCCGTTATTACGACCAGAGGTGGTTGTTCTGGGTACTGATTTCTCAGGATCTATGCACCGAAATTACGTGAAAACGTAATCACATGTCAGTTCTAGTATAATATATTTGTCCAATGAATACCCGTTTATCATCTGCATTTCTTCTTGGTGTAGCAATTTTAATGGCCAGTAGTGTATTTACCCGCCGCCCCATACCAGGTTTCATCGCGTAAGGGAAAATGTTAGAGCAAGGTACAAATTAAAGCGTACATGTACTTACAATATATTTTGTACTCATTAATTAAATAAGTAATTTAGGGAGAAAGCAATTATTTTATACGAATGAATTGACAATTTCACACATTCTGCTGTTTTTAGAAATAATGTTACGTATTTCTCACTTTCGCTTTCGACTCAAGCAAAAAGAATCCGAGTAATGTTCCTATTAAACCTCCTTCGTTGCATCTCTAGTTCGGGTATTCTCCAGTGACACGAATTCCGCCTTCGTATTCCAAGATTTTGGACCTGAAAAGTGCCTGTACCGCTGCAGAGGTCATTGCCGGACTCCTCATTCAGTTTTGAATTTGTCGCTGTTCTGATGAAGTTTAATGTAACCTGTAATGTTGACATTTGAATGCGATAATGCGTAAATAAGTGCTGTTCAATGTGATGATAATGTGAAAGTACTGCATACGTGAAAGGAGCGGGTAGGTGGAAATTGCTTTAACAGCTTAATTAGCTGCCCCTGAACAGTTCGTACTCGCAGCCCCTTGGCCTCCTGTTCCTCTAAGTGCTGCAGACCCGGCAGCTGGGAGGTGCGCCGCGCCGCGCCGCGTGGGTCCGGGTCCGTCCGGTAGGCGGCTCTGGCGGCGGCCGGCCCGTGACGCGGCATCTGAAAACAGCTGCCTCACCGTGACTCCTCTTTGTCCGGTAATTTCATATCACAGCGTGTTTGTTGATTGCTCTCATCTCGTCTTCCTGACAACGTCTCTCCCCGCCAAATGCCGCCACAGGGCCATAATTTGAGCGAATTATCTAGTTTACACTTCAACAGCGTGACTGTCACTTTCTTCGTCAGCCGCGCCAGCATTTCTGAGCGCTGTTACCGGGGTGACACTCCGCTGCGCGTTGCAGAGCGGTCGCCGCAACAGTCTGTGGAACCAGCAGTCGTCCACTGAGGCGAAGACAAAAGCAGAAACAGCGATCAGCGATGTCTCGTGGGGACCTTTTTCTTTATATTGTATATTAATGACGTGGCAACATCACACTTTCTGCTGATGATGCTGTTTCCTGTAATGACCCACTATCCGAAAAAATGCTACATAGGTATCTATACATTATTACAAGGCAGACTGGGCAACCAAGATTACAGGATGGAAACTTGATAAACAACAAGCCGGAAGTCGAAAACATTTTGAATAATCTTTTTTAAATGTTGTAGAGAAAATAGGATCTAAATGTTCATTAGAAGAAGCAAGACAGTTAATGGAAGAGGCCTTACCCACACCATTTGATACAATTGAAATTCCACCCACCTCTCCTTCTGAAATTAGGAAGATAAGAAACTCTCTCAAAATAGAAGCTCACATGGAATTGATGGCATTTCCAGCAGGATAATAAAAGCTTGTTCCCAAGAAATAAGTGGAATTCTTAGCCACATATGTAATAGCTCTCTGAAGCAGGGTATTTTCCCAGATAGACTGAAGTATGCCATTGTTAAACCAATGCATAAAAAGGGGAATACGTCTGATGTCAACAACTACCGCCCAATCTCTCTTCTGACAGTCTTATCCAAAATTCTTGAAAAAGTAATGTATTGTAGAGTAGCTTCACACCTTCGTAAAAATAAAGTTCAAACAAAATGTCAGTTTGGTTTCCAGAAGGGTTTTTCAAGATGCTATATGTACTTTCACTAATGAAATATTAAATGCTCTGAGTAACCGAAAGTCACCCGTTGGGATTTTTTGTGATCTATCAAAGGCATTTGATTGTGTAAATCATGGAAAACTTCTAGATAAGCTCAAGTACTGTGGTATGAATGGGACAGTGCTCAAATGGTTTAAATCGTAACTAACTGTCAGAGTGCTGAAAGTTGAAATAAGCAGTTCGCATAATATGCAAAAAAACTGGTGATTTCTCAAACTAGGGAACAATCAAGAATGGGGTGCCGCAAGGTTCGGTCTTGGGTCCTCTGCAGTTCTTAATATATATTAATGACTTGCCATTCTATATTCACGAAGATGCAAAGCTGGTGCTTTTTGCCGATGATACAAGTATAGGTATCACACCCAACAGACAAGAATTAACTGGTGAAATTGTAAACGATGTTTTTCAGAAAATCATTAAGTGGTTTTCTGCAAATGGGCTCTCATTAAACTTTGATAAAATACAGTATATACAGTTCCACACAGTAAATGGAATGACACCATTAATAAATGTAGACTTCGATTAGAAATCGGTAGCTAAGGTAGAATATTCAAAATTTCTAGGTGTATGCATTGATGAGGGGTTGAACTGGAAAAAACACACTGAGGATCTGCTGAAACGTTTGAGTTCAGCTATTTATGCTATTAGGGTCGTTGCAAATTTTGGCCATATACCTATGAGTAAATTAGCTTACCACCCCTATTTTCATTCTCTGCTTCGTATGGCATCATATTCTGGGGTAACTCATCACTGAGTAAAAGAGTGTTCATTGCACAAAAGCGTGTAATCAGAATAATTGCTGGAGCTCATCCAAGATCATCCTGCAGACACTTATTTAAAGAACTAGAGATCTTCACTGTAGCCTCACAATATATATATATATTCACTTACGAAATTTGTCATTAACAATCCGAACGAATTCAAAAGTAATGGCAGTGTACATGGCTACAACACTAGGAGAAAGGATGATCTTCACTACTCAAAGTTAAATCTAACTTTGGATCAGAAGGGTGTAAATTATGCTGCCACAAAAGTCTTTGGTCACTTACCTAATAGCATCAAAAGTCCGACAGATAGCCATATAGCATTTAAAAGGAAATTAAAAGAATGTCTTAATGGCAACTCCTTCTACTCATTAGATGAATTTTTGGGTATAGTAAGTGGGTAATTTCCCCAACCCCCACAAAAAATTACAAATATTAAGTGTCATGTAATATTTGTGTAATGTAATATCTTGTATAGACACCTTTTATTAACCTGACACGTTCCATATCATTACGAAGTTTCGTATTCATCATCTAGGGAACAAGTACTAATCTAATCTAATCTAACCTAATCTATACATTGCAGCACCAGTGAGTCTGGTATAGGCGTGAGTATTCAACTACAGATATGTGAAAACTGGCGAATACAGAGCTGCGGTTGGCAATGCCTGTATAAGAAAACAAGTGTCTGGCGCAATTGTTAGATCGGTTACTGCTGCTACAATGGCAGCTTATCAAGATTTAAGGTGTTTGAACGTAGCGATATAGTCGGGGCACGAGCGATGGGACACAGCATCTCCGAGGTAGCGATGAAGTGGGCATTTTCCCTAACGACCATTTCACCAATGCACCGTGAACATCCGGTAAAACATCAAATCTCCGACATCGCTGGGGTCGAAAAAGATCCTACAAGAACGGGACCAACGACGACTGAAGAGAATCGTTCAACGTGACAGAAGTGCAAGTCTTCCGCAAACTGCTGCAGATTTCAATGCTGGGCCATGGGCCATCAACACGTGTCATCGTGAGAACCATTCAACGAAACATAATCGATATCGGTTTTCCGAGCCGAAGACCCACTCATGTACCCCTGATACCATCAACATCGACACTGGACTGTTGATGACTGGAAACATGTATCGAGCAATTGGACGTGTACGGGCATGGAGACAACCTTATGAATGCATGGAACCTGCATGTCAGTAGAAGACTGTTGAAGCTGCAATGGTGTGGAGCGTGTGCAGTTGGAGTGATATGGGACCCCTGATACGTCTACATACGACTCTGACAGGTGACACGTACAAAAGCATCCTGCCTGATCATCTGCATCCATTCATGTCCATAGTGCAGTCCGACGGCCTTGGGCAATTCAAGCAGGACAATGCGACACCCCACACGTCCAGGATTGCTACAGATGGCTCCATAAACACTCTTCTGAGTTTGAACACTTCCGCTGGCCACCAAACACCCCAGACATGAACATTATTGAGCATATCTGGGATGCCTTGCAACATGCTATTCAGAAGAGATCTCCACTAGAGGTCTGCATTATCTCCGATTTTTACCGGCGAGTCCCGCTCGCCCCTCTGGCTCTCGGGAGTATGCGGCCGAGCGTCCTCTTCCGCCGGCTGTGGGCAACCGATCACCAGCGCTCGGTCGAGTGCGCCAAACGCTCGGCCGGTCGCCAGTAACCGGTGGACTCAGTGCCAGCGAGCGGCGCTTCGTCACACTCCTTGAGATCAGATGCCACCGCTTCACATTAACCACTCACTTATTTCTTTTACAAATGTCTTTCGTTGTTTACTACCAGTTCTATGACCTAAATATATGACTTGTATATGTTACATTTGATGTTTGTTAATATGTTGCAGACTACTGGAGTTTCGCCTTTGAGGTTATCATGTATTCCAGTAATTGTAACGTTAAAAACAGTAATGTCTGTATTTAGTATTTTGTTCCGTTCGGTAGACAAACGGAAACACAGTAGTCTAAACATCGACTATGTGTAGCCTATCTCCAAACTCGGCCACGTATACGTTGTACTAATATTAAATGCAGGATCGGGAAGGAATGACGGAGTTAAAAGTAATACTCACGAAATTTTGTTGCACAAACGTTAATTTCTGAACAAATTGTGACCTGTAAAAACGTTACAAGTGAATCATGACTATACAATTCGTTTTTCGTCATTGGTGCTCCCTGATACACTGGCGTCATTTGTGTTCCTGGAGCTATTACAACAGATGGCGGTTTGAACTTCTTCCTGTGAAGTCAATGAAAGTGGAATCATACATTCATACAGTTTGAGGAATGTTTCCTTCCTTGTGAAGTTGTGAATACTTACGTAATTGTGATGGATCAATAAGAGATCATCCGCCTTGTCTGATACCAAGCACGATCTTTTGCTGGACAGCAGGTGACCGGCCTGGCTAAAATTTCTCTCGCTGGCAGCACTATTGGCAGGAATACAGAGAACCCTTCTGGCTACTACCGACAGCCTTGGAAATAACCCCGCGTGCGTTTTCCACCACTGCAAAATTTGTCCTTCGGCACAGCTACAGTCGGATTTGGAGAGCGAAAGGTACCTGTCGAGTTCATTGGTAGTAACTGTGTGTCCATCTTCGTCGTCCTCATCGGAACTCCAGTCCATCCTGGACTTTTTCATGGGAAGAACTTGGTCACTGTTTGCTTGAATGGAGTCTAAACATGAATGAAAACATCCATAAGATATTCCTGTCACCTTCAAATATGTATACACCATAGTTAGAATTACTTGTTACTAAACGACTATATTTACGGTGACATTTTATATATATCGCACAAATTATATTAAAACGCATTGTGGAATGTTTAAGCTGCGAAACCTTTCCCAAATATCACCTTGTAGACATAATAAATGTTGATCTAACGAAAGATGACAGATTAGACAAACAAACATTCGTTTACTAATTGGTTTCAGTGAATGAACCTTACCATTTACGGGCAGTTCCGAGTACAATCGTCGAACTTCAGCATACGCGGCTTGCTTTTCGTCTGCTGTGAGTTTCTTCAAATAACGCCGTGATGGCCACAGAACCGTGGCAACATAATGGATAGACTCAATTTTGCACTTCTCTGTGATGAAGTATGCTGCTCTCCTTTTTATTTTCGCCATGAGCTGAAAAGGAAACCCAATATACATAACTGCACTCTTATAATTCAACAGTTGTATAAAGGATCGTAACCTGTAGAAAGTGTTCTTACCTCGTTGTCACTGTCTATTGGTTCACAATGATGTAACAGACTCTTGTACCACGGCAGCACACGTTCCAGCGTTGTTATCTTTGCAGTTTCCAAATCCAAACTCGCTTCTTTCAAGGGGGTTAGAAAAGCGACAACGTCTCGTACGCACCCTTCTTGGAAGGTTTCTAAGAGTGTCGATTGCCCCCGGGATTCTAGTAGACCTCGAATATCGTCGATTTGACTTATGATGGAATTGAGCATTAATAGTATACTGTTCCATCGAATTACAGCTTCTTGCTTCACAGAGTGCCGCAGATGCCCCGAGTGACCCGATCTCTTCAAATAGCCTACTATAGCTCTTGCTGATAGTAGACACGGCAGGATTTCAGGGGCTTCGTCTTCTAAAAACGTCTCTCGAAATGTGTGACGAAGCGCAGTCATCAAGCAGTGATCAAAGCAAGGAAAACAGTCGTAAGATTCAAGTGCCTTCTTCATGTTAGCTCCTTGGTCGGTGACAAAGTAACATTTCGTAAGATCATTCTTGTCAATTCCTAACTCAAGCACCCGCTCTTCGATTTCGTGCCGTATGTTCTCTCCTGTCTTACGTACGTCCGGAAACTCGGTTGTTATCAAAACAAGCGTTTCTAGCTGCCACTCATCATTCAGATAATGCGACGTCACAGTCAAAAAATTTCTTTTCTTGTAGTTATCAGACCACAGATCAGCGTCTAAAGCGCACATTTTGTTCTTTAAGGCACATATTAGCTTGGGCAGCATTGTCACCCGTATTTTGTCTGCCTTTTCTTTAATATGCCGCGATACAGTTGTAGTGTGCGGAAGAACATCTTGTATACTGACTTTGCCGTAAGTGGCGCCAACATTGATGAGCTCCTGCGAATAAATCTTGAAGCCAATCTTACTACAAGTATTTAACGGTAGCAAATCTATTCCACTCATACCGACCAACCTATCAACAACAACTTTCTTTATGCTACTTGGTACTGAAAGTGGCCGGTGGACTTCTGTTCCGCATTTACTTTTGCAGTGCCGAATCATACCTGTTGTGCTTGACTGGTACGAAAGTATGGTATCGCATGTGGTACATTGCACGAAACCAGCAGAAGCCTGCGTGACAGGATCCACTACAAGTGCAAACGATTTCCAAGCTTCATTTTTCGCCTCCTCTTGCGACATGTCTTTCTTCTCCAGGACTAATGAGCCGCTCCTAATTCTCTCCATAATACTTCTCTTCGTTTCATGAATGGAACGTTTACGACCTATACTTGATTTATCCATAACACTGTTTGCGCTTCTCAAAGCCAGGTCGTCAACTGCGTGTACACACGGTTTCTAATGCGATTCGGCACCGTAGAGCGCGCGGCGGCTGTACTGTCACCGGCCGAGATTGTGAGTACGCTCGAGCGCCCGGCAGTGCTCGACAGTCCAACCGATAACCGAGAGGTGGAGGACGACCGGCCACAAGGTGCATTAGACGGCCACAGCCGTATCGCAGCGTGGGCCTTTCCCAGCCGTCGAGCAGCGGCACGAAACGGGAAATGCTCGAGCGGTTGTTTTCATCGAAATGCAGAGCTCTAATCTCCACCCCCCTCGTATTCGTATGGATTTATGAACAGCCTTGCAGGATTCGTGGTGTCATTTCGCTCCAGCACCACTTCAGACATTGGTCGAGTCCATGCCACGTCGTGCTCCGGCACTTCTGCCTACTTGTGGGGGTCCTACATGATATTAGGCAAGTGTGCCAGTTTCTTTGGATCTTCAGTGTAAGACCCTGGTAGGATTACAAAATGTCAGAAACATTGGCAGTTCGCTTTACATATTCAGAAATGTATAATTCTGCACGCTCCCGAACGAAGAAAAGGTAAATTTATCGTAAAGAAGAAGGATTAAAATTGGATAAGATATGGCGGTCGACGTTGCATCAGTCACGTGACAATCGATTGCCTGCAATCGAGAGAACAGACGATAGCCAGAGATAGCTGCACATCGACGCCACGTGAAGTGCGGTGGCGCCCCCTACGATATCCATATAAGCGGCGGCCCCAGCTCCTAGCAGCCAGTCGTTGACTCACTTCGGAAGATGTTCTCCGTAGCTGAGAACGAAACGTCAGGGAGAAGAAGTTCTACAGATCGACCACGGCAACTTAGCCCGGAAGTGTTTACTGATCATAAAAGTGCAGTTATATAATAGGCTCAGTCGTACGTGAAGCAGATGACAGATATCAATTGGTTGGTGGGTGAGTAAGAAAATGGATTCAGTCTACCATGGAGATTGCTTCCAAAACACTCCCGCTACCCATCCTGGATTTTGCAGAAGTGTGTGGGACCCATACCAAATAGGACTAATAGAGGACGTTAAATGTATTAAAGAAAAAAAAAAAGAAAGCAGTACGACTGGTCACAGTTCTTTTTACCCATACGAGAGCCTCACGAAGATAATAATGAACAAATATTTCTCCTCTTTATTTCATATCTTAAATCTCCATTTTTTCAGATTGATAACCTGCTCTCCGCTTTTTGTTTCTGCTTTCTAGGTGCTGATAATTCTCTGTAACATAAAACAGCATCAAATTTATAGCATAATCCATAAGAATGGAAACTCCCTCGTAAAATCAGGTGGATAAACAGAAATTTAAAATAAAAGCAGTATGAGATGGGAGAGGGGGAAGACCTGTGTGGCTATGTTAGCAACATGGCGGCCATTTTCCAAGCCATCATCTTGGATGCAACCCGTCATTTTCACATGGATGTGACACATCAAACAGAAATATAAGTACGAGAAAAACAGAGATGCTTTTCATTTGAGCACAGCTTTATTCATTCTGAAGTTACGTCTCATTTTCTAAAGAACAAAGCGGACGTTGATCGTAACAGATAAAGACTACAGCATATGCTTCACACGTTGTCCAGCACGTTGTAAAGTTGTCGTTAACCAATTCACTCGTTCCTCAAGGACTTTAACGAAGACGTGGACCTAACAGAAAGTTGTTGATGTTTTCGTAGCCACTTGCGGACGCATCGGTTGTTGGCTTCCGTTTAGGGATCTCCGACCGATGTTTAACAGTTTCTCTGACGTGTTTCCAGCACGTGTGGCTGTCATTGTCAAAGTTTCATTCTCCAAAAACAGTTTAAGGTGAATCTTCGAGACTGCCAGCCACTCGTTCTGGCAACAAGTCAGAAAAATCAAACGTTGGTCGGAAATTCCAATATGGAAGCGAAGAGCCAATACGTCGACAAGTACCTTAATTCCCATTGCTGATGTATGGCTGAACCCCGTTCTGCTGCGAGACACAGCAAGTACTGCGCTGTTGCCTCTTGCTGAATAGATGCCAGAACAGCCGCTGATTGCTTCATTCGTAGCCGTTTCGTCTAGCTTTCGGTTCGTCTGTGACAGCCAGTTACACGGAATTTCGCGAGAAAAATTTCACTTTCGCAGTGTGAGTAATGAGTGACCTCTCTGGTCTGGCTGGTTGAAATCCTCTACGATAACGTAAGTGCTCCATCTAATGATACCAGGACGAGCTCAATGCATTCGGCATTTGTTAACGCCTCCGGCGTTCGCTTCACTTGTAAGGAAGGAACATCAGTCATAATTCTAGAATGGATACACGAGACTGTGACAGATGTCAACACTTCCGGTTATTGGAACAGCGTTTATAGAGAGGGAATTGAAGCGAGGTTAGCACACAATTTGGCTAATAGAGGCAGCGATTTTTCGCTTAGTAGGGTGTGGAATCCTGTCTATCCCACATCAAAACAGAATGTTCTTTGGTGCGACCACCCCAAGTGTTTGATGATAGTCTTTGAGTGCGACATGTTGCCGACGGTGTTCTACCACAGTCTAATAAATACAGTCATGGTACTCTATTTTCTGATTAAGTAAGGAAATAATTGTTATATTTTTGCGTTCCGTGTATTACTAAATTACAAAGGGACATGAAATATCGTGAAATAAATCTAAAAGCAGCCAAATCACGATGATTCAATACCATAAGCTTCTACTTGTTCATAAAGAAATACTTCTGAATTTGTGAATAAACGCAGCTTACTTTGCTGACAACAACGAATATAAATACGAGGATTGAATGAAAAGTAATGCCTCCACCTTCGTTAATTGAGTTTGGATGGGAATATTTTAATAAATCAAACGCAGAAATAATCCTTACAATGTGATCTTTAATTACCAATATTCACTTTTCCACATAATCACCAGTCAATTGGATACATTTCTGCCAATGATGAACAAGTTTTCTGAAATCGTCACGGAAGAAGTCGAGACTCCGTTTCTACAGTCGTAATGGTGAACCCACATTTCGTCTCGTGTCACAATTGAATGGAGAAAGGCGTCACCTTCATTCTCGTAACGCGAGAGGAGTTCCTGGCAAATTTCAAGTCTGTGCGCTTTCATTTCAGGAGTGAGCATCCGGGGTACCCATCGTGCACAGATCTTCCGATAGCCAAGCAAAGCAATAATGTGACCCACACGTTCTTGTGAAATGCCGATTGTGGTTGCAATTTCTCTCTGAGTAATACGACGATCGTCCTGAATCAGTCAACACTTTGTTTGTGAAACTCGGTGGTTGCTGTCACAGGACGTCCAACTTCTTGTTTGTCACACAGGTCAGATGTTCCCTCCTCAACATCTTTAAACTTACTCGCCCAGCGACGCACAATTCTCACATCAACACAATCACCATAAACTGCTTTCATTCTCTGATGAATCTCCTTTGGGGTGACACCTTCTGCTGTCAAGAATTCAATGACGGCACGTCGTTTAAATCGCAATGACCAACCGTCTGCGCAGGGTCCAATACTTTACCCTGTAACAACACAACAGTTCAGTGTCAAGGCTTCCCGCCAACTGGAGCTGTAGGGAAGAGGCTACGGAACAGGCCAGTACCTGTCGCATACCGATGCTGCCAACTCTTGAAGAGTTACGAGGGTGGAGGCATTGCTTTTCAGTCAACCCTCGTACATAGTTCATACACAAGAAGCATATGTTTCTGTTGATGTCTGTTCTCATTGTGATAGGCACTTCCCTTGCCACGTAAAAATTTTTTATGGAGTCCAATGATTCGCCCATTCTTAGACTTCATTCGACTTTCTGATACACGGATATATTTGTAAATGTAGATACTCTTTCTTCAAACGCGAATATGTTGAAAATTTTTGCCGTTTGTGACTCAGCTGTAGCAACAGTTGTGGGATTGGTTTCTTCCTGCTGCGAAACTGTTTCATTGCTTTTCGACGTTTTATTATTTTCCCTTCAGCTATATGTGTGGTGGCTTATTTGGTACGTTAAGTAATGTAGGTACTACTTTCTATACCAGTTTACTACGTTCCACATCCACAGATTTAGCTGCAAGTGTAGCGCACAAAACTTACGTTACTGGGTGGATATATGACGTCTTTCTGTAAAAGGTCAGCCGATCGATGTGTACTGTCAATATTTTGTTGTTGCAGGTGAACGACATTCTTCAATAAGGTCCCCAGGTTACAAGAGAATCGTAGTCCGCCCCCGGTAGCTCAGTGGTGCCGGCACGGTAGCTCAGTGTGTTCGGTCAGAGAGCTGGTTGGCCTCCGTAATTAAAAAAAACTGAGTGGAAGGATCAACATAAAAAAGTCGGCACGGTAGCTCAGCGTGTTCGGTCAGAGGGTTAGCTGCACTCTGTAATAAAAAAAAAAAAAACTGCGTTAACCGATCAACGACGAACTTAAACGGGTGTCTTACGACGTCCGCCCCGAGCAGATGCAAATAAGCGAACAAACTGAGATAAAAAAAACCCAAAAAAAGTGGTCAGCGTGACAGAATGTCAATCCTAAGGGTCCGGGTTCGATTCCTGGCTGGGTCGGAGATTTTTTCCGCTCAGGGACTGGGTGTTGTGTTGTCCTAATCATCATCATTTCATCCCCATCGACGCGCAAGTCGCTGAAGTGGCGTCAAATCGAAAGACTTGCACCCAGCGAACGGTCTACCCGACGGGAGGCCCTAGTCACACGACATTTACGTTTTCTTAAGAGAATCGTAAAGAAACAGTGATGTAATCTACAGTTTCACACCTTCCAGGGTCCTTAGGAAACTAAAGAATGACAAAGGTAGTGTCATTTTTTAATTATTGCCGATTTTCATGGCACTACATGCGCTCTCTATTGTAAAAAACTATTTTACGAATCAGTATAAACGGTAGCATTCACACTCATTCGATGTGTCACTTGCTGGCCGCTTGGCGCTCTGTTATCGCAGTGGGTAACAAAAATCAGACGGAGTGTCGCAACCGTTATGTTAGTTGGTAGTTCTACCAAGGGCGGCGCCACCAGTGCTGTCTTGGAGGCAGCAACTGCGATAGGCACAGCATGCACCATATAGGGTACGGAGGCGTACATAGGACGACGATCTGCAGCCTCCGCATCACTTTTCGGCTCGAGTGAGCAGCAACAGCAGCAGCGTTCTCCTGAAGACGGCGGTCAGATGGCTTGCCGAAATACTGAATCACGTTGGTTTTAGGATCCGGCAGCAAACTCGAGGAGACCTTCAAGATTTATTACGACGGAAAGCCTACAAACTCACATCCAAGATAGTGGCTTACAAAATGGCCGCCATGTTGGTAACTCAGCCTCACAGTCTTTCCGCCAAGTCTGTATCATACTACTCGCATTTAAATTTCTGTTTATCAAACTGATTTTGTTTTAGCATGTGGTTTTTCACCTATGAACCAACCTGTAGATGTAGACAAGAAGTGCTGCATGAGTTGAAAGGCGCCCAACTACACAACATAAAACGGTGGTAATAGTTCGTTTTCAACGTGCAGCACAGAAATTCGTATCTGAAATCTGTGACGTGGGATGTGAGCCGGCGGCTTCTCGCTGCACGTCCACGGCCTGCACGGCGGATGTGGCTCGATGGAAGTGTTCCACAGGGCGCCACCCGCGGCCTTGCTATACCTGCCGGCCGCTAATCCCGGAAATTGGGAACGCCGCGCTCTGTCAGAAGAGAGATTTACGCCGCGCCCTTATTTCCTGGGGCTGTTTGTTTTCCCCCAGCTGGTAGGCGGAGATACGGCATAACTCAGCGGGAAGCCATTAAGGCTTCCATATTAGATGTCAAGAGTCCGTCAGTTAATCAGAAGCACTAATAGCCTTTCTCTTCCTCTTTGTGCCGAAACTCTAAATGCTTTGAAAACGAGGTAGAAATTAGACGTTATATGCCTCTATTGTTGGTCCACTGCAAGCAGGCATAATCAATAACACAAGCAAACCACACCTAAGTACAGTATCAGAAAACACTTCTAATTTTTTAAAGATACTTTTATGAAAACATCCATCTCTACAAACAGCAGTCTTGGTCATCACTTGCTTCCTACAGTTAATATACGAGGGTTGACTGAAAAGTGATGCCTCCACCTTCGTAACTCTTCAACGGTTGGCACCATTTGCATGCGGCAGGTACTGACTTGTTCCGTAACATCTTCTCTGCAGCTCCAGCTGGCGGGAAGCCTTAACATTGAACGGTTGTGTTGTTACAGTGTAAAGTACGGAACCCTGCGCAGACGATCGGTCAACGCGATTTAAGCAACGTGCAGTCATTGAATTCTTCACAGTAGGTGTCATCCCAAAGGAGATTCATCACAGAATGAAAGCAGTTTATCGTGATTGTGTTGATGTGAGAATTTTGTGCTTCCTATATGACCGAGCGGTTATAGGCACTTCAGTCTGGAACCCCACGACCGCTACGGTCGCAGGTTCGAATCCTGCCTCGGGCATGGATGTGTGTGATGTCCTTAGGTTAGTTAGGTTTAAGTAGTTCTAACAAGGGAACCTCCCCATCGCACTCCCCTCAGATTTAGTTATAAGCTGGCACAATGGATAGGCCTTGCAAAACTGAACACGGACCAATCGAGAAAACAGGAAAAAGTTGTGTGGAATTATGAAAAAAATAAGCAAAATATACAAACTGAGTAGTCCGTGTGCCAGATATGCAACATCAAGGCTAGTGTAAGCTCAGGAGCGCCGTGGTCCCGTGGTTAGCGTCAGCAGTTACGGAACGAGAGGTCCTTGGTTCAAGTCTTCCCTCGAGTGAAAATGTTACTTACCTTATTTTTCGCAAAGTTATGATCTGTCCGTTCGTTCATTGACGTCTCTGTTCACTGTAATATGTTTAGTGTCTATGTTTTGCGACCGCGCCGCAAAACCGTGCGATTAGTGGACGAAAGGGGAACCGAAAACATTTGATCGCAAGGTCATAGGTCAACCGATTCCTCCGCAGGAAAACACGTTTGATATATTCTATACGACACTGGTGACGGCATGTGTGTCACTTGACAGGAATATGTTGCCGACCCACCTAACTTGTACACCTGGCGAATGGACAAAAAGATTCTTCTACCTTGCCCGATTTGGGTTTTCTTGTGGATGTGGTAATCACTCCCAAAAAAGTGATGAAAACATAAGAGTTTGTCACACAAACTGCAACAAATGAATGCAACAGTTTCACAGTCGCACAGTTTTCCCTGTGCTCTGTCAAAACATATGTTTTTAACTTTTCAAATTTTTCCGTGTGTAGACCGTCAAATCCTGCATATGTCCAAGCAAATCTGAACATGTCCTGGAATTTTGGAGAGCGAAGTTGATTATGTGTGAGTGCCTGAACTTTGATAATTGTCTGAAAATAAAAAAACTAAACTTTTCACTCGAGGGAAGACTTGAACCAAGGACCTCTCGTTCCGTAGCTGCTCACGCTAACGACGGGACCACGGCGCTCCGGAGCTCACATCATCCTTGATGTTGCCTATCTTGCGCATGGACTACTCAATTTGTATATTTTGCTTATTTTTTTTTCATAGTTCCACACAACTTCCTCCTGTTTTCTCGATTGATCTGTGTTCAGTTTTCAAGGCCTATCCACTGTGCCAACTTATAACTAAATCTGAAGGGGGTGTGATGGGGAGGTTCCCTTGTAAGTTCTAGGGGACTGATGACCTCAGATGTTAAGTCCCATAGTGCTCAGAGCCATTTGAACCATAGCCGGCACGGTAGTTCAGCGTGTTCGGTCAGAGGGTTAGCTGCCCTCTGTAATAAAAAAACTGAGTTAATCGATCAACAACGAACTTAAACGGATCTCTTACGACGTCCGCCCCGAGCAGATGCAACGAACAAAAGCGAACAAAATGAGACAGCCGACACGGTAGCTCAGCGTGTTCGGTCAGAGGGTTAGCTGCCCTCTGTAATAAAAAAACTGAGTGAATGGATCAATAACGAACTTCAATGGACGTCAGAGGGCGTCCGCCACGAACAACTGCAACGAACTATAGCGAACTAAATGAGATTTTTTTTTAAAAAAAAAGAACCATTTGAGAATTGTGCGTCGTTGAGCGAGTAAGTTTAAAGATGTTGAGGTGGGAACATCTGACCTGCGTGACAAGCAAAGAGCTGGGCGTCCTTTGACAGCAACGACCAAGTTTCGCAAGCAAAATGTTGACAGATTGATTCAGGACGATCGTCGTATCACTCAGAGAGAAACTGCAAGCACAATCCGCTTTTCACAAGAACGTGTGGCTCACATTATTGCTTTGCTTGGCTGTCGGAAGATCTGTGCACGATGGGTACCCAGGGTGCTGACTCCTGAAATGAAAGCAAACATACCTGAAATATGCCAGGAACTCCTCTCGCGTTACGAGAATGAAGGTGACGCCTTTCTCCATTCAATTGTGACAGGAGACGAAACATGAGTACATCATTACGACCTGGCGACGAATCGTCGGTCTATGGAATATCGACACAAAGACTCGCCCCAGAAAAAGAAATTCAAGACGCAGTCCTCAGCTGGAAAAATCCTGGCTACAGAGTTCTGAAACGCAGATGGTGTTATCCACATAGATTTCCTTGATCGTGGAACAGCAATAAATTCATAGCGTTACACCACAACGCTGCCAACTCTGAAACGATGGCTAACAAGGTCCGAAAGGAAAATGTTTTCCTGCAGCATGACAATGCCAAACCACACACTTCACGTGCCACCACAGCAGAACTTCAGATACTGAATCTCACCACCATACGACATCCTCCATACAGTCCAGATTTAGCACCGTCTGACTTCCATCTGTTCCCGATAATGAAAGAAGATTTTCGGGGACATCATTATGCTTCTGATGAAGAGGTTGAGAGAACTGTGAGACTGTGGTTGCGGAAACAGTGTGTCGACTTCTTCCGTGACGGCTTCAGAAAACTTGTTCATCTTTGTCAGAAATGTATCCAACTGGCTGGTGATTATGTAGAAAAGTGAATATTGGTAATTAAAGATCACATTATAAGGATTATTTCTGCGTTTGATTTATTAAATTATTCCCATCCTAACTCAATTAACGCAGGTTGACGAATTACTTTTCATTCAGCCCTCGTATTTACGCCTCTACGCCTCTAGCACAACCCAGTAGAGAATACAAATTACAATGCAACAGTTAGCCTGCCTTCTACAAAGAAGGACACTGATGCCTTGAGTCTCATCCAGCATGAAAAATTAACGTCAGCTTACCACAGGCATTAGTACAGTCATTCAGGGCATCTCTTCACGCGTAACAGAAGGCCAGATACTATACCTGTTAGACAAACGGGAAACACTTTGGGACGAAGGAAAGCCTTCTGAGACCATTACAAATGAGCAAACAGATTTCAACAGCCAGAGCTTTTTCAGTTATTTTGCAGACTTATTTGTTAAAAATTTACATAAATCTAACAATTATAACCATTAACTTACCTCTGATGTCAAAAGGAAGCCATTAACTCAACAATAGTCATATCTTTGAATAGAAAATGTGCAATATATTTGAATATACATTTTATTAGACATGTTTATAGTATTGTGATGTGCACAGGTAAAGAAAAAGTTCAATTCTAAAGAAAAATCCAATGTAATCTGTAAATCTACTGCTAACGAAAGTTCTGAGTTGTATTTGACATTATTTTATTTTAGTCACATTTGTTTCGCTTGCCGACGGAAATAAATTCTTTTAATAGAACCAATTTGACTTGGAATTCAAGAATAATGACAGATTAATACATTAAGCAATTGAAGATGGGACTTCAAGGCTCGAAATTTGTCATGCTTTAAGTAAAAATCACGTTTGTGACTGAGAACTACTGTAGATTCATTTATGTTTTCCGAATGTAAATCAAACACTACAACTACTAAAAGCTTTTGGGCCACCCCCTTTCATTATTTTCACCGTCTTCCTAACCTGATACCTTTCGAATTTCTGGAGACACCGAGGCAACATGCTTTCCTATACCCATCACGTATGAAGAGCTAGAGTTGTGTTTCGATGTTCACAGAAACCGTGCTTTTTCCACTGAGAAAGCTATTATGTCCCAGGTAAGTCATAATGTGTTTTAGGATACTACCTAAAATCCGCAGGTGTATAATGCGACCGATGTCAAAGAATAATTGTCTGTACATAGTTTATGCACAATTCGTCAATAAATTCGGGACGTACCTCGAAATAAAATACAAGTGATATTAATAAAATTACCGTCGTATACGTTTTCAACTAACATCTTTCCCCTTGGCACACACTCGCTGCAGCTTCCACAAAAAACCTGGAACCCTTCGGAAAACCAATGATTGGAACCCTGTTGAGAGTTGTCGTCACATTCCGCTGACTCAACCCACTATCCTCAAAACGCTCATCTTGAGGATCCTCCAAGTTCTGGGAAGAGCCGGAAGTTATCTGAGGCGAAATCTCATGAATATGTGCGGTGTTCGAGGACTAAATTCTTTTAGGCAAAAACTTCTCTGAGGCGAAATCTCATGAATATGTGCGGTGTTCGAGGACTAAACTCTTTTAGGCAAAAACTGACGCATAAGAACTATATTGTGCAGCCACAAATCAGTGACAGAGATAAACATGCGCCATCGTCGGTCTCGTGTTCTCGAAACAGACTTAGCCGATTGCTACAAAAGAATTATTGTCAACAGAGGAAATCCAATCTGCATATACATAATTACGTATTTGCGCCGTTTGTGTAAAAATTCAGACCTAATGCTTAATGAAACAATTGTGTATGCCAGGGTAGACTATACAAATCCACATCCAATGTTTTCGGTATCCATGCTGGATGAGAAAGTTATGTTAATTTTGTTGCATGTCAGCCATTATGTTCAAGCTCAGAACGTAATGAGATTGACAGACAGTGCAAAATGGCTAAGCAAGAATGGCTAGAAGACAATTGTAAGGATTTAGAGGCATATTTCACTAGGGGAGAGATGGATACCACCTACAGGAAAATTAAAGAGGCCTTTGGGGAAAAGAGGAACAGCTGTTTATAGGTGTCATGTATAATTTTGGCACATCAGTTTTTGGTATCTGAATCGATTGTGAGCTAGCAGCAATGTTGTAAGCTGTATCGCAGAAGTTAAGTGAGTATCTTCGAAATGCGCGATGGCACAGTGGAACAGACAATGTTTAGCTTTGGTAAAGAGAGAGTCAAAGTTCAGCTGTTAGGCTGATAATGTTATGCAGTGTTAGTGAGGAAGCTATGGCAATATTATTATTCAAATATAATGTCTCAATCTACCATTTTGTTCAATCAACAAGATTATGAAACTGATTTGTGAAGGAAGAAATCTAATGGAATGTCAGGTAAATACAATAATGTTATTTTTTCACTACTGCTGCGCCATCGAAATAACTTGGTTACTGTACTGAAAGTTGTTAGATTTGAGGGATACGAAAGTGTGTTGTTTGGATGTTGAGAAGTTAATTAAATTTAAATTCTGCCTTGAGCACTTTTTCTCAGTATACAAAAAAAAAAAAAAAAAAAAAAAAAAAAAAAAAAAAAAAAAAAAAAACCACACTGTTCTGATTTTTGGGTGTATTTAATTTCTTATCAACATTTATCTTGTTGTTGTTGTTGTTGTGGTCTTCAGTCCAGAAACTGGTTTGATGCAGCACTCCATGCTACTCTATCCCGTTCAAGCTTCATCATCTCCCAGTACCTACTGCAACCTACATCCTTCTGAATCTGTTTAGTGTATTCTTCTCTTGGTCTCCCTCTACGATCTTTACCCTTCTCGCTGCCCTCCAATACTAAATTGGTAATACCTTGATGCCTCAGAATATGCTCTACCAACCGATCCCTTCTTCTAGTTAAGTTGTGCCACAAATTTCTCTTCTCTCCAATTCTATTCAGTACCTCCTCATTAGTTATCTGATCTACCCATCTAATCTTCAGCATTCTTCTGTAGCACCACATTTCGATAGCTTCCATTCTTTTCTTGTCTAAACTATTTATCGTTCAGGTTTCACTTCCATACATGGCTACACTCCTTACAAATACTTTCAGAAACGACTTCCTGACGCTTAAATCTATACTCGATGCTAACAAATTTTTCTTCTTCAGAAACGCTTTCCTTGCCATCGCCGGTCTACATTTTATATCCTCTCTACTTCGACCATCATCAGTTACTTTGCTCCCCAAATAGCAAAACTCATTTACTACTTTAAGCGTCTCATTTCCTTATCTAATTCCCACAGCATCAAGTAATTTAATTCGACTACATTCCATTATCCTGGTTTTTCTTTTGTTGATGTTCATCTTATATCCTCCTTTCAAGACACTGTCCATTCCGCTCAACTGCTCTTCCAGGTCCTCAGCTGTCTCTGACAGAATTAAATGTCATCGGCGAACCTCAAAGTTTTTATTTCTTCTCCATGGATTTTAATTCCTACTCCGAATTTTTTCTTTTGTTTCTTTTACTGCTTGCTCAATATACAGATTGAATAACATCGGGGATAGGCTATAAACCTGTCTCACTCCCTTCCCAGCCACTGCTTCCCTTTCATGCCCCTCGACCCTTATAACTGCCACCTGGTTTCTGTACAAATTGTAAATAGCCTTTCGCTCCCTGTATTTTACCCCTGCCACCTTCAGAATTTGAAAGAGAGTATTCCAGTCAACATTGTCAAAAGCTTTCTCTAAGTCTACAAATGCTAGAAACGTAGGTTTGCCTTTCCTTAATCTATTTTCTAAGATAAGTCGTAGGATCAGTATTGCCTCACGTGTTCCAACATTTCTACGGAATCCAAACTGATCTTCCCCGTGGTCGGCTTCTACCAGTTTATCCATCTATCTGTAAAGAATTCGTGTTAGTATTTTGCAGCCGTGTGTTATTAAACTGATAGTTCGGTGATTTTCGCATCTGTCAACACCTGCTTTCTTAGGGTATTGGAATTATTACATTCTTCTTGAAGTCTGAGGGTATTTCGCCTGTCTCATACATCTTGCTCACTAGATGGTAGAGTTTTGTAGGGCTGGCTCTCCCAAGGCTGTCAGTAGTTCTAATGGAATGTTGTCTACTCCCGGGGCCTTGTTTCGACTAAGGTCTTTCAGTGCTCTGTCAAACTCTTCACGCAGTGTCATATCACCTATTTCATCTTCATCTACATTCTCTTCCATTTCTATAATATTGTCCTCCCTGCGATTATACTCCTTCCACCTTTCTGCTTTCCCGTCTTTGCTTAGAACTGGGTTTCCATCTGAGCTCTTGATATTCAAGCAAGTGGTTCTCTTTTCTCCAAAGGTCTCTTTAATTTTCCTGTAGGCAGTGTCTATCTTACCACTAGTGATATGCGCCTCTAGCCATCCATGCTTAGCCATTTTACACTTCCTGGTGATCTCATTTTTGAGACGTTTGTACTCCTTTTTGCCTGCTTCATTTTCTGCATTTTTGTATTTTCTTCTTTCATCAATTAAATTAAATATCTCTTCGGTTACCCAAGGATTTCTATTAGCCCTCGTCTTTTTACCTACTTGATCCTCTGCTACCTTCACTATTTCATGTCTCAAATCTACCCATTCTTCTTCTACTGCATTTCTTTCCCCATTCTTGTCAATCGTTCCCTAATGCTCTCCCTGAAGCTCTCTGCAGCTTCTGGTTCTTTCAGTTTATCCAGGTCCCATTTCCTCAAATTCCCACCTTTTTGCAGTTTCTTCAGTTTTAATCTACAGTTCATAACCAATAGATTGTAGTCAGAGTCTACATCTGCCCCTGGAAATGTCTTACAATTTTAAACCTGGTTCCTGAATCCCTGTCTTACCAGTATATATTATCTATCTGAGACCTTCCAGTATCTCCAGGCTTCTTCCACGTATACAACCTTCTTTTATGATTCTTGAACCAAGTGTTAGCTATGATTAAGTTATGCCCTGTGCAAAATTCTACCAGGTGGCTTCCTCTTTCATTCCTTACTCCCATTCCGTATTCACCTACTACGTTTCCTTCTCTCCCTTTTCCTACTCTCGAATTCCAGTTACCCATGACTATTAAATTTTCGTCTCCCTTCACTACCTGAATAATTTCTTTTATCTCATCGTACATTTCATCAATTTCTTCATCATCTGCAAAGCTAGTTGCATATAAACTTGTACTACTGTAATAGGCATGGGCTTCGTGTGTATCTTGGCCACAATAATGCGTTCACTATGCTGTTTGTAGTAGCTTACCTGCATTCCAATTTTCCTATTCATTATTCAACCTACTCCTGCATTACCCCTATTTGATTTTGTATTTATAACCCTGTATTTACCTGACCAGAAGTCTTGTTCCTCCTGCCACCTAACTGTAACCTATCCATTTCCCTTTTTAAATTTTCTAACCTACCTGCCCGATTAAGGGATCTGACATTCCACTCCCCGATCCGTAGAACGCCAGGTTTCTTTCTCCCGATAACAATGTCCTGAGTATTCCCCCCCCCCCCTCCCCCCCTTTCCGCCCCCTCTCCCCCCCCCCCCCGGAGATCCGAATGGGGGACTATTTTACCTCCGGAACATTTTACCTAAGAGGACACCATCATCATTTAACCATACAGTAAAGCTACATGGCATCGGGAAAAATTACGACTGTAGTTTCCCCTTGCTTTCAGCCGTGCGCAGTACCAGCACAACAAGACCATTTTGGTTAGTGTTACAAGGCCAGATCAGTCAATCATCCAGACTGTTGCCCCTGCAACTACTGGAAAGGCTGCTGTCCCTCTTCGGAAACGACACGTTTGTCTGGCCTCTCAAGAGATACCCCTCCGTTGTGGTTGCACTTACGGTACGGCTATCTGTATATCTGAGGCACGCAAGCATCCCCACCAACAGCAAGGTCCATGGTTCATAGGGGGGGGGGGGGGAGGGGGGGCACATTTCTCTTACAATTCCTTTTAATGGATCACCCAACCAAGTGTGTACGATAAACTGTTCGATTTGCAATTAACAGAGAACTCATTGCACGTCTCGAGTGTCTCTGTATGTATACAGTAATTTGCAGCTTTAGCATAGCGGTGCGCAAGAGAGAGCAGTACTGAAAGGCGTTATCCAGATTTGCGCAGAATAAGGGTAAGGAGAAAAGATTATGATTTTTTTATTTATCCTGTCAGGGCCAACGTACGTTATTCAGAGACAGATTTTGTGATTAAATTTTGCAAAGCCAATTACTCTAGGTTTCATGTCCAAGTTATTCATGCAGTTTACGCTGTTTAAAATTCTTGCAGTCAGATTGCTAACTTCTACAGTATAAAATACTTGCCTTTTCATTACAGTGTCAATTGGCTTTCACATTACGGCAGTACAAGTTTCATTACGACAGTTTACTTATTGTCGTAGCTCATGCTTACAATCAGAAACAGAGTACTTAACCCTTATTATTTTTGTTTACTCAGATAACTTTCACTGTACGAATATCAAGAGCTCATATGGGAAACCAGTTCTAACCAAAGAAGGGAAAGCTGAAAGGTGGAAGTAATATAAAGAGGGTCTATACATGAGTGATGAACTTGAAGGCAATATTATAGAAAGGTGATACTGCGAGAAGAATTTGACAGAGCCCTGAAAGACCTAAGTGGAAACAAGGCCCCGGGGATAGAAGACATTCCATTACAACTACTGATAGCCTTTGGAGAGCCAGCCATGACAAAATTCTTCCATCTGGTATGCAAGGTGTATGAGAAAGGCGAAATACCCTCACACTTCAAGAAGAAAGTAATAACTGCAATTCCAAAGAAAGCAGTTGGTGACAGGTGTGAAAATAACCGAACTATCAATTTAATAAGTCACAATTGCAAAATACTAACACGAATTGTTTACAGAAGAAGGGAGAAACTGGTAGAAGCCGTTCTCGGGGAAGATCAGTTTGGGTTTCGAAGAAATGTAGAAACACGTGAGGCAATACTGACTCCACTTCTCATAGAAGAAACGAAAACCTACGTTTATAATATTTGTAGACTTGGAGAAAGCTTTTGACAGTGTTGACTTGAATAATGTGTGTGAAATTCTGAAGGTAGGAGGGGCAAAATGCAGGTAGCATAAGGCTGGATAGAATCCAGACGGCGGTAATAAGAGTCCAGGAGCACGAACGGGAAACAGTGCTTGAAAAGAGAGTGAGACAAGGTTGTAGCCTATACCCGATGTTAGTCAATCGCTACGTTGAACAAGCAGTAAAGGAAATCAAAGAAAAATTTGGAGTAGGAATTAAAGTTCGGGGAAAAAAAATAAAAACTTTGATGTTTGCCGATGACACTGTAATTTAGTCAGAGGCGGCAAAGGACTTGGAAGAGCAGTTGAGCGGAATGGACATTGTCTTGAAAGGAGGATATAAGATGAACATCAACAAAAGAAGAAAAAGGATGGTGGAATGTAGGCGAAGTAAATCAGGTGATGCTGAGGGAATTTTATTAGGAAACGAAGCACTTAAATTAGTAGGTGAGTTTTGCTATTTGGGCAGCAAAACAACTTATGATGACCAAAGTAGAAAGGATATAAAATGTAGACTGGCAATGACAAGAAAAGCATTTATGAAGAAGAGAAATTTGTTAACATCGAATATAGATTTAACTGTTAGGAAGGCTTTTCTGAAAGTATTTGTCTGGAGTGCGGCCATGTAGGGAAGTGAATCACGGACGATTAAAAGTTTAGACAAGAAGAGAATAGAAGTTTTTGAAATGTGGTTCTACAGAAGAACGTTGAAGATTTGATGGATAAATCACGTAACTAATGAGGAGGTACTGAATAGAATTGGGGAGACAAGAAATTTGTGGCACAACTTGACCAAAACAAGGGATCGCTTGGTGGAACACTTTCTGAGACGTCAAGGGAGCACCAATTTAGTATCGGAAGGAAGTATGGGGGTAAAAATCATAGAGGGAGACTTGAAAGGTCTCTGTTGGATTCCTTTCATGTTAATTTCTTAAATCTGTTGTCATTTACAGCATAAATTCCACTTCTAAATTTACTGTGGTGTTTCTGACTATCTGGGAGGAGACTGAGCAGTGAAACGTGTTACTTTTACACATGAACAAGAACGATCTGTCACACTACTACACTTTAAAACACAGTTTATATGTAATTCATGTCACACAGACTTATACGGAACCTACATCCACTTTCTTTTATATACTGTATATGATAAGATACTGTCATCCCCCCTCCCTTCTGTGTGAGAGGATGAATGAGTAAATGTATTTCTAGTTGCTTGCTTGATGGTAGCAGACAAGCTTGCCTGCTAGAGAACAGTAGGACCAACGTCGAAACAGGTAGCTATGCTTTCTAAAAGCAGAGAGGTTTGTATTCTTAGTATGGTCCTGTCCGTCCCTTGTCATGTTGGTATAGGAAGCTGCCTCTCTGGTCACTTCCGTTTGTATTTGTGAAGCACGCTCGGTAGGAGCCCAGAGCAGTCGGTCCGCGGCGAGCGTCTGAAGTGGTAAGATCTCCAGCTAAGCGCGTGTCTGCTAAGTCCGTAGGACAATGGATTTCTTAAGTTCAGCCTAACTGAAAATTTAATCACCTTTATTTCAGGTTTAGCTCTAAAATATCTAATGTTATCTTAAATTGCAACCCAGTGTAATTCGAGTATGAAGTTCAGAATATCTTCCGGTAGTTGCTTTGTCACTCCTTTGTGAGTAAAGTGGAACCATGTGTTGAACAGTAACTCTAACTAAGATCATCAATCTTAAATGCGAATGTGCGTGAGATTATAACGTCTCGCCTTGACAATATTTTTCAATATAGCAACTTTTCTTTATGTTCAACCCACGTGCGGTGTACTTTGTGAGACCAGTACCACGTGCTTATACAATTGTTTGACCCATCAGGTTAATAGTAAGACGATAGTAACCAGTTCGTGGTTTTTCGTTTGTAAATTGCGTTTAGATGTAATTTATTTTAATTGTCAAAATTATTGTGGAGTTACACTCTTTGTGTAAACCAAGTTGACCACGTGAAGCTTGTGGTGTAAGCATCAAAGTAGCCCTCAGCTATTCTTTTCGGGAAGATTTCACAGAGAGTTAGTATGAATTTAGTATACCAGTGTGTGGTAATTTCATGACAGACAGGATTGCGCTACGAACGTAACTTCTTTGGGTGAAAATTGAATCGTTTGGTTGTGGTTAATTTCCTCTTGCATATGTTTCAACGTTCTTCGTGTGTTATTTTATGAATGCAGTGTTGTATGTAGTCTCCCAATCTTGGCTCCCTGTTTGATGTGTTCCGTAAGATTACAAACTCACATTTTCACAATCCTAAATAAGGCACCAGTTTAGTTATGAATCAAGTTTGATATGCTGAAATTTTAACGGAACAATGATCAATGTTAAAATAAATGTCCAAATATAAACTGATTTATTTATTATTTTTATTTAAATTGCCTATATATATATATATATATATATATATATATATATATATATATATATCACCGGTTATCGTAAGATGAGTACTAAAAGATTATAATTAATGTTAGTCTGGTTGGGAATTTGGTAAGCTAGACTGGATACCTGGTGAAACAGTTGCGCAGTAATGCAAGGTTAACTTCCTCAGATAGCTCACAGCTTTTAACCCATTTTATGGTCTTGAATATCAGCACCGCTTACAGAACCAATTAATGCAACAACATTACAGACTAAGAGATCAATACAGTAAACAGATGTAGGTTGCAGTATTTATTTGGATATGAAGAGGGTCACGCAAGATAGAGTAGCATGGAGAACTGCATCGAACCAGTCTTCGGACTGAAGACCACAAAAACAACAACAACAAGAGCGCCTAGCTTATTTTGAGTGTTATTACTTCTCTGGTAGAGATACGAGTAGATCACCTTCAGAAGTACTGTGAGACTTTGTACACGTCTTTTATAGACATCTTAAAAATTTGATACCTGGAACTGAAGTTAGCTTAAAGATGTCAGGTGCAAGTGCCATAGCTCAGATGCACTTTATTTTCGGTTTTTTCGGTTACGGGGAGATGTGACATCCAACAATATTTTTCATTTTCTATTGCACTCATTCATATTTTAGAATCTCTGTTCTAATAAATTATGTTACAATGACGCCGTATAGGGCGTCGAAGTGTTGCGAGAGAGCAAAGCATTGGGAACTATGAAACTCTTACAGAAAATGAGCCAACCACACCACCTGTTTGTCCATTATTATTTCATTCTTTCCAATTTTAGACTCTTTGTTCATCTTTCGTAAAACTAGAATACAAAAATCATCCAGTGCTTAGATACACGCAACTATTTGAGAACCCGCAAAAACTGGAAGAAATTAGTCGTATTGTCAAATATAAATTTTATCTGCTTATGAACATAGCATTAATATCTACACACTGACTGGCGGTTTACTCAGACACACTTGCACATTTATCTAGAACTTGTCTCGTAAGCAAATGTCCAAAAAATCGCAGAAATCAGCTCTCAGTACAAGACTTTAAAATACCGTGTCTCGATGAAACTTTCTGGTAGATTAAAGCTGTGTGCCGGACCGAGACTCGAATTCGGGACCTTTGCCTTTCGCGGGCAAGTGCTCTATCAACTTTTTTTTTTTAATCTCATTTTGTTCGCTTTTGTTCATTGCATCTGCTCGGGGCGGACGTCGTAAGCCACTAGACCACACCGGACAACACCAACTGAGCTCCCCAGGCACGACTCACGACGCGTCCTCACCGCTTTAATTCCGCCAGTACCTCGTCTCCTACCTTTCAAACTTCGCAGAAGCTCTACTGCATACCTTGTAAAACTAGCACTCCTGGAAGAAAGGATATTGCGGAGACATGGCTTAGCCACAGCCTAAGGGATGTTTCCAGAATGAAATTTTGACTCTGCAGCGGAGTGTGCGCTTATATGACACTTCCTGGCAGATTAATACTGTGGATCAAATGGCTCTGAGCACTATGGGACTTAACATCTGAGATCATCAGTCCCCTAGAACTTAGAACTACTTAAACCTAACTAACCTAAGGACATCACACCATCCATGCCCAAGGCAGGATTCGAACCTGCGACCGCAGCGGTCGCGCGGTTCCAGATTGTAGCGTCTAGAACCGCTCGGCCACCCAGGCCGGCATTAAAACTGTATGCCGGGCCGAGACTCGAACTTTGCCTTTCGCGGGCAAGTGCTCTGGTATGCAGGAGAGTTTCTGCGAAGTTTGGAAGGTAGGAGACGAGGTACTGGCGGAATTAAAGCTGTGCGGACGGGTCGTGAGTTGTGCTTGGGTAGCTCAGTTGGTAGAGTACTTGCCCGTGAAAGGTGAATGTCCCGAGTTCGAGTCTCGGTCCGGCACACAGTTTTAATCTGCCAGGAAGTTTCATATCAGCGCTGCAGAGTGAAAATTTCATACCGTGTCGCGATGTTTTTCCGACATATAAAATGCCTCATGTCAGTGTGACATTTAGAATTATAGATTGTTGTACATACCTATGAAAACTAACTAGTCGACCTTACACATACTTCTCTTTACGTCCGTAGCGACAAGAGTGCTGCACCACAGCTGTTACTAATACTCAGACGTGCAGAAAAATGCTTAAAATAAGGGAATACGTGTAATAATGAAGTTTCGCTATTACAGAAATGTAGACAATCAGCTTAGTCCCAAAACAATGTGACTAGCCGAGTTTGAGGTAGAGAACACGCGCAGCGTGCTATGCTCACTCCAAATAAAAGTGGCCCGGACGAATAGATACGATTGGACGTGAATGTGTGCATATAACCACGCCCCCTGACCTACAGCTGCTTCCAACAGGAATGCAGCAACTGCCCATACAGCCGGCCAAATGTTGGGGCGCATTTACACGATCTGCACGCCTGACAGTTGCTAGCAGAGGTCAGTCTGGTCGCGGCCCTAGCTGTTCACCCAGGTCACCTGACCTGTCGGTGTGCGGTTACTTTGTGTGCGGTGCCCACAAGTCTAACTTGTATAGCAACAACCTTTGTAGTCTTCAAGAATTGCAGCAGAACATTTCGTATGAGACTGCAGCAATTCCAGCAGTCCAACTTCGATCCGCCTTCAACAACTTGCTGACCAGGGTCCGAAAGTGCCAAGAGATGAATGGTGGCCGCTGTCAACATCTGCTGTAGTCAGGTCAGTACTGTATTTCCTTTCCTCTGTTCTGTTACTTTGTGTTCTCTGGGCGACTTTTATTTGCCCCACCCCGTATATTCTTCATGGGGAGCGGCAGAGGCGCCCAACGCGTGTTGACTCGGCACAGTTTACGCACCGGCACGCGCCCTCCCGCAGCCGTCCCCTTGCATAAGGAGCCCGCTGTGCTGCGCCCTGGGCCGTGTTGACGCTGGCTTCCGGGGCTGGCAGCGGCCCCACAGCCCCACTGTGCGAGCAGCCGCGCAGTTGGCTGGCGAGCGGGAGGGGTGGCGTACTAACGTCGCTATAGGAACGTGTATGAAAGAGGAATCGTTAGCGCTAGCATTTCACCCGGAACAAGTTCCGCCCATTCACCCCCCCGGTTTTTGTTCTGCGCCTGGGCATCGTTTCAGTTGACCCACGTGGTTTACCGCGTTCGGCTGCACTTGGAGTGAATGTTACATTAATGTCTTGCTAGGTCTTAAATTTTGCCAGATAGTTAAAAGACACGTTACAAAAAACGTGCACAATCGGCCTCAGCTGTGCCTCACATAAGAGAAAACAATTTAGCACTGAATTATTTAAATACGAGAACTCAGTAATCAGATGAATAGCCTGTGAAGAAACATACTTCTATGTGAGAAAAAGCACCCAAAGCTCCAACAGGAAAAACCATAGATTAAATATCTCTGGAGTGAGCATTGCGTTCTGCGCATGTTGTCAACATTAAAACCAGGATTGTCACGTGTTTTCGGGACTTCGCTGTGCGTGTGCGCTTTCCGCAGCGTTTGAGGTTTATAATATCAAGAGTTTTTGTTGTGTTTCACCGTTTATTGATAGTGTAATAGCGATGGTGAATTACTGTTGTTACTACGGATGCAAAGAAAATTATGTGAAAGGAGGGATAGTAACTTTTCATGGGTATGTACCATGTAGCTCTAATTATAGTTATCATATTAGTAAGAGACACTGTATATGTTTAAAAATTTCGAGACGCATTATAATTAAGGCTTAATTCTGTAGACCTATTTTTCTACGATTTTATGACTATATATTAGATATTACGGCTCATACAAAAGCTTACAAACAATGGCTTCCTCTCGTAAATTTGCCAGTGGAAAGGGAATGGTCAGTTGTTTCAAAAAATACTATCCACCATGCATTTATCAGTGACTTGTCGATTATGTATGTAGATTACTCAGTCTACTATTTATTTAATAAACTGGGAGCAAGTACGTAAAATGCGTTGAATAAATACTTCAAAGTGTCACAGTAAGAAAAATTGTGCTTTAGGTCGCAAAAAACCGAGAAAATAAATACGCAGAAATAGCAGGAAAAAAGGACGAATTAGCAGGGATATAATCGCTAATGTGTGGCAAATTCGGTGTTTTTCGGACACTTGCAAAAGTACTAGCGTACTGTGAAGTCGTTTTGCAAGATTATCACTGCAAAAATGTACGTCAGGCTCTGTAATACTATAAAGTGCCGTATCATACCGAAAACTACCAAAAATCAAGTGCATCTGAACTGTGACACCTATCGCAAAGAAGCAGGGTGTAATATCACTTGCCCTTAAAAGTTACGTAGCTGGTTTATTCCCGGTATCAAATGGATACTGTTAAAATGTCTCCGCAACATATATAAATAATCCACGACACGTACGACAAGAATCCGTCTATACTAGGGATGAAGTGACATTCTAAATATACAGGGCGCTATACGGACAAACACACGACGTCCCGAGATCACGTGACCAGGCCAGCAATGTATGTTGACAACACAAAATCTGTTCTGCGCATGTGAATGCTCACTCCAGAGATATTTACTCTATGGGAAAAACCAAAGACCTTGTAACTAGACTCACTGATGGCGCTGCAGTCGCAGGATGATTTGAACCTTCGGCTGGACGCCATTATAGTGGTTGTAGTCTGATGTGTTGTGTAGTATTGTCGTTTATGAAGACCCTGATTCAACGTTGTATATTTGTTGGGGCGTACATACAGTATTTGTATGTTTTGTATGTCAGTGCACTTGCTTAATAAATGTTTTTGTAACACGGTATTAGCATAATGTCTGTGCATCTATGTGCAGGTTTCCTTTCTCAAAACCACAGCTGTTACAAAAATGGTTACACGATGTTAGGAAGCAAGATTTCCGACCGACAGAATACCATTTTACATGTTCTGATCATTTTGAAGAAAGTTGACTAATCGGTAGTGTTTTCATGGTCTAGGTTAAGTTGAAACTTGATAATTTGGTCGTGAGTTGCCAAAGCACTATGCCATATGTAACGCACTTCTCGTCATAAAATCTAAAGCAAGGTAGAGTCAGAAAATATCTATTAATATAGTGGGCAAATCTTCGAGTATTTTGATGCATTTTGCGTACATCTATCGTAAATGAACTACGAAAAATGCTAGGGGTCCAGTAATAACTTTTAGCTACGGCAGATTCCATGTAGTACGTAAGATAAATTAATAAACAGTGACTAGTTGCTGTTTGTTCATAAATTAAAAAGTATATTGTAGTAATGTATTTAAATGAGGCATTATGTTTGCGACCTAACTCAAGGGGAGGCATTTTATAACCAAAAGCGATGTATAAACATTCGAACTCCGCGCGTCAGTTTACCACTCAAATGGCCGCCGCCCAGCTATTCAATTTGTCCGCTCTTCACAGTCGACCACTCGTGCGGTTGTGGGGGCCTGGGGAAAACCTACCCTGAAAGAATAATTTGCTTGGAGAAAGAGGAACCACAGTATACTTGACACTTAAGTTACAGAACTCAGTATATGTGAAACAAGCACCAACGTTCACTATACTTCCCGATGGCATCAAAATTACTTTGTTCTTGCTAGATCGATACAGTCTGTTTTTGCGTGTTATTCACTGAATAGTTTTGCTGAAAAGTTTTAGGGGTGGAAGAAAAGCTAGCACAGCATGAAGGACGTTTTACAACCGTGAAACACTGCAGTATTTATTTCCTCCATAACTACTCTGTGACAAACACACACATGGTTTGAATGACATTTACGAAATTAATAAATCTTTCTGTTAAAAACAGACAGGACAAAGAATAACGACAGATTATTTTCCTGAGACGTTTGCAACAGCATAACCTCGTTCATAATGCTCAGGTATGGCATTGGAAGAATTTACAAGTTAAAATTCACACGTTACCCATGCAAATACTAACGAAATATGGCATATAAGCGTTTCTACTTTATGGCATTCTTATATTCTTTAATTTTCGTGAGCTGCTATGAGGGCCTACATAAACAAAACAACTTTCACTTATTTCTGTATAACGTTGATTTTAGACAACAGAGTTAGTCGACTGCATCCTTGGCTTTACTACCGACATGAAAGATTCAAGACCATTGTTTCCGCATTGTATGTTTGCTCTGCTGTTTCCCTCAAATAAACGTATTGTAATAAGTCAATTACTTAATGAAAATTTGTCCTTATTGCCCTTAAATAACATCACGTTATTTTTTGTTTTCTATTGCTGGCAATGCTTTCAATTCTCTATAAATACTTTTATTTCTTTAATAATGCACATTCATATTATATTACTATCCAGAAAAACCGGTGCTCACGGTCACAGGACGAACCAACCCTTGTCCTATACCAAAAATTTAAGGCGATTAGAACTGTCGGAATATACAGTCATTTCCACAAGAAAGTGTACGCCATCCTGTTACGTGTAACGTCCGAATCGACATCTCTGGTAGTGGTTGCGAATCTGTACTCAATGCGCCTTTGCGCAGTGTATAGATACAGAGCGTGAGAGTTGAATGTTTTGTTTTGTCGATTGCAATATTGGCTGTTTGCACCTATTAAAAGCCAATTGAAACACTCAAAAATGTGTAATATTTATCAACAATGCCTCCTGAGGTCCTGGGTGCTTCAAGAGGATAATGATCTGAAACACCGCAGCCGTCTCTGTACAGTGTGGAAACAAGACAGTGGGGTGTCCGCGATGGACTGGCCTGCAATGTCTGCAGATGCAAATCCCATCGCAAATATTTGTTCGTATATTAAGATGAAGCTTAAAGGAAAGCCAATATATACCTTGAAGCAGCTGTCATATAAAGTCAGGACGACACGGAAATCGTTACCAAGAGAAAATGCAGAAAATCTCGTGAAAAGCTTGCCAAGAAGGTGCCAAACCATAATCGATAATGGCGGCGATTTGATTAACTATTACGAAATTGTGCAATTAGTAATAAACTCTTTTTGCTTGGTGTCTGGTAGCTTCGGCATTCTGCCTTACCTTCCCAGCAGTGGGACTTATTTTGCATAACGTTTTAAAACTATGTGTTGAGTTTGTTCCAGACAATCTGGTGGATCTTGAACTGTATGATATACCAAGGTGGTGGGGCTGGGCTACACCTTCGGCTTCTCTCTTGTTCTTGAATCTGACGGAATAGAACGTTCCGTTACGTCCCAAGTGCACCCATTAACAGGCCACTGAATTAACCGTTTGAGGGGGAGAAGCACCCGGGAAGTGAAGTCGGACGCACCTACTGTACTGCGCGCCCCCGGTCGGGCCGATAAACTGGGTTCGATCGGCACAACCAGGTGTGGCCCGTGTTGGCCGCTCCGCAGGACGTTCATGTCGGCACTTGGCAGATGCCGTGAGCTGGGAACTATTTGTAAGAGAAAAAAAGCTGATAAAATGCTCTTAACGACTTTTTAAGAGACAGTCTTCACTCCTTCCGATCTGATCATGTAAGTCTCGAAATCTGGCAGAAAACCCAAAGAGGTCAAACATAAAGCACACAAGTGGCAAGACACAATCAATACCTTAACTGCGCGATAACAATGGTGAAGTCACAGATGACAGTGCCACTAAAGCAGAGTTATTGAACACGGTTTTCCGAAACTCCTTCACCAAAGAAGACGAAGTAAATATTCCTGAATTCCAATCAAGAATAACTGCCAAGATGAGAAACTTAGAAGTAGATAAACTCGGTGTAACAAAGTAGCTTAAATCACTTAATAAAGGCAAGGCCTCCGGTCCAGACTGTATACCAGTCAGGTTCATCTCAGAGTATGCTGATAAAATAGCTCCAAATTGAGCAATTACATACAACCACTCGCTCACACAAAGATACGTAGCTAAAGACTGGAAAATTGCTCAAGTCACACCAATACCCAAAAAAGGAAGTAGGAGTAAACCGCTGAATTACGGGCCTATATCACTAACGTAGGGTTTTAGAACATATACTGTATTCGAACTTTATGAAGTACCTCGAAGAAAACGATTTGTTGACGTATAGTCAGCACGGATTCAGAAAATATCATTCTCTTCAAACAGAGCTAGCTAGCTCTTTATACTCATGGAGTAATAAGTGCTATCGACAGGGGATGTCAAATTGATTCCATATTTTTATATTTCCAGAAGGCTTTCGACACCGTTCCTCACAAGCGTCTTCTAATCAAATTGCGTGCCTACGGAGTGTCGCCTCAGTTGTGCGACTGGATTCGTGATTTCCTGTCAGAAAGGTCACAGTTCGTAGTAATTGACGGAAAGTCATCGAGTAAAACAGAAGTAATATCCGGCGTTCCCCAAGGAAGTGTTACAGGCCTTATATTGTTCCTGATCTATATTAACGACATAGGAGACAATCTGAGTAGCCGTCTTAGATTGTTTGCAGCTGATGCTGTCTTTTACCGTCTTGTTAAGTCATCAGATGATCAAAACGACTTGCAAAATGATTTAGATAAGATATCTGTATGGTGCGAAAAGTGGCAATTGACACTGAATAAAGAAAAGTGCGAAGTTATTCACATGAGTACTAAAAGAAATCAGCTAAATTTCGATTACGCGAAAAGTCACACAAATCTGAGGGCTGTAAATCCAACTAAATACTTATGGATTACAATTACAAATAACCTAAACTGGAACGATCACATCGATAATATTCTGGGTAGAGCAAACCAAAGAATGCGATACATTGGCAGAACACTTAGAAGGTGCAACAGGTCTACCAAAGAGGCTGCTTACACTACGCTTGTCCGCCACTTTGTACAAGAAGAATGAGCGTATTTTTTTGTTTCATTATCTTATCGATTCTGATGTTCTAGCTGACGGACGCTAATTGTTCACGGCCTGTAACTGATACAATTATCTGCAGTAGTAATAGAATTTTGTTGAATATATATGAAATTAATAGTTGTAATATGTGTTTTTGTCAGTAGTGAGTACCTATCCTGCATATGATTCACTACATAATAATTAAATGTTGCCCTGGCCATTTTGTGAAGGCTCATCATTGTGGCGACGCCATTGATGACAAAAATTATATAAGTTCTTTTAACTGTCATTGAATGCTAAAAGAATAATCTCAATAAATTGAAAATGGCGTCTTGTAATATTTTCCAATTCATATTAGGCCAGAGGTACAGTTTTTTTTGTTAATTTATAAATGCTTACGCTGCCATTGCACATAGGCAGGTACCCTGGAGCATCCAGCCTCACAGAAAATATAATTAACCATTGTTTAAATAGATTACCGCGCTCTCCAACTTCCATGTACTTATTTTTATTTGTCTGACAAACCCTATTCTCAGGCCTATATTTTATTTGGACTAATGGAGCTATGCAGATGTTTGTAAAAACGACAATGACATATCACTCCATGTTAATGTAATACTGCCGCCTTCTGAAGAAGATAGATTTAAATCTATCGAAACCTAGGTAAAGTTTACTTTATCCTTTGCAACTGGTCGGCTGTTTTTTAATCTTATTACCGCGTAATATTAAAGAAAGTATTCAATCCATCGTGAGTAAGACGGATGTCTTCACGTTGGGATACGTATGATATTTCCGGCGATAGGCCCTGAGAAAAATTAGCCGTGGCTTTTAACAAACATAAACGAGTACTTTCAAAACCATTACATACAATAGGAATAACGGCACAGTTATCGTTGTATGAAGCAGTATTCAGGTTAATTCAATCAAAAAAGAAAATTACGTGATAAAGTTCATCGGTTGTCGCTGGAAAAGGAAGGATAGCTAGCTAGAGGAAAAAAGAGCAGGGTATTCCCGTTTTCAAGAGAGGTCATCAGAGACATACACATAATTATTGGCCAGTATCGCTGTCGTCCATCCGTCGTAAATTTATGGAACACGTTGTATGCTATCACAATACGACGTTTGCTGGAGAACGACACTCTCCTCTGCAGAAATCAACATGGATTCTGCGAACACAGATCTTGAAAACGCACATTTAGATACATAGAAAATATTCTGATGAAGACTACTTCGCACACGAAAGAAGTCGCTTACGAACACTTGCTCGGCCGATACTTGAGCATTTCTCATCAAACTGAGACCGTTACTAGATTGAATTAATAGATGAGGTACCGAAGATCAAACGAAGAGCGGCGGATTTCGTCACAGATACTTTTATCTGGGGTTAGAGCGTTACGGAGATGCTGAACAAACTCCGGTGGCAGGCGTTACAAGAGATGCGTTCTGCACCACGGGAAGGCTTACTGTTGAAACTGGGAGAGCGCATTAACCAAGACAAATTAAGCAAGATGTTCCTTCCTCCCACGACCGTTCCAGAAATGACCAGAGGAGAAAATCAGAGCCTATATAGTTTGCGACATTCCTTCTTCCCACAGACCACTCACGAATGGAAAAGAGAAGCAGAGAAATAATGCTGCTATCGTAAGTATCCTCCGCCACACACCTTCACAGGGTTTGCAGAGTGTAGTCGTAGATTAACCTGACTGGTTGCAAACAGATCAGGAATGCAGTCACTGACTACAGATTATATAACGGTCCAATTGGATACTTTTCTCCGAAAAAAATATTCATTTACAATGTAAAAGAGAAAATAATGAACCTCATACAGATGCTGAGTGAAGGAAGAAGGCGCAGTTGACAAAAAATCCTCTTATCAATAATTTGGTGAAAATCTGTTGCATTTCTACCGTAAAGAACGTACGAGCCGCTACGTAGCATCGTGTTCAGGCGAATGCAGAACGCGGGAGACTAATGTGCGTGCAGCGGAGGTCGCCATGGAACAAGAGGCACCACACAACACGCCACCCGATGTTTTTTAAGATGAAACAATAAAATGTCTTTGATTTGTTTATAACTGTGACAATCTAGTGCTTTAGCTGTTTTCATTAATATTTTTGAAAACTGTTAGGAAGTTTAATACCACGAGGCGCAGTGTCCGTAATTTTTTTTATTATGGTTTATTCCATAGAGTGAATTTATATGAGAGTGTGCCCAGTTATTTTCAGTAGCGTTGTGTATGTGCAGTTCTTGAGCCGCTGCATGTAGCCAAGCCGAACATATACTCCTCGGACATGCTATTTGTAATTAAATTGCGTTGTTAGTGGCACCCGAAGCGGCGAAACATTTTTGATGCAGTCAGGTACTAAAACTAGTCTGCAAGCTATGACTTTTATTCTGCTAATTTAGATTGTTATTAAGGCTGGAAAGAAAACAAAATCTCAGAAGGTTGGAGTAAAGGTGTCATCATCCCTGTGTTCAAAAAGGGCAATCGACGAAAATGTGGAAATTACAGGGCGTCACGCTGCCGTCACACATCCTGAAGCTGTTAGAAAAGGTCACAGAAACGAGAATTATAAAGACAGTAGAACCTTCGATTGGGGAGGAAGAACATGGATTCAGGAAAGACCGAGGTACTATAGATCTTAGCTTTGCAGTTAGAATGCTCACAGAAAAGTACTGGGAATCTTGTGATCGTATTTGTGGACACTGAAAAAGCGTACGACAGTGTTCCTCGAAACAAGATATGGGAATGTTTGGAAGACCTAAAGTTGCCAAAGTACCTAATCGATAAAGTAAAGATGCTATTCCAAAAGTGTTACAGGTGTGTAAAGATAGGCAACCGATGATCAGAATGGTTTGAAACAAAGAGAAGTGTCCAACGAGAAAGTCCCCTCTCACGACTCCTTTTTGTAACAGAAATGGACAAGATCATAAAATCCGTCCAGAAAATAGATAGCGAACCAAATGACCTGGGTTTTGCTGATGACTTAGTGTGGGGAGAGATAGAAGCTGGAGCGCAAAAGGAACTTAATGATTGGAACAAAATATTCAAAAATTTCGGAATAGAAATAAGTAAAACGAAGAAGTAGAAACAAGCATCAACAGATAAGGAACAACCTCAAATACGTTTGTAGAAGGAGATAAAAGGTAGAATCTGTTTAACAGTACAAGTACCAAGGAAGCGTGATCTCAAAGACAACACCATTACGCAAGAAGTACTCAGCAGGACACAAAAAGCACACAGTTTTTACCGTGAAATCAGAAATCTTCTTTGAGATGATAAAATGCCACGAAAAACAAAAGCGGCCATCCACCACACCTATTTTTCACCAGTCCTAACATATGGTTTAGAAACATGTGCCCTACTAAACAAAGACCTCAGCAGAATTCAGGCAACAGAAATGAGATTGATTAGAACTATGAATCAAACAACTGAAAAGGACAAAATCAGGAACGAGGTGAACAGAAAAGTAACTGGTATTGAGGTTCCTGTTACCAGTCTCATAAAGAAACGCAGGCTTCAGTGATATGGGCACATAATGAGTATGAACAGCCAAGCACTTGCCGAAAGGTATTTCTGCCTGAGCTTCGTAGGAAGAAGACCACGGGGAAGACCGAGAAAACGCTGGATAGAGACTGTAAAATCAGCTGTAGAGGAGGAAGGACACAAATGGGAAGTTGTCCTGGAACAGAAGACGTATGAATACAGAAGGAGATGGCGAGCGCTTGTTCACCACACCTGGGAAACTGGAGTTGGAAAACGATGATAATGACCGAGGTGGGTCATACAGCCAAATTCTAACAACTACGTTTTTACTTTGGCGCTCGGGACTGGAGGCTGTCTTAAATAACAATAAAGTAAATTCAATGCACAATTTAAGAGAGCAAGCCTCCACAACTGTTTGGTTGGCACACAAAAATCTTCAGCGCCCGTTAACACCATATAAGCAAGCAGGTAAGTAAATCTTAACATATTTTACTAATAGCTAAAACTTAACGTGGCCCGAAAAGTGCTTTCCGGATTTCTTGGTAATGCAATCTAAACAGCAGAGAAATCATTAGAAAAGCCAATACTGTCGGGCTAAATTGCTAACGCACGTTTGTGAGAAGGCACTCTCAGTTCGGGGATAGGCTGTTTGAGTCCCGGTAGTGAAAAAATCTTCAGCACCTGTATGTGTTCGATAAGGGAAGGACAGGTGGTGGTGTACGATTCATAACCACCAGACTACGAGGATTCTAAACCTCCCCACTGTGCCTTCGTGGGGACACTAAACTCGGCGGCCCCATTGGTGCTTCTTGAGAGGAATAGGGTGTGTGCCAGGACCGGCTTTCACCTCTTCTCTTCTCTGTTTCATTATCATCGTCGGGGCAACAATAACAACAGAAACACGACACTCAACTGCACACACACACACACGCACACACACACACACACACAAACAAACACACACACACACACACAGTGAGTGCGGTCACCGAGGCGAGGATTCTACAGTTCAGCCACCTGACATGCGAGACATCCAAAAAGTATCAAAAAGAAAAGGCCCTGAGCGGCACGAGGTTATTTCATTAGAGGAATATCCGAAACGAATCCGAACACCGAAAACATGGCACAAGCGAAACATAGCCTGCAGTCGAGTCCAACAATGCCGAGTACTTGTGGAGGCAGGAATTCAAAAATCATTATGTGGTTCGGTGGCTCAATGGTTAAGTGGTGAACCACAGGTCCAAAGCAGCTCGTGGTCTTGCGGTAGCGTTCTCGCTTCCCGCGCACGGTGTCCTAGGTTCGATTCCCGGCGGGGCAGGGATTTTTCCTGCCTCGAGACGACTAGGTGTTGTTGTGTCGTCTTCATTACCGTCATTCATCCCCATTACAGTCAGAGGAAGGCAATAGCAAACCACCTCCACTATGACCTTGCCTAGTACGTCGGTGCAGGTCTCCCGCATCGACCCCTACACTCCTCGGAGTATGGGACCTTACCATCATCATCACAGGTCCAAAACTCTGCAGTTCCATTCTCTGTTGTCGTTGAGGTATTTATCTGTCATATGTCACTTTCACCTTTGGAAGTGGTTGATAATGTGAAAAACCTAGTTGTACCTGTCACTAACTGTGAAGTCAATTCAAAGGTCGGAGAAAGGCACGAGCGTACCGACAGGACCATGATTCGTGGTTTTCACGCCAACAGATTTACCTTCAGTGTCAAAATTAAAAGGGATCTGCGTCTCTACCATGACAAATTTTCTGTTGAGCGTGAATTAAAGGTCTCAGGCCAACCAGTACATGCATGGTCCCAATGGTTGTTTCTGACTTACGTGGTTTTGCGACAGCTCGATCCTCAGCTTTTCATTTCTTAAAATGAAGCCACGTTCAATCTCTCTGGATATGTAAATGTTCAGAAAATAAGTTAATTGTCACTAGCATGGTAAGGCAACACTGATGACACAGCAGTGGTCCCCAAAAGCCAACACAAACAGACCCGGGGCTTCATCAGACAATCTCTTGTATACATTACAAACAACGGTGGTTATCTAGACTTAATTTGTGGGAAAGGCATCGATCCTGAAGAAAACTGACCGGAACGAAATGGAAAAGAGTACAACTAGTGATGTAAGTGACAAGTGAATACACTGCCGTAGTAACTACCGTGTGTAGATACATGCAGTTAGAAGAACTAATTTTCATTATTTAGTTGAATTTGTCATCAATGAAAATATCTGCAGTTTCATCACCTTTTAGTTATATAATGAAATAACATGGTTGCCAATCCTAAAGCTGACAATTTATTTCTGCAGCCAGTGGTTATAATGTTATTTAATTGTACGTAGTAATCAGTAACACGTGTATGAGCGACGTTGGTCATTATTAAACTGGAATTAATTTGTATATTCGAGTGATAAGAAAAATAATTAATCAAATATAAGTTCATATTCAAAAACTTTAGAATTATTTAAAGAAAGTATAGTCACAAAAATTAAATGAGTTAATGCATTACAGAGCCAAAGTCGGTCCTGCACGTCCAGATCTTCAGGACGCATTTAACAGACCGTCCTCACTAACAGTAACGTTAGTCGGTGGACTGTTCTGTATGCCGGGTTGCATACATCGTATCGATGCGGATGGCTTACGAGTTTCAAAAAGATCAGCGGTCATCAATCTTTTTTGCGTCTGAGTCAATATTGACAGTGTAGGGCGCATAGGAAGAGGGGCGGGAAGAGGGGTGGGGGTGAAGGTTGGGGATGTAAAGTGCCCATTCAAAGAGAAATTTAATTTTCATTAAACCACGGTTATTGATAGAAGCTTACCACTTACACATTTTGAATTTGCACTTTTAAAGTATTGCACAAAATATTTTTAAGTGAAAAACATGATAAAGTATTGGAACAACATGCGTTTTTCGGAAGGCTTTCATAGTGACCAATTTTTAGTAACCATGCGGTAATGTGGTCAGTGCCATCACAACAAGATGCCGTACTTCTTTTCTAATTTTTGGCCGCATTTTCTAGGCATCTGCATTCCCCAGTATCTGAAAGACTACCAAGTGGCTATGCAGATCGTTCTCAATCTGACTTCCGTATTAGGCCAAATATAAGAGAAACGAGAGGGTTGTAAATAATGTAACTCAATTTATTCAAAATTATCGCAAATGCTTAGAATGGCGGACGAATGCTTTGTATGTAAAATGGCTTACGAATCAGTCTCATCTGTTGTATTATGCGCATTTTTTGGAAGTAACAAACTCTTAATAGAGTGAACACCTTGACCACTTTTCCCGGCGCATGGTGTGACCACTTTTCCAGATCGAACGCCATGTCAGCATTAGTGATTTACAGAACAAACTAACAAACTGAAATAAATAACGAGGAACTATATTTGTAGGCCAAAAGATGTTGCTTAAACATTGGTGTTGTAAGATATTATCACTCTCCATACAGGTGAGATAACAAGAATAATATAAAGATTTGCCGTGCATCCGACGACTCACAAAAAGTTTTTATTAAAAAGTTATGGAACAAGCTTCCCCAGACGACCTCACTGACAACACTGCCGACGTGTATAAGAACTATACTGATCGCTTCTCCGCCATCAGCAGTGCTGTTCAGGGCAAAAAAATGCATGGATCACTTTTCCCGTCAACGTCTCGACCACTTTGCCGTACCTTCCTCTACCGATCTTACCATTAATTGGCAAGCTACATAAATTAGCATGTTATTTTAATTACAATATGAGATACGACCACATATGTTCACTAAATGTTTTGAATGTCAATTTTCTTTTACTCATTGCGTTGTATTACGAGACCCTTAATTTTGTTTCAATTTACTTGCTAGAAACGTGACCGTCCCTACAGTGCACATTCACGAATCCGTTTGCCATTTATATGACAGCAGCTGATCAGTGCTAGTTGCGAACGCTCGTAAGTTATCCGCATTCGAAGACAAACAATGAAATATTACCTTTGTCACTTCTACTAACCCCGCATTGGCTGCGCCACGTACCACTCTGCCCCTGACGTAAGTGGAAAACTTTATTTATCTCACTGTCGAATTCACCAACGTCAATTAAAATTAAACATATCTTAAAATATCACTGTCTCTGTAAGTATGACTATTTTTTTTGTTACTAAACAAGATAAATACTTTCTGAAGAAGCTCTTAACGTTAGTCGACGTTTTCGAATTCTGCTGTTAGATAGTTGCTAGATGCATATTGTTATAAAATACGGCTCAGCACCGCGGTCCTCACGAACACCTGATTCGAGCCGCAGTTTGAGGACCACCTAAATAGGTACTTTGGCACATGTGACACAGGCAAGTCCCACTCTTCATCAGGCGCCGACGGAACCCCGCTCGCATACTGAACCATAGTTTTTGTAGTTTGCTCATTATTCCAGTGTGCACTTCCTTCCTGGGCCAATAAATCCCAATCAGCCTTTATAAACTCATGGATGGGACATGTACTACGCGCCATTCTGTAAAAATAAATATATACACCAGTCTCCCAGTTATTTGTGCCCCATGATGATGACATATGTCTTTCTCACTTTTACATGTCAATTTTTTGTTCTTTTTCACGTCGAATGACAACCTATATTTTCCACCCTGAGTGGGTGACCTCAATATTTGTGTTGTCATGTTCTAGGACGTCTCCACTGTGCCTCTCTTAACGACCTCTTTTATATTACTAAGGTTCTAAAACTCATACCAGAGAGGTCTATACAATGCCAAACTAATGTCAAAATATCTATGACGGCATCTACTACCATTAAGCATCAACGTATAATAGCACTAGCCCTCCTTAAAGAGTATTACGAGGACCTTAGGAGCAAGGCTCTCTTTACATCGGTAGGAGAATAGCAAAGGTGGTTGCGATTAAAATAAAAGAACGGCAAGGCAGACACGAAGTGCAATAGAGACACCTTTATCTAGAATATTACTCTCGAGTCCAACTTTTTTTCAGAAATTCATATACACCTTTGCTGCACACGTTAAGTCTAGGTGTCTTACTTCTGACTGAATTAATTAGTTGTTAATTTGGCTTCGAGTAATTTCTTCGGCTTCAAAAGTATAATGAATACATATCGGCTTTTACCATTTTATGTTAGTAGTGGGACAACCTATGTATGCCCCACTCAGCACTCTTGCCAAATTTATCCAAGATGGCGGATCCAAGATGGCGGCGCTAGATATGACAATCTCGCAATGATGTGATGGCGGGAAGTTCAGATTTTGGCGGGAAAACAGGTCAATCGGGCTACCTCCACTAACCTAACCCCTCCCCTCCCCTCCCCAGAAAATGGCGGGAAGCTCAAATTTTGGTGGAAAAAGATCACTTGGCCTATCTCCACTAACCTAAGAAAGTGTTGGCTTTTGGGGACCACTGCTGTGCCATCACTGTTGCCTTACCATGTTAGTGACAATTAACTTATTTTCTGAACATTTACATATCCAGAGAGATTGAACGTGGCTTCATCTTAAGAAATGAAAAGCTGAGGATCGAGCTGTCGCAAAACCACATAAGTCAGAAACAACCGTTAGAACCGTGCGTGTGCTGGTTGGCCTGAGACCTTTAATTCACGCTCAACAGAAAATTTGTCATGGTAAAGACGAAGATCCTTTTTAGTTTTGACACTGAAGGTACATCTGTTGGCGTGAAAACCACGAATCATGGTCCTGTCGGTACGCTCGTGCCTTTCTCTGACCTTTGAATTGACTTCACAGTTAGTGACAGGTACAACTAGGTTTTTTACATTATCAACCACTTCGAAAGGTGAAAGTGACATGTGACAGATAAATACCTCAACGCTAACAGGGCCTGGAACCGCAGAGCTTTGGACCTGTGATGATGATGATGATGAGGATCCATACTCTGAGGAGTGTAGGGGAAAATGCGGGAGACCTGCACCGACGTACTAGGCAAGGTCCTAATGAAGGTGGTTTGCTATTGCCTTCCTCCGACTGTAATGGGGATAAATGATGATGATGAAGATGACACAACAACACCTACTCGTCTCGAGGCAGGAAAAATCCCTGACCCCGCCATGAATCGAACCCAGGACACCGTGCGCGGGAAGCGAGAACGCTAACGCAAAACCACGAGCTGCTTTGGACCTGTAGTTTACCACTTAACCATTGAGCAACCGAACCACATAATGATTTTTGAATTCCTGCCTCCACAAGTACTCGGCATTGCGACTTTGTTGGACTCTACTGCAGGCTACGTTTCGCTTGAGCAATGTTTTCCGGTGTTCGGATTCGTTTCGGATATTCTTCTAATGAAATAACCTCGTGCCGCTCAAGGCTTTTTCTTTTTGATACTTTTTGGATGTCTCGAGGATAATGAAACAGAGCAGAGAGGAGGTGAAGGCCGGTCCTGGCACACACCCTACTCCTCTCGATGGGGCCGCCGAGTTTAGTGTCCCCATCACACGAACGAGTCATCAACAACAGCGTCACATGGCCTCACTCCATAAGACACAGTGGAGTGGTTTAGAATCTAACGCAGCAGTCTCCATAGTCTGGTGGTTATGAATCTCATTTCTGTTTCCTGAATTCTGCTGAGGTCTTTGTTTAGCAGGGCACATGTTTCTAAACCATATGTTAGCATTGGTGAAAAATAGGTGTGGTAGATGGCCGCTTTTGTTTTTCGTGGCATTTTATCATCTCAAAGAAGATTTCTGATTTCACGGTAAAAACTGTGTGCTTTTTGTGTCCTGCTGAGTACTTCTTGCGTAATGGTGTTGTCTTTGAGATCACGCTTCCTTGGTACTTGTACTGTTAAACAGATTCTACCTTTTATCTCCTTCTACAAACGTATTTGAGGTTGTTCCTTATCTGTTGATGCTTGTTTCTACTTTCTTCGTTTTACTTATTTCTATTCCGAAATTTTTGAATATTTTGTTCCAATCATTAAGTTCCTTTTGCGCTCCAGCTTCTATCTCTCCCCACACTAAGTCATCAGCAAAACCCAGGTCATTTGGTTCGCTATCTATTTTCTGGACGGATTTTATGATCTTGTCCATTTCTGTTACAAAAAGCAGTCGTGAGAGGGCACTTTCTTGTTGACACCTCTCTTTGTTTCAAACCATTCTGATCATCGGTTGCCTATCTTTACACACCTGGAATAGCATCTTTACTTTATCGATTAGGTACTTTGGCAACTTTAGGTCTTCCAAACATTCCCATATCTTGTTTCGAGGAACACTGTCGTACGCTTTTTCAGTGTCCACAAATACGATCACAAGATTCCCAGTACTTTTCTGTGAGCATTCTAACTGCAAAGCTAAGATCCATAGTACCTCGGTCTTTCCTGAATCCATGTTCTTCCTCCCCAATCGAAGGTTCTACTGTCTTTATAATTCTCGTTTCTGTGACCTTTTCTAACAGCTTCAGGATGTGTGACGGCAGCGTGACGCCGTGTAATTTCGACATTTTCGTCGATTGCCCTTTTTGAACACAGGGATGATGACACCTTTACTCCAATCTTCTGGGATTTTGTTTTCTTTCCAGCCTTAATAACAATCTAAATTAGAGGAATAAAAGTCATAGCTTGCAGACTAGTTTTAGTACCTGACTGCATCAAAAATGTTTCGCCGCTTCGGGTGCCACTAACAACGCAATTTAATTACAAATAGCATGTCCGAGAAGTATATGTTCGGCTTAGCTACATGCAGCGGCTCAAGAACTGCACATACACAACGCTACTGAAAATAACTGGGCACACTCTCATATAAATTCACTCTATAGAATAAACCATTGATCACCGAATTAAAATCACAATATATTCTCCCAATAAAGTTACAGACACTGGGCCTCGTGGTATTAAACTTCCTAACAGTTTTCAAAAACATTAATGAAAACAGCTAAAGCACTAGATTGTCACAGTTATAAACAAATCAAAGAAATTTTATTGTTTCATCTTAAAAAACATCGGGTGGCGTGTTGTGTAGTGCCTCTTGTTCCATGGCGACCTCCACTGCACACACATTAGTCTCCCGCGTTCTGCATTCGCCTGAACACGATGCTAAGTAGCGGCTCGGACGTTCTTTACGGTAGAAATGCAACAGATTTTCACCAAATTATTAATAAGAGGATTTTTTGTCAACTACGCATTCTTCTATCACTCAGCATCTGTATGAGATTCATTATTTTCTCTTTTACATTTTAAATCAATGTTTTTTTCGGGGAAAAGTAGCCAATTGAACCGTTACATAATCTGTAGTCAGGGACTACATTCCTGATCTGTTTGCAACCAGTTAGGTTAATCTACGACTACACTCTGCAAACCCTGTGACGGTGTGTGGCGGAGGATACTTGCGATAGCAGCATTATTTCTCTGCTTCTCTTTTCCATTCGTGAGTGGTCTGTGGGAAGAAGGAATGTCGTAAACTATATAAGCTCTGATTTTCTCCTCTGGTCATTTCTGGAACGGTCGTGGGAGGAAGGAACATGTTGCTTAATTTGTCTTGGTTCATGCGCTCTCCCAGTTTCAACAGTAAGCCTTCCCGTGATGCAGAACGCATCTCTTGTAACGCCTGCCACCGGAGTTTCTTCAGCATCTCCGTAACGCTCTAACCCCAGATAAAAGTATCTGTGACGAAATCCGCCGCTCTTCGTTTGATCTTCGGTACCTCATCTATTAATTCAATCTAGTAACGGTCTCAGTTTGATGAGAAATGCTCAAGTATCGGCCGAGCAAGTGTTCGTAAGCGACTTCTTTCGTGTGCGAAGTAGTCTTCATCAGAATATTTTCTATGTATCTAAATGTGCGTTTTCAAGATCTGTGTTCGCAAAATCCATGTTGATTTCTGCAGAGGAGAGTGTCGTTCTCCAGCAAACGTCGTATTGTGATAGCATACAACGTGCTCCATAAATTTACGACGGATGGACGACAGCGATACTGGCCAATAATTATGTGTATGTCTCTGATGACCTCTCTTGAAAACGGGAATACCCTGCTCTTTTTTTCTCTAGCTAGCTATCCTTCCTTTTCCAGCGACAACCGATGAACTTTATCACGTAATTTTCTTTTTTGATTGAATTAACCTGAATACTGCTTCATACAACGATAACTGTGCCGTTATTCCTATTGTATGTAATGGTTTTGAAAGTACTCGTTTATGTTTGTTAAAAGCCACGGCTAATTTTTCTCAGGGCCTATCGCCAGAAATATCATACGTATCCCAACGTGAAGACATCCGTCTTACTCACGATGGATTGAATACTTTCTTTAATATTACGCGGTAATCTATTTAAACAATGCTTAATTATATATTCTGTGAGGCTGGATGCTCCAGGGTACCTGCCTATGTGCAATGGCAGCGTAAGCATTTATAAATTAACAAAAAACTGTACCTCTGGCCTAATATGTATTGGAAAATATTACAAGACGCCATTTTCAATTTATTGAGATTATTCTTTTAGCATTCAATGACAGTTAAAAGAACTTATATAATTTTTGTCATCAATGGCGTCGCTACAGTGATGAGCCTTCACAAAATGGCCAGGGCAACATTTAATTATTATGTAGTGAATCATATGCAGGATAGGTACTCACTACTGACAAAAACACATATTACAACTATTAACTTCATATATATTCAACAAAATTCTATTACTACTGCAGATAATTGTATCAGTTACAGGCCGTGAACAATTAGCGTCCGTCAGCTAGAACATCAGAATCGATGAGGTAATGAAACAAAAAAATACGCTCATTCTTCTTGTGCAAAGGGACAAAGATTCTCCATTGTTGACGTCGATTGATTTAGACTCTTATATACCGGAGGCTATGCTGTAACTGCTGCTAAATGGACAGCACATTCTTTTGTACGACCTCTGTAGAATCTACCCACCCGAATTGCGGCGTGTGTTAAAGTGCTGCTTCCTGGACGGGGTGGTGCGCGTGTCCAGGATAGAATGCGCCCGGCAGATTTGCGGCGAGAGTCGGTGTGCCGGCAGGCTGTATATGGATTTTAGGTGGTTTCCCACATCCCACTAGGTGTATAAGTCTAGTAGGCTAGCAGCCAAGTCGTGCCTCAGTTACTCTGTTTGCAAAGATTTAGAAAACTTTTACTGACTTACACGTGAATAACACTACTACAAACAGCTGGGTTACATATAATCCGTTTAGTGGTAGGGAGAGGGGGGGGGGGAATTATCAAGGTGCCGGCCATCCATTGAGACTGATAATGCCAGTTACGTGAGTATGCATGCCGACCCTGCATCTATGTCGGACAAAGGCACAAGAAAAGTGTATCCTCCCCAATACATGTTTGCTCAGAATTTACCTCCCGCTCTATAAAAAATCTACGTACTACCAAAACTATGTACCCACAAACTGTTATACAACTTAAACTCGGATGCTAATATTCTGACTAAACAGAACCTAATTTGAACTGGATTGTAAGTGGTCTGAATACTGAAGAAAACAGTTATCTGGCCCTAATCAAAATTTCCACTTACCTCGCGTCTTGAAACATTGTTCCAGATTTCTCGAAAGCATGACAGCAAACAGCAAGCAGGCAGCGGCTTAACTAGATTTCTGTTTCTAAATAAATATTCAAACTGTTGCATACCATACGGTGCAATGTTGTAATGCGTAATAATAAATCTTCTTTAAACAGTGGAATTCCAATTGAAAGATGTTCTCAAGACAACGATTTTAGAATGAAGTATGTACTCAAAAACACGGAGTAAAATTTCGCTTGATCTTCACATATGACATTGATCTGAACAATACTATGCAAAACAAAGTGAACAATGGTTTCAAAAGCGTACAATGTAAACAGAGAATTTCTATAACAACCAAACAGCTTAATCAGTTGGTACGTTAATGTATGACTCAGGGAAAAGGGGTGGTATCCCTCCCAGCTCTGAGTAAGTTGACTAGATGACAGTAATTATTCTGACAAACTGAAGATCGAATTCACAATTTCGGCCTTCTCTCCGTCATATTCCATTACGGGGCCAGTGTAATCACTCAGCGAATGAACGGATCATTTCGATCCGCTTGTTCTCTTTACCGACCAGTTCAACTCTTGGTGTCCCGAGGACTTTCATGATTTCGTCCGTGCATCGCTTTCTGGGTCTCCTAGACGGGCGTGGTCCTTTGCGGCTCCGCATGAAGTCTGCTTTGTCTTCGGTATTCCGACACGCGCTCCGCTTGTCCTGTCTATTCACACATTTTCTGGACAGTGTTCGGATTTCACAGCAATCCGCACAGTTTTTACTGCTCCCAGCCATCTGCGCATTGCATTGGGCCAAAGACCTTCCTCAATATTTTTCCTTTAGATACTAATAAGTTGTTATCCTCCGTATATCCGAGGCGCAAAATGTGTATTTCATAACGCCACTGGTACTACACTACTGGCCATTAAAATTGCTACACCACGAACATGACGTGCTACAGACGCGAAATTTAACCGACGGGAAGAAGATGCTGTGATATGCAAATGATTAGCTTTTCGGAGCATTCATACAAGGTTGGCGCCGGTGGCGACACCTACAACGTGCTGACATGAGGAAAGTTTCCAATCGATTTCTTATACACAAACAGCAGTTGACCGGCGTTGCCTGGTGAATCGTTGTTGTGATGCCTCGTGTAAGGAGGAGAAATGCGTACCATACCGTTTCCGACTTTGATAATGGTCGGATTGTAACCTATCGCGATTGCGGTTTATCTTATCGCGACATTGCTGCTCGCGTTGGTCGATATCCAATGACTATTAGCAAAAAATGGAATCGGTGGGTTCAGGAGGGTAATACGGTACGCCGTGCTGGATCCCAACGGCCTCGTATCACTAGCAGTCGAGATGACAGGCATCGTATCCGCATGGCTGTAACGGATCGTGCAGCCACATCCCTGAGTCAACAGATAGGGACGTTTGCAAGACAACAACCATCTGCACAACCCGTTTGCAGCAGCATGGACTATCAGCTCGGAGACCACGGCTGCGGTTACCCTTGACACTGCGTCACAGACAGGAGCGCGTGCAATGGTGTACTCAACGACGAACCTGGGTGCACGAATGGCAAAACGTCATTTTTTCGTATGAATCCAGGTTCTTTTTACAGCATCATTATGGTCGCATCCGTGTTTGGCGACATCGCGGTGAACGCACATTGGAAGCGTGTATTCGTCATCGCCATACTAGCGTATCACCCGAAGTGGTATGGGATGCCATTGGTTACACTTCTCGGTCACCTCTTGTTCGCACTGACGGCACTTTGAACTGTGGACGTTACATTTCAGATGTGTTACAACCCGTGGCTCTACCCTTCATTCGATCCCTGCGAAACCCTACATTTCAGCAGGATAATGCACGACCGCATGTTGTAGGTCCTGTACGGGCCTTTCTGGATACAGAAAATGTTCGACTGCTGTCCTGGCCATCACATTCTCCAGATCTCTCACCAATTGAAAACGTATGGTCAATGGTGGTCGAGCAACTGGCTCATCACAATACGCCAGTCACTACTCTTGATGAACTGTGGTATCGTGTTGAAGCTGCATGGGCAGCTGTACTTGTACACGCCATCCAAGCTCTGTTTGACTTAAAGCCCAGGCGTATCAAGGCCGTTATTACGGCCAGAGGTGGTTGTTCTGGGTACTGATTTCTCAGGATCTATGCACCCAAACTGCGTGAAAATGTAATCACATGTCAGTTCTAGCATAATATATTTGTCCAATGAAACCCGTTTATCATCTGCACTTCTTCTTGGTGTAGTAATTTTAATGGCCAGTGGTGTATTATTTCGTTGTATGCCTTGAGTTTGGTCTTGCTGGAGAACAGGCGATTTTCGTCCCATTTATGACTGCACGAAGATAAGGACAACACAACACAACCCCCCGAGCGGAGAAAATCTTCGAGCCGACCGTGAATCGAACCCTGGCAGCTGTTAGACCTGCTTCCCAGGTATTTAAGCTAACCTCAGATCTCCAGTTCGCTTCGGGCATCTGTGGTCTTCTCGTCTAGATAGCGCTATCAGTTCTACTTTCTCAAAAATTTTATGCCGATTTTGCTTACTTCGTGTGCTACGTGCATCAAACTTTTTTACCGTCTCGGCTTCAGGCAGTGCCAGAGCTGCGATGTCAACAATGTACGCTAACAGATGTGTTCTTTCAATCAGATGGACAATTTCCTCATTAAATTGTTCATTTAAATTTTTGTTCCGTCGTTACAACTACAAGAAAATCTGTATTTTTCTCACTAGACACGTTTCCCCTTTTTGAAGTAAAGCTTCATCAGTGGTCTGTAGTAAATGATATTTACAATGTGATTTGTTTTCTAGGTCGAACATAAGTTCGTTAACGGACTGTTGGTTTCTACTTGCTGTAATTTCTGGTTGGTTTTTCTCACTGCTGTCCAGTTTTCGGACAAGTTTTTCGATCACTATCTCAAATATTATTATTAATACTGAGCAAGTGAAATTTACGTAATCTCGTTACTGCTGCCGTAACAATGGTTTTCCCAACTTGCACTCACCATCTAGTATTTTTTCCACATTATCTCGAAATATAATTCCCCAGCGTCCAAGGGGGTCTCCTTTCCCCACAGTCCTTACGAACCCGCATTCTTACGATCTCATTACATGACCAATCTGTTCAATCAATTTAGCTTGTAGCGGTAAACCCTTTTCGGAATCGAATTCCCATGAGTGAAGCAGTTTCAAACGTCTGATTACATTACCAAAGAGTTAAATATTTGACGTTAAGCGTATAAGTGACAAAAAGTTTAGAAAAGGTTGGAAATTGTGTTTAAAAGCTGACTGAAGTCGCTAAGTGCTTTCATTATCAAATATTCGACGGGATATTCTGTGTAATTTGTGCTCCGTTTTAAGCGAAAGCTAGTTTTTCACGTATCTAAATGTTTATAACGCTGATTCTCCTGAACGGTGAGTCGTACAATGATATAATTTTCCACCTACATTCAGTGGTAAGAATGGATACCGCCTATAAAACGTGTTGCCAACAGGGTTAGTAGTAAAGAAGTAATAAAGAAAAATGTGATGCTCGATGCTTAAATATTACTGCACGAACAGCGAAAATCCAATAAGCAACATGCTTTTTTGGTTTCATAATTTTGTAGGAGGGAGGGAGGGAGGGGGGAGGCACTGCAGGGGGAAAAAGTTTTGTAAAGGTTTAAAATGTAATATAAAGTTGGTTGCAAGTCGTTAAGTGCTCTCAGTCTCAAATGGTATATGAATATAACCTGTGCAGTTTGCGCGCCGTCAGCTGTGCGGCCTCGAGACAAACACACAGTTTCCAACTGCAATACTTGTCTTACTGTGTTAAAGTTTTAACATAAGATTATACCTCTTAGTAAGTGGATTATGGTATCAATTTAAGTTTATGAATTAGATCAGTAGTTGTGTGAAATATTGAAAATCAAATTTTTTGCCCTTGGAAGCTGTTAGATAGGGCACCTGCAACTGGAAACGGCTGACCGTGCACCGGGTTAGTCGTTCAGTAATACAGATTGTTGCCGTAGTGTCAGGGTCTTCGAACAGGACCGGTAATTCTATGTTCATTCCCACTCCCCACTGTGCACTGACAGGATCCTACACGGCTATAAAAATTTTATGTAGATCTTTTCTCTCATATATCCTGAGAGATCCCTCTTTCTTTTTCAACAGAATGGGCTAGATAATCTGCTGGTCGTCAGAAATATTTTCCTCTGTGGTGAAGAAATAGATCAGAACAATTCACGAACATATAAAAACCTTTGACAACCTACCCGCCGGGCGATATGAATTTGATGGATGATTTCTGAATTTGTGTGACTGTCTGTCTGAGTGAGTAAGCATGTATGTGTTTGTTTGTATGTGTGTGTGTGTGAGAGAGAGAGAGAGAGTGAGAGAGAGAGAGAGAGAGAGAGAGAGAGAGAGCTTGAGTGCAGTAATGTGTAAAAAAAGAAATAATGCAGCCAGAGACAGTCATGTAAATTGTCACATATAACAATTTTTCGCAGACAAAACGAACTGTAACTGAAACTGTAAAGATATCAAAGAATGATATCGCAATATTCATCCGTGGAACAAGTAAACAACGAAACTATTTTATACTATTACAGTCACTTAAAAAATGCTATAATTAGCGGTGTAGACTTATTACAGTGTCATTATCAGATTAACTGTTGAAAAAGATAGAAAAGGGATTAGAAAAATACTAGGAAACTGAGTTAGAAATTAAACTATGTTCGATACTCGTCTGAAAGTACTTGAAAAAGTTACATGAGAACTCTTCGATTGCACTGGATTCGAGAGGCTAACAATGTAAGCATATCTCCGCACCAATTGTTGCAACAGAAGCTATAGTAAACTACATACATGTAGGTTTGGTAATTCTTCCTTTCCCAAACAGGTCATCACCTGATGACGTGGTACTAACTCGAAACCGATAATGATGTCGTTTGTGTCACAAGAGGCTGAAGCAAATAATTAAAAAATAAGTTAAGAGACCATCATTGTGTTTCCCTAAGGTCTGTGCGAACGAAACTAAACACAACTCCCCTAAATCCGCAGTTGTTCCCGTATATTCGGTGTAGCGAAATAATTAAGGCTCTGCGGTTGCTTTCATAACAAGGTGACTTATGTACTCCAAAGAGAAAAAAGAGTCATACAAAGATATTATAATGCATGAATCTACAGCGCTGCGACACAGGTCACACAGTTTGCCGGTTGGACTGTACAGGCACACATTCTGTCCAAATACCTTACACTTTCGAAAATGAAACGAGATATTTATGCCGATAACTTTGTGACGCATCTGATACGCCAGGAGACTGTAAAACGTCAGAACCTTTTAGTCCGCCACCTGCGAGTCGGGGCAGCCTAGGTCCAAGTGAAACTGGCTGCCCTAAGCGGACGTCTTTATTGTCGCTGCGCAGGCCTGCGCCGTAGATCGGCTTCCGCGCGTCGCCCCGTATCAGATGTCGCTCGGTGGCTGCGGCTACGCGTCGCGTCGCGACCCAAGTCCCCCCACTCCGCAGTAAACCCCGGACAGCTACCGGCGCCCGACAAAGCGGCCCGCGTGACAGTCCCCCAAAATTATCGCCCCCTACAAAAAGCTGGACTGGGGCCCGGGGCTCCCCTTACGTAACGCCGCGGGGTGCGCTACTCGCAGGGAACACAGAACGCGCACGACACGTAAGGTCGCAGGGACAGGAAAAGTATTAATTTTGTCCAGCGGGTATCTCTCTCTAACCGTACGCACTGCTTTCAGAACAAAGAATGAAAAATATTCGATTGGTTCGAGTGATTTTTGACAAATGCCCAACGCACGAAGGAGGGGAGCGCGCCTACGCATCATCGCAGATCTCGTTCAACGTTCGGAAGTTCCATGCGGCTTTTCGAGGATGATGCTGTAGTATACAGAGAAGATGCAGCATTAGAAAATTGCAGCGAAATGCAGGAAGATCTGCAGTGGATAGGCACTTGGTGCAGGGAGTGGCAACTGACCTGTAACATAGACAAATGTAATGTATTGCGAATACATAGAAAGAAGGATCCTTTATTGTATGATTATATGATAGCGGAACAAACACTGGTAGCAGTTACTTCTGTAAAATATCTGGAAGTATGTGTGCGGAAAGATTTGAAGTGGAGTGATCATATAAAATTAATTGTCGGTAAGGCGGGTGCCAGGTTGAGATTAATTGAGAGAGTCCTTAGAAAATGTAGTCCATCAACAAAGGAAGTGGCTTACAAAACACTCGTTCGACCTATAGTTGAGTATTGCTCATCAGTGTGGGATCCGTACCAGGTCGGGTTGACAGAGGAGATAGAGATGATCCAAAGAAGAGCGGCGCGTTTCGTCACAGGGTTATTTGGTAATCGTGATAGCGTTACGGAGATGTTTAGCAAACTCAACTGGCAGACTCTGCAAGAGAGGCGCTCTGCATCGGGGTGTAGCTTGCTGTCCAGGTTTCGAGAGGGTGCGTTTCTGGATGAGGTATCGAATATATTGCTTCCGCCTACTTATACCTCCCGAGGAGATCACGAATGTAAAATTAGAGAGATTCGATTGTGCATGGAGGCTTTCCGGCAGTCGTTCTTCCCGCGAACCATACGCGACTGGAAGAGGAAAGGGAGATAATGACAGTGGCACGTAAAGTGCCCTCCGCCACACACCTTAGGTGGCTTGCGGAGTATACATGTAGATGGAGATGTATGCTATAATGCAGCGCTTGACCAGAAAGGAAAATGACGGAGGCGGGAGTTCCAGATGACTAAGCGTTTCTAAAACATAGCATTTACGGTTCGGGTCAGGTGAGGCATGAGCCACTTACGTTAGAACTGTTTTCCAGGTAATTTTTGGCGCATCGGCGAGAGTACAGAACGAAAATACGGTAGTCTTGGGGTTGAGTGCCTGTGCGGAAATTTCTTTTATTTTCCATTTTTACTTTACTTACACTGCAAATAAATCGAAATAATGACAAGCATATTATATTTATTAACATTTTCACAAAATACATGAAGAAGAAAAACAAAGGAAAATTTGTGCTAGCAAATAAATTTTCGAGAACTTACGGTGTCCACGGGAAATATGGAAATAACTTTCCAAGAAGGGTTTGTAACTAAACCGTAAAGGACTTCTTGTTCTGTTCTTTTCATTTTGATCTTCGAACAACGTTACGGGTGGTTCGCTGCTAAATTGTGCGATTACGGGGAACCTCTTATGAATGTAACCAATGTTTGTTTTTCTACAGAAATTTTAAAACAATCATGTAATTGTACAAATGATGCCTTTATAGCGTGTAAAGGCCCCACAGAAAATTACTACTGCCCTAGTTTCGCAATGAACATAACACCAGGACTTGTACATCAGCAACTGCAAAATAATAAAAGGATCTAGTTTTATATAGGATGTTCTCATGGACGCCTTACATTCCTTCTCTGGCAATTTATTTGCAGAGTTTATAGATGGCATAAGTGCAATCCTTTCTTGGAAAGTTATTTCCAATAGCAAATTTTCCCTAGCCTTTCTTTTTCAAGCCTTTTATGAAAATATTAATTAACTGAGCATTATATTGGTTTATTTTCAGTGGAAGTAACGTGCAACAAACACCGTCCGATCAGCCCTTGAAAGTCCAACGGTACCGACCGACCACTCTTAGCCCTTAGGCTAACCGGATGTGGATACAGAGGGGTATGTGGTCAGCACAGTGCTCTCCCGGCCGTTGTCAGTTCTCGTGACTGGTGCCGCTGCTTTTCAATCAAGTAGCTGCTCAACTGGCTTCACAAGGGCTGAGTGCACACCCTCGCCAACAGCACTCGGCAGACCCGGACGGTGACCCATCCAAGCCCGACAGTGCTTAACTTCGGTGCTCTGACGGGAACCAGTGCTACCACCGTGGACGAAAGTAACGTAAAGACTGAGAATAATAGTAAGTTGCCGGATAGGGACTCGACTCCACGGCTCTCCGACTACCATTCTTACTCTTTCCGTCCCGCCAGTGACTACCTGTACGTTACGGCAACACAAATGGCCTGACCCGAGCTACAAAAGCTGTTTCCCTTAAACGCTTGGTTACTTGCATACACCACAATTCTGGATGAAGTTGGTGATGACGAGTAATCTGGAAGGAATGAAAGGAGGAAGATCAGGATTTAACGTCCAGTCGACAACAAAGTCATTAGAGACGGAGCACAAGCTCCGATTGTTTCAAGTATGGGGAAGGAAAGCGGGTTTACCTGGAGGTACTTACGGAAATCGCGGAGAACGTAAATCAGGTTCGTCGGCCGTGGATTAGAACGATCTTCCTCCCGAATGTAGGCTCCAGTGTACCAACAACCACTACTCTAGCTCTCTCCATGCCAAGCTGGACGGCGAATGTTAAACGGTGACAGGCGTGCTCGAGGGAGGCCTAATGGCAGCTCTGACGCTCTCAATACAATACCTAAGCATTTCGTAGGGCAGGGCGAGAAGCACTGCCAGATTCTTCTCTGACGTTACCGCTGTCTTCAGGAAAGGATGGTCGTACGACAATCCCTAGACAAAAATTTTTCTGCGAGTTGTAATGAATTGTATCTCTTTCTAAACGTAAATAAATGCAAAACAGTGCCTTTAGACGGCACAAATGACGTAATTGTATCCGAATACAAAATTAGTCACAAAAACCTGGAGCACGTTAAATTTTTTACTTGTGTAGGGGTTAAACTAAGACGTGCTGGTTGAAAGCTGAGAGGTAGATGAAATCCATAAAGGTGCTCTACAAGGCAAGAGAACTTAAAGACAATGTTATAGCAATCGGGGAAAAGGAGGTGAAGATGAGATGAGAGATATGAATCTTCGAGAATTCGATAGAGCATTAAAAGATCCAAGTCGCAACGAGGCCGCTGGAGTAGACGATATTCCCTCAGGATTATTGATATCCTGGGGAGAGTCAGCCACGACAAAAATATTCCAAATGGTGTGCAAGATATACGACACGGCGTAATATAGCCAATTCTAAAGAAGTCAGGCGCTAACAGGTATGGATACTTACGAAACATCAGTTTAATATATCATAGCTGTAAAATATTGTTGTTGTTGTTGTCATTGTGGTCTTTAGTCCAGAGACTGGTTTGAAGCAGTTCTCCATGCTACTCTGTCCTGTGCAAGCTTCTTCATTTCCAAGTACGTACTGCAACCTATATCCTTCTGAATCTGTTTAGTGTTTTCATCTCTTGGTCTCCCTCTACGATTTTTACCCTCCACGCTGCCCTCCAATACTAAATTGGTGATCCCTTGATGCCCCAGAACATGTCCTACGAACCGATCCCTTCTTCTAGTCAAGCTGTGCCGCAAATTTCTCTTCTCTCCAATTCTATTCAATACCTCCTCATTAGTTATGTGATCTACCCATCTAATCTTCAGCATTCTTCTATAGCACCACATTTCGAATGCGTCTCTTCTATTTTTGTCCAAACTATTTATCGTCCATGTTTTACATCCGTGCATGGCTACACTCCATACAAATACTTTTAGAAAAGACTTCCTGACACTTAAATCTATACTCGATGTTAACAAATTTCTCTTCTTTAGAAACGCTTTTCTTGTCATTGCCAGTCTACATTTTATATCCTCTCTACTTCGACCATCATCAGTTATTTTGCTCCCCAAATAGTAAAACTACTTTAAGTGTCGCATTTCCTAATCTAATTCACTCAGCATCACCTGATTTGATTAGAATACATTCCTTTATCCTCGTTTTGCTTTTGTTGATGTTCATCTTGTATCCTTCTTTCAAGACACTATCCATTCCGTTCTACTGCTCTTCCAGGGCCTTTGCTGTCTCTGACAGTATTAATGTCGTCGGCAAACCTCAAAGTTTTTATTTCTTCTACATAGATTTTAATTCCTATTCCAAATTTTTCTTTTGTTGCCTTTAGTGCTTGCTCAATACACAGATTGAATAACATCGAGGGTAGGGTACACTCATGTCTCACTCCCTTCCCAACCACTGCTTCGCTTTCATGCCCCTCGACTCTTACAACTGCCATCTGATTTCTGTACAAATTGTAAATAGCCTTTTGCTCTCTGTCTTTGACCCTTGCCACCTTCAGAATTTGAAAGAGAGCATTCTAGTCAACATTGTCAAAAGCTTTCTCTAAGTCTACAAATGATGGAAACGTGGGTTTGCCTTTCCTTAATCTATCTTGTAAGATACGTCGTAGAGTCAGTATTGTTGCAAAATATTGACCCGAATTAATTACAGAAGAGTGGATAAACTGATAGAAGCCGACTTCGAGGAATATCTGGGGTACAGAGAAATTTAGGAACACCCAAGGAAGGCAATACTGACTTTATGAGTTCTTTCAGAAGTTATTTAAGGAAAAGCAAATCTCTTTTGACAATGATGGCTGGAATACATGGTTTGAAACTCCTAAGGTAGCAAGGTAAAATACAGGGAGGGCGAAACACAATATAGGGTGTAAGGGGTGTAGGTGCAGAAATTTTTATTGGTAGCAGAGGACAGTGTACTAACCAACACTGCAGCAGTATTTGCTTCATTTGCAGACCATTAGATGTAGCTATTGTGAGTAGTACGTTGTTAGGTTGTTTAGTACCTCAGAGTACACGTGGCAAGAGCAAGCCATTAATACTTATTTTCACTTGGGTGTCAGGTAGTGTTTGAAGTGTGGACGCTTGGACGCAAAATGATTAGTCTATACTGACAGACGTACTCCACATAGTGGTGCAGCTACGACCGTGCAGAAAACAGCAGATAGTATTTATGAGACGTTTTTGCGAAAAGGCTGTTAGTCGCAGAGAAGTGGGTACATATTAACGTAACAGTACGTTCAGAAAAAGCATGCCAACACTTAATTACAGGGTGTTTCAAAAATGACCGGTATATTTGAAACGGCAATAAAAACTAAACGAGCAGCGATAGAAATACACCGTTTGTTGCAATATGCTTGGGACAACAGTACATTTTCAGGCAGACAAACTTTCGAAATTACAGTAGTTACAATTTTCAACAACAGATGGCGCTGCGGTCTGGGAAACTCTATAGTACGATATTTTCCACATATCCACCATGCGTAGCAATAATATGGCGTAGTCTCTGAATGAAATTACCCGAAACCTTTGACAACGTGTCTGGCGGAATGGCTTCACATGCAGATGAGATGTACTGCTTCAGCTGTTCAATTGTTTCTGGATTCTGGCGGTACACCTGGTCTTTCAAGTGTCCCCACAGAAAGAAGTCACAGGGGTTCATGTCTGGCGAATAGGGAGGCCAATCCACGCTGCCTCCTGTATGTTTCGGATAGCCCAAAGCAATCACACGATCATCGAAATATTCATTCAGGAAATTAAAGACGTCGGCCGTGCGATGTGGCCGGGCACCATCTTGCTTAAACCACGAGGTGTTCGCAGTGTCGTCTAAGGCAGTTTGTACCGCCACAAATTCACGAAGAATGTCCAGATAGCGTGATGCAGTAATCGTTTCGGATCTGAAAAATGGGCCAATGATTCCTTTGGAAGAAATGGCGGCCCAGACCAGTACTTTTTGAGGATGCAGGGACGATGGGACTGCAACATGGGGCTTTTCGGTTCCCCATATGCTCCAGTTCTGTTTATTGACGAAGCCGTCCAGGTAAAAATAAGCTTCGTCAGTAAACCAAATGCTGCCCACATGCATATCGCCGTCATCAATCCTGTGCACTATATCGTTAGCGAATGTCTCTCGTGCAGCAATGGTAGCGGCGCTGAGGGGTTGCCGCGTTTGAATTTTGTATGGATAGAGGTGTAAACTCTGGCGCATGAGACGATACGTGGACGTTGGCGTCATTTGGACCGCAGCTGCAACACGGCGAACGGAAACCCGAGGCCGCTGTTGGATCACCTGCTGCACTAGCTGCACGTTGCCCTCTGTGGTTGCCGTACGCGGTCGCCCTACCTTTCCAGCACGTTCATCCGTCACGTTCCCAGTCCGTTGAAATTTTTCAAACAGATCCTTTATTGTATCGCTTTTCGGTCCTTTGGTTACGTTAAACCTCCGTTGAAAACTTCGTCTTGTTGCAACAACACTGTGTTCTAGGCGGTGGAATTCCAACACCAGAAAAATCCTCTGTTCTAAGGAATAAACCATGTTGTCTACAGCACACTTGCACGTTGTGAACAGCACACGCTTACAGCAGAAAGACGACGTACAGAATGGCGCACCCACAGACTGCGTTGTCTTCTATATCTTTCACATCACTTGCAGCGCCATCTGTTGTTGAAAATTGTAACTACTGTAATTTCGAAAGTTTGTCCGCCTGAAAATGTACTGTTGTCCCAAGCATATTGCAACAAACGGTGTATTTCTATCGCTGCTCGTTTAGTTTTTATTGCCGTTTCAAATATACCGGTCATTTTTGAAACACCCTGTATATATTATACGTTAATAAATGGCTCTTCCTCAGAAATGCTTTTCTTGCTAAAGCCAGTCTGCGTTTTATATCCTCCCTACTTCGGCCATCATCATTTGTTTTCCTGCCCAAATAACAAAACTAATGGAGAAGTGGGTCATCTGGAAGTCCTTGAACAGACAACGGACCGAAGTCGCAAGATCGAGGGACAATCTCCTTAAATGGAACTTCCAACCGCCAAATGCCAACACAACACTGTGCGAATGCGGTGAACTACAGAGCACCCTGCAACTCTTCAATTGTAACTCATGCCCAACCAGCTGTAGCATGAAGGACTTAACGTCTGCAGCACCCAATGGTATCAAAGTTGCCCAATTCTGGCCGAATACTGTATAGTTTTCTTTGTGTGTATCGTATATGTGTTCATTTTAGTGTACCTCTGACACGAATAAAGAACGAAAGATCACCATATCTGCACTTATACCCGTATACTACTTGAACAGAAACCAGACTGCTGTGGTCAGAATCGAAGGGCGGGAAATGGAAGTGGTGATCGAGAAGGAAGTGAGTATTGCTGCCTATTCCGATGTTATTCAATCTGCACAGATAAAAAAAAATATTGGAGAAGGAGTTAAAGTTCAAGAAGCAAAAATAAACTCTTTGAGGTTTTCCGATGTTATTGAATTTCAGTCAGAGACAAGAAAGTAGTTGGAAGGGCATTTTAAGGGAATCGATAGTGCCTTGAAAACGGATTATAAGATCAGCATCAATAGTTAAACTAACGCTAATGGAATGTAGAAGGATTAAATTAGGTGATGCTGAGGAAATTACGTTAGGAATGTAGACTCTAAAAGTAGCAAATTAGTTTTGTTATTTGGGCAGGAAAACAAATGATGATGGCCGAAGTAGGGAGGATATAAAACGCAGACTGGCTATAGCAAGGGAGGCATTTCTGAGGAAGAGGAATTTATTAACGTATAATATATAATTAAGTGTTAGCATGCTTTTTCTGAACGTACTTGTCTGGACTGTAGGTTTGCGCGGAGGTGAAACGTGAACATTAATTCCAGACAAGAAGAGAAAATATGGTGGCATACAAGAATGCTGAGGATTAGATGGTTGGATCGTGAAACTAATGAGGCGCAGAACGCAAATTTATGGCACAACTTGATTAAAAGAAGGTGTGGGTTGAAAGAACACCTTCTGAGGCATGAAGGAGTCGTCAGTCCGGTAATGGGGTGAAGTGTAGGGAGTGAAAATTGTAGAGGGAGACCAAGGGATGAATACGAAAAGCAGGCTGAAATGGGTGTAGATTGCAGTAATCACTCGGACAGGAAGAGGCTTGCATAAGGTAGAGTACCATGGAGAGATGGAGATCGTAACACTAAGAAACGAGGTGAAATGAGACAAACACGGAAAATCGTAATAGGTGAGGTGAGTGGAACACTTGAATTTGTTGGATGCGTTCTGGCTAACTTCAGTGGATCTGTGAAGGAAACTGCTTAGAAGACGCTAATGACAACAATTCAGCAGTGTTGTTTAGAGCCCTTATCAAGTAGCTGTTGAAATGTGTGTGAAGTCTTACGGGATTTAAATGCTAAGGTCATCAGTCCCTAAGCTTACACACTACTTAACCTAAATTATCCTAGGGACAAGCACACACACTCATGCTCGAGGGAGGACTCGAACCTCCGCCGCGATCAGCCGCACAGTCCATGACTGCAGCGGCTAACACCGCTCGGCTAATCCCGCGCGGCAAGTAGCTGTGGCGACAGACATGGGCCACTTTCAGACTCGCGCTGCTGAAACCATAAAAGATCGGAATAGCTCGTACGAAAATACAACCGAGTTGCCTGGAGAACCAAAATGAGAAAGACGATGTACTCTTGCGAATTCATGTTTGGTAAAATTAGAGAACCTGTATTGCAGGAATGTGCGATCATTATACTGCCAGCATTATATATCCCGCGTAAAGATCATGAGAGAAAGGTGAGACGGATCAGGTCACGTGCAGAAGGCATATAGACAGTCATTTTCGCCTAGCTCAGAAGGCAAATGAAACGGGACAGAAAATAGCTAATAACTGGCATGAAACACCCTCCACAATTCACTTTCGAGTGACTTGTTGCCTTTTGGCCTTTGTTTCGAAATCTGCTGTTCCTGAGGTTTTTGCAGTTCAAGTAGTAGCTATATTCGAAACTTCATTACTCATTGCCGGGCGTGGTAGCCGTGCGCTCTAAGACATCTTGCTACGGTTCGCGCGGCTGCCCCGTCGGAGATTCGAGTCCTCTCTCGGGCACGGTTGTCCTTAGCGTAAGTTAGTTTAAGCTAGATTAAGTAGTGTGTGAGCCTAGGGACCGATCACGTCAGCAGTTTGGTCCCATAGGAACTTAATACAAATTTCCAAAAATTTTCATTACTCATTGCTAGCAGAGAATAGAGACTGGCTCAGCGACTGCGCGGTGTTTGACAGTACTGTTGGGATTCCGTACTTTACATCTACATGACAGGGTACGTATCACACCAGTCTCCTCTACCCCACTTGCTGTTCCATACGCAGATGCTATGCGGAAGAAAGACTGTTGCTACACCTCTCAATAAGGCCGGATATTTTTTTTTTTAATTTGTGCCTCATAGTTGTTACACGACATGTATGTTGAAGGAAGTTGTACGTTTCTTGAGTCGTTTTTGAAAGGTGGACTCTCGGAATTTTGGGAGCCTCTCCTCGATGTGTAACGCGTTTCATGTGACACCTGCCGCTGCAGAGACACTCTCATCCAAAGTAAACAAACCCACGACAAATCGATCAGCTCTCCATTACGTCTTTTCTCTCTCTTGTACTAACATTTCTACAGCCCATTCAGCGTCTCAGATCGACGAAGAATACTCAAGAATAGGTCGAACGAGGTTTTCGTAAACGATTTCTTTCGGGCGTGAATTGAAATATCTCAGGAATCTTCCAATAAATCTTGATTTCCGCATAAACCTTTCGTATGACTAGATTTGTGACGTTGCTGCATCCCAGATCGTTCTGGATAGAGACTCCTAGATATGTGAAAGCTGCGACTGATTCCTCTGACGTTGTAGGCCGCGTAGTCAGTGTGTTTCGGATATTTCCTTCTGCTTACGCGCTTCACGTTACATTTATTTACGTTTCAACTCTTTGTAAATACACTAATCGTCAGTAAGCCTCTCTGAATTTCGTGACATATTTTTAACGGTATCACCGCCATGTACAGGTGAGCGTCCTCTTGCACCAGCCTCATACAGCCTCGTCAGCCAGGTTGTTTACACATTTCGTGAACAGCAGCGGCCCTACCACACGCCGGATGACTAAAAATGGTTCAGATGGCTCTGAGCACTATGGGACTTAACTTCTGAGGTCATCAGTCCCCTAGAACTTAGAACTACTTGAACCTAACTAACCTAAGGACATCACACACATACATGCCCGAGGCAGGATTCGAACCTGCGACCGTAGCGGTCACGCGTTTCCAGACAGTAGCACCTAGAACTGCTAGGCCACCCTGGCCGGCCCGGATTACTAACTTAGCTTTTTGCGATGCCTCTTTATTAACGACATACTCCGTTCCTAATTGTAATACTTGCTTTACTCTGCTAAAAACTTAACATCAGGTTATATCTGTTAATGAGTAGATTATGATCGCATTTTAAATTCGGTCAATAGCTGCGTGTAATACGGAAAATCAGATTTTTGTTGGCCCTGTGAGCCACTAGATAGACAACCTGCAACTGCGACCTGCTGACTGGGGGACTGTTCGAGCACATTAGAAATCTGTACCAATGAATGGATAGCCTGGCGCACGGTCAATGGTCTCCGTTGCAGTTTCGTAATCGACTAATTAGGAGGTGAAACGTTATGCTAAACATGTAACACACTAAGATAAGTATTACAGTTAGAAGCTGTGTGTATGTGTTGAGGCAGCATAACTGACGATCCGTCAATTACTCAGACTATATTCGTCCATTATATGATAATGAGAACACTTAGCGAGTTCTAACAAATTTTACACATAATGTCGAACGTTTTTCGAAACTTTTTGTCACTGATAACCACCCACAAAATAGTGAAAGTAAAAACTTCAGCGCTTACTACATTTTCACTGTTGACGCAGTATAAAATTTCAGCACGAAACAAGTTTTATATGCTTAAACTCAAATATTTAATCCATTAACTCATTTATAAAGTAATCACACATTTGAAGCTGTTTTGTAAATGAGAGTTAGAGTCTTTAAAGAATCGGGGATAGGGTTACTTTTATTTCATAATTCAGTGTCTATGATACAAGTCTTCAGTTGTATCCGCCGGTCTCGCGATTCTTATCGTTGTTAGGCTTAACATTCACTTGTTTACAGTCACGTGGCACGTTCTGTTTATCGAGTGACCTACGATAAAATTATCGCCGAAAAAGGGGCTAGACCGTCCATAATGAGCTCCCCGTCAGCTCGTAACTTTCTTCGGCTGTAGTTAACTGGATATCAGGAGAGCCCCGATGGAGCAGCGGCTAGTTCTCGGTCTTTCTCACTGGGGCGATGAAAAAATACTGGCGGGACGACATGGCCATATAACGGTTTTGTTTGTCTGAAATACACTCCTGGAAATTGAAATAAGAACACCGTGAATTCATTGTCCCAGGAAGGGGAAACTTTATTGACACATTCCTGGGGTCAGATACATCACATGATCACACTGACAGAACCACAGGCACATAGACACAGGCAACAGAGCATGCACAATGTCGGCACTAGTACAGTGTATATCCATCTTTCGCAGCAATGCAGGCTGCTATTCTCCCATGGAGACGATCGTAGAGATGCTGGATGCAGTCCTGTGGAACGGCTTGCCATGCCATTTCCACCTGGCGCCTCAGTTGGACCAGCGTTCGTGCTGGACGTGCAGACCGCGTGAGACGACGCTTCATCCAGTCCCAAACATGCTCAATGGGGGACAGATCCGGAGATCTTGCTGGCCAGGGTAGTTGACTTACACCTTCTAGAGCACGTTGGGTGGCACGGGATACATGCGGACGTGCATTGTCCTGTTGGAACAGCAAGTTCCCTTGCCGGTCTAGGAATGGTAGAACGATGGGTTCGATGACGGTTTGGATGTACCGTGCACTATTCAGTGTCCCCTCGACGATCACCAGTGGTGTACGGCCAGTGTAGGAGATTGCTCCCCACACCATGATGCCGGGTGTTGGCCCTGTGTGCCTCGGTCGTATGCAGTCCTGATTGTGGCGCTCACCTGCACGGCGCCAAACACGCATACGACCATCATTGGCACCAAGGCAGAAGCGACTCTCATCGCTGAAGACGACACGGCTCCATTCGTCCCTCCATTCACGCCTGTCGCGACACCACTGGAGGCGGGCTGCACGATGTTGGGGCGTGAGCGGAAGACGGCCTAACGGTGTGCGGGACCGTAGCCTAGCTTCATGGAGACGGTTGCGAATGGTCCTCGCCGATATCCCAGGAGCAACAGTGCCCCTAATTTGCTGGGAAGTGGCGGTGCGGTCCCCTACGGCACTGCGTAGGATCCTACGGTCTTGGCGTGCATCCGTGCGTCGCTGCGGTCCGGTCCCAGGTCGACGGGCACGTGCACCTTCCGCCGACCACTGGCGACAACATCGATGTACTGTGGAGACCTCACGCCCCACGTGTTGAGCAATTCGGCGGTACGTCCACCCGGCCTCCCGCATGCCCACTATACGCCTTCGCTCAAAGTCCGTCAACTGTACATACGGTTCACGTCCACGCTGTCGCGGCATGCTACCAGTGTTAAAGACTGCGATGGAGCTCCGTATGCCACGGCAAACTGGCTGACACTGACGGCGGCGGTGCACAAATGCTGCACAGCTAGCGCCATTCGACGGCCAACACCGCGGTTCCTGGTGTGTCCGCTGTGCCGTGCGTGTGATCATTGCTTGTACAGCCCTCTCGCAGTGTCCGGAGCAAGTATGGTGGGTCTGACACACCGGTGTCAATGTGTTCTTTTTTCCATTTCCAGGAGTGTAATATTCTCTGTTGCCAGCCGCTATTTTCCTCTGTTTTTTCTTGCATGACGCGTTTTGGGAAATAGTTTGCATTATGAAGCGCGTTCTTCGTGAACTGTAACATTTTTAGACGTAATGTTTGCTGCGTTATTTTCGTACCTTTACTATAACAAGCGCAGTTTTGTAATTACTTTTGGATCTTTCTCTAGGCGAGTTAAAAAATTTTGTACTTTACATAGATTCCCTAAAAAAAAATTACAAGTTCGTCAATGAAGGAAAAGCCTGACAAACGAGAGTGAGGAACGGAAAGGAGCTTCTTCACTCAACAAACTTTTACTGTTTAACAGCTGACAGATATTTTTTTCATTAATCGATACTTGCCTTTTTACTGTTATTGAATCGTCTATTCTCTTTTTATCCTATGCTTGGATGGATGTACATTTTGTTATAACAGTGTGGATAAACAAGAAAGAATGTCACATTATTTTATTTCTTACACTTGACTATGCTTGATACATTTACGCAGCCTACAATGTCCACTGAACACTTTTCAAATATAGTCTTCGCTGTCTCTGTTATTTCCAACGGCAATTTTGTCGTTGCCTTTGTAAACTTATTCTTTCTTTCATCTACAACTATACTCTGCAAACCACCGTGAGGTGCATGGCAGAGGGTATGTCTCACTGTACCAGTTATTAAGATTTCTTCCTGTTCTACTCACGTATGGAGCGCGGAAACAATGATTGAATGCCTCTGTGCGTGCAGTAATTATTCTAATCTTATGCTCACGATTCCTATGTAAGCGATATGTAGGGGGTTGTAGTAATCCCTAGAGTCATCATTTAAAGCCGGTTCTTGAAACTTCGTTAATAGACTTTCTCGGGATAGTTTACGTTTATCTTCAAGAGTCTTCCAGTTCAGTTCCTTCAGTATATCTGTGACACTCTCCCATGGATTAAACAGACCTGTGACCATTCGTGCTGCCCTTCTCTGTATACGTTCAATATCCCCTGTTAGTCCTATCTGGTACGGGTCCCACATCATTGATATTCTAGAACCGGTCGCACGAGTGATTTCTAAGCAATATACTTTGCAGACTGCTCGCACTTCCCCAGTATTCTTACAATAAACTGAAGTCTACCGCCTGCTTTACTCACTACTGGACCTACGTGATCGTTCTGTTCACATCCCTATAAGGTGTTACACCCAAGTATGTGTATGAGTTGGCAGATTCCAACAGTGACTCACTGATATTGTAGTCATAGCATACTATGTGTTATCCTTTTGTGATGTGCAAAATTTTACTTCTGAACATTTACACCAAGTTGCCAAACTCCACACCACGTTGAAATCTTATCAACAGCTGACAATATGTATGCAGCATGTTTCAGATAGCACATCTTTACAGATAACTGCGTTATCTGCAAAAAGCCTGATTTTACTATTAACATTGTCTGCAGGGTCTTTAATATACAGTATGAATAGCAAGGGTCACAGCACATTTCTCTGGGCACATCCGAAGCTTGTTCCACATCCGATGATGACTCTCCATCCAAGATAAACTTGCTGTGTTCACCCTTCTTTTCGAATTACAGACAATTACTTATGTATTCTTCTATATCGCCAATCATTCCTTTCCGTTACTTATATAGTTTTATCCTCTCGAATGTTTTATGTATGCCCTCGAACTCTCCCAATGGATTACTACGCATTCCTTTTAGTATTCGTTGCTTCTCCTCAGGACTAATCTCACTTGCGCTAACATTTGCCTTCGCTTCTACTGATGTTTCCTCATCACCTTCTGTTTAAGCTCTTGCTTGAAGCTGTCGCACGTTCATCTGATTATACTTATCCATTCTTCCACCAGAAGAGCCGGCCGCGGTGGCCGTGCGGTTCTAGGCGCTGTAGTCCGGAACCGCGGGACTGCTACGGTCGCAGGTTCGAATCCTGCCTCGGGCATGGATGTGTGTGATGTCCTTAGGTTAGTTAGGTTTAAGTAGTTCTAAGTTCTAGGGGACTGATGACCTGAGATGTTAAGTCCCATAGTGCTCAGAGCCGTTTGAACCATTTTTCCACCAGAAGCCGATCCTTGTCAGTATGGATACGCTCACTGGCACGTCACTAAGGACATCTGCATTGCCATTTCTGACTTGTAGATTACTTCATAGTCATATTCTTCCAGTTTATGTTTGCGCTTCAGAAGTCTCGAACTAGGACCATTTACACCGAGTATCCATGTTACAGGCTTAAGACATGTTACCACTGTAAACCGTCGTCCATACATGTACGGTCAGAAACGCTTTACTGCAAATAGTATAGCCAACAATCCTTTCTCTGTGGTACTATAATTTAATTCCACCTTGTTCGATGATCTGGAAACATTGCAGTGGGCAAGTCTTAGACAATTTCTTTTGCCTTGGGACACAACTGCACCTAAACTGCATTGCTCGTGCCTGTTGTCACTAAGAATTGCTTTGTAAAATCTGGATACTGTATGTGGTGGATTAATCAGTTTCTCCTTTAATTTCTCGAAAGCATTATTTTGGGTTTCATCCCATCCGTATTTTACACTTTTCTTCAGCAATTTTGCTAAACTTTGCAACGAATTTTCGCTGTTACCCCATTGGGCCTAGTGTCGTATCCCAGAGCAGATTCACTACACCAAACTGGACTCGGTGTGACCTCTTCAGTCGAATTCGCACGACCTTTTCTTCTTTTTTTCCTATCGTTTCCTTTGGATCAAAACTTTCCATATCTTTGACGGATGTCATTATGAATATCCCCTCCTTCACTGGACCTGTGCTTTAATCTGTTATTTCCCCTACTAGAGAGCTGTCCTTTTAAATTTCTTTGCTATCGTATCACCTCTTGGAACTCGTTTATCCAACTCTTATCATCCTAATACCTATTTCGTGACCTGTCTGTATCATAGTTTTGGGGTTCCCTCCGTCCTGGTGATATCTACTCTTCTGGTACTGTCAACAACCAGTTACTGTTATTCCTCTGGGTATAGTCAAGGACAGCTCTCTGTTTTCGTGAAGAAATCTCTACCTACCAGACAATTACATGGACACTTGTTCCCTATCTTAACACACGGAATGCATATGCTCACCTAACACGTTTCCGGCTATTCCTAAAGTCAGCGTCGCTGTACGCAGCCTGTTCATCGTTCCATGCAAAGCCCTTCTAACCTCTGTACCTCTTGCTTATTTCGGTGGTTATCGCAGCCTATTACCCTCACCTTGGCTGCTGCCCGTACTGCCTGTTTCGTTTCCCATCGTTTTCCCTGGAATCTTTCTTCTTTTTTCTCTACACTGGGGCGCCGTGTGCCACGTTTGGTACATCTACAACAGCTGCAAGTTCGACAGACTATCTACCTGTGCCTGCGCCTCTGGCATTTTTCACATATAATAATCTTGTTACATTTCGCATGGGTATGTATCGGCACGTCGTAAAGGTAAAATAATTTTGAAACTTGCTTGCTTCCTCTCTCCAGTTGGGTGTCTGTACCCATCTTGCTTTGATATTGTTGTTCCAGTGTTTGGCTACATGTCCCGTTATACTACAGTTACAATGTTTCACATATTTTGCTTGATTGTTTAATAAAGAAATTCGCCAAACAGCCGTGAAATTGAGAAGTCATTTAATTTTATTTTCGCTACCATTTTCGGCAATTCATGGTGTTATCATCAGGCCTCATATGCACTTCTCAAAAATAATGCCAGTCAAGTCTTCGAAGAAGCACTTGAGAATTCACGATACCCGGAAACATATGGGCCCAGTATGCTAATATCGATTATTTTTTAGAAGTGCATATGGGGCGTGAAGATAGCATCATGAATTGCCGAAACTGGTAGCGAAAGTAAAATTAAACGACTTCTCAATTGCATAGCTGTTGGCGAATTTCTTTGTAAAATGTTTGATCAGCCGCTGTCCCATGTGCACAATGGATGAACAGACTGTTTTGGTTGTTCCTTACTATTATTCTGCCAAATTATTCGCCGTGATTCTTGTCCATAGTAACATGATAACACACTCTTCTTGCTGGATATTTCCACAGCCTCGCTTAAATTAAAGTTTTTGCCTCGACTGCGCACAATCATCTGTATTCTCTCATTGGCCTACCCTTGAATAAAACATGAACGGCCTAGGTCATAAGCTAATTCTAAGGCAACTTTTAACTGTTGCCTACCCGTTACTTGCATCATGGCAACTCTTAACGATCCGGATAGCTCATCTATCCTACTTCCTCAGCAGGCTATTGTTATCCCCTAATTTTGTCTAGTTTGAAGCATCCTACGCACTAGAGCTGGATCATTCGCGAACTAATGGGTCCAAATGAACGGTTCATCAAGATGAACGGAACGAGCGATGAACGAATTCTAAGGAACGGCCTGTAATAGTACACTTTGGTCGCCGCTTTTTACTTATAGTTCCCGGCAACGGGAAACGGTCGGTCTCGTTCCCGCAACGGCACGTCGGCCGGTCTCGTTCCAGCCTCGGTCCCGTTCCCGTCTGTCTCTGTCTCGGTCTCGCTCGGCCGGACTCGTTCTTCTTCGCGTGGCCACTCGTCGCAGTTCCACTGCCGACTGCTCACAGTTCAGTATCGAGTTGTTCGTTTCGTTTGCTGCTCACGCCCATTCTAGATCTGTTTCAAACCTTTTTTGAACTCTGAACTTCTGGTTCTTTTCGTATTCTATTCAGCGTCCATGACCGGTAGTTAAATTGTATTTTATATTTACGTAAATTACATAAAATTATGTGACATGTAATACATACTCTATTCAGGTAACGAAACAGCATATCAGCTTACTTCACTGCTTCGATAAACAGCAGAACAAATACTTGTAGAAAGGCAAGATTTTTTTTATTACACATGCAAAGGAAGTCGGCACGGTTTTGTGGCGGCGTTCGTAGCGACAAACAATTCGCTGTGGAAACGGCTCACGAAGTCACCGCCACACTTTTAATAGCGGGCCGACCGGTCCGCTGGAACAGTGAACAGAAAGATGAAAACCCAAACACTCTGATTAAATAAAAGTCGGTACTTATCTTTATTAACGAAGATACAGAAACACAGTAGTGAACTCCGTGTCTACAGAAATCTGTCTAGTTCGAGTCGGAGCGGCTAGGTCAGCGTCGGCTGACGACAACAACTCTGCTGCGATGAACACACAACTGACTAGCAAGTACACAATTCGGTGGCGAGTATACAACTGAGCGGCGAATACAGAACTGTCCTAGCGCTCACGACTCCAGCGCTTAAGAACCCAGAAGCCAGCGGTGGCGCGCGCAGACTTGCGGCGATTTCCTGTCTCGCTGGCGCTGCTTATGCGGACGGCGTCCGGACTTTGATGCTGCCAACCTTTTAGCAGCGGGCTCGGGTGGCATTACTGGCTAGGATATAACACTCCTCCCCCCCAAATCGCCGCACCGTCGTTGAATAATGACGTGGCGAGCGTCGACGGCGGGGGAGGGGTCTGGCCGCAGGCGTAGCAGAAGAGACCGGGGCAGAGACTGTTGTCGGTGGCAGTCCCCGGTCCGCACCCCAGCATTGGCTGCGCGGGGCCTCGGGAAACACCGACTGAAAACCGAGGTCAGGGTGCACGCCTGTGACCACGGGCGCAGCTTCTGGTACTGGACGCGACGGGGCGTCGGGACCCACGAAGAGAGGCAGCGTCTCCTGACGCTGCGTCGACGGCTGCTGAGTGGGCGCCGGACAAGGCGCTGCGGCGTCAGACTCCTTGGGGGTGCTCAAGGAAAGCGGCTGCAGGACAGGCTGCACAGCCACCGCTTGGGAAGGCGGCCCGGCTGAGGGGTCGACGTCCATCAGCTCCGAAGGCGGTGGCGACTGAAGAGGGACCGCAGGCGCCGGAGCGACCACCTGGGGCGCTCCCGGATGAAGCTGCGCGGGAGGCATCAACGGGACGGGCTGTCGGCGTGGTAGCGGCGACGGCTGCTGCTGCTGCCCTGGGGGCGGCAGCGAAGTCGGAAGGCGCGGCTGGAACCCGCCGCGGACCAAATCTGTGGACAAAGAACGAGCGGCAGAATCCGGGCGGCCAGCGCGGCGCAACTGGTTCTGATGCCTCCTGTGCACCCCAGTAGCACCTTGAACAGTATAAAAACCGCGACCCTGGACACTTATCACGGTACCACGTTCCCAACGACGGCGACCGTGATAAACTCTGAAAAAAACGGCGTCGTTGCGCTGAAAACGCGTCCGATGCTCAGAAGCGGCGGGTCGATCCGGGGGGTGCAACAACCGTAGTAGGGTGCGATGACGACGGCCGTGGAGAAGCTCCGCAGGCGAAGGGCCGTCGCGTGGCGTGGTCCGGTACGACGACAGGAACGTGATGAGGGCCTGCTGACGAGAGTGCGTAGCACGAAGGCGGTCCATATGATCCTTGAATGTGCGTACAAAACTTTCCGCTGCACCATTCGATTGAGGGTGGAACGGCGGAGTAAGAACATGGCGAATGCCATTGGCAGAACAAAAACTTTCAAATTCAGCAGAGGTAAATTGTGGACCATTGTCAGACACTAAAACTTCTGGAAGACCCTCAATACAAGAAATTGAAGTCAACGCCCGTATAGTTTGTGCAGACGTTGTAGACTGCATGGGCACAACAAACGGAAAATTACTAAATGCATCTATCACGATGAGCCAACGAGAATTCCAATATGGACCAGCGAAATCAATATGTACTCGCTGCCAGGGACCGGCAGGGCGTGCCCACTCAAAATAGCGTTGAGGCGGAGCAGCTTGGTGTTCGGCACACGTCGAACAATCTGTAGACATCTGCGTAATCTGCTTATCAATGCCGATCCATGTACAATGACGGCGGGCAAGCTGCTTGGTGCGGACCACTCCCCAATGACCTTGATGCAACAAGTCGAGGACCTTGGATTGGAGCACTTGGGGAACCACTACACGAAGCTCGTCATTCTCGGTGCGTAACAGCAAAACTCCGTGCGAAACAGACAACAGATGACGTTGCGGATAATAGCGACGAACCACAGGATCCGATATGTCCTTTGCCTTGGACGGCCAACCACGTTGAACAAAACGTAATAGTAAACTCAGATGAGGATCCGTAGCTGTCTCACGTGCCACCTGACGATAATCAATCGGAAAATCCCGGAGGGATTGATGCTCATCGGCGTCAATCTGATGGCAAGAGTCGTCAGAGGAATCGAAGACATCATCCGCAGCAATCGGCAATCTAGAAAGCGCGTCAGCGTTTGCATGCTGAGCTGTAGGGCGATACAGTATCTCATACTGGTATTGTGATAACAAAAGAGCCCAACGTTGTAGTCTCTGAGCTGTCCGCTGAGGAACTGGTTTAGACGGATGAAACAGTGACATCAGGGGCTTGTGATCTGTTACTAAATAGAATGGTCTACCATAGAGGTAGTGATGGAATTTTGTGACACCGAACACAATAGCCAACGCTTCCTTGTCCAATTGGCTATAATTACACTGAGCTTTGTTTAGCAATTTAGATGCGAACGCAATAGGACGTTCGGTGTTACCGACTCGGTGAGACAACACGGCACCGAGGCCGAAAGAAGAGGCATCACAAGCTAACACCAGAGGCTTGTTAGGGTCGTAATGGACCAGACAACAATCATTCAATAAAGCCTCTTTAAGCTGCTGAAAGGCTGATTGGCAATCAGCTGACCACACAAACGGAACATTCTTACGGCGGAGACGATGCAACGGTGCAGCAATCTGTGATGCATTAGGTATAAACCTAATATAATATGTCAATTTGCCAAGAACTGCTTGCAATTCATGCAGATTGCGAGGGGCGGGCAAATCACGAATAGCTGCTAAATGTGACTGGGAGGGATGAATGCCTTGAGCTTTAATAACATGTCCCAGATACTCCATCTCCGTAAGGAAAAATGAACATTTATCGATGTTGCAACGTAGGCCTGCCTGAGACAACACTGTAAACAAACACTCCAAATTACGGAAATGTTCAGCAGGCGTCCGACCGGACACAACAATATCGTCTAAATAGTTGCAACACGATGGCACATTAGCCAGAAGTTGTGACAAAAAACGCTGAAAAACAGCTGGAGCTGACGCACAACCAAAAGGCAAACGCAGAAAACGGAACAACCCCAACGACGTGTTTATGACAAAATACTGTTGTGATTGCTCGTCGAGGGGCAATTGCAAATATGCTTCACGGAGATCAATTTTGGAAAAGAAACGAGCTTCCCCTAACTTATCCATCAGCTCGTCCGGTCTAGGCAAAGGAAAAGAATCAATGACAGTCTGAGGATTAACTGTCGACTTAAAATCAACACACAAACGTAACTTGCCAGACGGTTTCTTTATAATAACTAAGGGAGAAGCCCACTGGCTCGCTGAAACGGGTTGAATAACACCGTTGTTTTGCCAACGACGAAGTTCATCTTCTACAGGTGCCCGGAGGGCGTGAGGCACTGGACGAGCACGAAAAAATCGAGGCTGAGCATTATCTTTTAACGTAATATGAGCGGCAAAGTTCGCAGCACAACCTAGTTCGTCTTTAAATATGTCACTGTATTGTTTACACAAATCGGTTATGCTGTCTTGAGGAACAACAACAGAATTAATTTGCAACACATTGTCTTGGATAGACAGGCCAAACAAGTCAAAACAGTCTAATCCGAAAATGTTTACACTGTCTGTAGCGCGGAGCACTGTGAATGAAACTGTTTTTGTATTGCCACGGAATGTGGCTGGCACGCTACATACACCTAACACAGGAATTTGTTCTCCACTATAAGTAGCCAAAGAATGTTTTGCCGCTGAAAGTTTAGGGCGGCCGATAGCCGCATACGTAGCACTATTTATGAGAGTCACAGACGCACCAGTGTCTAATTGAAAATTGAAGGTCTTATCCTGGATGCGTAGCTTCACAAATAGTTTATTACACTGTCTATGGATCGGTGCAGTGGAGGCGGAAGACACAAAATCAGCGCGTTTAGCGCGTGTTCGCTGCTCACGACAACTCGTGGGTTGGGCGGGTGGAACAACAACTCCCGCTTCACTTGCAGTCTGTACATTACTTTTTACAGCGTTTGAATTACGCCTGGGTCGCATAGCAGAGGGCTGGGTGGGTGGCTTATTGCGAACAAGTGTATTACCCACACGAACCGTGGAAGAGTCTTTAAACGCGACCTTCTGGGCGGGCTGGCTTTGAAGAACATGAATATCCATGGGCTGGGCAGCACTAGAATTGTTCTTGCGTTTACGCAAACAAACAGTCTGGATGTGTCCTTTCCTTTGACAAAAGTGACAAACCGCGTTTCTTAACGGGCAACGTTCACGAGGATGAGCAAGAACACACTTAGGGCAAGACTTAACTCTATCATTTTGCACACGCGGCTGACGAATGTGTTTAACATGACGCGGCCGGCTAGTGTTTACAGTCTGACTGCCGGTGGGGCCGCGGGCGTGACATAACTTGCTTAGCACAGGCAATTTGAGAAATACATGGCTGATCTAACTCACACTCAGCATAGTCAAAAGTATCTTGGGCTTCAATGATGTTCATCACAGTCTCTAATGACGGGTCAGGCAACTTTAAGATAGCAGCACGAATACGAGAATCTGCAATGTTTTCAGTAATAGCGTCTCGTAGCATGACATCACTGTAGGAAGCTCCACACACACAATTAAATCGGCACTGACGGATGAGGCCCCGTAAATCTGTTAACCACTGTTTATTAGATTGATGTGGCAGTTTCTTTAATCTGAAGAACTTGAATCTGGCTGCTGCCACATGAACTCGCGTCTCGAAATACTCAGCAAGCTTGTTAACAACAACGTCATAGTCTAAAGCTTCTGGCTTGGATTCCGGGAACAACTTACAAAGTAGTGGATAGACTTCCACGCCTGCAGTGGAAATTAAATAAAGCTGCCGCTCAGTACCCGTGATTTTGTAGACTGTCATGTGCGCCTGCAACTGCGCGAAATATTCTCGCCATTCTTCTCTTGATGCATCAAAAGCACGGAAAGGTGGTGCTGCCTGTGCTTGTTCCTTTTGTGTTGGAGGATTAGCCGCTTGTTTGGCGATTGCTTCCACCAGACTTTGTATTTGCTGACTCTGTAACAAGATCAACTGTTGTAATTCGGCAGACATAGTGAACACAAATTAAACCAGCCCCCAAAATTTTATCGCTATAATTAGTATAACCAGAAACAAGTTGAATCAGCCCTGCACACGAGTTCGGAAGCCCTCGTCGCCAGTTTTGTGGTGGCGTTCGTAGCGACAAACAATTCGCTGTGGAAACGGCTTACGAAGTCACCGCCACACTTTTAATAGCGGGCCGACCGGTCTGCTGGAACAGTGAACAGAAAGATGAAAACCCAAACACTCTGATTAAATAAAAGTCGGTACTTATCTTTATTAACGAAGATACAGAAACACAGTAGTGAACTCCGTGTCTACAGAAATCTGTCTAGTTCGAGTCGGAGCGGCTAGGTCAGCGTCGGCTGACGACAAACAACAACTCTGCTGCGATGAACACACAACTGACTAGCAAGTACACAATTCGGTGGCGAGTATACAACTGAGCGGCGAATACAGAACTGTCCTAGCGCTCGCGACTCCAGCGCTTAAGAACCGAGAAGCCAGCGGTGGCGCGCGCAGACTTGCGGCGATTTCCTGTCTCGCTGGCGGTGCTTATGCGGACGGCGTCCGGACTTTGATGCTGCCAACCTTTTGGCAGCGGGCTCGGGTGGCATTCCTGGCTAGGATATAACACACGGCACACACGAGTGGCCATTTTCAGTCTTTTTTTGATCCAAGGTAAAAGAGCATGGTCATTGTTATGGAAGGCAGACCGACTTACAACCGAATGAAGCCCGCGTTCCATAATAGAGTGCATGGTGTTACATTTTGTATAGAGAATATGATAACTTCTACAATATTATTTCAGTGGTGCAGGGTGGCGCACGAAAAATCGACCCCGAGTACTAGACTGCTCATTGTCGCCTACCACTCGTCATCTGTTATTCCGAAGTTGTTGTTTCCATTAGCTTATTTGTTATTTCTTCACTGCCTAATTATTACATGTTTATCTATTCTACTCGTAGCGGTCAACAAATCGTGCGTAGTTGGCGAGCAGTCTGTACTCGGAGTCGGTTTCTCGTGCGCCTCCTCATAACGCTACAGTTGGCTAAACGAAACGTTTTGCAGAATCACGAAAATTACAAGTATGTGAGAATTCTGTTATGAATAAAAACGCTTTATTCCAGGGCGGAGGCAAGTGTCCCCTCTTGGCGCCTTCCATCTTCAGTCACCTATACTAATAATTTTCAGTTTTTCGTAAGAACCATATACTAAGCACAAAGAACGGTGAACGAGTAAAAATGAAGGGTTCTCAAAAAAGAGCGATCACCAGTGACCTAGTTCCCAAGGATGAACGAGTTTGCCCATCTCTACTACACACATAAAAGTCAATGGTCATTTTGTCTTCTAAAATGTTTCTCAATTCAGGTGAGTTATTCATATTCTACCAGTTATTTTCAATTTCACATAATAAAATAATAATTTTGCATCCTCAGTCTTCACTACTTCAAAAGTGGCATTCACATTTTCAACTAATTCTCCAAATTCTCTTTTTTGACCATAAAATTTCTTCAGAACTAAAACTAACTCATCTGTAGCAGTTATAACAAATCTATCGCTACTGGAGGACATCATTGTGCTATAATCCAAGGGATATTATTCTTAATTCGTCGCGCTGGATTCTCTGTTCTTTTACTTTGCTGCTCACGTTCTTCTGCTGACGTGCTGGACACTGTTGGTCCGCCAAGTTTCGTGCGCTGCTACTCGCACTGTTCGCAGTCTGCTGGGCTCTCCGGGGTCTTGGGTGTTCGTAGTTACTCGTAAAGGCTCCTTCTTCTTGTGGTGAGACTCGGTGACACAGCTGCTATAATTTGTTCTTTCGCTTCCTATGACTCTGTCCTCATTACCCACCTCACAATTGGCACAGTTTTTATGTCGTGCCCCGACGCATGTTCACTACACCAAACTGGACTTGGTATGACGTTAACGAGAATAAGGATTTAGTTTGATTTTTTTCCTTTGTCAAGCATTATAACGGAGATGAGAGGTAGTTACTCTCCTTGGTTTGGAGGGCATTAGGTTACAGAAGGTTGGTAACTCTTATGAAATTGGCAGGAATGGTTAATTGAAGTAGCAAGTTATTACCCTTTCTTTAATAAATTTATTGTTCTAATAAACCTCTTTGCTTAGCGAGGTGTCGGACCAAGACCTCAAATCTCAGATCCTCTCAATAATTACGAGAAAGGATCTCTATCAGAGATGAGTACTTGCGCTGTCACTCGATCTGGCAACCACTGTTCACTTGACCTAACTAAGCACTCTTGGAGACAAATAGTGACCAGCTGCTTTGGGAAGCGTTATCTTCCACCAATTCCTGTTCATCTTCAATTTGTACTTTGAACTAGTTGACTAGTACTCAAGGGCCACTTTGCCAACCGTATAAGAGACAAGTACCAAGCGGCGATTTGTTCATGCTGTTTACTGAAATTCTTCCATTCTAACTCTTTGAGATAGAGACAGGAAGTCTCTGTTCAGCAGTATTCCAATGAATGCCGTAAAACACTACTTAGCTGTGAGTCCACCACAGCCCGTCACCACCTTCTCCCTTCTCGTAGCTGAAGTCTCCGTTGCTCCATCAGGTGCTGTTGTGGAGCATCACTGCCTTCTGGATGCTCAGCACAGAAACTGAATACTGACCACTGACTTGCTAACCTGTCGCTGGCTATCCTTTTATTTAATTCTTAATTGATTCTGGGCTGAACATGGCCCTTCAGTTTCTGCCTGGAACATTCCCTTAGAACCTTCACTCGACATGTGATCGCCTTAATGTTTCATTACGGTTCTAAACTCCACTCGCGATTCTTCAACCATACACGTTGGAATGTTTCCTCTTATTCCATTGATCTCGACCCTCGGCGCCTTTGGCGAGGTGTCAAGTGTAACATTTGCTGGAGTATTCGGCCAGACTCTTGGAGACAAATAGTGACCAGCTGCTTTGGGAAGCGTTATCTTCCACCAATTCCTGTTCATCTTCAATTTGTAATGTACGAGGGTTGGCTTGACTATTGAACCATGTAGACTCTTTCTGTTATGATCTGACGTGTAACTAAAATCATTAAAATTTTCTAAAGTCGCAACGCTAGAAACAATTTCAGTTCCTTCCTTGTTCTTGACTGTGGAAAGAATTACATCTTTTCCACCTTTTCCACGTCCGGAGAGGTTTCCTCGTCCGTAATGCAATGAATGGCTCGAGAAGATTACTTCTTTTCTTAAGAACTCACACTTATCCAGTTGTAGCTTTAACTTTGGCTCTCGCAACCTATCAAAATTTAAATGAAGCTCCTCATTATGCTCCTCATGCAAAGCGTTTAATTCCTTGCAGACCTTCCGGGATTGTGTTCATGTAACGTTGAAATCAACCTGGGGTTCCCTTCAGTAGCATGGTTATTCGTTTGTATTCGTAGTGTTGAATTTTGCACTGAACGCTTTCTTCCCTTTGTTTTTGTCCATCAATATTTGGCAGTATCCGCTTGTAATGTCAAGCGTCGAGAAGTACTTTCCTTGCCCTAATTGGTCCAAATTTGCAGATATTTGATGACAGAAATGCATCACCTAGTCTACTACGATTCACCACTTCTGTTTGCTACTGGCATCTCTTTTCTTTGGTGCTAACAATGAAGATGTGTTCCACGAGCTTTCAGCAATTATTTCATCTTTCAGCGTGTGTTCTGTCTGTTCTTTTAAAACCTATTTCCATGCTTCGGGTATACTATAGGTCTAGCGTTTATTACTTTCCCTGCATGTTGCGGTGTTTTCGGAATTTTATGTGTTACTACGGATCTATGTGACAGTTTGTCACCTGGTTGAGGGAATACAACTACATACTCTGTGAAAACATCTACTAAGCATTCTTTTAAGTTATCCACTCTCAATTGCTTTCACGAAATGTGACCATGGTTTCCTTTTTTTCCTGTAATTTCCTCACCACTTTTTACTTCATGCATCTTTGCTAGTCACATTAATCCCTCCATCACTAACCTGGCGTTCTATAATTGTACTCTGACGTCTAATAGGTTTATTACACTTACTGTGCACCTGTCATTTCCCACTTTCACTAAGGACTCTGGAACGTTCACGCCTTGAACAATTTCCTGTTTCGAGATAACCGCTTCCCTTGCACTGTCTCGCAGTACTTTGCTATCTGCTTTCAACCACAATACCTTGTCTTCACATGGCCCAATTTCCCTTGCAGTCTGCGGATCGGCCTCAAACTCATATTGTTGCGGTTCCTCCTCCACTGTTATGGGTATATCTTGCCCTTGTAATCTCAACACTTTTCCTACATAATCTAATTTAACTTCATGCTGCGTTAAAATATCTCTACCGATCAACCAGTCGTACGGGGATGTCTAACGTTGATCCATACACGTGGAACTTTTGCGTGACTTTTCCAGTGCCTTCCACACTTAAGAGTATTTTCGCAATACCTAATGTACAGGGTGACAATTATTGGACTATATGAAATAAAACTGTGATAACTTCTGAACAGTTTTCTTTAGGACGTTCTAAGTTCACAGTTCGCCGCGGGGCACGATGGGAATTAGTACGGTTTAGTTTAGCGACGAAGCCCACTTTCATTTGGTTGAGTTCGTCAACACGAAAAATTGGCGCATTTCGGGGACTGTGAACCTGCATTTCGCGATCGAGACGCCTCTTCACACTCAACGGGTGACTGTTTGGTGTGCAATGTCCACTCACGGAATTATCGGTGCGATTTTACTTGATGTCACTGTGAATACCGAACGGTACGTGAAGGTTTTGGAAAATTATTTCATCCCCATTATCCAAAGTGACCCTAATTTCGACAAGATGTGATTCACCCAAGACGGAGCTCAATCCCATCGAAGCAGGAGACTGTTTGATTTCCTGGAGGAGCACTTTGGGGACCGCATTCTGGCTCTGGGGTACCCAGAGGCCGCTGGCATGGACTCCATGTGGCCACTATATTCTCCGGATCCAAACACATGCGACTCCTTTTTGTGCTGTTATATTAAATCCAAGGTGTACAGCAGTAACCCAAAACCATTGCTGAACTGGAAGAAAGCCATTCAGGAATACTCCTTTTCTTCAACAAACACAGCTGTGCCCCTGCATCTGTTAACAGCTGTAATTTCCTCTTTAACTCTACGCATGATAGCTCTAGCACATCATTTTCTATGGCACACTTTATTACCATAGCTGTGGGCTTGTTTGAAGTGACAACGCCCGACTTAAGTTTCCCTGCGCTTTCCCTGCTTCATTAGGCACTGGCACTCTACCCTTCCTCCATGCATGCCAAGGTTCTTCATGACAATCCTTAGCGTAATGCCCTGTTCGTTTACACTTGACAAAGTCACATCCTTTACCCTGGTGCATTGTACAGTGCAGTTACCCAGCGGATTACGCTGTGGGCATTTCAGCTCATGTAGTAAATGTAATCTGTTGACCTCTTTACAGTTCCATTTTAACACGGTGGGGTCTCTTCTTGCCCATGCCATGGATTTTGAGCCTGCGTCACCTGGTTTGTCATAACCATAGGAGAAATTCGTGAACTGTTTTGTCGTCTTAGAACGAGCCCTTCCTTCCACAACGTTGCTCCTACAGTTACTGGCTGTATCTCCTCAGAACCCACACGTAGAACATCCCACCACTTTACTTTCCTTAGGCGACTTCGTCGTTTCGTTTCCACTCTCAGTCCTTATTCAAGGGGCTGTTCCTCTTACTTTCATTGACAATAGAGCCCTTTCTTCCTGTAATGCTAATTCCACCTCTGCAGATAATCCAGTTTCGTCACTGCGACTTCTGACTGTCGTTTGTATTCAATCGCTAACCAGCCTAGAGTCCGTCAGCTCTGTGGCAGCCTTCCTGTTACCTCTACTTGTGACCCTGTCTGCATTTCGTCAGTCTTATTTGCCCATGATGAGATTGGTTCCTCGTGGCCTTGCCTCGCCGGGAATATCCTGCAAGCATACTACTCTATCATCCTCTTGTTCGTGTAGTTCTCTTCTCAAACAAGTTTTATCTCTTCCCGCGTACTCATACTCTTGTGTAGTTGCATCCTCGGTCTTCCCTTACCTGTAATTTTTGCTTTACCAAGTTTGATTCCATGTTCCTCTGGCTTCGCTAATTCAAATGTGGAATCTACAGTCTCAATGAATTCCCTTACCGTCAAAAGATTTTCCAATTGAAATGCCCCAGGCTGTGGAACCAGAAGGATACCGTGTAAGCTTGAAAGGGCTGTGTCGCAGTTAGATATCATCCATTCCTTCTTCAACAACAAAAACTGCATTTATTATCAAATACTAGAATGTTAACAATCTGATGTGACAACTTAGTCAGACATATTTGCAAGCTTGCTTTAAGATAAAGAAGCAAACTTTAAATGGTCAGTGAACACAATGAATAAAATTTGTTACAAGGCAATGTAGTTAGACATGTAGAACTTGCAGACAACAGGAGCACAGGACTAGTAAGCTGATTTAAGAAAAGAAACTGTAGTTAGAGTGCTCAATGTTTTTACCAAGTGGCGAGTAAAACGCCTTTAAATAATATCGTTTACAATAAATGAATAAGTCCCCAGAACAGACAGAGAATTATTCAGATCCAATTTGTTTAAGGTCAAAAGAGCAATTACTGAAAATTATAAGAACTGGAGTGAATTATTCAATTTTCCTGCCAGTGAAATAATTGACAAGGAAGCACAATCAATTACAGTAAGTTACCACGGTTAACATGGGTGACAATAGAAAATCCTTTTAAAAACATATGCATAAAACATTCTCCCTTAAAACTCAAGCTTCTCTGATGACAGGTATAGAATTGCCCCGAGAAGAAGAAGCACTCCCTGCCCCTAAATTAACTGAAATAAGGATTCAAACCACAAAATAATTTAACGGTCACCAGTTTAGGCTGGAATAGGGCAAGAAACTCACCTTAGATAGCGGAGAACTGGCCAAGACACAGGAAGGGAGGCTGGCTACTACGTCACGTACTGGAGCCACACCATGCGGCGAATCAACACAAGCTGCACTTCACTGTCGCTCGGCTCCCGGCGCCCACTTCCCAAGAGTACACAACGTCCAGCACTGCCACTAGAGAGAGGAAGCCACAATGAGTTCCGCCTGGAGAACAAATATAAACGTCAAAGGTACATGAGTGAAATCACTTCATCCAAAAATATCGACATTAAACAACAGGAGGGTGCGACCTAGATAACCTAATAAAAAGCACCAAATTATTTCTCTCCAGCCCCTGGTAACTTCACGTTACCAGAGCTTCTATAGGGAAATAACGAACAATACAATAAATAGCCAAATTGACCTTATTAAATTTACACAGATATATGCCTGAAGCTACTCAACTCGAATAACAATAGTTAAACAGAAAACTGGAAGGACAGCGGCCTGGCAGAAAGTTCACACCATCGAGCTTACTTTAAATAATACAAGTACAGTAACCTTATTCACACGTGAACAAATGTACATAGCTAGTGCGCACCAGGACATGTAAAACATAGTTCAATAACATACTTGATTAAAAGCCGGTAATGACCATAATAAATACAGAATTTAAAGAAAAGGATTCGTTGTACTTAACACGTCCCATCCTCTAAATTTCCTTTCATCGTCATTGGTTGGATGTTCCGTGGCAATTGTCAGCTGTTCTGTAGCAACTGGCAGTTGTTCTTTAGCAAGTGTCAGTTGTTCCTTAGCAAGAAGTGTAATATTCACTATCGATAAAATATAACATTGGTCATTTGGTTGTGTGATGGTGCTAGCGTTAGCAATAATTATATATTCCAGATGATGCACACAAACATACACAATTTTCGATTATTCCCTTTTGAGAGAGCGATTGAACTTGAGTAGTCATGATTTCTTCTTCTTTCTTCGTTCTTCTCAAATTCTCTTCATACGTTCACTGTTTTCTCCCTTGCGTTCTTCCGAACATCTTTTTCCCGTTCTGTTCTCCGTATGGTCTTGTTTAAGTGTTTGTTTCTGTATGATGTTTCTAAACTGTTCTCTATTGTTTACGTTGTCTTGCGTGATCCCCAGTTCTTTAAAGTCTTCTTCTGCTTCAGTGATCCACCTTGTCTTGTTTTTGCTCTTGTTTACTATCTCAAAGATTTGTCTTGTGAGCCTGCTTTTATTCATCCTGGTGATATGTCCATAAAATTTCATCCTTCTCTTTCTAATGGTATCTGTTATTGTTTCTACGTCTTTTTAAATCTCTCTAGTTGGGCTCTTCATTCAAATTCCTTCCCGAAACACTGGTCCATATAGTTTCCTCAGAATTTTTCTTTCCTGCTTTTCAATCTCTCTGATCTTAGTATGACCATGGATCACTATAGTTTCTGCAGCATAAAGTGCTTCTGGTAGAACTACTGTGTTGTAATGCCTTAGTTTCCCATTGGCAGAAATAGATTTCTTATTATAGTGATTCCAAGTGAGCTTATATGCTTTTTGTAATCTGTGAGATTCTATCTTTATTGGCTATTGAGTTCAGTCCTGACGGTTGAATTATCTCTCCCAGATATGTGAAGCGGGCAACATGTGTCACTTTCCCGTATTGAGTAGTAATGGGGAGATTATCTACAGGTTTGTTTTCCATATACTGTGTTTTCTCGTAGGAGTTTTGTAGCCCAGTTTTCTGTGAGATTTCGTGTAGTTTTTCCAATGCAAGTTTGGCTTCCTCTCTATTCTTCGTTAGAATAACAAGATCGTCCGCGAAAGCCAGACACTTCACCCTAATTCTCTGCTCTTTTTTAATCCCAAGCTGAATTCCTTTTATTTCCTTTTCCCATGTCCTCACATTTTTTTCCAGAACCATGTTAAGCAGAAGGGGGGACATTCCATCTCCCTGGCGAACACCAGTATGGATATGAAATGCTTCTGATGTTCCTCCCCTGAATTTAACTTTGGAGGTTGTATCTGTTAATGCCTGTTGAATAATTGACCTTGTTTTCTTGTCAATCCTCCTCTAATGTGCGAAATAATGTTTGTCTATCTATTGAATCGTTAGCCTTTTTAAAATCGACAAAAGTTACCACAGCATTTCTACATCGTCTTATTTGCAAAACTGTTTTTAAGTTGCATATCTGTTCGATGCAAACCTTTGCAAAACCACGCCTGATACTCCCCTACTAACTGGTCCGCTTATTCCTCTAGTCTGTTCAACAGGGCCTTTAAAAAAAGGATTTTGTATATTACAGGGAGCAGTGAAATTCCCCTGTAATTATACACACACACTGTTGTTTTCTTCACATGTGCTGCACACCAGGGCTTTAAATTTCGTTCCACAAAGGGCTTTCGTTGCATTTCTGCCTTGAACATGACTGGGTGTTTACCTTTAGAAATTTTTGTGGTTGTCGAAGACATCACTCGGCTGCATTCCCGTAAGACACTAGAGCAAAGACGTGTTTCGTTTCTACACGTCTATAATTTAAAGTAACTTGTAGAGGGTTATGGTATTCTGCAAGCATATTGACCCTTTTCAAGCATTTTGACTGCACCGCATAAAGTAGATAGGAGTAAGACCTTTTACTTTCAGTATATAATGAGAAATTACCCAGTTAACTACTCCCTCATGAATCGGATTTGAATGTTGGTCCGTTGTGAGAAGATCGTGTTGTGCCTCACCCACATCTACCAGAACATGTCAGAACTCGACACCGGCAGGATCTCAGCCTATCGAGACTGCAGTTTATTGTTCCGGGATATCCCACAACTGTGTTGTGGATGTTGAATCGAAGGGTTCAGGAGGGCCGTACTCAATGCAGTGCAGGCTCTCAATAGCCCCACGCCTGTAGCGCCCGAGAGGACAGACTCGGCTGTGGAGGATCGAACAAGTAGGGCACGTACGTCGTCAGGAAATGATCTTGTTTGCAGCAGCACGGACGGAGCGATGACGTTTGATGCAGTACGGTGACCATGATTTTGGCCTCCCTTGACCACGCAGCACTGCAAGGCACGCCGATATTCGAAAAATAAGTGAAAAATATACCTATTCAAAAAAAGCAGATAAAAATGTACTTGACGCCTTCCTAAGAGACAATCTCCACTCATTCCAAATTAATAATATAAGTGTAGACCAGATGTGGCTTAAATTCAAAGAAATAGTATCGGCAGCAATTGAGAGATTTATACCAAATAAATTAACAAACGACGGAGCTGATCCTCGTTGGTACACAAAACGGATTAGAACACTGTTGCAGAAACAACTAAACAAACATGCCAAATTTAAACAGACGCAAAATCCCCAATATTGGCTATCTTTGACAGAAGCTCGAAATTTAGCGGGGACTTCAATGCGAGATGCTTATAACAGTTTCCACAACGAAACTTTGTCTTCAAACCTGGCAGAAAATCCAAAGCGATTCTGGTCGTATGTGAAGTATGTTAGCGGTAAGAAACAATCAATGCCTCCTCTGCACGATAGCAATGGAGATACCACCGAAGACAGTGGTGCCAAAGCAGAGTTACTAAACATAGCCTTCCGAAATGCCTTCACAAAAGAAGACGAAGTAAATATTCCAGAATTCGAATCAAGAACAGCTACCAACATGAGTATCGTAGAAGTAAATATCCTCGGTGTAGTGAAGCAACTTAAATCACTTAATGAAAGAAAGTCTTCTGGTAGAGACTGTATACCAATTAGGTTCCTTTCGGAGTATGCTGAGGCATTAGCTCCATACTTAACAATCATATACAACCGTTCGCTCGACGAAAGATCCGTACCCAAAGACTGGAAAGTTGCACAGGTAACACCAATATTCAAGAAGTAGTAGGAGTAATCCACTAAATTACAGGCCCATATCGTTAACGTCGATATGCAGCAGGATTTTAGAACATATATTGCGTTCGAACATTATGAATTACCTCGAAGGAAACGGTCTATTGACACACAGTCAACATGAGTTTAGAAAACTTCGTTCCTGTGAAACACACGTAGCTCTTTATTCACATGAAGTCACATGAAGTGCTGAGTGCTATTGACAAGGGATTTCAGATCGATTCCGTATATCTGGATTTCCAGAACGCTTTTGACACTGTACCACACAAGCGGCTCGTAGTGAAATTGCGTGCTTATGGAATATCGTCTCAGTTATGTGACTAGATCTGTGATTTCCTGTCAGAGAGGTCACAGTTCGTTGTAATTGACGGAAAGTCATCGAGTAAAACGGAAGTGATTTCTGGTGTTCCCCAAGGTAGTGTTATAGGCCTTTTGCTGTTCCTTATCTATATAAACGACTTGGGAGACAATCTGAGCAGCCGTCTTCGGTTGTTTGTAGATGACGTTGTCGTTTATCCACTAGTAAAGTGATCAGAAGATCAAAACAAACTGCAAAACGATTTAGAAGAAATATCTGAATGGTGCGAAAAGTAGCAGTTGACCTTCAATAACGAAAAGTGTGAGGTCATCCACATGAGTGCTAAAAGGAACACGTTAAACTTAGGTTACACGATAAATCAGTCTAATCTAAAAGCCGTAAATTCAACTAAATAACTAGGTAGTACAATTACGAACAATTTAAATTGGAAGGAACACACAGAAAATGTTGTAGGGAAGGCTAACCAAAGAGTGCGTTTTATTGGCAGGACACTTAGAAAATGTAACAGACCTGCTTAGGAGACTGCCTACACTACGTTTGTCCGTCCACTTTTAGAATACTGTTGCGCGGTGTGGGATCCTTACCAGATAGGACTGACTGAGTGCATCCAAAAAGTTCAAATAAAGGCAGCACGTTTTGTATTATCGCGAAATATGGGAGAGAGTGTCACAGAAATGATACAGGATTTAGGATGGACATCATCAAAAGAAAGGCGCTTTTCGTTGCGACGGAATCTTCTCACGAAATTCCAAACACCAACTTTCTCCTCCGAATGCGAAAATATTTTGTTGACACCAACTTACATAGGGAGGAATGATCACCAAGATAAAATAAGGAAAATCAGAGCTCGTACAGAAAGATACAGGTGTTCATTCTTCCCGCGCGCTATACGAGATTGGAATAACAGAGAATTGTGAAAGGGGTTCGATGAACCCTCTGCCAGGCACTTAAATGTGATTTGCAGAGTGTCCATGTAGATGTAGATGTAGATGTAGATAGTCGTGCGTCCAACCACAACCTTGGACACTGGAGTTGCGCTACATTCTCTTTTCGTACGAGCCAGTTCTGCGTGCAGCATTACGATGGTGGTTCGCGCGAGTGGGATATCCTAGGATAACGGACGTTTCAGATCGTATTCATTATCGTGATAGGCTCCCAGCTCTGAGCGTGATGATGTGGGGTGTTACTGGGTAGACAACACGATCACTTCTGATCCACGTAGCTGGTAATTTGGATAGATAGTGTTACATGTCAGGTGTTTTAAAGCTGGTGACTCTGATATGTCTTCGAGATCTTCTGTTTGTTATTTTTCAACAAGATGACATGTTGTCCATGCTGAGCAATCTTGCCCTATATTGACACACAAGCAGTTGGGCTGTTGCCCTGGCCAACACCATCTGCAGATCTCTTGGCTATTGGTCACGAGTCGGCGACGGCCTGGCAGCCCACAAATCGCGAGCCGCTACATTTGCCACAGACCTGAAGAAGCGTGGAATGATGTAACCATATCCGTCAACCAAGGTCAGTCCTACTGGATGCCCAGTCGGCTTAGAACTACTGTTGTTGTCATGAGGTGACAGCTGTGTGTATTCTGAATGCTCCTGAATCACCTACAAATGTAATTATGGTGCACTCCTAGTACACTGTATATGCACAATAAGTAAAATTTCATCAACTTCTTGTCCAGCATATGGAACACGTTTATCCAGCGCGGGTTCCGCAACTGCAGTATTGATTTTGAATAAAATGCCAGCATCAGGTGCAGTTTTTATTTTAAAAGCTACGTCAAAAGTCATCCTGTGTTCTCTCGAGACGTCTGACATATACCACAGGACAATGATTTTGAGGATTGAAACAGGTGGTGGTTTTTAAAACCTCGTCCTCAAGAGGAGGCTCAGCGCGTGTACAGCGAGCAGGCAGGCCTGGCGCACAGGGTCCGAGGCGACACCGGGGCCTCTGTCTGCCCCGCTCGACTGGGCGGACACCGGCGGGGCGTGCCGGCAGCGGTTCATTGTTTCTGAGCGGCCCGGCGCGCCGCGCGTCTATCTTTATTGATCGCCGCGGGCGACTCCGCCCCCGAGTGGCCGCCCAGCATGACGTACACACAGCCTATTAACGGCTGACGGCGGCCGCCTGTGTAAACACGTGATAGATCGCGCGATTATTAAAATGTGAGCCTCGGCACAATGGGGAGGCGGCCGGCACCGCAGCCTGCTGCCTTACCGACGCGCGCTTCCTGCGTCCCACACCTGCGTACTCCACAGGCAAAGCTCTTCGTATACCGTCGTCGCTTCCCGCTGTCCTGTTAGCACCTGCGAATGCTGCGGGAGAAGAAGCACTGTCGCATGAGCTCCAATGTCTCTGATTTTATTCCCGTAGTCTTTGCACAACAAACCACTATTTCCCCATCCTGCGTCTAATTCACTATACAGGTTGGTCCATTGATCGTGGCCGGGCCAAATATCTCACGAAATAAGCGTCAAACGAAAAAACTACAAAGAACGAAACTTGTCTAGCTTGAAGGGAGAAACCAGATGGCGCTTTGGTTGACCCGCTAGATAGCGCTGCCATAGGTCAAACGGATATCAAATGCGTTTTTTTTAAAATAGAAACACCCATTCTTATTACATATTCGTGTAGTACGTCAAGAAATATGAATGTTTTAGTTGGACCACTTTTTTCGCTTTGTGATAGGTGGCGCTGTAATAGTCACAAATACATGGCTCACAATGTTAGACGAACAGTTGGTAACAGGTAGGTTTTTTAAATTAAAATACAGATCGTAGGTACGTTTGAACATTTTATTTCGGTTGCTCCAATGTGATACATGTACCTTTGTGAACTTATCATTTCTGAGAACGCATGCTGTTACAACGAGTTTGCCTGTAAATACCACATTAATGCAATAAATGCTCAAAATGATATCCGTCAACCTCAATGCATTTGGCAATACGTGTAACGACATTCCTCTCAACAGCGAGTAGTTCGCCTTCCGTGTTGTTCGGACGTGCATTGACAAGGCGCTCACGCATGTTGTCAGGCGTAGTCGGTGGATCACGATACCAAATATCCTTCAACCTGCCCCACAGAAAGAAATCCGGGGACGTTAGATCCGGTGAACGTGCGGGCCATGGTATGGTGCTTCGACGACCAATCCACGTGTCATGAAATATGATATTCAATACCGCTTCAACCACACTCGAGCTAAGGTTCAAAATGTTTCAAATGGCTCTGAGCACTATGCGACTTAACTTCTGAGGTCATCAGTCGCCTAGAACTTAGAACTAATTAAACCTAACTAACCTAAGGACATCACACACATCCATGCTCGAGGCAGGATGCGAACCTGCGACCGTAGCGGTCGCTCGGTTCCAGAGTGGAACTCCTAGAACCGCAAGGCCACTCCGGCCGCGCACGCGAGCTGTGTGCCGGACATCCATCATGCTGGAACTACATCGCCATTCTGTCATGTAGTGAAACATCTTTGTAGTAACATCGGTAGAACATTACGTAGGAAATCAGCATACATTGCACCATTTAGATTGCCATCGATAAAATGGGGCTAATTATCCTTCCTCCCATAATGCCGCACCATACACTAACCCGCCAAGGTCGCTGATGTTACACTTGTCGCAGCCATCGTGGATTTTCCGTTGCCCAATACTGCATATTATGCCGGTTTACGTTGCCGCTGTTGGTGAATGACGCTTCTTCACTAAATAGAACGCGTGCAAAAAATCTGTAATGGTCCCGTAATTTCTCTTGTGCCCAGTGGCAGATCTGTACACGACGTTCAAAGTCGTCGCCATGCAATTCCTGGTGCATAGAAATATGGTACGGGTGCAAACTATGTTGATGTAGCATTCTCAACACCGACGTTTTTGAGATTCTCGATTCTCGCGCAGTTTGTCTGCTACTGATGTGCGGATTAGCCGCGACAGCAGCTAAAACATCTAATTGGGCATCATCATTTGTTGCAGGACGTGGTTGACGTTTCACATGTGGCTGAACACTTCCTGTCTCCTTAAATAACGTAACTATCCGGCGAACGATCCGGACACTTGGACGATGTCGTCCGGGATACCGAGCAGCATACATGGCATACGCCCGTTCGGTATTTTGATCACAATATCCATACATCAACACGATATCGACCTTTTCCGCAATTGGTAAACGGTCCATTTTAACACGGGTAATGTAGCACGAAGCAAATACCGTCCGTACTGGCGGATGTTACGTGATACCACGTACTTATACGTTTGTGGCTATTACAGTGCCATCTATTACAAAACGAAAAAAGTGGTCCAACTAAAACATTCATATTTCTTGACGTACTACACGAATATGTAATAAAAATGGGGGTTTCTATTTAAAAAAAACACAGTTGATTTCCGTTTGACCTATGGCAGCGCTATCTAGCGGGCCAACCAAAGCGCCATCTGGTTTCCGCCTTCAAGCTAGACGAGTTTCGTTCTTTGTAGTTTTTTCGTTTGATGCTTATTTCGTGAGATATTTGGCTCCATCACTATCAATCGACCACCCTGTATAATAATACAAACTGACGACAGAAGTCCGCACGATCGTATTCAGCACGGAAGACGGCATTCGGGCAACGGACAACCACGCCAACCATGACGTCAGGGCGCCTATCAAACGGGATAGTGTTTGTCGGGTAGTCCCACATTCACAGTCGCTGTGTACGCAGTCATAGATGGTGCAATATGGCACACAGAAGACGCCTTCCAGGCTCTCTACGGTGGAGGGGCATGGGAAGAATGGAACCGGGACTGTCGCAAACTGATGTGGCCCGATGGCTTAATGTAAATCGTTCTGTTGTTTTTCAGATATAGGACAGTATATAGAGATCGACACTGTATCTCGAAGACTAGGGTGGGGCCGACCATGTGTTACACCAGAAAGAGAGGACCGTTATTTGGCTGTAAGGGCACGACGCTACCGCCTTAGAACTGCACGGCAACTGGCATCTTACCGATTATGTCAGCTCGTACAGTGAGTTTAGAAGTACCTTCGCATATCTGTACAAATAAAAATATAAATGTACATTTTTACAAAATCATAAATCACGAAACTTCTTCATCAGTTGCTTTGAAATTTTGAGACAAGGTTGCATTCGAATACGTGTGTGTTTTTATATACCTGTTACATATAGTGTATGAACATAAAACTTAACTCATGCCCTCTACACACCCCAAGGGGCCCATCGGTACCATCTGACCGCCGTGTCATCCTCAGACGAGGATGCGGATAGAAGGGCGTGGGGTCAGCACACCGCTCTCCCGGCCGTTATGATGGTTTTCGTTGACCGGAGCCGCTACTATTCGGTCGAGTAGCTCCTCAATTGGCATCACGAGGCTGAGTGCACCCCGAAAAATGGCAACAGCTCATGGCGGCTGGATGGCCACCCACCCAAGTGCTGGCCATGCCCGGCAGTGCTTAACTTCGGTGATCTGACGGGAACCAGTGTATCCACTGCGGTAAGGTTTGTACAAAATGGTAAATTTCCGAAAGTCATCCACCGACTGCTTTGAAATTTTAACACAACGCTGCATCCAAATATGTGCGTTAGCTGTACGGTTTTGTACAAAACGAACATTTACATGCATGTAGATAAAAATGCAATTGTTCGTGTGTTCAAAATCGTCTTAAATCTCTGGAACTTCTTCAGGGATTGCTTTGAAATTATGACAGCGTTGCATTCAAAAAAGCGAGTGTTTCCGTATACCTTTGTTTAATATGTATAATATATAAATAAATATGTAATGTACAGGTAATGATTTACTTTAAATCTTTAGACACTATTCAAATGTACAGCTGGACGGATATACGCTATATATTTTTAATATATATACTATGTAAATATATATAAAATCTATAATAGTGTGACTGTGTTAGCAAACAGGAATGTTATGTTTATGGCTTACAGGCTTATGTTTAGAATACTACCAAACAATCTGAATAAACACTGAAGAGCCAAACAAACGGGTACACCTGCATGATATAGTGTAGCGCCCCAGCGAGCACGCACAAGTGACGCAACACGATGTGGCGTGGACTCGATTAATGTCTGAAGTAGAAGAAATTGACACAATGAATCCAGTAGGGCTGTCCATAAATCCGTAAGAGAACCAGGGGGTGGAGATCTCTCCTGAACAGCACGTTGCAAGGCATCCCAGATATTTTCAACAGTGTTCATGTCTTGGAGTTTGGTGGCCAACAGAAGTGATTGCACTCAGAAGAGAGCCACTCTGTAGAATTTCTGGTCGTGTGGGGTGTTGCATTGTCCTGCTGGAATTATCCAAGTCCGTCGGAATGCACAATGGACATGAACGGATGCAGGTGATCAGACAGGATGCTTATACGTGTCACCTGTCACAATCGTATCTAGACGCATCAGGGGTCTCATATCACTCCAACAGTACACGTCCCACGACATTACAGAGCCTCCACTAGCTTCAACAGTCCCCTGCTGACACCCAGGGTCCATGGATTCATGTTGTTGTATCTGTACCCGTACACGTCCATCAGTTCGATACAATCTGAAACGAAATTTGTGCGACCAGGGAACGAATTCGGGTCATCAACAGTCTAATGTGGGTGTTGATTGGCCCAGGCGAAGTGTAAAGCTTAGTGTCATACAGACATCAAGGGTACACGAGTAGGCCTTGGACTCCGAAAGCCCGTATCGATGAAGTTGAATGGTTCGCACGCTGACACTTGTTGATGGCCCAGCTTTGAAATCTGCAGCAATTTGCGGAAGGGTTGCACTTCTACTACGTTGAACGCTCCTCTCCGGGCGTCGTTGGTACCGTTCTTTCAGGAACTTTTCGGCCACAGCGATGTTGGAGATTTGATATTTTACCGGATTCCTGATATTCACGGTACACTCGTGAAATGGTGGTACGAGAAAATCTCCACTTCATCGCTACCTTGGAGAAGCTGTGTCCCATCGGTCGTGGGCCGACTATGGCACCAAATTCAAAGTAACTTAAATCTTCATAACCTGCCATTGTAGCAGCAATAATCGTTCTAACAACTGCACCAGACACTTGTTGTCTTATACAGATAGGCATTGTCGACTACAGCGCCGTATTCTGCCTGGTTAAATATCTCCGTATTTGAATTCACATGCCTATAACAGTTTCTAGTTTCTTTGGCACTTCAGTGTACAATAACAATAAACAACGGTCAAGATCAGAGAGGGGGGGGGGTGGAAATGGAAATAGGGGTGGGAGGAAATGGAGACAGAGCGAGGAAGGGAGGAAATGGACAGAGAGAGGGCAGGAAGAGAAATAAAGGGGAGAGGAGAAGATGAACGTAGAAAGGTGGGCGAGGGGACGAACTGAGATAGAGGAGTGAAGGAGGAGATGGGCAAAGAGAGGGGAAGGTGGAGAGAGACAGGTGGGGAGAAGGAGTTTAGGAAGTATATCCAATTCCCATTTCTTTCTTTTTTTTCTTTTCTTTTGATTCATCAATCTTCTGACTGGTTTCATGTGGCACGCTTCGAATTCCTCTTCATCTCAGAGTAGCACTTGCAACCAAAGTCCTCAATCATTTGCTGCATTTTTATTCCAATCTCTATCTTTCTCTACAGTTTTTGCCCTCTACACTTCCCTTTTGTACCATAGGTGTCGTCATTCCCTGAGGTCTCAACAGAAGTCCTATCATCCTGTTCCTTCTTGTCAGTGTTTTCCGAATATTCCTTTCCTCTGCACAGGATTTTGCACAGAACCCCTCATTCCTTACCTTGTCAGTCCACCTGATTTTCAACAGTCGTCTGCAGCACCGTATCTCAAATGCTTCGATTCTCTTCTGTTCCGGTTTTTCTTCAGCCCATGTTTCACTAACATACAATGCTATGCTCCAAACGTACATCCTCAGAAATTTCTTCTCCAAATTAAGGCCAATGTTTGATACTAGTAGACTTCTCGTGACCAGGGATGCCCTTTTTGCCAGCGCTAGTCTGCTTTTGATGTCCTCCTTGCTGCGTCGATCATCGGTTATTTTGGTGCCTAGGTAGCAGAATTCCTTAGCTTCGTCTACTTAGTGACCATCAATCCTGATGTGAAATTTCTCGCTGTTCTTATGTCTGCTACTTCTCATTAATTTCGTATTTCTTCGATTTACTCTGAATCCATATTCTATACTCATTAGATTGTTCATTACATTCAGCGTTTCGTGTGATTCTACTTCACATTCACTAAGTATAGGAATGTCATCAGCGAATCGTGTCATTGATATCTTTTCACCTTAAATTTTGATTACACGCCTGAACCTTTCAAGATGTTAGAAACGTGTGCTTTCTGGTTTCTTTCTTTTCTATTTAACCATAGTGCGCCGCAGCATGATGTGGCCGGGAACAGCTAATTTCGAGTAAGGCAACAGCACGATTTCCTTATGGATGTAAGTGAAATCTTGAGGAGTGGGAGAAAGTCATGTTCAAAAATCTTCAAAAAAAAGATGTTTAAATCTTATCCATACATAAAAGATATCGATTCATGGTTAAGATGTATATACAAGTGGGAAAATTAGTTTCGGACATTAGATTTTTAGGTTTACGCAAGGCGTGTTGCATGTAAAGGTGGTGATGACTGCGTTTCGCAAGATCCTGTGTTCGCGGAATCTGCTTCGATTCCCGCTCTGGGAAGACTTTTCGGGCTCCGGAACATTCCTGCGGCTGCCCGCTGCGGCTTCCCTATCGATGAATACGCAATATTACAACTACCTGCCGGGCGGGCCGCCGCTAAAAAGACAGCAACAGTGGAAACGTGGGGGAGGGAGGGGAAAGGAGTAGCGAGAACACAATGGCGGCCGGCTGCAGATGGTATCTGCGCGCCGCGGCGTAATGTTTATACCGACCGCACGACTCAAAAAAGAACAGCCCGATTGTTTTAAGGCGATTTTTGTTGGCGCGCTCTTAACGTCGGGACCGGTCCTGCGAGGCGACAACCCGCCTCCCACCAAATTGCCTCGCAGTCGGTTTTCGGAAATAAAGCCAGTCCCGACCAAAGATAATTGAAGCGTTGCCTCCGCTGCGGTGAAGAAAAAAAGGGCTGGTTTTATGTAGTGTGAAGCCGTGTCCGTTCCACAGCGACAGTTGCAAACACTCCGGCACGTGGGGGAGGGGGGGGGGGGGGTGAGGGGGCTGAAGAGTTAGGGGCTTTCGTTCTTCCCAGCTGAAATTGAAAAATTACTTTGGTACCTCATGATCACTTCATCATATCTTATTATGTAACTGTACAAATATCGCAGGTGCCCTATTTTTTACGAGGTCTGATCAAAATATTCCGAAACATTCGTAATTTCACGCCAATGGTGTGTTGGAGCGAAATCCGGTTGGCATCCGTGCACAAGCCCGTGTTTAATGTGTAACTGCCGGAAGTTTCATTGTTGTATGTCTGTTAGTTATTGTTTGAGTTCTGTATTGAGTAGTTACGTCGCACAGTTTGTGAATTTCGAGATGACATAGTTAGACAAGCAATGCGTCTGCATTAAATTTTGCGTGAAACTCAAGAAAGCGTTTACAGAGACACGCCAAATGACGCAGGAAGCATATGGTAGTGAGTGCTTAAGCCGTATTCGGTGTTACTAATGGTTCGCACAGTTTTAAAATGGCCGGACGGAAGTTGAAAATGACCGTCGTTGAGGATGCCCTTCGACGTCAACTGAACACGCTCACGTCAGGAGCGTCAACGAAATTGAACGTGCCAATCGACGACAGACTGTCCGAGAGATTGCAGAGGAGTTTAACATCTCAGTTCGATGATTTCATGAAAACCTGTCACAACATCTTGCAGTTCATAGTATTGCCTCCATGTTCGTCCCACGGCTCATGAATCAAGGCCAGAAAGACCTCCGTCTCGCATTCTGTGAAGAGCTTTGGGATCCTGCAAATGAGAACGGGATGTTCCTTAAGAGAATCATATCTGGTGGTGAGACGTGGGTCTACGGTTATGATGTTGAGAACAAGGATCATTCTTCACAATGGGTCGGGAAAGGTTTCCAAAGACCAACAGAAAGCTCGTCAGGTCAGATCAAATGTCAAAGCGATGCTGACAGTTTTTTTTTAAATTTTTTTTTTTTACTTTGAAGGATTAGTTCATCATGAACTCTTCTTACAGGGACAGACTGTTAATAGATGGTGTATCGGGACGTGTTGCGATGCGTGCGAGAAAATGTGAGAAGGAAACGGCCTGAAATGTGGCGAGACAATTCACGGGTCTTGCATCACGATAACGCACCCGCACATTCATCCGTGTTGGTGCGTGACTATTGCACAAAAAGCGAAATCACTGTGCTGCCTCATCCTCCGTACTCTCCAGACCTGGCCCCTGCGGACTTTCTTTTATGTCCAGAGTTGAAAACCCCGATGAAAGGACGAAGATTTGCAACGATAGACGAGATAAAAGGAAATTCACTGACGGGGCTTCGCGAGATCCAGCAAAATGCGTGCCAAGACTGCTTCGGGAAGTGGAAACGGTGTTGGGAGCTGGGTATCAATTGTGGAGGAGAGTATTCCGAAGGAGACCATGCACAATAATTAAAAGGAAAGCGTAGAAAAATTTAGTCGACGAAGTTCCGAAATTTTTTGAACAGACTTCGTACTATTATTTTTAATTTCACGTCGAATGTCAGCAAGCTTGAAAGCTACATATACAGGGTGTGTAATAAAAGCGGCACATAACCCTAGAGGAACGTGAAAGAAGAACAGAAGAAAATTCCGATAATGATATGTCCGGAAACAAATATCTCTTGAGCTGTCGGCCAATCTGCCCTCTCCTTCCCATCTGTGTGTTACGTAAAAGAGGACACATAGGAAGTGGTTACCACGAATCCTGACACACCCGTCACCCCTTCTTCGCAGTGAATCACGCTCTTTTTCGAATAGACCTGTCTCCATTGGACCGTGTCACCTGCGTTGGTCACACGCTCCTGTAATTTCTGCACATTGTCAGTAGGTTGGCCACTCAGCAATGCCTCGATTGTACATAGTATCTGTTAATCTTATCGATAAAGAGTATGTCAGTAGTAGTCGGCCACCAGTTGCTGTCCATATACTGCTAATGAAGCTATCCCGGTACCAAAACCCCATGGCTGTCCGAGAATTGCGTATGTGGTAATTTATTATGCCATCTCTTGTGACACCCTACACCACCGATTACTATAGATTACTCTTCACAAGTAAAACGGCCCATATTTCAACAGACTCTGGCACCGGACATAAAATTATAGAGCCTTTTCTTCTACACCGCGCAACATACACTACTGGCCATTAAAATTGCTACACCAAGAAGAAATGCAGATGATAAACAGGTATTCCTTGGACAAATATATTATACAAGAACTGATATGTGATTACATTTTCACGCAATTTGGGTGCATACATCCTGAGAAATCAGTACCCAGAACAACCACTTTTGGCCGTAATAACGGCCTTGATACGCCTGGACATTGAGTCAGAGCTTGGATGGCGTGTACAGGTACAGCTGCCCATGCAGCTTCAACACGATACCACAGTTCATCAAGAGTAGTGACTGGCGTATTGTGACGAGCCAGTTGCTCGGCCACCATTGGCCAGACTTTTCAATTGGTGAGAGATCTGGAGAATGTTCTGGCCAGGGCAGCAGTCGAACATTTTCTGTATCCAGAAAGGCCCATACAGGACGTGCAACATGCATTATCCTGATGAAATGTAGGGCTTCGCAGGGATCGAATGAAGGGTAGAGCCACGTGTCGTAACACATCTGAAATGTAACGTCCACTGTTCAAAGTGTCGTCAATGCGAACAAAAGGTGACCGAGACGTCTAACCAATGGCACCCCATACCATCACGCCGGGTGATACGCCAGTATGGCGATGACGAATACATGCTTCTAATGTGCGTTCATCACGATGTCGCCAAACACGGACCATCATGATACTGTAAATAGAACCTGGATTCATCTGAAAAAATGACGTTTTGTCATTCGTGCACCCAGGTTCGTCGTTGAGTACACCATCGCAGGCGCTCCTGTCTGTGATGCAGCGTCAAGGGTAACCGCAGCCACGGTCTCCGAGCTGATAGTCCATGCTGCTGCAAACGTCGTCGAACTGTTCGTCCAGATGGTTGTTGTGTTGCAAACGTCCCCATCTGTTAACTCAGGGATCGAGAAGTGGTTGCACGATCCGTTACAGCCATGCGGGTAAGATGCCTGTGACCTCGACTGTAGTGTTACGAGGCCGTTGGGATGCAGCACGGAGTTCCGAATTACCTTCCTGAACCCACCGATTCCATATTCTACTAACAGTCATTGGATCTCGACCAACACGAGCAGCAATGTCGCGATAATATAAACCGCAATCACGACAGGCTACAATCCCAGCTTTATTAAAGTGGGAAACGTGATGGTACGCATTTCTCCTCCTTACTCGAGGCATCACAACAACATTTCACCAGGCAACGCCAGTCAACTGCTGTTTGTGTAAGAGAAATCGGTTGGAAACTTTCCTCACCTCAGGACGTTGTAGGTGTCGCCACCGGCGCTAACCTCGTGTGAATGCTCTTGAAAGGTAATCATTTGCATATCACAGCATCTTCTTCCTGTCTGTTAAATTTCGCGTCTGTAGCACGTCATCTTCATGGTGTAGCAATTTTAATGGGCAGTAGTGTAATTAAAGAGTCACTCTTTCGTAGCCGAGTAATGTCTTCCGTTCCGACGCAGATGTTTGGAATTTGGCTCAAAGGTAGCTATAACCTTCCTCAGTAATGGTACTAAAGCGTGGCACCCTGCTACGTCAACCTCTGTGTTGGCGACGCTAGAAAGAGCAAGGCGTCGACACATTCGGAAAAAGGAAAGAAATAGAGCTAAGGAGTTCATGTTACTTGTAAGGTGCGTTTATGATGCTACACTGGCACCAAATTTCATCACAATTCTGCCAAACGCCACTGTGGTCGGGTCACTCAATGGGAAGGCCGTCATACACTTTGCCACCCACATTTCACCCCATCTTTTGACGCCTCTGCTACGGAACTCTGAACCACTGCGTCTAGCGTTGAAATCACGCGTTATTCTTACTGGTGGCCGAGGAAAACATTTCAGACACACCGCTACTCGGAATCGACACGAAAAAGCCTCAAGAGGGGCATAAAAGGCTTCGATGAAACCACCTCTTTTCTCGGGGCGTTGATTCCCAAAATTTTGCCATCGAAAACGACATTTCGCAGTGCTGTGAGCTACGGAATGATATTCTTGACAAATTTTGCTTCTGATGGTACCCCTCCAACGATTCAACCCTTTTCTGGGGACATCGTGAAGCTACAATCCCACTGAACACGACCTCACCCCTTTGTGGTGCAGCGTGACAGCAATTTTTGATCTAGTACACAGGGTCTATCCACTACGGACCGTCCAAACCGTTCGATGAAATTTGGTCTGAAGCAGCGAAGGGCGTTTATGCTTTTTCAGCCCTCTTGTTCTGCGCTCTCCTGTTTCGTGATCATGGGAGTGGGTGTGGGGGGTGGTTGGGTGCGGGAGGGGGGGGGGTGGGAGGGGACGGATGCGTCATTGACACACACGTGAATAAAACAGCAGAAGGTCAATTTAAGACTCCTCAGTTCGACAACACCCGTGGTGCCATCCACGGATCTTTACTGATCACTTTAAAAATGTCGCTGTACAGAGACAGCCATTCACTAATTCCAGGGCACTGTCGTGGCAGACATTCCTTTCAACACCCATTAGATTTTGCATGCGGCCAGTAGGCACTTGTTCAGCAATCAAGTTCAAGTTTTATCGAATGGGTTTTGGACGGTTCCTAGTGGTTCCACCTTGTACAGCAGGGCAAAGAGTATGATCGCGCTACTCTTCAAAGGGATACATCATCTTCAAATGAGTTGCAGACCCATGATGTCCTTACAAAAGGGTGTCAGCTGTGTGGAAGATCAAGGACGACATCCTCTTGGTCATCGCACTGCGAACTGTCGGTTTCGACCTGAGAGGGGACGTAACGAACTCCCCATCGTGTGGCACGACCACGGTGGCGTTGGGCAGATTTATGGTGACATTCGGTGACAATGTGACATTATTAACCCACATTATGCCTCCCTCCAACTTCTGAGCTGTGACCTTATTTTTGCATGTCTCGACACCTTGCCGTTTAAAGCGTTGCCTAGCCCAGGGATGAAATAGCAGGGCGCCACGCTTTTACACCAGTACAGAGGAGAGTTGTAGGCACCTCTGAGCATAATTTCAAACAACTGCGTCGCGATGGGAGACAATTACGCCATTTCGAAGATGTGATACTTTAGTTGTGTTGCGCAGTGTTGTTTTGACCGATACTGCCTCCTTTAGGAATGTATGACATTTCTTAAAACACCCTTGACAGAGACAATATCACGATGACCATTAGGTCATAGCAAAGTAGCGGACGTCGAATCAAGTAAAATCTTTCAGATGTCCTAATATAGTAAGGACACCCTTGGGGATCTACGGTCATAAAACGAGACACAACCAGTGTCGAGAGTGACAAAGTGTGCCGCAGCTGATATCTGTTATGGTAAAGAGCGCGCGTACTGATAGAATAGCTCAAGGTTCGTAGCTTATAGCGACGACATTCTTGTACAAGACATCCTCGTTTTACTTAGGGTACCAAGACAAGATAAAATCTGGAGTTTTCTGCAGGAACTCTGAAGACGATGGCGGAATTGATCGAAAGCCGAATGTTTTATCTGGATTTGACACGACAACTAAACCGAGAATTCTTATAGATTTCTGCCTACCGGTCAAAGCTAGGCAATTTTAAGATCCTATACACGGCTGGTTAAGTTAGCTGGGAATTTTCTGTTGGTTTTACTGGATAAAGCTTGAATATTAAATGAAGTAGGCTAAAAGTATCGTAATCCCGCTAACGTGCTAAGATAATTAGCTGTAGTGCAGAATCAACACTGCAATAGAAAAGTCAGTCGACACGTGGTAGTGTAACATTAAGTGTGAACTAAGACAATACTAAAAATGACAACTGAAATTATATTTTAAACACTTGTTTCTCAGATTATATTTTTTACAACAAAGGCTCGAAATTCATGACTGCTAGATGTGACATACTTTCATAATCGACTATCGAAACAGAGTCGATCGCGACAACTAGCAACAAACTCTTTGACGCTAACCGGAATTAATATCACGCAAATTTTATTTTTTATACATTTATAACAACGACACAACATTGCTGATACCAAAGATACTGTACATCCTTGTGAAATTGTATTTCGGGATCCTACATTTCGAATGTTGAAATCAGTTTAATGCATCACTCCATAAGTTGCTACCAGGAACTGCGTGACTATAACAGCCAGAGCCCATAATAAGGTAATAGGTTTCATGGAGCGGACGTACTCATTTGGCTAATTTCAAAATTATACCACGTAAGCTGTGGTGCAATATCAAAATTCAATTAAACGACCGTTTGACAAGTAACGTTCATTCAACTTGTGTTTGAGAAGAAAAGGTCATGTTTTGCACATTAAAAAGTAACCCAAACGCATCAACTAAATTAATATTACTAAAAAATTAAATTCTCCGTAACTTTGGAAATATTTCAAACTCGAAAAACCTGAGACCACCACAAACATTCCGTCAACACGAGACAATTTACGCGTCAATTCTCAGTCGTTCATATTATGTAGAAATTACATTTATTTTATTTTTCTAAGATGGCAGACAGTTTTGTGGAAAAAATCAGTGCACTTAAGTAGGGTTCCTATCACATTAATATACGTTCAAAGGAATTTAGTATGCAAAAGAAAAATTCTTTTGAGCTAATACTAATATAAATTAAAATAGCGCTATTCTTCATGACCTTAATTTTAGAGTGACGAAATAAATCTCGGGTGGACAGCCTGGTATGAGTGTGCACAGGACACAATATTTCAGCAATCGACCACGTTGCCATCATCAGGTGCGCTGATATACTGCACACTCATACCAGGCTGTTCACCCGAGATTTACTTCGTCATAAAATACGCCTGGAGAAACTGAAGAATCAGATTTTAGAGTGACGCCAAAAGATAGTTAAAAGTGAGCTGATAAATAATTTTGTTTCTATGAATGCTGTCCAAATGCAAGTTGATAACTGTGAGAAAACACGTCCAGTACCTGTTGTTATTGTAAAAATTCTTGTGTACTGTGTTTGCAAATTAAATATTGTGCTATGAATACGGGGTTTGACTTACACATGGCACATAGAAAAGCCTGATAGCACAACTGAATTCTGGTACCAGAAAGCTGAAACTGATTGCGGCCAGTTTACTGCATGAGCTGGATTTATTGCATCATTGAATGAGGGCTCAGGCTTCAGTTTTCTTTTAGACCTCAATATTATAAAACAACATAAACGTCCCTACAAAGTTACTTGTCGAAGAAATAATTGGCATACCGACCCCAGAAATCCTGGCATGTTGCGAATGGTTACTACAGTCTCAAAAATTGTTGCCAGACACACCGAACACTTTTGCTCACTGGACAAACTTCCGTGTGCTCGTCGCTGGTCTGCTGTCGTTTTATGGGCGCATCTCCTGAGTGGTGAACTCCCAACCTGTGATTAGCTGGGAAATTTTGCTCGATTAAGCCTCCCGTACCTCATTACCAGCTTGCTTGTCTCCACTCTATATGCGGCTACGTGGACTTTCAGACCGTGGCGCTTCCGACACTTCCACTGATGACAGACGCCAGGCTATCGCCAGCAGCAAATGTATTCTCACTATTAGTCAGACAGTGCCCTCGCCGACAGGCTTCGTTTCCGTGCAGTTTCGTTCACTGCCTGAGTTCTGTACACTGCGAGTAACGGAAGTAAAGTTATTGCTACTGTTGTGATCTACACCACAGCCCCTGCTGTCTAGTCCAGCCGCCAGTCACGGGTGACGACCGGACGGCCTAAACATCAAGGTGCAGTATTTCGGCAGTTTCCAACAGAGGTCGCTAGCGGCGGCCACGCTACTTTGAGCATCTCTATGCATCACGTGAAATCAGTCAGACAGAAGTGTGGTCTCACTCAGAGTGAGAGACTAATGAAGGGTATAAGAACGGATCCGCAACATTGCAGACAAATATCCTTAACTTCAGTTTGCTGTAGAATTCTAGAACCTATTTTGAGTTATAATAAATTTGCTAGAGACCGAGAAGCTTATGTTCACGAATGAGCACTGTTTTAGAAAGCATCACTCGTGCGAGACTTGTAAGGGGTCCGTAGGCCCTTACTATAAATTTGCACTCGGCACGGGTCGATAGGGTGAACAATCGATTGTGTCGTGTTGCGAGAGCGAGTGTGGAGTTGAGCGAGTGCCATGTTGCGGGTAGAGGTGTGTGGAGGTCTTTGTTGAAATACAGGGCTTTAACGGAGAAGGGAGTCGCCATCGCCGTGGCTAGACCCCTTTGTACTAGAATAATACCGGGAAGGTGAAGAAGTATTATTACGAAAGTGATCAGTGACATTTCTAGGGCCGATATTTGGTTTCGCGTCTACCGCGCCGGCATCACCTTGGATTGCAGTGTTGGATTGCAGTGTTGGGTGCAGTGATGGATTAGCGTGTGACAATAATGGAAAATGAAGAAGCCTGTGCTGAGATTATCAGTAATTAGATATGTATGACGAAGGCAGTGGCTGTCTCCTTTTTTTGTGTTTTTGGGACGAATATAGGTTCGTAATTAGTGAAACTGTGTTGGTGTTTTTCTTGTTACCAGACATTTCATTATTACAGTATTGAACAGGACGAACTGGAAAGTAACAACTTCCGTAGCAGTCAATTCCGATTACCAGCCCCATTAGGTACACGATCATATTAATAATAAATATTGGGCTGCTATTCGATCAGATCAGGTCGGGATAAATAAACGGAGGTGTTACACCTTGGCTTACCATGAAAGGACAAGTGCAATCTTCGGACGAATCGTAAAGAACAATAGGTAATTTTATCTTGCTTAACGTGAGAAAATATTTTTCAATTTCGGATGAAGACAGAGTATAAACTTTAAAATCGCGACAAGAAACAGTGCATCTTGAACAATACGAAGTAATAGCATCTTACGATTGTGAATAAACTGTTTTTCGCGCCATATTAGATGAGAGTAATTGTGTCGATAAAATGTGTTATAATGTGCAAACGCGTAAGTCCGCACGAAAAACTGTGAAAAGTGAACACTAAAGAAAGACACGTGTGAACATTACCACAACAAAACGAGCTAAGAATTCGTCACGGAAGCTTTTAAAGAAGTGCTTAGTAGTAATGTTATGACCGAAATTGCTTTTTGAATAATGAAAATCGAGCAACTTCATGCGGACCCATAAACTGTTATGCAGGCGACAATTTATGTGGCGACGCAATTGTTGAATGACGTCACGCAGACCCGTGCAGCAGCTGCGCCAAAGAGCTTCGATCCGCGGGGTGATTTCACACGTCATCCCAACTACCTGTGCAAGGAGTAGGTCAGATGCAGATGCACTACACTGGACAGCGATCAGCGCGACTTCGAGGCACCGAGCGCCAACCCGGCATCTAGCGGCCGAACTACAAATTACGCCCGCCTGCAGCACCACGGAGCGGCCGACTGAGAACTACGACGACTCGCCACAGATCTTCAGCGTGACTTCACGCGGCTCCGGCGGCAGTACAGCGCCACGCCCACTTCAAACGTCAAAACATCACGACTCGTGGTAACGTCAGTTGGTGAGTGAAGACAACTGGTTAGCTTAACATTAAATTGCAGTATACTGTCTTCACGATAAATAAACAGTTTTAAACTGTGTTTTGCCTTAGGACAAGTGCCCAATTACAGTAATTACCGAAAAGTTTGCGAAACATACTCTGAAATATAGCATACTTATTTATGCATACTGCGCTGTCTAAATGGTGATTATACGGATATGCTCATTGTTTTTGGAGATTTTACATTTATAGATTTAATGAATGGTGTGGTTTGTCTTATTTAAAACATTTTACATAAGCTGTGTATGTGAAAATTGATATTTGAAATTATTAGGTTTTGAGAGTCATTATGTTCAGTACTCATACGTATTGTATCAATTTTGGGATTAACTGAAGATACCACAGTTACTGTTTGATTAGTTTACCGGTAATTAGGAGTGTTTTGGGTTACTAGAGGTTATTTTATATTATTTGCCTGTCCATTAAAAAATAAACCAAACATGTCTATTGAAGATAAGCAGGTTTGTGAGGCAGTAGTTGCAAGGAAAGGGATAGGACAGGAATACAGAGATGATTCAGGAATCAGTGATTATGGATTGTCATTAGAAAGCCCATTAGCACATTCAACTAGTTACCCCAAGACACCAGGACAAACGACGAGAGATAAGCCAGTTTCAGAGGGTGCAGATATACGGTCGATGTTAGCAGACTTGCTGAAGGAAACCAAGGCAACAATAAAGGAAGGTTTACAAGAAGCTAGAGAAAGGGAAGAAATATTCTGCAAATCATTAGAGAAAGGTTTACAAGAAACTAGAGAATCATTAAAGAAAGATTTACAAGAAACCAAAGAAATCTTAGAAAAATCATTTAAGGAAACTCTAGCACAAGAGATCAAAACATCGCAAATGAAGATAGAATATAATCTGAAGAAGGAAATGCAGGATTTACAAAAACGACTGAAGATGGACATCAACGAGAGAGAGAGAGTAAGCTACAGAAGAGCGTAGACCAAGTCCAGGGAGACGTGGAGAAGATGGAAGGAAAGTTAACAAAAAAGATAGAAGACGATATTGAAGAAACTAAAGCCGAATTGGGAGAAAGGATCACCGAAGTGGAAACAAATTGCAATCATCGAATCGCCGAGGTGACACAGATGCAGAAACAATGCAATGATGCGATTAAGGGGATAGGAGATAGGCAAAACCAACTGGCTGTCAATCTGAGAAATGCTATAGCCGTGCAACGAGAAGAGGATAACAAGAGGGTTGCAATGGAGGTCAGGCAATTACAACAGGGAGTGCAACAATTGGAGAGCAAGACAGAAGAAATTGATAAACGAATTAGCAAATCCACTTTAACCATTGGGGAAGATAGAGTCGTTACCTTTATGAGCAGTGATAATCGGCACGTCCAAAATAATACAGGGCAGAAGTTTAAACCGAAAGGAGGGTTGCACCCAATGATATTTATGAAATGGTTAAAAGGAGTTTTCCTTGCACATTTCAAAGACGCAGACAAGATTCAATTTGCAATAGATAGGATGGAAGGTGAGGCCTTCACTTGGGGAGTCAGGAAGAAGGAAGGGACTACTAGTTATGATCAGTTTGAAGGGGAATTCTTGAAGAAATACTGGTCCAAAAGTCATCAGTGTGCAGCACTTGAGGACCTACTACACCACAAGTCACTTAATACATGGAGAGGAATGTTGAGAGAGTTTGCCGAACATTTGTGGGAATTGAATGAGACCTTGGAACCACCCCTGAGTGATGACATAATGATATCAGCGATAAAAAGAAGATTGAGCCGGAGAATGCAAGAAACTGTATCCGGGAGCCTGATTAAAGATAAAGATACTGTAATGGAAGTATTGGAGCAATTAGAAACTATTCGTGCACAGGAAAACAATCAGATGTGTGATCAGAACCAAGATGGAAATAATTACCATCAAATTCGTTTTAATGGCCCACCAAATTACAAGAGGTAGAGGTGGGGGTAATGGACATAGGAGCCATGGCAATGGTCAACAGTTTCACCACAATCATGGGGGAGATGATGATGATAATGACAGGAATTATGAGAGAAGAGATGATAGACAAAGGGATCAAGAGGTACGAATTGAAGAAAGTTAGCTGTAGGGAGCCAGCAACTCTTTTGCTGGTATACCAAGTGGCGACTGGTACACTCCCAGCTGGGTGAGACTTTATTTCTTATTTCAAATTTCACTCCTCTACCATCTTTCTCTATCCTTATGTTAAGAAAGTTAGTGTGTAGTAGTTGGGATTGGTAGTGGTCATCTAAGTAATTCAGTCAGGAACCGTGTAGTAAATTTATAGTTGACTTAAAATAAGGATAAGTAGTTACTGTTGATGTAGTGTGTGAGGTGTCAAAGAATCAATAAGTTGAAAGCTCAGTTTAGTATCAGTGTATTGCAAAATTATTAGTGCCAGAAGTAATACAATGAGAACCAGATAAGAAAGCTAATGTGTACAAAATGTTGTGGGAAGCTAATTGGTCAAACAGGAGTTTGTGTAATCTTATAGAGTTGTTTTATGAGGCATGAAAAGGTCAAGGAATTGTAAGAGAACTGAAGTAATGTATCAGCTTATAAGTAGATGAACATATAAAGAAACAAATACATGAGGAGATAGTTGTTCGAATAAATGATGTGAAATATTATGAACGGAGAGGCCAAGGAGCCTGGAGTAGTATTTTTATGTAGTTATTGAAGTATATGGAGCATTGATGTAGGTTGAAGATATAGATTTATTTGCAGTTGAAGTTACTGTTAAGTTGAAGGAGTTATGTGTAATGAAATGTATGGAGTATGAAATGTTTGAAGTATTGAAGTATGTCATTTAGCACATGAGCAACATCTGTTTGCAAGTTATTTCTAGGTATACATGTTTATCTGAAGTATGCTGAATAAAACAGAAAGTGTAACTCATGAGTAATGAGTAATTCATGTATCCAATTAGCTATCAAAGTCAAGTATGGTTGTACTTACATCAAGCTTTAGAAGTAGAATCCTGGCACTGTGTAATGAATAATAAATATCCATATAGAAGATCTGGATTAATGTCAGTATAACAGGAAATATTGCACCTCTCATCTAAGCTTTCTTGATAACAATTCACATATGGCAGTAATGTTTGGCAAAATGAAACGATCAGTAATTTAAAATTTTTCATAGGGTGACCACATTAGTTATAATGATGCAAATAGTTATGTAAGACATATTTAGTGCCACAATGGAGTATTTCATATTATTGAATCAATCTGTAGAGGCATGAGGAATTGTAAAATAATTGCATAAGTCAAGGTGTAAATGCTATATTTTGTTTTGGTATTCAATTTTGCCAGTGTTAAAGACTCAAATTAATATGTTGTGAATTTCTTCCTCAACTTTAATGTGTGTTGACCAAGTGAGTTATAAGTTAGAGTGATAGTAGTATGGACAGCACGAACCCCGCTGAAAGGATGGCATACCAAAGGGGTAGCTGGCATTCAACTAGTTTGTTTTCTTGTCTTTGCTGTAGCAAGTTATAACAAATATGTAGTTAATGACTCGTACAAACCTTTGAAAGTGAAGATTTTTGGTAATTGAATGTAAGATAAGTTTGTAAAAATATTTACCATGCCCTATTAATTAAGATAGATTGATGTTGTATGATGTTTCTGTAGGGGCAGTGTGCTACCAGAGCCAATAGGGTATTATTTGTAATATAATAACTCATATGTCATGTGTTCACGTAATAATTTTTGATTGTATGTTGTGTGTTACATTCAATATGGACTATAGAGGATTATTGCTGCTTGATGGAAAATTGTGATTTGGACAATGCCATGTTGGTGAGATGTAATAACCTTTAGTAGAATATTATTGTGGAGGCAGCCCACTACCGGAGTCGAGGGATTATTTGGTGAATTGTAATTTCATTAATTATTTACACTGTGTGTTTTGTTCAGATGTAATAATATCTAATTTCCTTGCCGATTCTTTTACGCCAGAGGCTCCAAAGAAGTTTTCGAGGGCGGGGATGTAAGGGGTCCGTAGGCCCTTACTATAAATTTGCACTCGGCACGGGTCGATAGGGCGAACAATTGATTGTGTCGTGTTGCGAGAGCGAGTGTGGAGTTGAGCGAGTGCCATGTTGCGGGTAGAGGTGTGTGGAGGTCTTTGTTGAAATACAGGGCTTTAACGGAGAAGGGAGTCGCCATCGCCGTGGCTAGACCCCTTTGTACTAGAATAATACCGGGAAGGTGAAGAAGTATTATTACGAAAGTGATCAGTGACATTTCTAGGGCCGATATTTGGTTTCGCGTCTACCGCGCCGGCATCACCTTGGATTGCAGTGTTGGATTGCAGTGTTGGGTGCAGTGATGGATTAGCGTGTGACAATAATGGAAAATGAAGAAGCCTGTGCTGAGATTATCAGTAATTAGATATGTATGACGAAGGCAGTGGCTGTCTCCTTTTTTTGTGTTTTTGGGACGAATATAGGTTCGTAATTAGTGAAACTGTGTTGGTGTTTTTCTTGTTACCAGACATTTCATTATTACAGTATTGAACAGGACGAACTGGAAAGTAACAACTTCCGTAGCAGTCAATTCCGATTACCAGCCCCATTTGGTACACGGTCATATTAATAATAAATATTGGGCTGCTATTCGATCAGATCAGGTCGGGATAAATAAACGGAGGTGTTACAGGCTCACCTTCTCACCTTGGTCTTTTCCCACATGATATACTGCGAATTATGGATGAAGGGCAACAGGAAAATGCCATATTTCAAGATTTTCGAAAAGCATTTGACACAGTACCCCACTGCAGTCCGTAGGAGCATACGGAATAGGTTCTCAGATGTGTGAGTGGCTTGGAGAATTCTTAGGTGCGAGTATGCAACAGAGACAAGGGGAGTGCTCCGGGAAGTGTGCTAGGACGGCTATTATTTCTATATACAAAAGTAATATGGCGGACAGTGTGGGCAGCAACCTGCGGATGTTTGCTGATGATGCTGTGGTGTTCTGAAAGGTGTCGAATACGAGTGACTCTAGGAGGATACAAAACGACTTAGGCAAAATTTGTACTTGGTGTGATGAATGGTAGCCAGCTCTAAATGTAGAAAAAGGTAAATTGGGATCTACACCAGGTCAGAATGATCTCACTCCCCATTAACAACCACTGGCAAGGAGGCTTTGTATTTCTTTGCGCGACTGTCTAAGTCACGCTTCGTGGTTCAGTGAGTCAGTTCAGCTGCAGTTCAATGCAGTTCTTCAGAGGGAATCGCAAAGTGGGAGTTATTCAGCAGTCTACGTATATAGCAGCCGTTACGGCGATGACGTCCTAGTCATGTCTGCGCTGGACCATCCGCACTGGACAATGTTTAGCTTAGGACGGTGACTACTGTGTAATGAACTTAGTTCTCAGTGAGGAAAGTATTATACTAATTTGTACCATGGAATTGAAGGTTTATGGTCCTTTGTAATGAGTAGTATCATTTGAACATTGTACTAATCATTTCTGTAGTAATGTTACTGACGGAGTGGACGCATAAACCCGTCAGTAGTTCTGTCTCATGAACAGAGAATGTCATGAGTATGCAAACTGATTATGCTTGAATTATGAAGGGAGTAATTGCTGAGGCCGTTTAAAGATTGCAAATGGCAGGAAAAAAAGTCTCTGAAGGAACGAGAATTTCAAGATTTGAAAGATAAAGGTTCACATTTCGTCGTGAGTATACCGCAATATGAGAACTCTACGACTGGACTGTGCAAAGCAAGAAGAAGAGGTACTGGGCCGACCCAGAACCTTGAGTCTAGTCCGGAGATGTAACTGAGCGAAGGCATATTGATATTAGCTGATGGTACTAGTTTTATGGAAACTGAGAATGTGTCCGTCTCTAGCAAAAAAATCCTGATGTTCAGCTGTCAAGAGGCAGAGAAAATCCTCTAGGAAAATCGAACTTTTCTTGTGGTCGGGACATTTTATAGTAGCTAGGGACAATTTAAATGGCGTGTGACATTACGAACGGCATGTCCGCTAAGAACTGTTCCATTCTTTTGTTCATTGTTAATACCGCTGAGATACTATGCATGCCTAATTACAAAATTGCGTATCTGTACGATGAATCAGTTGGTGCTAGAATACAAGAAGGCTCTAGAACAAACAGCAGAATTTCTTCTAAATACTGTGAATGCCGTCACATCAGGAAAATTAAACATTTGCACAGCTTCGGAACAGTACGCAGTTCCTTATACAACATCAAATGACGAACTCAAGAACAGATACAGATACAAAACAGGTGAGCAGTCAGCGTTAACCAATAGTGAGGAAAAAAAATCTGGTTGACCGAATGTCGTGTTGTGCAAAATGGGGGTTTTCTTTGAGAAATAATGATGTCAGGAGCACCGGACAGGCATCTCTTAATCGACAGAAAAAAGAATAGTGATCTGGTCGGAGTGGGTAAAGTATTTCTTTGGAAAGAAATAGGTTAGCGTAAATAAAAGTTTAAAGAGGGTAAGGGCAGCAGTTAACCAAGAAACAGTGCGTCGTTATTTTAAGAACCTTGAACTGTCCTTGGATGGTATTCCTCCCTGGATCATTTTAAACTATGACAAAACCAACTTTTGTGATGATCCTGGACAAGTGAAACCAGTAGCGAAGCGAGGTACAAGATATCCGGAAATGACGTGGATAGTTCTATCAATGTAATCAGCAGAAATAAAAAGTCAAACGTTAGCTGCACAAGATAATCTTTATTTTGCCTATTTTCCCGGTTTTAACAGTTTAAACTGTCGTCTTCAGAAGTCAAATAGGTTCAAATCATTGGTAAGCCAATGTCAGCATAAGCATCGGGCGGTAGTGTCTTACACAGGATTGGCAAAAAATACATATGTAGAGAAAGTATGTTGTCACCATAAACCGATAATAAAATCTGAACAATTTAAGTTGCTTTGTTTGGATCACTTTACAAAGTAATGATTTTTTTATATGTCTGTTTTCTTGACACTTATCCGTGGTTTATTGCCTTTTTAAATGCTTTTGTTAATCATGTTATATGGATTTATAAGGTTTAAAGTATACTTGCGCTTCAACTGTTGCAGACTTTAATATAGTTTACATGTACACTAGCGCTCTCACTTTGTATATAGGCTTGTTCAGTGCCCTTCAGGTTACCAGTATGTTGGTTGACTTCCGTCGCACATTACGGAAGGTACTTTTTGCGGTTTGACAGTTCATTGTTTGGTTCAAATGGCTCTGAGCACTATGGGACTTAACATCTATGGTCATCAGTCCCCTAGAACTTAGAACTACTTGAACCTAACTAACCTAAGGACATCGCACACATCCATGCCCGAGGCATGAGTCGAACCTGCGACCGTAGCAGTCGCGCGGCTCCGGACTGAGCGCCTAGAACCGCTAGACCACCGCGAGTTCATTGTTTGTTACTTCTCGCACATACCATATATACACATATGTTTAGCGACTTCACTCTTTCTTATTGTTTCTGTAATAAAAGGTGTGTTGTCGCTCTCTAGCTCAATTATTTTATGTTTGTTTTAACAAACCTTTTTTACTTCTGCTGTTTAATCTTTGTACATTTGTTTTTAACGTACTTGCTTCACATATACATTTTTTGCCAGTTCTTTCTAGGACACTACCGTCCGATTCTTATTATGAGGTTGTCTTGCCAATGATTTGAGACTATTTCTGTTCTGAAGATGACAATTTAAGCTGTTGAAACCAATAAACTGAACCAAATAAAGATTTTCTTGTTCAGTTAACGACTGACTTTTTATATTTTTCGCTGAGCAACAGCTATAAATAAAATCGTATCAGTGTAATGGTAGCAATGACTGCTGACGGCGGAGTCCTCCCACCGTACGCACATTATGAGGCAAACTATCTCTCTCATGCTTGGACTGAAGGATGTTTAAGTGGTGCTGCTTATAATAGGGATCAAAATGGGTGATTTGATATAACAATGTTTGAATTCCGGTTTGTTCGTGTTGTCTTACCTTATACAGCATTTAAAGGGTCTGAAGATGATTATAGGTGACAATTTCTCGAGTTATCGGTCACTTAATGCTATCAAACTGTGCCAGAAACTTGGAATTCAGTTTGTGGTTCTGTCGTCTAACTTTAATCATTTTTGTCAACCACTAGCTGTGCCCTTTCTTAGAGCTCTAAAACGTGCATGGAGAAATGTTCTAGATGACTGGAAAGCGCTGTAAATGCAGAATATTTGACTGGGGGATGTGTTCTGCTCGGGTATTGGGGGTGGAGAAACACCACGGAAAATGCATGCTTGGACATGTATGCGGATGCTGGCCAAGCCTGTAAGTGGCTGCTGTTTTTGACCGCGAACAGCACCTGTACAGTGTCCTCAATACGTTGCAAGTGCTAGTTGTGGTCAGAACAGTGTCCTGTGTAGTTGTGAGTGCTGTCAAAGTCCGCATTTTTTGTGTCTGCACGGTGAGTGTACGAATGTGTGAAAACTTAGCTTGCCTCCTAGCGCGCAAATGGACAAAACATTTGAACTATCTTCTCAAGCCCAGGGTGTTAAACAGACATTCTAAATAGATATGAACCTGGCCCTGTAAGGGAGCTAATATTAGGTGTGGATCATAACAAAAATCATTAGAGATTCTGCTCTCATTTAACTAGAATGCATGAATTAATAAAAGTGAAAGTTTGGGATCTATTCTAGAAAGACAGCTATTTCCTTTTTTATTCTACATATAATTTATCAACTGTGCTTTCAGGGGTCAAGTGATACACAACATTCATGTTCTATTACTTTCGACACTCAATAACAAAATATTTAACTCTTAGACATATTTAACTGATGATTATTAAAATCGTTATCTCTACATATGAAAAAATTTTATCACAGGAAAGAATGATTAAAAATCTTCATCAGTTCATTTACATCTAGGTTATTGTAGCTAATCAATACAAAGCGTTGGTGGAGAATAAATTTACTTTTTGAACCAATGAAAAAACTCTCATGTACTCAATGTGAGTGTAGGTTAGTATCCAAGCTTTTGATATTCAATGGTCAAAGCATAGGCAAGTTGGAGTGAGCAAAATCTCGACTCAACATTTACTGTGGCCTAATGCGTGATGATACTTTACCAAGTGGGATCTTCAATGGCGTTATCTCCGTGCTGGATCTGAAACGGTAATTCCATATTCTGGCCTTGACTGAATTCGCTCAGTCTCAACTTTCCTGCATTTCATAGAACGTTAGTCTTTACCTAGTCAAAATAATGGCTATTGCACACTCGCTAAGGGTTGGAGCGACGTGCACAATTATTTCTTTGCCCGCAAAAATTTCCGCAGGAATCATTAACTACCCCTTGCTATCTGTCACCATGATATGTGAGGTGTATCGTCCACACTTTGCAGAAAGCAAAGCTGTCAATGCCCTCGCTATTTTTCCACACACTTGTGCGGTCTGCCGCAAGACAAGAGAGATATCTACCTATTTTAGTTCTCAAAACGCTTTTATATAATGGGGATCTCCCCCCTTTGTCGCGTCTGCATCGCCCAGTATGGCTTCAGTCAATCGCCGTCTCACTAGAGGTGAATTTTATTTTTTTTTGCTGGGTGGCAGCCTAGCCCTGTTAATGTGGTGCAGCCACTTACCCTCGGTCCCAGCTGTATTTACATTAAAAAGAATAATGTATTGTTCTGGCCTTATCTCTTTCTGCGAAGAAGCTCGCCGTTCTCTTGTTAAGTGGGGTTTTCCTACACCATTAACCACCTACTCGGTTCGTCTCCAAAATGCATTTCACTTTAACTTGTCTATTAATGCCCCTGTCCATATATTGGTAGATATTGTTTTGTTAGTTTTCGGTACATAAGATCACTGCGAATGCCTTTTGTTGATATAATATAATTTTTTGTTCTGGGGATCTCATACTGTATCGTACTGTTGTTGTGGATCAAGCTCCTGTAAGGTCCATAAAATCCGGATGCCTTACAGTGTATTATGTCACAGCTAAGTGAATTCGAACGTGGGCAAATCGCTGGTGCTCCTATAATAACAATAATAATGTCGTGTGGCTAGGGCCTCCTGTCGGGTAGACCGTTCGCCTGGCGCAAGTCTTTCGATTTGACGCCACTTGGGTGACTTGCGCATGGTGGGTGCTTTCATTAACAAAGTGTCTGGTGTTTCAAGGGAAACCGTACCAAAGGTTTATACTGACGGTCGCTGAGGAGAATTGTGATGAAAAATAAGAGGATGACAGCAGCAGAACTGAATGTCGCTGTGATGAACCCCGCCAGAACCAAAGCAACTCAAATGGAGCTCCACAAGCAGGAAACTGCAAAGCAAGCTGAAATGTCAAAACCGCTCTTCACTGATGCAAATTTCGGTGACAGTAAAACGTGGTGATGAAGTGATAAAACCTGGACTACGGAGCAGTGGAAGAATGTCAGTTGGGTGGCTGAGTCTTGTATCACAATGTTTCCAACTTCTGCCCGAGTTTATGTCCGAAGAGTGAAACATAGACGGGTTGTGTGATTATTTGGACACACACCGTATGGTGGAATTCCATGGGCCCCATGGCTGCTCTGCGAGGTCACGTTACTGACGAGGATTATGTGACCATTTAGGCTGATCAGGTCCGTTCCGTGGTAAAATATTTGTTCCCCAATGGTGATGCTGTGTTACAAGAGGATAGAGCTCCCGTTCACACAACTCGCATCGTCCAGGACTGGTTCTGTGGGCACGAGGATGAATTGTCGCATCTCCCCAGGCGCCACAGTCGTCAGATCTCATTATTATTGAGTCTTTGTGGTCTACTTCGGAGAGAAGGGCGTATGATCGCTATCCACCTCCACCATCGTGACCTGATCTTGCCACTATTTACAAAGGGCGTGTATTTATCCACTCCGAGATGATTGAAAGCTGTTCTGAATGCCAACGGATTTCCTACGCCGTCTTGTGCAGGGTGATGCGTATTGTTTCTATAGTTTTCTCCACCCCTTGTTTGAGAACCACAAAGTAAAGCGTCTTTGTAATGAGGAGCGAGCATTATAAAGAGTTATTCCGAGTCGTTTTGCCCCGGCCAGTGGCTGTTGGTGAGAGGGTGCCGCCATGGCGTAAACACGGAGGCCTCAATTTATTTGGTCGCGTAAGTAAAATGCATATTAATGAAGATGCATAGTACGCTTAGGCACCACATGAAAGAAAGAAAGAAACGAGCCACGTATAACCATCCACTCTGTAGGTGTAATAGTACTTTGGGTACTGATGATACAATTTATGAACGTAGCTATCACCTTTAAAAACTAATGACTTCTAAACACCTTAACCCATCTCAAAGAACGAAGTGTCGTTTGATAGCAGTTGAACAGAGCTATTGAAGAACAGCTTAAGAATTTCTACTAAAGAAATACAATTTGAGTTACAAGCCGAAAATTGCTTGCAAAACAAAAAATATAGTAGCTGTGTTAGATAAGCTACAATAACTATCTGTAACATTTAGTTCTGATTATGTTTAATACGGAAAATAGGAAATAATACTAATGTTGACTACCTCAGTGCATAACACGTAAATAAATCAAAGCCAAGGATCCCAGCTAGTGGCACTCTAGCACAAATTCACGTATAATAATTGTAACAGCGAAAAGCTTACATACGTTTTATTCATTGTAAGATTGAGGTAGACACAACAAGCAAAACACATTGCGCCGGATTTTATGATAAAACAGGCAATGACACTGGTAAGTTATAAAACCCAGAGTAAACAGCGCGCAAGCGCGATCGTGTAAACTGTTTACATGTGATGGTTTTGGTAGTCGTATGTACAGAATACGTAATTATCTGGATATTGTGGCGACAGATCGAGTCAATGTAAGGGTAGCGGCAATGTTGGTTTGGGTCAGTTTGCTTTGACGGGTGGAAGAGCTCGGAGGCATGTTGATGAGTAGCGTGTGAGTCGAGATTAAAGAATTTAAAATTTTGCGGGTGACGAATCCAGATAACAGCAGGACCTCTGAAAGTTAGAGAAGTTTCCGACAGTTGCACTCTGAACAGCAGAGGCGGTTAAACACCTTTGAAATTTCCACATAGTTTCTCGGTATCTGAACTGCGGCGTCTTATTTAGATGCTCGTGAAAGTTCAGGATAGGTTCATTGACTCCACAACCGATTTTTCGAAGTTTAATTTTGAAGAGGAACGTGATGTGCCGGACTTATGCATTCTCCTATATCTACATCTACATATATGCTCTCCAAGCCAGCGTGCGGTGCCTGGCGGAGGGTACCGTGTACCACTAGTAGTCATTTCCTCTCCTGATCCACATGCTAATAGAACGAGGGGAAAACGACTATCTATAAGCCCTAATTTTTCGTATCATATCTTCGTGGTCCGTAGGCGGAATGTATGTTGGCGGCAGTAGAATCGTTCTGCAGTCAGCGTAAAATGTCGGTTCTCTAAATGTTCTCAGTTGGAAAAAAAGTCACCTTCCCTCCAGGCATTCCCATTTGAGGTCCCGAAGCACAAGTAATAAATTTAGCAGCCGGCCTCTGAATTGCTTCCACGTCTTTCTTTAATCTGACCTGGTGTGGATCCCAGTACTCAAGAAGATGTCGCACGATCGTCCGATATACTATCATCTTTACAGTCGAAACAATCTTTGCTAATATGCTCCCAATAGTCAACCATTCGCCTTCCCTGCCAAAATCCTCACACGCTCGTTCCATTTCATATCGATCTGCAACGTTACAACCAGACGTGACTGTGTCAAGCAAGACACTACTAAGGCCGTATCCTAACATTACAGGTTTGTTTTTCTGACTCATTTGCATTAATTTACCTATTTCTACATTTAGAGCTGGGTGCCATTCATCACACCAAGCATAAATTTTGTCTAAGTTGTTTTGTATCTTCCTACAGTCACTCATATTCGACACCTTTCCGTACACCACAGCACCATCACAAAACAATCGCAGGCTGCTGCCCACACTGTCTGCCATATCACTTTTGTATATAGAAATAATAACCGTCCTAGCAGACTTCCTGGAGCACTCCTGACGATACCCTTGTCTCTGTTGAATACTCGCCGTTGGGGACTAAATACTGCGTTCTATTACCTATGAAGTCCACAAGCCACTCACACATCTGGGAACCTTTTCCGTATGCTTCTACGGTCTGCAGTGGGGTACCGTGTCAAATGATTTTCGAAAATCTGGAAATATGGCATTTTCCTGTTGCCCTTCATCCATAATTCGCAGTCTGTCATGTGAGAAAAAGGCCAAGGTGCGTCTCGCACGAGCGATGCTTTCTAAAACAGTGCTGATTCGTGGACATAAGCTTCTCGGTCTCTAGCAAATTTATTATATTTGAACTCAAAATAGGTTCTAGAATTCTGCAGCAAACTAAAGTGAAGGATATTTGTCTGAAATGTTGTGGATCCGTTCTTATAGCCTTCTTTTATGCAGGAGTCACCTGCGCTTTTTTCCTATAACATGGGACTTGGCGCTAGGTGAGAGATCCGCGATAAAAGCAAGCTAAGTAAGTGATCTAAGGTCCGGTGAGCTGGCCAGACTGTGGATGGTTTTTAGGCGGTTTTCCATCTGCCTCGGCAAATGCGGGCTGGTTCCCCTTATTCCGCCTCAGCTACACTACGTCGGCGATTGCTGCGCAAACAAGTTCTCCATGTACGCGTACACCACCATTACTCTACCACGCAAACACAGGGGTTACACTCGTCTGGTGTGAGACGTTCCCTGGGGGGTCCACGGGGAGCCGAATCGCACAATAACCCTGGGTTCGGTGTGGGGCGGCGGAAGGGTGAAGTGGACTGCGGTAGTCGTCGTGGGGTTGTGGACCACTGCGGCTGCGGCGGGGACGGCGCCTCTCCGTCGTTTCTATGTCCCCGCTTAACATAACATAATACAACATAAGGGGTCTAAGCTGTAGAGTACTCTTTGTAAAACCGAACTGGGATTCCATCCGCATCTGGCGACTTACTTGTTTTCAACTTTTTCAGTTGTTTATATTACGCCAGGGATACTTATTACTACGTCTTCCACACGCGACTCTGTTCGAGGGTCAAACGAAAGTATGTTTGTACGATTCTCCTCCGTGAACGATTTCTTAAACACGGAATTTAAAACTTCGGCTTTCGTTTTGCTATCTTCAACTGCCACACCAGACTGATCAACGAGTGACTTGATGGAAGCCTTAGACCCACTTAGCGATTTTACATACGACCAGGGTTTTCTCTGGTTCTCTGCAAGATGTTTTGCGAAGATATGACGGTGGCGGCTGTTGTATGTCATGCGCATAGACTTTTTCACAGACGTACGATTCTCTTCTAGCCTGCCTGTATCTGCGCGTTCTCCGTTGAACCGAGAGCGCAACAGCCTTTGTTTCCTCAGCATTTTCCGAATTTCATCGCTAAACCAGGGTGGGTCATTTCCGCCCCTAATCCACTTTCTAGGCACGTACTTGCCCAGAACACGATTTACAATTTGTTTAAACCCCGTCCATAAATCCTCTACGTCCATCATACTGGAACTAAACGACTGCAAATCATTGTCTAAATGAGATGCTAACAACCGCTTATGTGCTCTTTCTAGCAGAAACACTCTCCTAGCCTTCCTGACATTGATGAACTTTCGTGACTGTAGTAGCTATGGCGACATCATGATTACTAACCCCCGTCTCTATACTGACGCCGTACGTAAATTCCGGCCTGTTTGTAGCTACTAGGTACATTTCCGCTGCGTGTGGCCTGCTAAACTAGCTGCTCAGTACAGTTTTCGGAAAACATATTCAAAACTATTTCGCAAGACTGTCTGTCTGTACCACCTGCAATCAATCCATAGACGTCCCAGTCGACTGTCGATAGGCTGAAGTCGCCTCCAACTGGTACTCCATGATCTCAGTATTTACACGCTACTGATGTTGGACTTTCTTTGAATGAGTCAATAACTGAAACTTCCTGGCAGATTAAAACTGTGTGCCGGACCGAGACTCGAACTCGGGACCTTTGCCTGTCGCGGGCAAGTTCTCTACCAACTGAGCTACCCAAGCACGACTCACTACCCGTCCTCGCAGCTTCAATTCTGCCAGTACCTCGTCTCCTGCCTGCCAGACTTCACAAAAGCTCTCCTGCAGACCTTCCCCGCGAAGGCAAAGGTCCCGAGTTCGAGACTCGGTCCGGCGCACAGTTTTAATCTGCCAGGAAGTTTCATATCAACGCACACGCCGCTGCAGGGTGAGAATTTCGTTCTGGAGACTCAAGAACTAAAAAAAAAATTTAAAAAAAATTTCAAATGTGTGTGAAATCTTATGGGACTTAACTGCTAAGGTCATCAGTCCCTAAGCTTACACACTACTTAACCTAAATTATCCTAAGGACAAACACACACACCCATGCCCAAGGGAGGACTCGAACCTCCGCCGGGACCAGCCGCACAGTCCATGACTGCAGCGCCCTAGACCGCTCGGTTAAACTCAAGAACTGTTACAGTTGAACAGAGTGGCCGGTAAAAATATCCAACGATTATATTGGTTTCATCTACACCTCTTATACGCAAATAACTTCACTTGTTACATTCAGTTCGGACTTCAGCAGAGAATATTTTTGTCAGTGCAGTGAACGATTCTCCTATGGCATCTAATCTGTTCAATTATTAATCGAGCTAATGAATCAATCTCTCGTTGCTGTCACAGTGTTAAGCAAGGACACAGTAAAAACTTTCAATACTTAACGATACCCATTTTGTGTAAAAGAAGTTTATCTATTTCACCAAACATAATTTTTAACAAATTATAGGATGTTTACAGAACAATAACAGGGTAACTCGACAGGTTTCTGGCCATCCCATAGGCACGTACGAAGAATACAATAGTGTGCTTGAGAAATCGCACACGCACTTAATTAACCCCTTTGACACACAGAGGCAGTGTGGGGAAATACTTAGCACAGGCTAGTTGTTATCAAACTTTCGCTCTTGAGAGGGCTTGTATGTAAGAGGGCTGTCTGCAGGAGAATGAAACTTTGTGCAAACAATTTTAAGGACATGCGAAACAGAAGCAAGGAATAAACCATTGAAAGAAACACATTTTAAGTTCCACATGAGAGGGTAACATTTGCTAATTGCCTGCCATGTTTACGCTCCAGGTTACAGACGTTGCTCAACGTGACGACTTTCTGCGCCCACGACAGCCTGGAACCGCACATTACACAATTGTACGCATCACGATTCAGCAGGAGAGAGAGGGATCCACCGACGGTGCTGCCCCCCCTCCCCCCCCAAAGACAACGCTGGACGCCTGGAATGGCACCACATCGTCTTGTCAGAACAGTTCCGGCTCTGCTTTGAGCATCACGGTGGACTTATACCTGTGTGGGTGCTCTGAGAAAACTATAGTTGTCGAATTGCATTAGTCATCGGCATACGAGCCCAACACGTAGTGTGATGATATGCCCTGCTATTAGGTACACAACACAATCACGTCTGGGTCACATAGCTCGTAATTTGGACAGCAGGTGTTCCGTTATTGTCTTGTTAAGGCCGCTGGATGTCCACTGTGTCCGAGGACTCCGACGTGTTGTCTTCCAACAAGATAATACAAGAGTGTTGAGACCGTTGTCACTGCCATGGGGAGCGGTGCAGAGTTCTGTATGCTAAATTCACTATTCTTCCTGTTAAACTATATGCGCACAAATTAGAAAGAATTGTTATTTGGTATCAACAACTACATGATTACTCTGCAATTCACAATAAAGTTCTTGCCAGAGGGTTCATCGAACCATCTTCAAGCTATTTCTCTATCGTTCCACTCTCGAACAGAGAGTGGGAAAAACACTTAAATCTTTTCATCAGATCTCTGATTTATCTTATTTTATTACGATGATTATTCCTCCCTCTGTAGGTGGGCGCCAACAAAACATGTTCACACTCTGAGCAGAAAGTTCGTGATTGAAATTCCATGAGAAGGTCCTGCTCAGACCAAAAGCGCCTTTGTTTTAATGATTGCCAACCCAACTCGTGTATGACACCCTTGGCACTCTGTCCCCTATTTCGTGATAGTACAACATGAGCTGCCCTGCTACGCAGTTTTTCGATATCCTCCGTCAATCCTAACAGATGCGGATCCCGCACCACTGAACACCATTCCACAAGAGGACGAACAAGTGTGGTGTAAGCAATCTCTTTAGAAGGCCTGTTGCACTTCCTAAGTGCAGTCTTTGATTTGCTTTCCCCACAACGTTAGCTATATGATCGTTCCAATTTAAGTTATTAGTAATTGTAATCCCTAAATATTTATTTGAATTTACAGCCTTTAGATTTGTATGATTCATCATGCAACAAATTTAGTGGATTCGTTTTAGGACTTAAGTGGATGACATACCCTTTTCATTATTTAGAGTCTACTGCCACTTTTCGCGCCCTACAAATATCTTGTCTGAATCATTTTGCAATTGGTTTTGATCATCTGATGTCTTGACAAGAAGGTAAATAACAGCATCATCTGCAAACAATCTAAGAGAGCTAAATCGCTTGTGTAGACCAGGAACAGCAGAGAGCCTGTAACACTTCTATGGAGATCGCCAAATATTACTTCTCTTCTACTAGATGACTTTCCGTCTATTACTACGAACCATGGCTTTTCTCCCAGTCGCACAACTGAGACGATACTCAATAGGCCAGATGCCAGGGTCGGTATCAAAAGCCTTCTGGAAATCTAAAAACATGGAATCAACATGACATCCCCTGTCGACAGCACTCATTACTTCTTGCGAATAAAGAGCTGGTTGTGTTTCATAAGAACGGTGCTTTCTGAATTCGTGTTGCGTGTTTGTCAGTAAACAGTTTTTCTTGAGCCAATTCATAATGTTATAAGACGTTACATGTTCCAAACACCCTACTGCGAATTGACGTCAGTGATATGGATCTCCTTTCTTGGATAGTTGATTCAGTACACTCTGAAACGAACCTGACTGGTATACAATCTGGACCGGGGGCCTTGCATGTATTAAGTGATTTAAGATCTTTCGCTGCACGGAGGATATCTGCTTCTAAGTTACTCGTGTTGGCAGTTGTTCTTGATTCGAATTCTAAAATATTTACTTTGTTTTCTTTGGTGAAGAAGTTTCGGGAAACCGTGTTTAGTAACTCGGCTTTAGTGGCACTCTCATCAATAATATCACTGTTGTTATCACGCAGTGAGGGTATAGATTTCGTCCTGTCGTTGATGTACCGTATTTTAAATACGGTAAGAACCCTTCCTAGAGTTGCAATTTTAATGGCGAGGGCTTTAAGAAATCAGCTCCTGCTAAAACTGGAGCCACAACTGCCTTTGTTAAAAATGTAAGACAGCTCTTAATTTCAATAAATTACAGAGTGTTTCCATTCTTAAGAATGAAATCTTATACCAATCATGGAATGAGGAGTCCATGAACAAAACTGAAGTATAACAAGTGTGTACCAGCATATGTCAAACAAATATTACACCAGTCGAGCCTTTACGTCCCTTACGCCCTTTAGGTTTATGTGTTTATGCACGAGCAGTAATTTCCGACAGAGCATTGCCAGGTTTATGATAACTGGTCCCTTGACATCACACAATTAGAGTGCCTCATTTTGGTGCGGCCTTTCGGGTTAGTCGTGTTTTGACTCTCAGTCCTTTGAGACGCGTCACGGCGAGTGGAATGGATTGGAGATATAAGTCTGTGTTGTGGGAGCAACGTGAGACCACAAAGGACCGCTCAGCGGGAGCGCGCCCCGGCGAGATTACCCGAAGCGGACGCGATAAATTACCCCGCGGGTAGCCGCCGGATTTACTGCCGGTTGGCCGCCCCCATCTGGGGGTGCGGAGCGGCAAAAAACCGGCAGCTTTTAATTAAATTACTCCGGGTTTACGTCACTCTGTACGCTGTGCGCTTCAAATACAGCCGCCAGTCTCGGTGCGCAAGGGCTCGTTAAAAGTGACACCCGCCCTCTCACAAGAAAAACGTCTCGTTTATGAAGACTAGTGCCACCTGTAGCCAATGGCGCAGGGGCTTCCAGACGCAGCGGTCTGTGCCGACTGAAATGGTTTCAAGGGCGCCACTGCTAATTTACCTTTGTTACTCGACTGTAAGGAGACGATGTCGACGGGAATACGCTCTTGAAATTATGAGGGTATCAGGAACAAACTACAGGCGGCGAAAGATTATCTACAGCTTGAACAGAAACCAGATTGCAGCTAAGAGAGTTAAGGATATATGAAAGGGAAGTAGTAGTTGAGAAGGGAGTGAAGCAGGCTTGTAGCCTATCCCCCATGTTATTCATACACTAAGGGACAGCGATGAGAAAATATACACTGAAGAACCAAAGAAACTGGGACACTTGTCTAATATTGTATACGGTCCTCGCGAGCACTCAGAAGTGCCGCAACATGACGTAGCGTGGACTCGACTAATGTCTCAAGTAGCGCTGGAAGGAATTGACACCATGAATCCAGCTGGGCTGTCCATAAATCCGCAAGAGTACGAGGGATGGAGATCTCTTCTGAATAGCACGTTGCAAGGCATCCCAGATACCCTCAACAATGTTCTTGCCTTGAGAGTTTGGTGGCCAGCGGAAGTGTTTAAACTAAGAAGAGCGTTTCTGGAACCACTCTGTAGCAATTCTGGACGTGTGGTGTGTCGCATTGCTCTGCTGGAATTGCCGAAGACCGTCAGAATGCACAATGGGCATGAATAGATGCATATGATCAGCCAGGATGCTTACGTATGTGTCACCTGCCAGAATCGTATCTAGACGTGCTAGGTGTCCCCTATCACTCCAACTGCACACGCCCCTCACCACTATAGAGCCTCCTCCAACTTGAACAGTCCCCTGCTGACGTGCAGGGTCCATGAATTCACGAGGTTGTCTCCATACCCGTACACGTCCATCCGCTCGATACAATTTGAAATATGTTTTCTATCCATCAACAGTTCAGTGTTGGTGTTGACGGGCCCAGGTGAGGCGTAAGGCTTTGTGTCATACAGTCATCATGGGTAGACCACTGGGCCCTCGGCTCCAAAAGGCCGTATCAGTGATGTTTCGTCGAATGGTTCGCACACTGACACTTGTTGATGGCCCAGCACTGAAACATGCAGCAATTTACGGAAGGGTTGCACTTCTATCACGTTGAATGATTCTCTTCAGTCGTCGTTGGTCTCGTTCTTGGAGGATCTGTTTCTGGCCGCAGTGACGTCGGCGATTTGATGTTTCACCAGATTCCTGATATTCACGGTACACTCGTGAAATGGTCGCACGGAAAATCCCCACTTTACCGCTAACTCGGATATGCTGTATCCCATCCGTCGTGCGCCGACTATGACACCACGTTCAAACTCACTTACATCTTGTAACCTGCCACTGTAGCAGCAGTAACCAATCTAACAGCTGCGCCAGACACTTGTTGTCCGATACAGGCTTGCCGACGGCAGCGCTGTATTCCGCTTCTTTACATCTCTCTGTATTTGAATATGCATGCCTACACCAGTTTCTTTGGCACTTCAGTGTAGAAAGGGAGTTAAAGTTGTGGGAGAAGAAATAAAAACTTTGAATGGAATGGATAATTGCAAGATGAATAACCAATAGTCGAATTAAATCAGTCAATGTTGAAGGAATTAAATTAGGAAATGAGAAACTAGAAGTAGTGGATTAGTTTTGCTATTTCGGTAGAAAACAACAGATGTCGGCTGAAGTAGGACGGATATGATATGGGAATAGGAAGGAAAAAAATTCTGAAAAAGAGAGATATGTTACCTGGAATGTAAATTAAAGTGTTAGGCAGTATTTTCTGAACGTAAATGTCTGGAGTTCAGCCTTGTATGGAAGTGAAACCTGGTTGATGAGTAGTTCACATAGGAAGAGAAATTTAATGCTCAGATTGATTAAAAGAAGCGATCGTTTGATAGTACACGTCCTGGGACATCACAACATCGTCAGTTTGTTAAGCGGTGGGGGGGGGGGGGGATGTGGTGGGTGGATACAAATACACTACTGGCCATTAAAATTGCTACACCAAGAATAAATGCAGATGATAAATGGGTATTCATTGGACAAATATATTATACTAGAACTGACATGTGATTACATTTTCACGCAATTTGGGTGCATACATCCTGAGAAATCAGTACCCAGGACAACCACCTCTAGCCGTAATAACGGCCTTGATACGCCTGGGAATTGAGTCAAACAGAGCTTGGATGGCGTGTACAGGTACAGCTGCCCATGCAGCTTCAACACAATACCACAGTTCATCAAGAGTAGTGACTGGCGTATTGTGACGAGCCAGTTGCTCGGCCACCATTAACCAGACGTTTTCAATTGATGAGAGATCTGGAGAATGTGGTGGCCAGGGCAGCAGTCGAACATTTTCTGTATCCAGAAAGGCCCGTACAGGACCTGCAACATGCGGTCGTGCATTATCCTGCTGAAATGTAGGGATTCGCAGGGATCGAATGAAGGGTAGAGCCACGGGTCGCAACACATCTAAAATGTAACGTCCACTGTTCAAAGTGCCGTCAATGCGAACAAGAGGTGACCGAGACGTGTAACCAATGGCACCCCATACCATCACTCCTGGTGATACGCCAGTATGTCGATGACGTCTACCCGCTTCCAATGTGCGTTCACCGCGATGTCGCCAAATACGGATGCAACCATCATGATGCTGTAAATAGAACCTGGATTCATCCGAAAAAATGACGTTTTGCCATTCGTGCACCCAGGTTCGTCGTTGAGTACACCATCGCAGGCGCTCCTGTCTGTGATGCAGCGTCAAGGGTAACCGCAGCCATGGTCTCCGAGCTGATAGTCCATGCTGCTGCAAATGTCGTCGAACAGTTCGTGCAGATAGTTGTTGTCTTGCAAACGTCCCCATCTGTTGACTCAGGGATGGAGACGTGGCTGCACGATCCGTTACAGCCATGCGGATCAGATGCCTGTCATCTCGACTGCTGGTGAATCTAGGCCGTTGGGATCTAGCACGGCGTTCCGAATTACCCTCTTGAACCCACCGATTCCATATTCTGCTAACAGTCATTGGAGCTCGACCAAAGCGATCAGCAGTGTCGCGATACGATAAACCGCAATCGCAATAGGCTACAATCCGGCGTTTATCGAAGTCGGAAACGTGATGGTACGCATTTCTCCTCCTTACACGAGGCATCACAACAACATTTCACCAATCAACGCCGGTCAACTGCTGTTCGTGTATGAGTAATCGGTTGGAAACTTTCCTCATGTCAGCACGTTGTAGGTGTCGCCACCGGCGCCAGCCTTGTGTGAATGCTCTGAAAAGCTAATCATTTGCGTATCACAGCATCTTCTTCCTGTCGGTTAAATTTCGCGTCTGTAGCACGTCTTCGTGGTGTAGCAATTTTAATGGCCATTAAAGTGAGACCTAGCGTCCAGTACAACAAGCAGCTTGAAATGGATGTTAGTTGTGGTAGCTACACAGAGATGAAGAGGCTTGTCCAGGAGAGGCTAGTGTGGATTCTGCATGAAAACCGTCTTTGGATTGAAGTCCACAATAAGAAGAAAGTGAAGCTCTTTTCCGGAACTCGTTTTCCGAAACATTTCGAGTTACTTTTGTCTGTAAACGAAGCTTTGGTGGTCGAAATGTTTGTTTTCATTGTGTATAACAACTTGTACATGTTGGAATTACTACCCATTGTGACTGCTGGAAAATGCGTAACTACTGATTGAAAGGTACAAAGAAAAACTTGCGCGAAGGAATTTCAGCCATGTCTGAAACTGAAAAGAACGAAATTGTTGTTGCCACCACCAGTATCACGTCTGATAGATATCTAAGTGAGCATAAATTTCAGTCAGTTCAGCCAGTGGACAGTATACATCCAACCACAGTCAACAGCATCACTGAAGCCCCTCCAGCCTGCTACATCTTCCATACAATGCAAGTTAAGCGTTTTACTGGGCCATCATTTGAAAGAGGCAAAACCGAGACTAGGCTGACCATACCAAACGGCCCCCCTCCCCCTCTTTCCCCCCCTCCCCCCCCCCCCCCAAATGGTTCAAATGGCTCTGAGCCGGCCGGAGTGGCCGTGCGGTTCTGGGCGCTACAGTCTGGAGCCGAGCGACCGCTACGGTCGCAGGTTCGAATCCTGCCTCGGGCATGGATGTGTGTGATGTCCTTACGTTAGTTAGGTTTAATTAGTTCTAAGTTCTAGGGGACTGATGACCTCAGAAGTTAAGTCGCATAGTGCTCAGAGCCATTTGAACCATTTGAATTGCTCTGAGCACTATGGGACTTAACTTCTGAGGTCACCAGTCCCCTAGACTTAGAACTACTTAAACCTAACTACCTAAGGACATCACATACATCCACGCCCGAGGCAGGATTTCCGTAGCAGTCGCGCTGTTCCAGGCTGTAGCGCCTGGAACCGCTCGGCCACCCCGACCGGCGCACCCCCTCCCCCCCGCCCCCCTTGAAGCTGTCTTTGTAAAACAGTTTAAAGTAAGTTTGGATGAATGGAAGAGAATGTTTTCGTGTTGGCCTTATGCATGGAGAAATGGATGCTTGGGGTAGCAGATCGACTGATGAATACAAAAGCAATGAACATCTAGAAGACCCGTTGAATGTGAAATAAGCAACGATCAGCTAATTCGTCACTCTTCACACTCACCAGTTATACACATTGAGATGGAATGATGAAACCATTTATGAAAAAATACTGTAAGAAGAATACGTGCCTGGATGACCCACTACACCGAGAACAATCGATGGACATATAGAAGAAGGGTTTACGCTGGCCTTGCATGTAAAAGTTTCACTGTCGTCACGCCGCGTTTGGAGGATTCGTATATATTTATTTATTTTGAGTCATCAGTCTTCTGATTAGTTTGGTGCGACCCGCGACGAATTCCTCTCCTGCGCCATACTCTTCATCTCAGATCGCACTTGCTACCTACGCTCTCAATTATTTGCTCTGTGCATTCCAATCTCTGTCTTCCCCTACAGTTTTTACACTCTACAGCTCTCTCTAATACAATGGAAGTCATTCCCTGATGTATTAACACATTGCCTGTCATCCTGTCCCTTCTTCTTTTTTTTTTTTTTTTCTTTATTGATTTTCAATTCCCCCCGAAGGGGGCGGGCTGGCAGCAGCTTAGTACGCTGCTCTACAGCCTACAGACTTTTTTAAAAACGGAAGAAGAAAAGAGACAAGAAAAACAGGCGATAAAAAGGTGACTTAAAATGTAAAATGGCGGAAAAATGCGTAAAGTTAAAACAGAAAGCAAACGGGTTGGCAATGTTAATAAAATACACAGGAATCAGACAAGTAACATAGTAGACACACAATTAAAAAACATGGCGACAGTCTGGTTGCTGTTCGCAAGTGATAAAAAATCACACGCAGCGACAGTATGATGGCCGTTCGCAACACTTCCCAAAAGACACAACACGGAACACCCACTGTAGAACACTCACTGTAAAACACTGCACGAAAATGGTGGCACAAAATGACACTCCCGAGCCAAAGGCTGATGGGGGGGGGGGGACCTGGAGGAGGGGGAGAACAAGGAGGGAGGAGAGGAAAAAACGAAAGGAGGGGAACCAAGGGGGGAGAGGACTCATAAAGGGGGAGAGGGGCAGGGCAGACGTGAGAGGGAATGAGGAGAGGCAGAGGAGGGAAATGCAAAAGGATTCAGGGGAGAGAGGGGGCAGAGAGAGGGAAGGTGGGGAAAAAAAGGGGATGGAAGGGGGGAGGGAGCCCGGGAAAAGGACAGAGGAAAGGAGGGGGGTGAGGATCAGAGTTGATAGGAGGGATAAATGGAGGGAGAGAGGGCATCATCCGGGAGGGGGAGTTGATGGAAGCCACCTTGGGAAAGGAGATGAAGGGTGTAGAGATGGAGGGTAGGGGGGACACAACAGTGAAGACTTGGTAGGGGGTGGGCATGGGAGACGAGAGGAGCAACCACGGGTGAGGGGAATCAAGGAGGCCGGAGGTGTAGAGGATGCGGATATGTTTGCTCTACGCCTTAGATAAGTTCGTACCGACTAAGGTCCAAAGCGAGGGGAAAGATCCACCGTGGTATAACAATCATGTACGAAAGGTACTACGGAAACAAAGAAAGCTTCATCATAGGTTTAAGAGTAGTCGAATCATAGCTGATAAGGAAAAGCTGAACGAAGCGAAAAAGAGCGTAAAGAGAGCAATGAGAGAAGCATTCAACGAATTCGAACATAAAACATTGGCAAACAATCTAAACAAGAACCCTAAAAAGTTTTGGTCATATGTAAAATCGGTAAGCGGATCTAAATCCCCTATTCAGTCACTCGTTGACCACGATGGCACCGAAACAGAGAACGACCGAAGAAAGGCAGAAATACTGAATTCAGTGTTCCGAAACTGTTTCACTGTGGAAAATCGTAACACGGTCCCTGACTTCAGCCGTCGCACGGACGCCAAAATGGAAAATATTGAAATAAACGATATCGGAATTGAAAAACAACTGCTATCACTTAGTAGCGGAAAAGCATCCGGACCAGACGAGATACCCTTAAGATTCTACAGTGATTATGCTAAAGAACTTGCCCCCTTTCTATCAGCAATTTATCGTAGATCGCTGGAAGAACGTAAAGTACCTAGCGACTGGAAGAAAGCGCAGGTCGTTCCCATTTTCAAGAAGGGTCATAAATCAGATGCGAATAATTATAGTCCTATTTCGCTTACGTCAATCTGTTGTAGAATAATGGAACATGTTTTGTGTTCTCGTATTATGACGTTCTTAGATAATACAAATCTCCTTCATCATAACCAACATGGATTCCGCAAACAGAGATCATGTGAAACTCAGCTCGCCCTATTTGCCCAAGAAATTCACAGTGCCGTAGACACTGGCGAGCAGATTGATGCCGTATTCCTGGACTTCAGGAAGGCATTTGATACGGTTCCGCACTTACGTTTAGTGAAAAAAATACGAGCTTACGGAATATCGGACCAGGTTTGTGATTGGATTCAGGATTTCCTAGAAGAAAGAACACAACATGTCATTCTTAACGGTTCAAAATCTGCAGATGTAGAGGTAATTTCGGGAGTACCGCAGGGAAGCGTGATAGGACCTTTTTTGTTTACAATATACATAAATGACTTAGTTGACAACATCGGTAGCTCCGTGAGGCTATTTGCAGATGACACGGTTGTCTACAAGAAAGTAGCAACATCAGAAGACTCGTACGTACTCCAGGAGGACCTGCAGAGGATTAATGCATGGTGCGACAGCTGGCAGCTTTCCCTAAACGTAGATAAATGTAATATAATGCGCATACATAGGGGCAGAAATCCATTCCAGTACGATTATGCCATAGGTGGTAAATCATTGGAAGCGGTAACGACCGTAAAATACTTAGGAGTTACTATCCGGAGCGATCTGAAGTGGAATGATCACATAAAACAAATAGTGGGAAAAGCAGGCGCCAGGTTGAGATTCATAGGAAGAATTCTAAGAAAATGTGACTCATCGACGAAAGAAGTAGCTTACAAAACGCTTGTTCGTCCGATTCTTGAGTATTGCTCATCAGTATGGGACCCTTACCAGGTTGGATTAATAGAAGAGATAGACATGATCCATCGAAAAGCAGCGCGATTCGTCATGGGGACATTTAGTCAGCGCGAGAGCGTTACGGAGATGCTGAACAAGCTCCAGTGGCGGACACTTCAAGAAAGGCGTTACGCAATACGGAGAGGTTTATTATCGAAATTACGAGAGAGCACATTCCGCGAAGAGATGGGCAACATATTACTACCGCCCACATATATCTCGCGTAATGATCACAACGAAAAGATCCGAGAAATTAGAGCAAATACGGAGACTTACAAGCAGTCGTTCTTCCCACGCACAATTCGTGAATGGAACAGGGAAGGGGGGACCAGATAGTGGTACAATAAGTACCCTCCGCCACACACCGTAAGGTGGCTTGCGGAGTATAGATGTAGATGTAGATGTAGATAGGAGCAGATGGGGAAAAGGAATGAGGTCATAGAGGATCCGTGCGGGGGATGGGAGGCATATACAGAAGACGAGATGGAGTGCATGACGCTCAAGGATCTGGAGGGACTTATAGAATTTGGGGGGGGGGGGCAGATATCCAGGTGGGACTGGCATAACAGAGGATGGGACAGATTAAGGATTTGTAGGTATGGAGGATGGTAGAGGGGTGCAACCCCCATGTCCGGCCAGAGAGGAGTTTGAGGAGTCGGAGACGGTTGTGGGCTTTGGATTGGATGGAGCGGAGATGAGGGATCCAGGTGAGGTGACGGTCAATGGTGAGGCCAAGGTAAGTGAGGGTGGGGGTGAGGCAGACAGGACGGGCACAGACAGTAAGGGAGAAATCCAGGAGCCGGAAGGAGCGAGTGGTACGACCTACGATGATTGCCTGGGTCTTGGTAGGATTGATTTTCAGGAGCCACTGGTTACACCATGCAGCGGAAAGGTCAAGGTGATTCTGGAGAAGGCGTTGGGACCATTGGTGGGTAGGAGCGAGGGCGGGGAATGCGGTGTCATCAGCATATTGCAAGAGGTGTACTGGAGGGGGGGGGGGGGTTGGGGCACATCTGCCGTGTACAGGAGGTAGAGGAGAGGGGAGAGGACAGAGCCCTGGGGCACACCTGCAGAGGGGTAGAAGGTGTGGGAATTGGCATTATGGATGGTAACATAGGAGGGGCGGTGGGAGAGGAAGGAGGCCATCAGACAGATGTAGTTGATAGGAAGGGTGTAGGTTTGGAGTTTAAACAGGAGACCGGGATGCCAGACACGGTCGTAGGCCTTTTCGAGGTCGAGGGAGGCAAAAATGGTGGAGCGACGGGAGTTAAGCTGGAGGGAGAGGAGATGAGTGAGGTGGAGGAGTTGGTCATCGGCAGAAAAGGAAGGTCGAAAGCCACATTGGGTGTCGAGGAGGAGGTGGTTTTGGCGGAGGTGGTGATGGATGCGCCGGGAAGGGATGGATTCCAAGAGCTTGCTGAACACTGATGTGAGACAGATAGGACGATAAGAAGAGCCAACAGATGGAGGCTTGTTGTGTTTGGAGAACATCAGGATACGGGAGGTTTTCCGCAGGTCGGGATAGAAGCCAGTGGCAAGGATGACATTGTAGAGGGTGGCAAGGACTGAAAGGAAGGAGGGAGGGCAGTGTTTGAGGTGGCGGTAGGTAATGCAGTCGTGGCCGGGAGCAGTGTTGCGTTTAGTGCGGAGTGTGAGGCTGATGTCCTGTGTAGTGATGGGAGTGTTGAGTTCAGATGGTGGTGTGTGGCCCAAGTACTGGAAGCTAGGAGCAAGGGGAGGAACAGAGGTATTCGTACAGTCCATGACGTCAGGGAAGAGGGAATAATCAAAGTGGGGATCATCTGGGATGGAAAAAACATCTGAGAGGTGAGAGGCAAAGTGGTTGGCGTTACTTAGTCTGTCGGGAAAGGGCGGTCATCAAGGAAGAGAGGGTAGTGGGGGGTGGGGCGGTTCCCAGTATGGCGGTGGAAAGCAGACCAATACTTGGAAGAGTTTATGGGGAGCGTGGTGTTGAGTTATGTGCATGTCTGGCGCCAGGCACGGCGTTTCTTCGCAGTAAGCAGGTTGCGGATGTGTCGTTGTAATTGCCGGTGGCAGGTAAGTGTATCCTGGTCACGATTGCGGAGAAGAGAGCGGTAGAGGCGGCGGGACTGTCGAAGGAGAAGGACGGCCTGTGGAGGCAGGTGTGGTGTAACGACGTAAGTTTTGTATAAATGATTTTCTTTTGACATATGACCATGTGCAGATTTCGTCACCTACATCAGTTACAACACACTTCAAAATTCTTTAAATTCTTTTTAAATTGTCTCTGAATGGTTCTTGAACGAAACTATAAAACATCATCATTTGAGTCGTATGCGCAGAATTACGTCACTCAGTCCAATTGGTTTTCGTAAACTTTTTCAATTTAGATGTCGTTTGTTTCTTCTCAGAAATTATATTAATGCAAGTTATCTCCTTTAATAGATATTAGAACCACATTGAATAAACTTTCGAGATTCAAACTCGCGATGAACGTTGTCAAAAATTAATAATCTTGTCAAATAAATTACGTAACATAATTCTTCATAAATAAATTCTCGGAACACGTATTTAAACTTCAGTAGCAGCCACTAGTTTATTATCTTCCTGCATATAGACGTGAACCTGAACCTTGACAAGATAGAACTGAACATTTACAGCATGATTAAACTTCCTATGACGTCATTGTTGTAGAAACATTACAAATTCTTATTTTTCAATTTTTAGAAGCACGACGCAACAACTCGGTTTCAGGATCTTCTGTTGCTCTTTGGCTGTCGACCCGCGACGTGTAGTGGCCAGCAATTTTCTCTCTGGTCCCGGCAGCGAAGATGCTGTCTCCGTTCGTTGCGCCGCCCTCTCCGTACATGAAACATAAAAATAAATACAAAACTTTAGACAATTCACAACCATTACAAATATTACAAAAAATACATAAACAAAACACTAAATTAAACTTATATTCACCTGCAAATTGGGCTGACACTGGTGGATGGGTGACGCTTCAATTTCGCGTCCCACTATACAGGGCGGGGCGGTTAGGGTGGATGGCTTTGGTGGGGATATGAGTGGCGACGGCGTCAGACAAGGTCCGGTGCAGGAAGGCAGCAGTGCGAGAGATGTCTTCAGGAGATTGGAGGGTAAGGTCGTGGCCATCAACCTGGGTGTGAATGGAGTCACGGTAGGCACCCCAGTTGGCATGGGAGTAATCATGGACAAGTTTAGGAGCGACGTCGGGGCGAGGAGCGTTGCGGGGATGGCGACGATTAGAGATAGTGAGGAGAACCCCTTCTTCTTGTTAGTGTTTTCCATATATACCTTTCTTCGCCGATTCTGCAGAGAACCCCCTCATCCATTATCTTATCAGTCCACCTAATTTTCAACATTCTTCTGTAACACCACATCTCAAATGGTTCGATTTTCTTCCGTTCTGGTTTTCCCATAGTCCATGTTTCACTACCATACAGTGCTGTGCTGCAAGCGAATTGTAAGTAGCCTGTTTACGAGGGTCGTTTGAAAAGTCCGTGCAAAGTCCGAGAGATGGCACCACCGGCGCGTATCGAGGTCATGTTTAGTTAATAGCATCCTTGGAAAGAACGCACACCAAGATTCAGCCATATTGGTCTATTTCTTTGTGTTTGGTATTCGTTTGAATCAAGGCAGTCGAGTGATTGTCAAAAAATGGACGAAAAGGAATTTCGTGTGGTGATTAAACATTACTTTATGAAAGGCGAAACGCCTCAGGAGACTAAAGAGAAGCTTGATAAACATTACAGTGACTCTGCACCTTCGATTAGAACAGTTTATAAGTGGTTTCAAAATTTTCGGAGTGATGCTGAACGTTCTGGACACCCTGTGAAGGTTACGATTCCAGAAATCATTGATAAAATCCGTGATATGGTGATGGATGACAGAAGAGTTAAGGTGCGTGAGATTGCTAGTGCTGTGGGAATCTTGGTGAACGGGTACATAATATTTTGTATAAACGTTTGGACATGAGAAAGCTATCCGCAAGTTGGGTTCCGCGATTGCTCACGCTTGACCAAAAACGGAATCGTGTGAAGTGTTGCAAGGATGGTTTGCAGCTCAGCTGTTCAGGAAGAATCCGCAGAACTTTAAGCGTCGTTCTGTCACTGTGGATGAAACGTGGATACTATACTCCTGAGACCAAACAACAATCTAAACGATCGGTTACCAAGGGAGAACCTGCACCAAAAAAGGCGAAGACCATCCCTTTGGCCGGAAAGGGTATGGCAACGTTCTTTTGGGATTCGCAAGGGATAGTCCTCATCAACTATCTCGAAAAGGGTAAAACTATTACAGGTGAGTATTATTCATCGTTATTGGACCATCTGAAAACCGAGCTGCGAGAAAAAAGCCTGCAATTGGACAGCAGAAATGTCCTTTTCCATCATGACAATGCACCAGCACACACCTCAGCAGCTGTCGTCGCAAAATTAATGGAAATAGGATTTCATCTCGTTTCACATCTCCCCTATTTTCCAGACTTGGCTCCCTCGGACTACTATTTGTTCCACAATTTGAAGAAATGGCTGGGGGGACAAAGATTCTATTCAAACGAGGAGGTGATCGCAGCAACTAATAGCTATTTTGCAGACTTAAACAATTCCTATTATTCTGAAGGGACAAAAAAGTAGAACAGCGTTGGATGAAGTGTATAAGTCTAAAACGAGACTATATCGAAAAATAAAAAAGGTTTACCCCAAAAACGTAAGTAGTTTTTATTTTTGCACGGACTTTTCAAACGCCCCTCCTATATGTTTGTTTGCTGACAGCGCTATAGACTGTATTAATCTCGCTGATAGCGCTCTGCACCCTCGGTAAGAGACTCTGTGGTTGGACGGACTAGCAGTTAACGAGTGGACAGCTTGGATATGTGTCATTCGTGGAGATTCAGTGTTGGTAGGACATGCATTGTAAAATGAGGATGGATGTAGTTGGTAAAGTTTGGGTAGTGTCCAAGATGCTATTCCAGGCGGGTGTAAATAGGAATGTGCGCAACGAAAAATAATAAACGCTGAAATGGTGGTTTGGCCCTGTCTGACTACCCCCTGAAGCAGGTCTTAGGATCTCTTAATGCTCTTTTTTACATATAAATTACATAAATGAATGATGAAGGCAACTAATACTACTAAATGATAAATGTTGTTGTTCAATATATTTATTATAGATTAAAATCACCCTTTAAGTACAATTGTCTATAATTCCTAACTAAAATTGTTAATCAATTGCCCAACTCTGCCCCTTATTAAGACTGCGAGATCTAATATCACTAACGCGAAATGACTGACATCATCTACGTACCAAATACTAGAAGACACTACTTTCAAAGATGATCTACGGTGGTGTGGAACCTCAGTGGAAATAAACTAACGTGATCACAATTGTTTAGCTTAATAGCCCAAATGAGCCGAAACAATTTGCGATATCACCATATATACTGCGTCCGGTGCGTTTAAGTGATGGTTCTCGTACTCGTCTGCGACGATGGAAGAACTGCAGCTACAAATAAACGATTTCAAACACTAGGACGGCAGAAGGCGGTCCTCTGACTAATATACTCTAAAACTGTCTTCTCCTCTCTGTGTTCTACAAATGAGAAACGCGAACTCCCAGCCACAAGGATGGAGTTCAGATAACGTCTCAACATAAGTATAGGCAGAAGAAGTGCTCTCAATTACTGAATGCTGCGTACTCAATGACGACTTCCAACCTGGAGATGAAGTCCAGAAACTTATAGGTTCGCAACAGTACAGTGTCTAACTGTTCTAACTATAAAATCTCCTGAGAGCAAAGACAGCAAGTCCGTCTGTACCAACAAAGCTGATACCAAGCGACCGTCACACACGGGAACTCACAACGGAAGACCACCTCTCTCTACCGCTGGCTTCCCAGCAAGGCTCGGCTCCCCACCCTCGTAATTCCGGTAACGAATCATATTCCCGAAACCACGGAATATTCTCACTCTCTACAGATTCTTCCGAACGGCGATCAACCATATTTTAATCTTTTGTCGTCCAGCGCGGAAAGTTTGCGAGGAAAAACCTATACTCGTACAATGGTACGCTTCTGAGTAAAAATCCTTGGAAATAACCCAGCCTGCGTGGTTTCCTAGGTACCGCCTTATTCGTTCCTCTCACCTGCGTCCAAGATTTGCAGTGATCCCGGTTACCCTTCTGGTCATGCTACAATAGCGGCCGGCTGTCACCCTATTGTGCTCCAGAGCTCAGGCGCCACGACGTCCGTCTAGTTACTTCCTGTTTTTAAGCAGGACCAACACCTGTGTGGCCCTTCCACCCAGAGCTTGAGTTCTGCATGCCGTTTCATCTCCACTGGCTTTCCAATCTCTACTACTGTAGGCAATCATTCATTACGCTGTTCTGTAAATAAAGACACTCCGTCACCTTTCATGCAATAAGCGTTAACAATTATTTACAGTGCGTACATGACAATGTCCGTCTCCTTTAAATATTCATATATACGATGTACAACCTATCAAATGATACCTAATTGTGGTTGTAGTTCACGGCAAGGTATGTGGATGGGTGCTTGTAAGGTGCGAAATTATAGCCACCCTACAAGTGGAATTATTGACAACTATATAATTTTTGGAAGTGGATGTCAGATGAATAAGGTAAAATCTGCTAAATATATTTTTTGCTCTTCAACAAAATCTGTCTTTTGCTAGCCATAGTAGTTAGAGTCTAAAGAAGTTAGAATATTTTTATTTAGCTACTGCTTGCTGTAATTTCTATAGTTAATGTTATGAAGATTTTCTGTGAGGTAAATGACTTGTGAAAATATGGGTTATTGTTAGGATTTCTTGCAATTCAGGTCCATTCTTTTGTGTTAACTATTTGAAGCCATGTTGTCACTGGATAGCAGTCAGATTGCGTTGGTCTTGTATACTGTGGGTCATAAATGAATAGGTTGCGTTTGAGTTGTCTTTGTCAGAGAAAATTCCATATGTCAGTGTTTGAAATGATAAAAATAAGTAACCAGATAGTAGGTTCAGTTTCACTCAGTAGTTCCACCAGAAGTTTCATCCGGCGCGAAAGACCAGAAGTTTCACTCACTAGCAGCAGCTGCAATCAGCAGTTTAGGTAAATACTAAGAAGCTTCACCTACTCAGCAATTTCAGTAAACACAAGAAGTTTCAGTACATTATCAGAAATTTCTTCCTCAACTTAAGGCCTCTGTTTGATACAAGGAGACTTCTCTTGGCCAGAAATTCCCTTTTTGGCTGTGCTAGTCTGCTTTTTATATCTGCCTTGCTCTGTCCGTCATTGGTTATATTGCTGCCTAGATTGTAGAATTCCATAGCTTCATCTACTTCGGGACCACCAATTTTCATGTTAAGTTTCTCTCTGTTCTTATTCATTCCATTCAACAGATCCTGAAATTATGCTTCGCTTTCACTGAGGTAGGCAATGTCATCAGCGAATCGAATCATTGATATCCTTTCGCCTTCAATTTTATTCCCACTCTTGAACATTTCTTTTATTTCCGTCATTGCTTCTTCGATGTATAGACTGAACAGTAGGAGCGAAATACTACATCCCTATCCTACACCCTTTTTAATCCCGTCACTTCGTTCTAGGTCGTCCACTCTTATTAGTCCCTCTTGGCTGTTGTAAATGTTGTATGTTACCTGCCTCTCCCTTTACCTTACCCCTACTTTTCTCAGAATTTCGAACATCTTGCACCATTTTACATTGTCGAGAGCTTTTTCCAGGTATACAAATCCTATGAAAGTGTCTAGATTTTTCTTCACCCTTGCTTCCGTTCTCAATCGCAACGTCAGAACTGCCTGTTGGCGCCTTTACCCTAAAGCCAAACTGATCTACAGCAAACAAATCCTCAATTTTCTTTTCCATTCTTCTGTATATTATTCTTGTTAACAATTTGGATGCATGAGGTGTTAAGCTGATGTGCGATAATTCTCGCACTTATCGGCTCATGCAGTCTTCGGAACTGTGTGGATGATGTTTTTCTAAAAGTCTGATGGTAGTGTATATCGCCAATCTCATACTTTCTGCGGATCAGCATGTACAGTGGTTTTGCTACCACTTCCCCATTGATTTTAGAAATTCCAATGGTGTGTTATCGATCCCTTCTGCCTTACTTGATCTTAAGTCTTCCAAAAGTCTTTTAAACTCTGATTCTAATACTGGATCCCATATCTCTCGTATATCGACTCTTCTTTCTTCTTCGATCACGTCATCATCCAAATTCTCTCCCTCATAGGGGCTTTAAATGTACCGTTCCCCCCTATCCCTACTCTCCACTGCATTTAAAAATGGAATTCTCATTGTACTCTTAATGTTACCATTCTTGCTTTTAATTTCGCGATGGGTGTTTTGACTTTACTAAGTGCTGAGTCAGTCCTTCCGAGAGTCATTTCTTTTCCATTTTTTCACGTTTTTCATGCAACCATTTCGCCTTTGGTTGCCTGCACTTCCTATTTATTTCATTCCGAAGTGACTTGCATTTCTGTATTCGTAAATTTCCATGAACATTTTTTGTGATTCCTTCTTTCTTCAATCAACTGAAATATTTCCTCTATTATCCATGATTTCTTTGAAGTTACCTTTCTAGTACCTGCATTTTTCTTTCCAACTTCTGTGATTGGCATTTTTAGACGTGTCGATTCCTCTTCAATTCAGCTGCGTACTGAGCTATTCATTATCGCTGTATCTATAGATTCAGAGAACTTCAAGCGTATCTCTTCACTCCTTACTGCTTTCGTATCCCATTTATTAGTGACAAATCTCTTAAACTTTAGTCTACTATTCATCATTACTACATTGTGATCTGAGACTATATCTGCTCTTGGGTACGCCGTACAATCTAATACTTGATTTCGGAATCTCTGCCTGACCATGATGTAAACTAACTGAAATCTTCCCATAACTCCCGGGCTTTTTCAAGTATACCTCCTCCTCTTTTACTACTTGAGCAGAGTTTTCGCTATTACCAGCTGAAATTCATTGCAGAACTCAATTAGTCTTCCTCCTCTCTCATTCCTGCTACCAAGCCTACATTCTCCTGTAACCCTTTCTTCTACTCCCTCCCCTACAAATGCATTCCAGTCCTCCATGACCAATAGATTTTATCACTCTTTACATACTGAATTAACCCTTCAATATCATCGTATACTTTCTCTATCTCTTCATCTTCAGCCTGCAACGTCGGCATGTATACCCGAACTATTGTTGTAGGTGTTGGTTTGCTGTCGATTGTGATGACAACAACCCTATCACTGTACTGTTAGCAGTAACTCACACTCTATGCTACCTTCCTGTTAATAACGAATCCTACTCGCGTTATACCATTTTCTGCTACTTTTGATATTCCCTTATGCTCATCTGACCAGAAATCCTATTAAATAGTATATAAAATAGAAGCGATAGTGCAACAGGAGAGCCGGAGAGACGGAGGATGCAGGGATAATGTAGGGCACAGCCTCGAGGCGTTTTCCGTAACCATTACGGCAGAACAATACTGTCAGCGCGTGCTGTTGTGGGCACTGGTTGTTTGGGAACTAATTATCTATGGTGGCCTGATGGGAACAAATGGTAATGTTTTTCACAACTAGTGTCCTAGTGTCCGTCATGCGTATTTCCTCCTCAGTATTGCAATCGATTCCCAGCATCTGTCCAAATTTGCACTTAGAGCGCAGAGTGTGCGAGAGGCCATATTTGCATCCTAGTGCGTCAAGATAGAACACACAAAAGTGCTTATTGTCCCCCAGCTTGGTGTCTCGATTGATATCCCAGCGCAGAAGAAACACTCAGGTTGTGGTGTCCAGTTGTCTTGATGTGAGGCTGTGATGAAAGTTACTACCGAGTGTGCTGTCTCTCAAACGACCAAATAAGAAGTCCAATTTAAAGTTCACGGCTGACAACAGCTTTACTTAAACAGAATAAATTAGTGGATAAAGTTCAAACCTCCTATAACTGATGTATAATGAATTTCTGACTACAGTATCACACATTATTATTTATACAGTTAACAATGTTGAGACAGTTCACAAAAAGATATAGGCAAGACTTGATAAAGTTACTCCTACACACACAGTCTGCTCTGCATTGTATGCAGGGTTGCGTTGCATTGGTATTTACATACCTGGTCAGCAAACAAGATCTTATCCGTGCGGAATTGTCTACACCGAAACGTGTAGCCGCCGCTAAGCGTACGCTTACCGTCCACGGCCCATACTCGACTCCAACAAAGCACAGACCGAAGCGCTTCGTCCGTCTCTTAAACTGTTAGCATGGCCGCACGGGCACAAATTGCTTCGCCTGCATTGCGTCATGTTAACGTTACGATAATAATGCAATGAAAAGAATTTGATTATTGTGTATGATCTCTTACTACATCTGTGTTTGCTGCATCGTCTTCTTAATCGTTGGGCTCCTTTCTGTTTATCTACACCCCTTACGCTACTATTTGAACAACACAGCAGAAATACTCGTTCTCAACAAAGTAAAATCCTCTCTGTATCACTACAGCAACTGCCATTTTCTCTAAATCATTTGCTGTATCAGGAACCCGACTTTGGAACAATCTTTCTAAAAATATTAGAGAAATTAAAACACTTTCAAGCTTCAAAAGACCACAAGTGGCCCACCTTCTGTCCAATAACTATCTTTTCTTATAGCTGACTCTCGTCATCCCTCCCTCCCCCACCTCATTTCCCACCTTCTATTATACAGTTCTCTACTGAAATTCTCTTCTTTCATAGTGCCCATTGTCACTTTCATTTCTGTCCTCTCTTCTTTCGTTATCCCTTCCACTTCTCCTAATACCAAACAAGGGTTCAGAAGTGCTAAACTAATCAATATGATTCGTAATGCCTCCCTTAAGTTTTAATTATTATTGGCGCTATTGTTATAATTGCGAGTTATTTTTTATTGATAATACAAATTGTTATTATTGTGATTGCTATATACACTACTGGCCATTAAAATTGCTACACCGAGAAGTAATGCAGATGATAAACGGGTATTCATTGGACAAATATATTATACCCGAACTGACATGTGATTACATTTTCACGCAACTTGGGTGCATACATCCTGAGAAATCAGTACCCAGAACAACCACCTCTGGCCATAATAGCGGCCTTGATACGCCTGGGCATTGAGTCAAACAGAGGTTGGATGGCGTGTACAGGTACGTCTGCCCATGTAGTTTCAACACGATACCACAGTTCATCAAGTGTAGTGACTGGCGTATTGTAACGAGCCAGTTGCTCGGCCACCATTGACCAGACGTTTTCAATTGGTGAGAGTTCTGGAGAATGTGCTGGCCAGGGCAGCTGTCGAACATTTTCTGTATCCAGAAAGGCCCGTACAGGACCTGCAACATTCGGTCGTGCATTATCCTGCTGAAATGTAGGGCTTCGCAGGGATCTAATCAAGGGTAGAGCCACGGGTCGTAACACATCTGAAATTTAAATGAAACGTCCACTGGTCAAAGTGCCGTCAATGCGAACAAGAGAGACGTGTAACCAATGGCAGCCCATACCATCATGCCGGCCGATACGCCAATATGGCGATGACGAATGCACGCTTCCAACGTGCGTTCACCGCGATGTCGCCAAACACGGATGCGACCATCACGATGCTGTAAACAGAACCTGGATTCATCCGAAAAAATGACGTTTTGCCATTCGTGCACCCAGATTCGTCGTTGAGTACACCATCGCAAGCGCTCCTGTCTGTTATGCAGCGTCAAGGCCAATAACTATCTTTTCTTATAGCTGACTCTCGTCATCCCAGCAGCCATGGTCTCCGAGCTGATAGTCCATGCTGCTGCAAACGTCGTCGAACTGTTCGTGCAGATGATTGTTGTCTTGCAAACGTCCCCATCTGTTGACTCAGGGATCGAGTCGTGGCTGCACGATCCGTTACAGCCATGCGGATATGTCTGTCATCTCGACTGCTAGTGATACGAGGCCGTTGGGATCCAGCACGGCGTTCCGTATTACCCTCCTGAACCCACCGATTCCATATTCTGCTAACAGTCATTGGATCTCGACCAACGCGAGCAGCATGTCGCGATATGATAAACTGCAATCGCGATAGGCTACAATCCGACCTTTATCAAAGGCGGAAACGTGATGGTACGCATTTCTCCTCCTTACACGAGGCATCACAACAACGTTTCACCAGGAAACGCCGGTCAACTGCTGTTTGTGTATGAGAAATCGGTTGGAAACTTTCCTCATATCAGCACGTTGTAGGTGTAGCCACCGGCGCCAACATTGTGTGAATGCTCTGAAAAGCTAATCATTTGCATATCACAGCATCTTCTTCCTGTCGGTTAAATTTCGCATCTGTAGCACGTCATCTTTGTGGTGTAGCAGTTTTAATGGCCAGTAGTGTAATAGTTTTTTTTATGTGTTGTTGCTGGTCAGCTGTCAGAGAGGGCCTTAAAACCCTAATCAGGTCAGGCTGCAAAAGCAATAAATAAAGTAAATAAATATTGAGTGTCCCTATGATGTTTGTCAATGAAATCAGAATTTAGATATAAAAGAAAATTAATAAATGGATGCTCTCTTTCTAATTAGTAAGTGAAGCATGGGAGTGAATACTGCGCCTTCCGAAGCCAGTAACATCATTCCGTAAGGCACACAAGGACGATGATTATCGGGAAATGCTTCGTCATTCTGATGACCTCCCAAAATACGATGTTTATGATAATCACAGTAACGATGAAGAAGCAATATATTAAGGCCTACAATTAACACTGGGAGGATACTGGTGAAATTATCATCGAAAATTTATGAATAGCAAGAGGTCACCGAACCGATGACCAAAAAGATATAATCGTGGAGAGCACATGTCAAAACATCAATATGAGAAAAGTGAAAAAGTTTCTAATGGGACCCAGCTGAGAAAGAAAACCGGGAACGGTCTTTATTGATCATGATCATAAAAACTGAATACCTGAGGATCGTAAGGGCAAGATCTATTAGACAAAAACGAAGGCATACATGGTGAACCGTTAAAACCTGTTATTGAGATTGAGATGTATGTAATAGCAGACTATGGAACAGTGGTCAGCGCAGCATCAGCTGTTTTTTATGAAAAGTTAAAGGAGATATACTGAAGCGCCAAAGAAACTCGTATAGGCATGCGTATTCAGATACAGAGATATGTAAAAATGCAGAATACGGCGTTGCGATCGGCAACGCCTACATAAGTCAACAAGTGTCCGGCGCAGTCGTTAGATCGGTTGCTGCTGCTACAATGACAGCTTATCAAGATTTAACTGAGTGTGAACGTTATAGTTGGATAGTTGGCGCAAGAGCAATGGGACACAGTATATCGGAGGTAGCGATGAAATGGGGATTTTCCCCTATGATCATCTCACGAGTGTACTGCGAATATCAGGTGTCCAGTGAAACATAAAATCTCCGACATCGCTACGGCAGGAAAAAGATCTTGCAAAAATGGAACCAACGACGACTGAAGAGAATCGTTCAATGTGACAGAAATGCATCCCTTCTGCAAGTTGCTACAGATTTCAATGCTGGGCCATCAACAAGTGTCAGCGTGCGAACCATTCAACGAAACATCATCGATATGGGTTTTCAGAGGCGAAAGCCCGCTCATGTACCCTTGATGACTACACGACACAAAGGTTTACGCCTCACCTGGGCCCGTAAACACCAACATTGGACTGTTGATGACAGGAAACATGTTGCCTGGTCTGACAAGTCTCGTTTCAAATTGTATCGAGCGGGTGGACGTGTACGACTATAGAGACAGCCTCATGAATCCATGGACCTTGCATGTCAGCAGGGTATTGTTCAAGGTGGTGGAGACATTGTAATAGTGTGGGACGCGTGCATTTGGAGCTATATGGGACCTCTGATAGTTATTATTTATTCAGCAATTGTAGTAGAATTTTTTAATTTTCCATTTTTAAAAATATTATTTATACCAAGAAACGACTCTGCCAGGTGACACGTATGGAAGCATCCTGTCTGATCACTTGCATCCATTCATGTCCATTGTGCATTCCGACGGACTTCGACAACTGCAGCAGGACAATGCGACGTCCCACGCGTCCAGAATTGCTACAGAGTGGCTCCAGGAACACTCTTCTGAGTGTAAACACTTCTGCTGGTCACCAGACACCCCAGACATGAACATTATTGAGCATATCTGGGATGCCTTGCAACGTCCAGAAGAGATCTCCACCCCCGGTACTCTTACGGATTTATGGACAGCCTTTCATGATTCATGGTATCAGTTCCCTCCACACTACTTTAGACCTTAGTCGAGTCATGCCACGTCGCGTTGCACCACTTGTGCGTGCTCGGGGGGGCCTACACGACATTAGGCAGGTGTACTAATCTCTTTTATTTTCAGTGTATGTTTCTCTTTCAGTGCAGTTATTTTTTGTTTGCCAGTAATTTGTCAGAATGTGTTACTCAGTTAATTTGAAGCATGGTGGTTTTTTGTAGTATATATTTTGTGATCAACAATAAATGCTATATAATGAACACTACAAACGTTTCTTAATTATTGACGATAGGGGCTCAAAGTAAATAGAATAAATTTTCTCGTACTTGCCAAATTTGAACGATAGCTTAAAAGTACTAGTAACGATTGAAGAATGTGTGTCTACTTTTGAATGCTGAAAGGATTTGACATTCGTGAGGACTGAAGACATGTTTTCTTAATTTTCATTGTGTACTGAGTATGCTGAATAGATGTAGACACTACTTCCAAATGAGGGTAATATAAACGTAATTAAACGTAGTAATTATTGTGTTCTCTTTAGGATATTGTATAAAGTGTAAGTAACATTTTTCAAATGAAACTATGCTTGCTGTATGTTAAACAGGAGTACAAATAGTCTGTTATGAGTACATTTGTATGATTATGTAAAAGAAATGAAGGCATCCTGGACATTCGAAAACTTTAGCTAATGTAGTCTACGTACTTTTAACTTTTTCAGAAACTTGAGCAACATTGGATGCAATGTATACAGGAAAAGTGATTTGTAATACCTTCATTTTCTTAGAGAATGTATTTACTTTATTAGGATTTTGTAGGATGTATTTTATATGTTTTCCTTTGTTGTTGTGTACAAATAGTAATTTCTCGTAAGATTCTGAGAACAATTTAATAAGATTTAGGAACATTTGCAGATTATGTAATTATATATTTAGCAATAGTAGTAGAATTATTTTATTTTCAACTTTTTAAAATATTCTTTGTACCAAAGAACTATCTGAGAAAATTAAATTTCCGCTTTGGAGAGATGCAAGATACGAAGCTTAATCTCTATAATCGTATTATAACACGAGATAGTGTATTCATTGTATCAACTATGTAGAAAGTAGCTGTGGCTCTTCAGCGATGCATGAATATACCCGTGGCTATTTACTGCTGCACACCAGCGTCACTTCGGTTCGAGCTCTTTAGCTGGGTGTTGTCTGGGCCTGGCACGTTCTCGGTTTAATGTTTGAATCTCTCTCTCTCTCTCTCTCTCTCTCTTCCTCTGTAGCGTATTCATTATGAATGTCTGTGGAAAAGTTGCTGTGCTCTGATAGATTTGTTTAGTGGCAACCAATATGAAACCGTGTGACGAAAAAGTAGTAATAAGAATCGCAAGTCGAGTTTCAGCACGGTGGTTCTTTTCTTAATTATTAACCAGTGAGTCCTCAAAATTTAAGTAATGAATATTACAAATCATCTTTCTGGGATGCCTTCTGAACGCGGTGTATTAGCACACTGGACTCGCATTCGGGAGGACGACGGTTCAATCCCGTCTCCAGCCATCCTGATTTAGGTGTTCCGTGATTTTCCTAAATCGTTTCAGGCAAATGCCGGGATGGCTCCTTTGAAAGGGCACGGCCGATTTCCTTCCCAATCCTTCCCTAACCCGAGCTTGCGCTCCGTCTCTAATGACCTCGTTGTCGACGGGACGTTAAACACTAACCACCACCACCACGCGGTGTACATATTTGGAAGCTGAAGGGGTGTTGCAAGCTTTGTTCATGGAACAATACTAGAAATAATACTCATCAACGTAAGGATTGCAAGACACTTACTCTGGTCTACAAAGGCTCTACTGGCGAAAGTCGTGCAGCTGATACTAACTACCGAAATACCCCTACCGTACAATAATATTCATAGTAGACTCGCCAGCCAAACAAAACTGAATGTACAAAGTTAGTGGACATACACCGTAACATCAGAGTCACGTAGCACTGTGCGATTCAGCCACACATTTCACGACCCACTTGGGTTCTCAACTTGGCGCTCACTACAAGAGAAATTGTTACTCTTTATACACTAACAGCAGGACACGTGAATACCAATTAATCGAAACATTTGTTAAAATTAATTCCTTCTCCAAGAAGTGATCCCCGCCTCATTATCAAGCACACTGTGCATATAATAGACTATGATAAACACCATCATCCAAGAACAATTACACTGTACAATATTTTAAAAATGGGGGACTAATTTTCTCTTCGAGCAGCTCTTAGTTCCATAAATAGGTCAGCTGCCCAATGTGTTTGCCATTTCATTCATCTAATAAGAGGCAGAATTTCTCTGATGTGGCGTTAGACGTTGAAGTGCCAAAGAAACTGGTATAGGCATGCGTATTCAAATACAAAGATGTGTAAACAGGCAGAATACGGCGCTGCGGTAGGCAACGCCTATATAAGACAGCAAGTGGCTGGCACAATTGTTAAATCGGTTACTGCTGCTACTATGGCAGGCTATCAAGCTTTAAGTGAGTTTGAACGTGGCGATATAGTCGGCGCACGAGCGATGGCACACAGCGTCTCCGAGGTAAAGTGGGGATTTTCCGCTATGACCATTTCGCGAGTATACCATGAATATCAGGTGTCTGGTAAAACATAAAATCTCCGACATCGCTGCGGCCGGAAAAAGATTCTACAAGAACGGGACAAACGACGACTGAAGAGAATCGTTCAACTTGACAGAAGTGCAACCCTTCCGCAGATTGCTGCAGATTTCAGTGCTGGGCCATCACCAAGTATCAGCATGCGAATCATTCAACGAAATATAATCGATATTGGCTTTCGGAGCCGAAGGCCCACTCGTGTACCCTTAATGACTGCACGACACAAGGCTTTCGCCTCGCCTGGCCTCTCAACATCGACATTGGACTGTTGATGACAGGAAACATGTTGCCTGGTCGGACGAGTCTCGTTTGAAATTGTATCGAGCGGATGGACGTGTACGGGTATGGAGACCACCTCATGAATCCATGGACCCTTCATGTTAGGAGGGGAGTGTTCAAGCTGGTGAAGCCCTTGTAATGGTGTGGGGCGTGTGCGGTTGGAGTACTATGGGACCCCCGATACGTCTAGATACGACTCTGACAGACGACGCGTACGTTAGTACCCTGTCTGATCACCTGCATCCATTCATGTGCATTGTGCATTCCGATGGACTTGGGCAGTTCAAGCAGGACAATGCGACACCCCACACGTCCAGGATTGCTTCAGAGTGGCTCTAGGAACACTCTTCTGAGTTTAAACACTTCCGATGGCCACCAAACTCCCCAGACTTGAACATTATTGAGCATATTTGGGATGCCTTGCAACGTGCTGTTCAGAAAAGAGCTCTTACGGATTTATGAACAGCCCTGCAAGATTCATGGTGTCAGTGCCCTCAAGCATTGCTTCAGACATTTTTCGAGTCCATACTAAGTCGTGATGCGGCACTTCTGCTAGCTCACGGGGACCCTACACGATATTAGGCAGGTGTACCAGTTTCTTTGGCTCTTCAGTGTAAATGCAGCTGTACATGTGGACGTGCAACCATGGAACAGACTGACCCTAGTTCCCCATCAGGGAAGATCTTTTCTAACAAGTCAGAACCGGAGAAAATGCGAAGTCTTATTGTTGATACGTAACCGACGTTGAGCTGCAGGAAACTGGAGCGGGAACTGAGGCCTGAGGTGAGTGAGTTTTTTTGCTGCTTGAAGAGATGGACTTCTGCTATAAGTGGCCTGCTGTGGGCCGAGCAAATAGACTGCGGAAAGGCGAGCAGCGTCGTGTGCGATGGCGGCGGAGAGCTTAAAGAGAGGAGCGCAGGACAAACAGAAACAGAACCGGCTGATTACGCGCTGACACGCAAATTACAGGCCGTCACCGTCCAGCCGCCGGCTAATGGCCTGCCCGCACTCCGCTGCCGACGGCGCTCTGCAGTCGCCGACTCACTCGCGCAAAAGGGTTCGGGTCACTTCGCCTTCGTGAAAAAATAAAACATAAAAAACGAGACCGAAAGTGGTGACGCGGGATGTATTTCTGTCCCGAGGGAACCGAGAGAGTACTCAAAAAACAAACTCTCCTTTGTTAAGCTTGATCTTCACCCGGCGTATCGAAGGTTCTGGTAACTCAAGGGAATGCATCCAGGGATGTTCTTGTCAACCGCAGATACCTGTACAGTGCAATGAACGGCATTTCTGTTTAAATGTGGATAATTTTAAGATGAGAGATATGATATTGTGAGTAGAGTTAGACCGAGCGCTGAAAGAGCTGAGTCAAAATAAGGCCCTTGGAGCAGATGACATTCCTTCAAAATTAATGAGATACTTGTGAGAGCCAGCCGTGAGAAAACTATTACAGCTGGTGTGCAGGATGTTGTGAGACAGACTATATACCCTCACACTTCAGGAAGAAAGTAATAACTCCAGTCTCAAAGGAAGCAGGTGCTGACAGATGAGGATGAGTTTAATAAATTATGATTGCAAAATACTGACAGGAATTATTTACAGAAGAATGGACAAACTGGTAGAAACTGACCTCAGGGAAGATCAATTTGGAATCTGGAGAAATGTAATAATACACGAGGAAGTTCGGACTTTATGACCTATCATAGAAAATTGTTTAAATGACGAGCGAGCTTCTGACTGGAATACATTCTTTGAAATACTGAAAGTAGCAGGGATAAAACACAGGGAACGAAAGACTATATGGGTTGTCGATAAATGGTTGAGTGTAACACAATGGGTTTTGTCCGGATTTTTATAGCCAGACGAAGATTGGGAAATGGATCAATGGAGTAACAATTTGCCCAGTGTGAGGTCTAGCTTAGAAAACAAGTGATCAAAGTAATTAAGAAAAATTTCATTACTGATAAGAGGGAATTCTTTTATCTGAATTTTACGTAGCCAAATGACCAATGGAAATGAACAAATGAGGTGTCAAACAGTCCAGTGTTAGGTGCAGTTTTGTAAATATATAAATATTGAAAGATATCAATGTAAATAAGAAAAACTTAATTAATGACTGGAGGGGAATAATATCCCAGCTCTATAAATGACTACTGTCTCTCCTGTAGCTGTTAGCGCTTCACATTTGAAAGCTAGCAACAGAGCTGCTAGCTCCCTGTACATAGACACAAACAAAAACAGGATACAAAATCACAAGATACGAAAAACGTGTTCCACTTTATCCACCCAAACAATACTTCTTTCTTCTGTTACTAGTGACTCATCTACCATCAATTTGCGTTATTCTGGAATAGGTTTAATGTGGGTAATACCTAATCTTCTGCTTTTCAAGCTCTCGAGTTCAGAAACGTTGGCATGGGCCAATCTTCGAATCCTGAACAGATTATTGCAGATGGAAAAGAATTTGGGGCAATGAGACTTCTGTTTGTTTGAGAGGTGATGTGATTTCACAAGAATTTTCTGATCTACTTGGAAAGGTCTCTGTTTCGTTTTTCAGTCTGCCCAAAGTTTCCTCTTTTCAGTAGCCACTTTAATTTGTTAAAGACCAACTTAACTATTGTTTCATGTTGTGTTCTACAATGAGGTGGGAAGTCCACTAGTTCTCTAAGCTTCTTCTTTGGCTGATGCTTTCGCAGCACAGTAATTGATGGTAGCTTGGTCGTGCTGTGTGGTAGCTCATGCAACACTTTCTGGAAATCAGAAAGAAAGAGTCCTAGTTAGTGTGCTGTCTGGTACAATAGACTCTGCAAAGATTCACCAAATCTTTCATGACATTCTCAGCAGGATTCGAAATGGGATGAAATGACAATATCAAAAAACGTTTAGTTCTATGTCTTTTCATTGTTGCAACCCATATTCAGGAACAGAATTGTGGACAGTCATCTCTAATTTCTCCGTACATCCTACATGTGCCAAGAAGCTCCTGCAGAAGGCCGTGGAAACAGTTACAGCTGTCGCTTTCTGTAATGGAGATAGAATTACAAATTTCGAAGTAAATGCTAACAATGACATAACAGTAACCTTTCCTTGTTCTATGAAAGGTTGCCAAGAGATCTGCTGTGCCTAATTGTTTTAATTTAATGGGGATGGTCGAGCACAGACGTGTCTCAAGATTGTAAGTATTGTGGTTTGCCCTCTGGCAAGTTTCACGAATGAAAAGTCCTTCCTAATTCTTCTTTTTGTGTTCTTCAAGCAGGACAACGTTTTTGATTTCAGAAACCATTTTCGTGGATCAAAATGAGCATTTCTTAGATGACAGTACCAAATGAGCACATTAATCAGTTACTCTGGGATACAGACTACCTGCAAAAAGTCATCAGCATTTCTTCTGTGAAATAAGATTTCCTTTCTCATAAGGTAATAGTACGTAATCATCTTTCCGGTTTTCTTTGCTTTTTCGTAAGTCAAGGTCCATGTTCTTTTGTCTTATAATGTCTCGCCAGGAGACAGTGATGTAATTTTCAAACACAACTTTTCATAAATAAAAGTAACTAAAGTTATTCTCTTCTATGGGTTCCTAATACTATAGAGGATTTGGACATGGCATCTGAAGTGATATTTGTTGATTCCAGTATATGTACGATATTGAATTGCACTGTTGTAGGTACAACATCCATCAGTAGCTAAAGTATGTATGTTCTGACTCACTTTCGGCTCACTAGCTCACTCACAAGTTCGTTTGCTGTTTCACCAAATGTTAGCCACAACATACATACTTTAGCTACTATAATATATATTTTTCAGCTCAAATTCCCTAAATTTTTTAAAAGGTGAATGTAAGAAAATAAATTTAATATATTTTTATAAAAGGTGAATGTAAGAGAACAAATTTAATGTAATTTCTTGTAAAAGGTGAACATCAGGAAATAAATAAAATGAATTGGTTACTGAAAATTATTCAGTAGCAGTCATGAGCTTTTTATGAAGAGCAGTTTCTAAATGTCTTTTGGGATAAGGTCTGTTTACAGTTTTACCACATTCCCAAGTAACTTTAATTGTTTGGTGATAATATACACATTCTCTACATATATTTCGATATCCATATTTTCAATGTATATCTTTATGAAAGTCAGTAATATTTTTTTCATCCATACATTGACTACATTGCTTTAACTGTATGGTATTGCCCATTTAAATATTATAAATTTAATAAAAATTTAAAAATTCATTGCATTAAGAATTCAATATCATGCAATTCATTATTTTTCTTTTTAAGTTTCTTCATCCTTTAATATCTCAATTTCATCTATTCATTTTCAATGAATTCAGAATCTCAACTAGTAATTAAGTTAGAAAATCTATCTGGTAAAATAATCTTATACACATCAATAAGCTTCATACAAATTTGTTCTCCATATCTAGTTTCTAAATATTCACATCCTCTTTCGAGGCATTTGTGTTGTTGAGCTTCTTGATAAGGGTCCCCAGTTATTTAGAAAAATTTTTTATAGAGAAATAATTATTTTTATTTTGTACTATTAAATTTTATATTTAATAAAGGGAGTCAGAAAAAAACAACAACAATCTTACAACGGTTTATACTGTTGAAGAGAAAGCAGAAATTATATGTAATACATATGAATTAATTTCATTGTCTTTTGAAGAAGAATAAGATTATTTTGAATATGAAGATTATCCTGATTATTATGAAGATGACAATAATGAGTAATGTCCATAAGGTAATTATCTATTTTATTTTCTAAAACATATCTTTCATTATCATGAGGGCTCAATGCTTTCTTGTTTATTTAAACTGAGTATATTTCTACCTTATCACTTAGAATTACATTAATTTTTCTGTACTGTTCTCTATTGCTAATCAAACAATCTTTATAATCTTCTGAACTTATTATATTTCATAACTCCCTTAGATTTTTCTTTATTTTATCATCAACTTTATAAGCATACATATTTGCTCTTAAACCAGAGAATGCTTCCATTTTTTTCCTGTTATGTTCATCCTTCATTTTTCCAAAAACTTTCTTGTTTACTTCTGGAATTCCATAAGTATTATTTGTTGGATAATCACTTGTATCAAAGTAATTAATCATCGATTTCATGTCCTCATAAAAATCTTCAGTTTGAATATTGTAAATGTAACTGTCTGTAGCTTGATAATGAAACTCAATAATTTTTCCATATTTCGATTACATTATTCTATAGTGAAAATCATACATCAATTCTTTAGATAAATCGAGTATACTCATTCCACCACAGATAGACTTATTAAATGTGATTTCTGTCTTATTCATGTGGATGGCAACAAGATTTTCATAAAATATAGTTCTTTTTTTAAAGTTTGGCTTTGCTATTAATTTACCACATTTTTCTCCATCTGATACTAATTTTATATCAATTCTATTTCTAGTATTTTCCGCTGTCTTTACAAAGACCGAATTATTCATCAATTTATAGAAATCTTTCTCAAAGTCATTTATAGCCTTTGTCCTCATTTCAGTATTGAAATCTATATATTTCTTCAACCAGTATATTTCTTCAACCAATCTGATGATTACATTTTGAAACTCTGTGTACTTTTGTTAATTTATTTCCTAGAGATAAATACTGCCTAAGATTTCTATAATGAGCTACATATTTATGTGTGTCATTCAGGGTAGTCAAGAACTTGCTTTCTTAAGTTGCAGGCAACATTTTATTTTCAGAAGTGAATGCTAAATGTTTGTGTAAATCATGTATGTCTTTCAGGTATTCTAAATGTGCTTCTAAATTGTATCCAAATTTAGCAGTATCTGATATTTCACTTATTTTTGTACAATCTCCCTTTGAACTCAGGTCTTCTGACCAGTCGAAATTATTAGGTTCATCCCATTCAAATCCACCAAATGGTAAATATTGACTCACAGGATAACCATACAAACTGTTTGCATCTAAGATTACCAAATAATTCGATATTTTTTTATTGATAGAACAACCCTTCCAACTAAAATCTTCTGATGTTTTTCATTTGGTTGTTTTTCAGATTTGGTGAAAGCTTTTCAAGTGAAGAAGCAAGAAATTTAAATGTGTCAATATATCTCATTTTCAGTGATTCTGTTTTCTTTTCAAAACTAATATATCTATCTTCATTGTTTGGTATTAATTTTATGTATTTACTATCATAACCAAGTCCTTTAACAAACAAATGATAATCATATCCAGATAAATTATGTAATGAAATTGGTACAAAATTAGGGTGTTTTAACTGTAAATTACTATTATTACACAATGGATTGATATATTTTCCTCTAAAATGGTCATGATGACGAACATTCCTATTTTTCTCTGAGTAATGACATCTAAACAATGTACAAACATTAGATTTATTATGTCTTGATTGTTCTTCAACAGTGAATGGACTAATTTCTTCAACTTCAGAATGAATTCTTCCAATTTCTTCTAAGTATTTTTTTATGTGTTCTATAAATTCTTATGACAGTTTGCTCATCTGTAAACAAAAGGATTTTTATAGTGTCCATTTACATATTTAATATAATAACAGAATCCACTTGGTTAATGTTTTTGATATTTCATTGTATATGAGATTTCTGGATTTGGTTGACAGCTATCCATTTTTAATAACGAACTTTCAAAATCAGCATGAATAACAAATGGAACACTTTATGTATGTAGACAGTTTTTAAAACGAAAATACGAACCTTTCTTTGGCATCTCGACTTTTAATGGCTTGTTAATTATCAATTTTTTGTATACATTTTTCTTACTCTTAAAATGTAGTAAATACACATCACACATAAATTTTGCTTCTGTGTGTTTCATAATAAATTTTTTTATCCAACAATAATGTCAATTTTCACCATTTTCAAAATACAATAAATTTACATGTTTTTCTTTGTTACATTTCGTAATTTTTAGTGGATACACTTGATATTTTTCATCAAATATACATATATTCTACTATCAATTTTTGGAATATGATCAACCACTATAGGAAATTCAACATTCTCAAGTTTCTGATAAAGATCAAGACCAATATTTTATATTTTGTTATTCTTCCTGATTTTTTATCTACAGGATGCACTGCACATTCTATTGCCCACAGAAAACATTATTGATTTTTATTTTTTGAATTTGCTTTATTACTTTTTATTTTATCTGGTAATTCAATGTAAGTTGATTGTGTCAATGGAACATACCTGCTAATTCCTAACTGAAGCACATTAATTCTGTTAATGTCCATCATGATTACAAGCTTTAAAATCAACCATTCTTGATCAAATATGTCGTTTGCCTGTCTTAAATTTTTAATTGTCTCTCTTTCAATTGTGATCCTATAAGTCTGTGTCTGGAACTAAATTCAAAACTATTTCTATTTATCTGCATTTGGTACTCACAAAAAATTTTAAAGGCTCTTTTAATCCATGATATATTTTTAGATAATCTTTCACAATTTCAATAATTTTCGGTTTTACTGCAGTCAAGAAATGATGAGATTCAATTGAGATTATATTGTTATCAAAATTTATACTTTGCAACATGTTTTGAAATCCTGTATCAACTATATAATCTCTAGCTGTTTTCTGTTTCTTGCTTTCTCAAGTAAATCAGTGTAAAAAGGAAATAATTTTTCATTATTAGTCCTCATTTCTGGTTTCATTTGACTGATCTTAGTTTAATTTAAGTTTAATTGATTTCTGCTTAGTTTTCCCACTTGGCAGCAAAGTGCAATAGTTTGAAAAATTGTTCATTTATATAGATAAAAATTTATTAAAGAATTATAAGCCTCATCCATTTTCATCAATATCGAAATCTGTTCCTAATTTTCGTTTTCCATACACTATTCCTCGAACTGCAGTTGCTGTAAGTTTTTCCACACAGGGAAACATCACTTGAATGCAATCTTTTTTTGCAAGTAATTGAGGTTCTTTACTTGCTCTGTGTCTTTTTTGTAAATCTTTATTATCTCTACAAGCAATATCATGTTCTTTACATGCTTCATCTAATGGATTATTTCCTTGATCTCCTCTAGCTAATCCTTCTTCTAAATTTGTTCCTGGACCACAAAATCGATAACCAGGAAGATGCAAGACGAATAGTATTTTGTCAATCAAAGTGTTTTCTAGTCCTTTTCCATATTTTTCACTTTTCTAATAGATAAGCAGTAAGTTATTCAAAAATCTAATCACTTGTGGGAGACCTCTTGGATTATTGATACAAGATAGCTAAATTTATTTTTCAGCATTTGCATTATTCCGATTTTTATTGTGATAATTTTTATTTCCTGCTAATTCTTCACCATGAATTACTGCTAATCTATCGATTAAATCTCTAACATCATTGATCCAAACATATGCAACAGTTTTTTTTGTATATTTTTTAATCAACCGTTTAACCATTTCCTCAGGTGGACTTATTTTTGAAGAATCTGAATCTGATGGTACTTCAGATATTTTTGGTAAATAGACAGTAACAATTTCTTTTATCAGTTAACCACATTTTAACCTCTATTTGATTTGATTTTATTTGGATTATTTTCGGAATATAATGCAACTGAACAGTATAATGTATCTGCATAATTTGCTAAATCTACATTATCAAATTTGTCATTCCAAACATCCATAGTAATTTGTTTCTCAGTTAAAAGATTCAATAATCCATCTGTTCCTTCACATTCTTTTCCACTAATTTTTAATTTATCGACATCGAAATCAAAAGGAAAACGTCCAACAAAGTTAAATCTATTAACAGATCATAATCTAAAAGTTAGAACATCACTGTGATTAATATACTTTCATTCTTTCACTTACTTTGTTTTATATATCATTAGACTGTTCTTTATTGAACTGAATCTCTTGTATTTTTCAACATATTTGGGCTTTTTCCTATTTTTCATATTTATTCAATGCATCTTGAATTTCTGATTCACTTAATGTATAGTCATATTTTCCTGGAATGTCGTCAGACCAATCTTGTAATTGTCTAATTAGTGATAGATCACCATAATCTTCAATAGGTTTCAGAACATTGTCACCTAATCCTTCGGTTATTTGTTTAACTTCTTCAGTAGCATTTATAATAGGTTGATCTTCTTTTTTATATTTTTCATATTCTGTTCTTGGTTGTTTCTTCCAAAGCTTGAATTGTTCTTTCAATTCTTCAGCTTTCTTTCTACTTCGTTTGGCATTTTTAGCAACCTCCTCTTCATATTTTGCAAATTTTTATCAAGGATGATAAACATTAATTGATATACATTCAACAGTTTAATTTATGTTTAGCATTTACATTGATGATAAAATTTAATTACATGACACATTTCAAATTTACATCTATCAAAATAACAAGAACCACATGTGTCTAGTCCACATTCAGCATCGTTACCAGACCATACACAATTTGATATAAAGTTCACCAAATATCGATTCAACCTTATCTAATTGTTGATATTTTTCTAAATGATCAAGAGCTTCTTTAAAATCACTTTTATGTTCTGGTAAAACATCATGACTGTGGTCTAATAGATATGGAATTTCATCTCTCATTTAATAAGGAAAAATACATTTGTATTTAATACATTGTTTTATTTTCTTTGAACTTATCTGTATTTGGTTTCCTTGTTATGTCTACCATAAGAAATTCAAACTCATCATTGCAACATTTACTCCACATTTCTTTAAAATCGTCAAACTTTAAGTCACCTCAAATAAATTCATGAAAAAAATTATTTAAATTTGTGATGTCTTGTCCGAAAATATGTAGAAAATTTAGATTATCTCTGACTAGCTATTTAGGTATTTTTGAGTATGTTTGACCTAAATAAAAACATCTGTTCCATTATCTCTTCCTGTGGTAAAATATTCTCTATCTATATCCTGAGTTTTCGAGAATGAAGTCATCGAATGCAACAACTGAATTATCTAGACATTGATCTGGTGGAATACTTTCATCACCATTTTCAATAACCATAATAATCTTCTCATTACTTTTATCTTAAGTTTTTTACATCTTTTTACAAATTCTGAGTATTTTATTCAAATTCAGCCATCCTGGAGCTATAATATAATAGAATATAACATATAGAATATATAATATATAGAATATAATGTTGTTTTTCCACATCCACTTGGCAAAATTATAGTACATCAAATAAAATGTGGTAAAAAATTACCATGTTTATTTTTTTATTTATGTTCTGGAATTCTAATTTTTGGTTCTCAATCAGTTCTGTTCATTAATTTATAAAATTTATTAATAAATGGTTCAATTATTTCAACTGAGTGGTAAGTGATATGTTCTTAAAAAGGATTGACTGTACACATACGAGAAAGTTATAAAAGGGTTTCACTTGTAGGTTTTTATTTAACTTTTTTAACTCCAAATATAAAATCGAAAAATAATAAGTTGTATACTGATGGAGAAACGATAAAACTTTCACCTGCTCAATACAATTTGAAAATCTTAGAAAAATTAATTCATTCGATGAAACCAAATATTCACATTCAAGCAGATGAAATTTTGAACAGAGTTAATATTGAGAGTGATGTTAAATTATATATATATATATATATAAAAGAAGATAACATTGCGCATATGTTAGGATTTAATAAAGAAATTACTGAAGCTAATGAAAAGACTGTTGCTAAAGATGTTCCTAAAGTCATTCCATTTGAATTAATAAATATAAATTTTAATCTAGCTGATGGGATGTTTGTGAAACATAATGAGTATTTTCACACAGAAACTAATATTACTGCTTCATTCAAAACTAATGCAGAATTTCGTGGTCCAATAATTCATGAACCACTTTTTCTGTTCATATTCCAATTTTTTATTCTATTCAGGATTTAGAAATTACTATAACTGATCAAAATGTTTATTTGATTGACTTTAGTGGAGTTATTGTGACAGTTATTGTTGCAATATCTTACACTTAATAAATTTTTTCCTTAATAAAGCAGTCACAGGAAAAGCAGTCTTTGTCTGTATCATGAATAAAATCGAGAGTTATCAATTCTACTCATTCCCTGTGAATGAAATTACCAAAAAAAATTTAAATGTACAAATAGGGATACAGAAATCGAAATTAAAATTGGCGATGGGTGACTTCATCCATATCATGCATAACTTTATGTGAAATTCACTGTTATTGGAACTGGTGGAACAGATTATCCAACATATGATGGAAAATCCAATAAAAATTAATCGATAATTATGTTGCAAAACTGTTTGATTTTGTAGCCATAAACAAAGGATATAATATTTTATCTAGAATCGAAGATCCTTTTATTTCGTCATCAGTTTTACTGCATTTGACTTCATCTGTTGCTGATAAAATAAGCTTAGAATGGTGTATTCTTAATAATGGAAAAATAAAGAGTAAGAGAAATGAAGTACTTCATCCAATACCAGTGGTTGGTGGATTTTTTAAAGATTATAAGGAAATTATACAGGAAGGAGATTTAACTATAATTTTTACTAGAAGTTCAAGTTTTGAAGATATAATTCTTCGATGGTCTGCTTATAATGATGCTGGAATTGAAATAAAAGACACTCTTCCAAAAGAAGGAAAAATTGTCTTAGAATCGATGGAAATTCATGTACCATTTGTTAAATATGAACCAAATTACGAGTTAGAACAACGAGAAAAAATTCTGCAAAATTCAAAAATTTCGATATCTTTTTATGAACTACAAACTGTAGAAGTTGCTGGATTAATTGGCAAGAAAAAGTCTGAGTTAGATATCACAAATTACTATAACTCAGTTGAATTTGACATGCCATTTCGAATTTGTTTCATTTGAGACAAATCGTAAAAATAATCAACTAATTGATTAATCATTATTAGATCATGTTAAACTACAGAATAAATATCTGAAAAATGAAAGAAGCGAAATTTTCCCACAGGAGATGTGGAATACTAATCCTCCAGATAATTTTCTCAGAGAATATGATGAATTTCTCGATTTTAAACGAGTTACTCTACTAAAAGGAAATGTATGTATTATTACATTTAGTTTCATAACAAATTATCCAATTTATTTGATTAACATGACTCAAAGGAAAAATATTTAATCTCTACAGAAAACGACTATGAAGCTTTGTGCAACTTTTAGTGATAAAATTCCTGCAGGAACTTTAGGATTATAGTAATGAATGGGAAGAAGAATCTTACATACGATTCACAACACAATATTTATTGAAAAATTTTAAATAGCTCTTTATGTCAGCACTGAATTTTTAAAATTAGTTAAATCGATCTATTCACTTATGGTACATATCGCATCCTATTAACTGAAAAATTTTTGAATTATGTGTTTTTGGGATAGCTCTTTTGATGTAGATCATGTTAGCAGTTTGAAGTTTTGAAATCAGTTAATATTGGCTGAGAAATTGCATCGAATCACTGATTGTGCTTGGCCTCTGACCTCTGATATAGATAACAGACCTAGTTCAAGATCAAACTCGCATGCACCTAGGCAATTAGCAAGCATGGCACAGTCAAAGACTGCTTTAGCTGTCGCTGAGAAAGTGATTTTAGAAGTGCGCGACCTCTTTAGACATTCTGCTATCTTATTACAGCGACTCACAATATTCAGTATAAGTTAAATTTAGTGCAAAATTCTGTTAAGAGATAGCAGCACTGTTTGTTTCATTTAAATTAATATGGGAGCGTTCTTGACTTTAAATTGGAATAATTTTTTTCTAATGATAATTTTATGATGACATTTTATTTAAAAATTCGACTCTTCAAATAAAAGTATATTTTGATAAAATAATTCGTGTTTTACTGCAAATAAATTGTTGAAAACTGACATTTTTAGAACATGCTTTGTCACTCATTGTTAAATATGAACCAAATTACGAGTTAGAACAACGAGAAAATATTCTGCAAAATTCAAAAATTCCAATATCTTTTTATGAACTACAAACTGTAGAAGTTGCTGGATTTGCACTAGAATATCTTTGCCCTGTGGGGCAAAAAGCTGAATTGCTATAGAAATTGGTTTGGCCGGCCAAATTCTACAGTAATTTTCTATCGTCATTCACCGCTCACGCACATCAAGAAGAAGAAGATGCCAACATTAGTCATCAGCAGCTCTTCTATCTGTTTCAGAGATAGATGACAAGATGCAACAAGAAGAAAGAAGATGATGGGTGGACAACAAAGCACCTAAAGTCACAGAACAACATTGATGTTCAGCAAAACAAAAACCCCAGATGGTTAAAATGAAATAAAAAGAGTACCATCGAGAAGAAGAAAGAAAAACCTCTGGGTTTTCCTCCAAATTGCGAAGGATGTTTTTCATTTTTTGACAATGAATTTATTTTAATTCATTTTATTTTTTCCTACTGAATTTTATATTCTTTAAATGGAACAACTAAAGCAATGTGGGCAATGAATGGATGAAAAAGAATTACTGAATTTCATAAAGATATACATCAAAAAGATGGATATCAAATTAAACATAGAGAATATGTATGTTATTTAACAATTGAGGTTACTTGTGAATGTGGTAAATCTGCAAACAGACCTTATCTCAAAAGACATTTAGAAACTGCACTTCATAAAAATCTCATGACTGCTAGTGAATAATTTTCACTAATGAATTCGTTTTATTAATTTACTTATGTTCACTTTCAGTAAGAATTTATATTAATTTTATTTTCTTACATTCACTTTGTATAAAAAAATATATTAAATTTGTTTTCTAACATTTGCCTTTTAAAAAATATAGTCTAAGGGAGTTGGTTTGTGTTGTTGCCCCAGATGATGATTACACGAATATTTTGTCAGGATTTGTGGGTCCTTGAGGTACACCAATAGATGAACACGAGAAGTTTAAACAGTTTTAGTAACATAGGAGGATTATAAAACACGCACTCTACATGCACCCATCATCACTGTGTCTGGCATCCTAACACCAGATAATTATGGCCGTATCGAAAGGCTCCATGGTGAGCTAAGAAAAGAGACATATTTGCACCCAAGACTGCGCTAGTTCATGCTGTCCACTGCGGACGGAAGCCAGTCGCGTACTCCTCTGCCTCGCAGTGCCGCCGGAAGCGCGTCTACAGACCAAGCAAATTGTCAGCATTCCAGATAGGCCGGCTGGTAAGTGCGTGTCTGTGCTGTATGGCTGTGTGCAACCTGTAGACCCTTACATCAGTCTCCCCAGAGAAAAAGAGCAACCATAGGTGGCTCAAAACGACCTCCTGGGCGTTATAAATCTATTTCGCCATTTGTGGTATCAGAAGGCATTGCAACATGTATTTCATTTACAGACACAGTAACTTTCGGTACAGAGAAGCATGCCTTCAAGATTAGAATTTCATACATGGCAGATACAGTTGACAAAGGACAAATTAATAAAATCAATAAAAACACAATACTGGCAATCAAGTATGCATTAACATTACTGGAAGAATCGAAGAAATTAATTCTATTTGCTGCTTCAATGAAATTTAGCTGATTATTTGAAGAGATTACATTTTCATGGGTGTCCTTAATTAAATGATTGTCTTCAGAAAAACTAGATATGGAATGCTTTCCATATCTTAGTATGTATTAATCATTTTAATAAGCAGATAACATTCTCATTAATGGCAAATGTCCAGTTGCATGAAATGTAGTTGGCAAAACACTAGGCATATCAAATAGTTGATATGATAAATCACAATGTGTGGCATTCAAGATTAATCCACCATTGTTCAATTTTGGTGTAAAGGGTAGCTCAGGTGTATTACAGTTTTCACATGTAAATGTGACATCAAGGGTGGAGTTAAATGAGAAAATTATACCCTCAGAACATCTTTTAAGAAATGGATGAAAAAGATGCGTTAAAATACTAGGGCAATCATATCTTGGGGGATGATTCATAAACAATTCTTTCTCACAGCTGTACACTCTAATGTCTAAGAATACTGCCGATTCAGAGCAAATTAACGTATGACTACATTTACACATATGCAAATTATTTTCATTTAGGGACACAAAATATCTTCAATTCTTGCTGATCAGTAGATAATCATTCAGTACATCCTTTACATGAATACCTGCCTGTCTCTTATTCACAGGGTAAGTATAAATCTTATACATTTCAAAATTATGCTTTGATCTAGCAATGGGAATATTAACAACAACAGTTAATTCATCTTTAACCATTAAGGAGTGTGTGGTGGTTTACTTATAGTAAGCATATAAATTGTAAGAATTAACAGGGTAAATCATAGTATATGTTGCATCTAGCTTTCTCTCAATTGATAGTAGGATCTGTAAAAAATTTTCTGCACGTAGTAGTACACTGCTCAAACAATCATTTGAACTACTTTCTAAAACTGTTCTCAAGTTAAGGACATCAATTCTAGCATTTGATAAACTATCAGTAATCCTTAACAAAAGAATGTTTAAATCTAAGTGTGCACACTCATTTAATCCTTGGAATAGTGCTTGGATATTTGCATTCGTTTCATTACCAAGTACGTCGAAATGTGAGATAAATTGATTTACACTCTGTTCAAGGAAAACTGTGTGGTTGGTAATGGTTCTTCGCATATTCTTTAATACGATAATTTCATTAGAGAGGTTAGTTGAATCTGTACTGGACTATTATTCAAGAGCTAATATTTTGCCTTTAATATCCAGTAGATCTCGACTAGTTAAAGTACCAAATACCGTACAAAGGATACTCCCTCCAAAATCAAACCAAGCACATTTATGCCTAATTAAAGTTTTGTGTGGTAAAAGCTTTAAAAACAGTAAATCTCTTGTTCATAATTAGTAAATGTAGACTCTACCTGCATTTTGGCTGTGATCCAGTTATTATATCAAGATGTACCCATTCCCAAAATTGTATCATTACTCTTAACAGAACGAATTAGATCAATATGCATCTTTACAGAACTGAACTGTTGCCGGATTTCACTCAGATTGTATATGAGGAAAAGCTTTGTATTACTTGCTGAAACTACCATATCTGATCGTGGTTCAAACTGTACTCTGTGTTACTACTACTACAGCATTAGCAGAATACATTATCATAGCAAGCATTAGAATAAAAATGAACATGGTTAATTAGTTCTAAATACTAGAGTTAACAATGAACATAAAATAAATGAATTTCTTGAGGTAAGCTGTGGAATAAAAGGTTTAGTTTCGCTTGTTCACTTGCTCAATAGCTTCAATACTAAATTTTCACAACACACTCACATAAGCACATGGCTGAAATAAACACACTCATTGCACTCTCAGACACCACACATGTTTACGCAGATTGTAGGGGTGTCTGGAACAAGATTGCTAGGAACGTGGCGATACCTCAGCCTCGAAGTCTGGACTGCGACCTCGCGATTCTCAGTTCCTGGGTTTGAGAACAGCAGGTCTACCTCTATGTTGATCCTCGTCGTCTTGCAATACTACAGGAAATCTACCCAGAAATGGCTTTACACGATTAACATCAACGACAATCGAATGAAAGGCAGTTGGAGCTTAAGAGTGATTGGCAACAACACCTCCAAGATTGGATATGGTCCTTTCCAAAACTTCTTAAACTTTTTGACTTGACTCTTCTTTAACACCATGTTGCTCAGATACACAAGATCTCCAACTCAATACTGTTGCACTGCTGCTTGGTGGTCATGTTGTCTTGCTTGCTGAAGAAACGATTGATGACTGCGCTGTTTCACTCCCCTCCATGCTTCCTTTAAGCTTGTATGCTGGATCCCTTATGTGTCCATTGCTGATTCCGGCAGTCGATAGTGCAAAGTCCAAAGCTGAATGCATTCTTCTTCTGTAGACAATCTCATATGGACTTTGGTCAGTTGAGCTGTTCATTTTGGCATTGTAACAACTTACGAAGTACGGTAAACAGACATCCCAATTGTATTTGCTGCTCACATAGTGGCTAACAATTTTAATAATTGTTCTGTGGACCCGCTCAACTCTACCATTTCCTTCAGGGTGTGCTGTTGTAGTCCTTAACTGAGTTATTTCCATGGCTTACAAGTCTGTTTAAGTAATCCACTCATGAAATTCGTTTCTTGATCACAAATTGTACTTAATGGTCATCCAAACTTAAGAATTTATTCTTTTACAAAAACATTAGCTATAGTCTCAGCACTCTGATCAGGTATTGTTATCATGAGAAGGTATCTAGAGAAATGATCTAACATTGTCAATATGTATTTGTTTCCATCTTTAGTCTTAGGCAAGGGTCCTATGACATCTAGTCCTACTTGTTCAAATGGTTCACTTGTTTCTGGCAATTCTTGCACTGGTGCTCTACTTTCTACTACATTATTCCGTCTGTTACAGGAATCACATTGCGAAACAAACTCGAAAACATCAGATTTGCGGCTCGCCCACCAAAACATTTGAGCTATTTTAATGTTTGTTGCTTTTTTACCACAATGTCCTGATAATAAAGAATCGTGTTGCTCTCTCATGATTTGCTCTTTCATGCTTTCTGGAATAACTAGGCGGTTTCCTCTACTAGTGATTTTGTACAATAATCCATCTATTTTGAGAAAACATTGATCATTATTCCATAGTTTGCATTGTGGATCTTCTTCCTGAGCTGCCTTTAATTCTTCTTCTCGACTTATTGTAACACAAACATTGACTTTTCGACTCATTGCATCAGCATTCACGTGTTGTTTACCAGGTCAGTGAATAACCTTAAATTGGTACTCACTCAGTCTTAATGACCATCTTGCTAATCTGGAACTTGGATCCTTTAAGCTCAATAACCATTTAAGTGTGGCATCATCTATAATAACTGTAACTTCTCTACCTGTTAAGAAACATCTGTTATGTGTTATACCAAAAACCAAAGCACATAGCTCCTTCTCAGTAGTAGTACAATTACATTCTGCTTTGTTTAATTGTGTGGAAGCAAATGAGATTGGATGTTCATGACCATCAACTTCTTCAGACAAGATTGCACCTATGGCAAAATTGGATGCATCTGTTGAAAGAATAATAGGTTTACTGAAATCCGGATAGGCTAACACTGGGGCTGTGGTTAGAGCAGTTTTAAGTTCTTCCATTGCCTTTTTGCATTCTGCTGACCAATTAAATGTGGCTCCTTTCTTTAGTAGCTGTGTCGTTGGAAATGCTATATTCACATAATTGGCTATGAGTTGTCCGTAGAAATTTGACAATCCCAAGAATGACTGTAGTTTTTTCAAATTCTGTGGTTCAGGAAAATTCTTTAAATCTTCAATTAATTTTGGATCAGGTCGAACACCTTCACTGGTTATAACATGACCAAGATAGTAAACTTTACTTTGTGCAAAATGACAATTATCTATTGATAAAGACAGGTTTGCACTTCTTATACGCTCAAAAACAACTTATAGTCTCTCAGTATGCTGCTTCATCTTTTTGTCAAAAATTATTATATCACCAAGGTAAACAAGTGCTTGTGTTTGGGTGAGCCCTCATAAAACTGAATCCATCAGGCATTGAAATGTAGTAGCTGGAGCATTACGCAGTACAAACGGCATACGAAGATACTTGTATACTCCTGTTTCTGTTACAAAAGAAGTTTTTGCTTGATCTTCTGGATGTACCACTTGTTAAATCACATACTGAAAAAATTCGATATCTGCCCAAGTAATCCAAGGTTTCCACTAAATTTGGTACAAAAACGGAACTGTGGTTCTCCAGAAATTGATCTCTTGCTTTTATAATTCTGGCTTCTAATTGTTTTTCAACCATGTCTTCTACCAACTCTTTTGGACTAAATAGTATTCGGTAAGGTTTCTGTGAGATTGGGGCTGCATTCCCTGTACGAGTACGATGCTGAACCAAATGAGTGACAGGAAAATTTGCACGTTCTCGAAATAAATCTGCATACTCCAACAAAACAGGCGCTAAAATCTTCTGTTCATCAACTGTCAAATGTTCTATCTTTTTCCAAATCTTGCGCTTCAGTTCATTATTAACTTAGTCTCCTCGTTGCAATTTTGCGGTACTGTTACAAAAATCTGTGTTTATAACTGCAGCATTTGTTACCTCATCTGAAATCTGTATTATGTCACGTTTACTTCCGTCCGACACGTCAGCAACTTTTGTTCCTCGTGGCAAAACAACATCCTCGTTGCTCATATTCGTTATCGTAACCGGGACTCTTGCGACATTCTCTCTCACCATTGTAGCGACACCTACACTTCCAGCAACATAACAGTGCATTGTATCCAATAACTCACTTTTCTCGGATCGTTCAATTAATAACAAAGTTCCCTCCTTGCATCGGGGTGACTTAACTTCAACGTAGATTGTCTTTCCTGCTCACTTGGGAATTTGCTGAGGCTGATCAGTTTGAACAGCGACTCGGACGGTTTGAACTGATGCATCGTTTGGGCGGTCCATTCCCGCGACGTCAGTATTGCTGCTCCTTTGAGTACGATCTGAAGAACGAATTCCTAAGTTGTAGTTGCTTCGCCCTAATCTGATCTTTCTTTCTGCGACAAATACCTGTGCCTCGTTAGCGGACAAGAAATCAAATCCAAGTATACCGTCGTAACGCGTTTCGTTACTTGAAACTACTTGCACCCTTACTGTGTATTTATCTTTATCTTTATTTTCACCTTCATCTTGGCCTTGGCCAAGAATTAATTCTACGTCAACTTCTCCATAGTTACGTAGCTTTCCTCCGTTTAACCCTCGCACTTTTAATAGCGGCGGTTTCAATTTACCCCGTTTATCTATGCAACACCACATTAATGAGGTCTGTGTTCCTGTGTCAATAAGTAGTTTGATGTTTCTCCCACGATGTACAGCATCTATCACGAAGTCATTTTCGATCTGATTTTCGCTGGAACTAACAGAAATCACTGTCTCTGGCAAGGGGCGGAGGGAGTGGTGGCCCGTACGTCCCCGTACTCGTTTAAAGATCTGGCACATTGTCTGTTGTTCGCATTACCTTTCTTCCTGTTGCGACAGTCTCTTGAAACATGACCCTGCATCCGGCAATGATAGCAGATTCGATTCTATTTACAATCCTTACTCTTGTGACGCAGCTTATTGCATCTGTAGCATTGTACTGTTGTGTTGAAAACTCTGCGTTCTTGTTTCTGCATCTCATTTGGTCGTCTTAGTGCTTCAGATAAACCAACAGCTGATTCTACTGCTACCTGAAACGTTTTACATCGCGCCAATCAAACAGCTTTGCTTACTTCCTCTCCGTGCAACCCATGAATGAATGTGTCCGAGGCTCTCGGGTCGGCTTCGAACAACTGAATGCGATTTTCATTTTCATCTTCTATTAACTCGTACGTTTGAGCGTTGATGTTTCGAATACTGTCGGCAAGCTGCTCTACTGATTCGTCTCGTCGCATTCACAAACTGTGAAGCTGCTCTCTGTAAAATCTGGCCGCGTTTTTACGTTTAAATCTCTGAACAACAATCGTTCTAAACTCTTTGTAATCTTCTGTTTTCACGCAAGTAGGCTCCGCACTAATGAAATCTTGTGCTGCTCCCTGAATTCTTAATTTGGCAACCACTAGCTTATCGTAATCTGTCCACGATCCTAACAAGACGGCACCTTCAAGTTTACGAAAAAACACTTTCACATCATCTTCGGATTTCCCGCTAAACACTGGTACTGATGGCAATAATGAAAAATTCTTTATTGTAGTTGTACCTGTACTGCATGAACTATAATTTGACAAGTCTCTCGGAATGTTACGCTCGCTTCTTTCTGCTTTTAACTGCCGAATCTCTTCTTGCAGTTCATTAATGTTTGTAGATCGACAACGTTACTCTGACTGGATTGCGACATTTCGTCTAATTTAACGACAATGAGTCACTCAAATTTAAAATAAAAATCCATCACTGCCTTTCGTATTCTAGCCAAACTGGAGCAGACCAACCTGAATTCCAGCGTTGGATGTCCTCGCGTAGTCAGAAGATGTTCATGTTGTTGCTGCTCGAAGTTCGCGTTGTGCTGCACCTCTTCAGGAGTGTAGATTTTCCATAATTATCCCACTTCTGACACCACTTCTATAAGGGGGTTAGTTTGTGTTGTTGCCCCGGATGATGATTACACGAATATTTTGTCAGGATTTGTAAGCGGTGGGTCCTCGAAGAACAGCAATACGTGAGCACGAGAAGTAAGTTTAAACAGTTTCATTAACAAAGGTGGATTATAAAACATGCGCGCTACGCGCACCCATCATCACTATGTCTGACACCTTAACACCGGCTAATTACGGTCGTATCGAAAGGCTCCATGGTGAGCTAAGAAAAGAGACATATTCGGGCCCGAGGCCGCGCTAGTTAATACTGCCCGCCGCGGACGGCGGCCAGTCGTGTACTCTGCCTCGCAGTGCGGTCGGACGCGCGCCTTCTGACCAAGCAAATTGTCAGCATTCCAGATATGCCGGATGGCGAGCACGTGTCTGTGTCGTACGGCTGCGTGCAACCCGTAGACCCTTACAATAGTGAATTTGAGCTGAAAAATATATATTATAGTAGCTAAGTATGTATGTTCTGGCTAACTTTTGGTGAACTAGCGAAAGAACTTGTGAGTGAGTTACTGAGCCAAAAGTGAGCCACACCATACATACTTTAGCTACTCCCATATCCCTAGTTTCCCTGTGGTCAGCTTTGACATCAACAGGAACTGAAGAAATTTATGGTCCATATACACCTTTGCCTGGTATCTGAAAAGGTGGTATCCGAGTTTTTGGAATATGCAAACTACCACAAGTGCCTCCAGTTGCGTGACGAATTCCAAATCCTAATGTCTTACTTTCGATGCCATTCCCAGTTTCAAATTCCCAGAAAAGCGCAACGCCTAATCCTGTTTTTTCTAAGCCTGTGACCATACAAATTCTTTCTTCAGGTCAGGATGTGAAAGAAATGTCACAGACACCAATGCTTTTTTCAGTGCCTGAAACTTCTGCAGAAGCTTTTCAAGTTTTGCTTGTCATATTGTTTCAGGAGCAATTATTGTACTGATTTGATTTGAAGCCTAAATGAACCATTCATTTTCTCTACCAGATGGAGTGGGCTGCTATAAGATGATGAGGCATATTCAGTTATGTCACTCTCTAGCCTCTTACGGATTTCCTCAAAGCCTTGCGTCTCATAGACAAAGTAATGCATATGAGGATATCTTGAATTTCTGATTTTTCTTCACTTTAAATTCGTATTGTAAATTTTAATTTGCCTCAAGTTTTGGTAGAACACCTCAGAATTATCCCGCAAAATCTTGGCGAGGTCTTCCCTCTCTTGTTCCTGTATATTTACACACCTTTCTATCTTCTTTTGGATTTCCTGTTCAATTACTATTCTTACAGCCTTTTCCTCGTCTCTGCACCTATGACTCTTTCTTTGTACTTATCATCTTCGTGGATCTTCCTCCTTTCCTTCTCTACTCACAGTTTCAAAATTTTGTTCATAGCTGGGAGATAGCCTGTCCCTCAAATACACTCCTGGTAATTGAAATAAGAACACCGTGAATTCATTGTCCCAGGAAGGGGAAACTTTATTCACACATTCCTGGGGTCAGATACATCACATGATCACACTGACAGAACCACAGGCACATAGACACAGGCAACAGAGCATGCACAATGTCGGCACTAGTACAGTGTATATCCACCTTTCGCAGCAATGCAGGCTGCTATTCTCCCATGGAGACGATCGTAGAGATGCTGGATGTAGTCCTGTGGAACGGCTTGCCATGCCATTTCCACCTGGCGCCTCAGTTGGACCAGCGTTCGTGCTGGACGTGCAGACCGCGTGAGACGACGCTTCATCCAGTCCCAAACATGCTCAATGGGGGACAGATCCGGAGATCTTGCTGGCCACGGTAGTTGACTTACACCTTCTAGAGCACGTTGGGTGGCACGGGATACATGCGGACGTGCATTGTCCTGTTGGAACAGCAAGTTCCCTTGCAGGTCTAGGAATGGTAGAACGATGGGTTCGATGACGGTTTGGATGTACCGTGCACTATTCAGTGTCCCCTCGACGATCACCAGTGGTGTACGGCCAGTGTAGGAGATCGCTCCCCACACCATGATGCCGGGTGTTGGCCCTGTGTGCCTCGGTCGTATGCAGTCCTGATTGTGGCGCTCACCTGCACGGCGCCAAACACGCATACGACCATCATTGGCACCAAGGCAGAAGCGACTCTCATCGCTGAAGACGACACGTCTCTATTCGTCCCTCCATTCACGCCTGTCGCGACACCACTGGAGGCGGGCTGCACGATGTTGGGGCGTGAGCGGAAGACGGCCTAACGGTGTGCGGGACCGCAGCCCAGCTTCATGGAGACGGTTGCGAATGGTCCTCGCCGATACCCCAGGAGCAACAGTGTCCCTAATTTGCTGGGAAGTGACGGTGCGGTCCCCTACGGTCTTGGCGTGCATCCGTGCGTCGCTGCGGTCCGGTCCCAGGTCGACGGGCACGTGCACCTTCCGCCGACCACTGGCGACAACATCGATGTACTGTGGAGACCTCACGCCCCACGTGTTGAGCAATTCGGCGGTACTTCCACCCGGCCTCCCGCATGCCCACTATACGCCCTCGCTCAAAGTCCGTCAACTGCACATACGGTTCACGTCCACGCTGTCGCGGCATGCTACTAGTGTTAAAGACTGCGATGGAGCTCCGTATGCCACGGCAAACTGGCCGACACTGACGACGGCGGTGCACAAATGCTGCGCAGCTAGCGCCATTCGACGGGCAACACCGCGGTTCCTGGTGTGTCCGCTGTGCCGTGCGTGTGATCATTGCTTGTACAGCCCTCTCGCAGTGTCCGGAGCAAGTATGCTGGGTCTGACACACCGGTGTCAATGTGTTCTTTTTTCCATTTCCAGGAGTGTATTATATGTATCACATTTCCCTTATGTAGTGACATTGCACCTCAAGGAGCACATTTTTCAATTAGAAAGTTCATGTTGATGATGATCGTGATTCCTAGATTTGGAATAACTAAGAAGTTGCCTTCAAGCGTGTTACCTTTACAGACGAAATCTAAATGGGTTTATTACGACGCCTTCCCGCATTTCCAGCCAATGACTCGTTTTATTTTTAATTTCTTCGCCTTCAGAGTGGGCCAGAGTTGATATTTTGTGCGTTTTGCATATGCTGCTTCAGAAAAAGCCAAAACTAGGTGCCACTATCCACAATATTCCTTTTAAACTGACATTCCTGACTGATAGTTTAATAATCATATTGAGATCCTCATTGGCATTCTCCTCCTTTTCATAAGGCTGGTCGTCATAATTCAGGAAGTTAATTTGGCTCAATCCGGATGTTTTTGCCGGTGTCTGAAGAGCAATTTCCGCAACCGTTTTCTGTCACTGCTGAAAAGGATTAGGATTTAGGACTTTAAGTCTCGGTTTTGGTGGTCTAGTTTCACTAACTTGCGCAGGCTGGCCATCCCTTCTCTCAACTCGCCAAGAATTCTCCGCGCTCTGCTAATTTTCACCATGAGGCAGGTTCCACTGTCTTTGATTATTTTGTGGAGGATCCCAGTTACACCTGCTGTCGTGATAACAGTTTCCGCTGTCCCTGTTATACGGCTCTGATCTGTAATTTCCTCCTCCTGGGGTCCTACTTTTACACCTGCCATTGCAATTATTATTAATATGACGTGGCAGTCCGCCAAAATGGTTATTACTGTTATCACTGTCCTTGTCCTCTCCCAAGTTCCCTCACATTCTTTTCTTCAAATGCAAATTCGGCTTCCTGTTATAGTTTCTGAAGTCTTCTGCATCACTTTCCTATTAAGTTTTGCGGATATCATAATGGCAGCTTCATATTGCACAAGTAGGTAATTTAACTAGTGCTAGAAGGTTTATCCAGGAAGTGATTTTTCTTAATCATTGCGCCGAAATGTTTGATGGAGTTCTTGTAAGTGGATCATTGGAAACCTTTAGATATCATAATTTCTTGTTTTATTCTTTCTTGTATAGCCTTGGACCAGTAGCCATATATAAATGATTTGGCGGAGAGGGTGGGCAGCAATCTGCGGTTGTTTGCTAATAATGCCATAGTGTATAGTAAGGTGTCGAAGCTGAGTGACTGTAGGAAGATACGAGATGACTTAGACAACATTTCCAGTTGGTCTGATGAATGGCAGCTAGCTCTAAAGTGGAAAAATGTAAGTTAATTCGGATGAGTAGTAAAGAGCAAGCCTGTAATGTTCGGATACAGTATTACTAGCGTCCTGTTTGATACAGTCAAGTCGTTTAAATATCTGGATGTAACACTGCAAAGCGATAAGAGCTACAGAGCACGGGAAAACTGTGGTAGGGACGACGAGTGGTGGACTTCGGTTTACTCGGAGAATTTTAGGAAAGAGTGGTTTATCTGTTAGGGAGACCGCATATAGGACGCTGGTGGAATCTACTCTTGAGCACCGCCGCGCGGGGTAGCCACGCCGTCTAGGGCGCCTTAACACGGTCCGAGCGGCTCACCCCGTCGGCGGTTCGAGTCCTCCCTTGGTCGTGGCTCTGCGTGTTGCCCTTAGCGTAAGTTGGTTTACGTTAGATTAAGTAGTGCGTAAGCCTAGGGATCGATGACCTCAGCAGTTTGGTCCCATAAGACCTTACCACAAATTCCCAAATTTTTCTGGAGTACCGCTCGAGTATTTAGGATCCGTTCCAGGTCGGATAGAAGGAAGACAGCGAAGCAATTCACAGGTGGACTGCTGGATTTGTTGTCAGTAGATTCGAACAACACGTAAGTGTTAAGAGATCCTTTGGGAACTCAACTGGGAATCGCTGGAGGAAATGCGACGTTCTTTTCGGGAAACACTACTGAGAAAATTTAGAGAACCGGCATTTGAAGTTGACTGGCGAACAATTCTACGGCCGCCAACATACATGGTGCGTAATGACCACGAAGAAAAGATACGAGAAATTAAGGCTCATGCGAAGGCGTACAGACAGTCGTTTATCCCTCGCTCTGTTTGCGAGTGGAACAGGAGGGGAAATGACAAGTAGTGGTACAGGGTACCCTCCGCCACGCACCGTACGATGGCTTGCGGACTATCTATGTAGATGTAGACAGTGCTGCGAAAGCAGAGTTATTAAACACAGCCTTTCGAAATTCCTTTATCAAAGAAGACAAAGTAAATATTCCAGAATTCGAACCAAGAACAGCTGCTGACTTGAGCGCCTCATAAGTAGATATCCTTGGAGTAGTGAAGCAGCTTAAGTCACTTATTAAAAGCAAGTCTTCCGGTCCAGACTGTATACCAGTTTGGTTCCTTTCAGGGTATTCTGACGCAAAAGCTCCATATTTAACAATCGTGTACAACAGCTCGCTCGATGAGAGATCCTTACCCAAAGGTTGGAAAGTTGCACAAATCACACTAATATTCAAGAAAGGTAGTACGATTAATCCATTCAATTACAGGCTTATATCATCAACGTTGATATGCAGCAGGATTCTGGAACGTATAGCGTGTTCGAACATTATGAATTAGCTCCACCATGGAACCAGCCAACTGTGAATGGAGACTGTCAGGCAGGAAACGGCAATTCTGGCAGTGTGGATTATCTTACAGGAGAGATAATGGACGACTTCATCAATACAGCCTAACAAAGAAGGTGAAAACACGACCTGGGAAGTATATGTGGGCCAAACAACATGATGTATAGCCCAGAGACTTACCCTGGTCATCAGGAGGCGGGAACAGAATGAGAGAATCAACAGGAAGTGGGCACTTTCACAGGGGTCATCATGTGGTGACCTGCGTAAGGAAGGGGGAGGAGGAGGAGAAGTGATCGAAATATCAATGGTAGAGAAAGTGCCACTTGTGGCACTAAAATGAGTTGGGGAACCATCATTAATAAGGTACAGCTGTAGTCCACAAGAAATTAGTCAATGACGAGCCAACGACTAGATGAAACGGCATGGCCGCACAAAGGGCGAAGGGCATTAAAATCCCCAAGGATGGGAAACGGAGGGGGAGAGGGAGTTGCTGAAGGGGGGCAGTTAGGGCAGATGATGCAGGTGTCCTTTGGGACGGGACACACAGACTTCAAACTGTGAACGCAGAGTTCAACTGGACCCGGGGATCGCAACTGCTTCCAATGTGGTCTGAAGTGGGATCCATGTACTAAAAACATCCATATGGAATAACGTGCAAACGCCACCAGACGCCCTCAGAGGACTGACGCAATTCTGACAGAAAGCACGGAACCAATGAAGAGTTGGTGAGTGAGCATCAGTAAAAGGAGATTCCTAAAGAACAGCACAAGCTGCTGATTAAAAGGCAATAAGGGATTGCAACTCTGGGAGGTGACAGTGCTACCCATTACAGTTCCACTTGAAGAAGCACGAACTGAGTATCCAAACAGGTAGTGAATGGGCTGGAGCCAGTCACTCCACTGGGTCATCATCTGTCACCAACGAGGACAGGGTACACGCAGAAATAAGAGATCAGACTCAGGTTGTGAGGGGGGAGATGGCACCTCTGAGGGCACCAGGTGGCCTTGTCCTGGAACTTATGTTTCCTCTTCTTCTCTTTCATAGGTTGAGGAGTGCAGTGCACAGAGGGAGAGCAGCGATTATAACGATGTTCGATCCTGATAACGACGATTTATGGAATGAATAATGGCGAGATTTCAATGCATCACTGCCAAAATTTTATTTTTAAAATTCAGATTTTAACTTATGATTAGAAATGTTATTTAAAATCGTGAGGAGTGGGGTTTAAGAATTAATAAAAAAAATTAAGAAAATCTATGAAACTTCCTGGCAGATTAAAACTGTGTGCCCGACCGAGACTCGAACTCGGGACCTTTGCCTTTCGCGGGCAAGTGCTCTACCATTTGAGCTACCGAAGCACGAATCACGCCCACTACTCACAGCTGTACTTCTGGCAGTATCTCGTCTCCTACCTTCCAAACTTTACAGAAGCTCTCCTGCGAACCTTGCAGAACTAGCACTCCTGAAAGAAAGGATACAGTGGAGACATGGCTGTGGCTAAGCCATGTCTCCACGGTATCCAGTGGAGACATGGCTGTGGCTAAGCCATGTCTCCACGGTATCCTTTCTTTCAGGAGTGCTAGTTCTGCAAGGTTCGCAGGAGAGCTTCTGTAAAGTTTGGAAGGTAGGAGACGAGATACTGCCAGAAGTACAGCTGTGAGTAGTGGGCGTGATTCGTGCTTCGGTAGCTCAAATGGTAGAGCACTTGCCCGCGAAGGCAAAGGTCCCGAGTTCGAGTCTCGGTCGGGCACACAGTTTTAATCTGCCAGGAAGTTTCATATCAGCGCACACTCCGCTGCAGAGTGAAAATCTCATTCTAAGAAAATCTATATTTAATTACACAACATTTTATACATGAACTCAGAAATCTTACGAAAAAATGAAGAGTTGTACTTTAGTATATGAAAAAGCAGATGAAATAAGTAGTAGATAAAATAAGTAGTAACCTAAATCACCCAGTATACAGATAATGTAAATGATGAATTTATCAGTTCCAAAACTTACTTCCTAAAAACTTAAAAAATAATTTGTAGCCATGTTCTGCTTTTAATCTACTTCTTTGAGCAGAATTCACTTCAGCAGCTTTTGAAAATATCGTTTCTACCAGAACTGAAGTCTCTACAACAACTAAATATTTCCTAGCTATCTGGTACAGTCTGGAACTAGGTTCAGATATCGCCATCCAAACTGTGAAAGGGTTTTCTTCAAACAGTCCAGGTGATTTCGATAACTATATTTCAAACATCTCTGCCAAGCTTACATTCGAGTGAGAGGAGATTACGAAAGTACACAAATGGCGACAGTCTCAATTTCTCTAACAACTGCAAAATCAGAAAAAACTTAGGTACCGTTCTCATGTTGTAAATATTTCAATATTAAAAAGAAAGTAGACTTGAGTTTTCTCAATTATGAGTTGGATGATGATGATAATAATAAAAACATTAGGCCTATCCAATTATATCATCAGAAAATATTGATGTTACCAATATACTGGCTAGACATATATCGATTAAAAATATCGATTAACTATTTCATGTATCGATATTCCGATGTATCATAGTCTGATATCCCACCCCAACATCCTACTAGAAGGATGCGCCTACGCGACCGCTGTTCGGTTTGGCGCGTAAGCGAGAGAATGCCGCCTGACCCTCCATAAAGAAAGGGTCTCAAGTGTAGGTGTCATGTGCAGTCAAGTATAAAAGTTATTAATTTGTCGACCTGAGGTGATTTAAAAAGTCAGGGAATGACACCAAAACTATAGCTGACTGTAAGGAACCAACTGGAAATGGTAAACTCGATTGGAACGGTGTTCAGTCAACGAATGTGGATGCAGTAAGAGTGTGATTCGGCTCATAGGGATACACTTGCTTGTGCTTATAATACACCAAGTGATATCAAATAAGTGTGAACTTCACTTAACATCATCGTATTAATGATAGTATATTAGTGGGAACTGTGGTCAGAAGTACTGGATTTGTAGACAGGGCACATGTCAGCAGGCAAATAGTCAGGAACTTTCTGGAACTGGTACATGTATCTTGCTTGTAAATGCATTTTCCACGCTATCGCAACCATCAAGTCCGATTGCCTACTAAAATCCAGGCAACCAAAAAATAGGGGAGTTAGTTTAGTAAAAAGGAGGAGCGACTTACAAATAATTCCCTATATTGGCGAGAAATAAAGACCGCGATTGTGTAACACAATACCTACAGTGGAATTCACTGAGGGCACTTTTGGAGTTTGCCGGTATGATCAGAAGTGCAACTTAAAATGTGCAACAGTTTAGCTAGGAAAAAGATGTTGGCTGAAATTAGTGGTAGTAATAATACTATTATTGACCTTTACAAAGCATACTGGACATGTGATGTAACAGCTTAAGAATGAAACCTATAATTTGTTTGTACAAGAATTACATATTTAGGCCTACAGGTCTAGGTTGACGAGAGTAAGAAAGCTAGTCAGTTGTGGCCTTATACTTAGAACTATCTGGAGTTTATTTAAAGCAATTTAGGGAAAACACAGAGAACTTAAATCAGCATGCCCAGCTGGAGATAAGCTCAAGCGTCCTCACACATAAAAGGGCAGAGAAAACTTAAGAAATCACATCATATTACATACTACATTCCTGACAAACAAAACACAGTTATGTAGTCTTATGAATCTGCAAATAGATTTAAACTCAGTCAATAGATAAGACAGAATTCTAGAAAACACATCTTCTTACATACTATATTTCTGAAAAACAAAACACAATTATACAGTCTTATGAATCTGCAAAGAGATTTAAAATCAGTCAATAGATAACACAGAACTGCAGAAATCACATGGTCTTACATGCTAAGTTTGTGACAAACAAAACACAATTATAGAGCTTATAAATCTACAAATAAAGTGTATGTTTTATTCTTGACTGGGGATCATTATACATCCATGTTCAAAGATCTTCTCTATATTAAATGTTAGAAGTACTTGACAAACTTTCTTTGCTTACCAGTAGCGCCTCTCATCTTTACACCTACAATGGGCATTTCCACAAAATTGTTACTATACTTAAACTTGTCTCTAAATTGTTCAGATATGCCACAAATTGGGCTTCCTGTATCAATCAAACAGTTCCCTTCCCACTGAACAATCATAATGTAAGGACACCTAAAATCTTAATCATCTCTGTCATTAAACATTTCATGTAAAAGATCACTTTCAGTTTCATGAAATGCTGCATCCATACTGTCTTTACAGGTTTTTATCATATTTACTGGTACATAACATTACTTTGGTTACTCATGTTGTTAGGTAAAGATTGAAGACAATGAATGAATTCCACAGCAACACTAACATCACTTAGATTCCATAGCATAACTAACATTACTTATTACAGAAGGAACATAAAATATATTACTGTCATAATTACACTTCCTACTTAGACTTCTTTCACTTCATTCCACCAATTTTGATATAAATTTTGACTAACCACAGCTAACTTATTCCAGAATGCACATTTCTATGTTATCATCAATATGGTCCCAAACAAACTTCAAAAAGTTTTCACTTTTATTCTCTAGGCTTACTGATAACGCACCTTATTGTTTGGATAATTACTCTGCATGACATTAATGAAAAACTACTTTGACTGGACTAGTATTCCATGACTCACATTTAAATCATACCATACATCACTTAACTTATCTATATTGTCAACATCATTCACAAATAACTCTGAAACTTCAATATCCTGAAACTCCACAAATACCTAATACTCGTCATCATCATCATCATCATTATCATTGTCATATTCTTCCAAAATTACTTCATCAACAACATCATTAACAACACAAGTCTCATCTCCATCAACACCTCCATTCATTTGCAATAAGCTACCAGCCTCAGACTTACCAACCTCAGTTATTTCACAGCTCTCATTCACATCTACATCAAAAATGCCACCTAGTTCAGATGCAACAGTCATCACCTGATTTACATACATCAATAACACTATTTTTGATCAAGAGAAGAAATCATTAGTGCATACTTCATCAAAATTCTCATTACTCTCACATTCTGGTTTGTGATTAGCACCTACATTACTATAATTGAACATAATATCCCAAAACTTTTGATCAAAATGATAATGAGACATCTGATATTCATTCTTTTCAACTTCAGATAGCTGTGCCATGTTATTAACACTGTTATTATTATTGTCTAATGGCAAGTGTAAATTTGGGGTCCTGTGCTTGTAGTGTAACCTCGCCCCAAAACTGTGGACCTTCATTGAGGCGAACTGCCGTTGCCCGAGTAGGTACCTCTATGATTGTTTCTCCTATTAAATGGTCCATGGTTATCCCCATTATTCCTATTCTGCTGATGTTCAAAATTCCTGTCTCTGTTACCATACATCATACCATACATCACTTACGTTATCTATATTGTCAACATCATTCACAAATAACTCTGAAACTTCATTATCCTGAAACTCCACAAATACCTAATACTCGTCATCATGATCATGATCATCATTATCATTATCATATTCTTCCAAAATTATCTCTGTTTCTGTACCATTGTGCTCTCTATCATTGCGATTACTATGGTACATACTTCTTTCTACTGCCATGTCAAACCTGTCAACATATCGTAAAAATTGTTCAAGACAGTCGTCAGGTCTGTGTAGTAAACCCCACTGCAACCTTTCTAGTAATCTCCTTTTAAAAGGTTTTAACTAGTCTGCATGAACAATAGTTGTTTTTGTGGGTAACTGTAACTTGATGTTAACTGGTGATGTGATTTTGACTACTTGGTATGGACCCTGATAATGTGTCACACTTTTTTTGTCTTTCCTTTAGCGACATAGGAAGTGGATAGAAAAACCCACTCCCCAATTTTGAAATCTGGTTACTTAGCATGTACATTGCCTAATTTCTCTTGCTATTCTAATGCCCTGGTATTGCTTTCTGCTCTTTTTCCATGCGTCCTTAATGATTGAAGTAAATTTCCTAACTGCTTCTCCATTCTTTCCTTCTTTGGGTTTAATAACATCTAATGGCGATGGCATGTTCCTTCCATAAATAACTTCATAAGGTGACATGCCCGTTCCTTCATGTATTTTAGTGTTGTGAGCACTCACACAGTATTTAATCATGATATTCCGAGCGTTGTGTTGGTTGTTGAAAAAATAACTATGCATGCTCCAGAGGGCAGTGGACCCTTTCTGTCCATCCATTTGCCTGTGGGTGTAATGGGGTTGTGCATAATTCATCTACTTCTAGCAAATGGTAAAGTTGTTTCATGAGATTGGATATGAAATTACTACCTTGATCAGTTATAAGTGCTTCTGGTACACTAAATTTTAAAATCCAATTATTGACCATAGCCTGTGCAATAGTGTTTGCCTGTTGATCAGGGAGACGTAGCACAATTAAATGTCTTGAGAAATGATCTATAATCATTAGTATGTACCTATTTCTAGCTGTTGTTTTGTTAAAGGGGACATAAATGTCCATTACTACTATTTGAAATGGGTGTGACGCTTCCAGGAGTGCTTGTAATGGTATATGTTGATGGCAATAGTCTGCTCGCTTGGCACATGGTATGCAAATGCACACATATTGGGCTACATGTGCTTTCATGTCTCCCACCAGAAACATTCAGCAACGCATCTTTTGGTAGTTCTTTGACCACCATGACTTGAAAGAATGTGAATGTGATCATGGGCCTCTTGCATGACTTCCTGTCGAAGGTGTTTGGGAACCACAACTCTTGATCTGAGTCTAGTTGTCCAACACAAGATCCCATCCTGTTGGCAAGACTGCCATTGTGGCACATATTTTTTGCAATCTGCATCTGAAGCCCGTGCTTTTTGCCATTCTTCTGCATCGTGACCTACTACTTCCACTTCTGCTAACTTTTCACTAAGACAATCTATGTTCGAATGTTTCTTCCCCAGCTTGTGAATGACTTCAAAGTCCATTTTGGAGAGGCATAGAGACAAACTCATCAAACTACTTGATGGGGCTTGTAGCCCAAATAACCACTTGAGAGCAGCATGGTTCGTGATTATCTTGAATTTATTCCCATACAGATAGCATCTGGAAAATTTTATACTATAGATGACACTCAATAACTCCTTTTCCGCTGTTGAGTAATCCTTTTCTGTCATATTTAATTATCTGGACACATATGCTACTGGATGTTCTGCACTATTAATGTTTTGACCCAAAACTGCTCTGATAGCAAGTTCTGATACATCGCAGAACAGGATGAATTCTTTGCTGAAATATGGGTATATTAATACAGGTCTATGTGTTACTTTGAATTTCAGTGTTTTAAATGCTGTGTCGCAGTCTGTTGCCCAGTGAAATTTTGTACCCTCTTTCAATAACTGTGTGAGAGGTCATGCTATATCTGCACAGTCTTTTACAAATTTTCGGTAATAATTTGAGAGACCTAGATATAGCTGCACTTCTTTGATAGATTGTGGAGTTGGAAAATCGCTTGATATGGGCAAGTCTTCAGGTCCAGATTGTATACCGATTAGATTCCTTTCAGATTATGCTGATACAATAGCTCCCTACTTAGCAATCATATACAACCGCTCACTCACCGATAGATCTGTACCTACAGATAGGAAAATTGCGCAGGTCGCACCAGTGTTTAAGAAGGGTAGTAGGAGTAATCCATCGAACTACAGACCTATATCATTGACGTCGGTCTGCAGTAGGATTTTGGAGCATGTACTGTACTCACACATTATGAATTACCTCGAAGGGAACGATCTATTGATACGTAATCAGCATGGTTTCAGGAAACATCGTTCTTGTGCAACACAACTAGCTCTTTATTCGCATGAAGTAATGGCCGCTATCGACAGGGGATCTCAAGTTGGTTCCGTATTTCTAGATTTCTGGAAAGCTTTTGACACCGTTCCTCACAAGCGACTTCTAATCATGTATGACTGTAGTATCTGTTCCCGAAAGAACAGTTACCGTGGATGACCATGCAGCTTTGCTAGAAATGAAATGATAATTAAATGGACACCCTAGCTGCAAACAGGCGTTGATGCACTTCATTGGGGACATGTTGTAAATGTGTGCCTCGACCGGGACGCAGACGCACTATCCTCTGTGCCCGCGGAGGCTCAGATGGATAGAGCGGCTGCCATGTAAGCAGGAGGTCCCGGGTTCGAATCCCGATCGGGGCACACATTTTCAACATGTCCCCAATGAAGTACATCAACGCCTGTTTGCAGCTAGGGTGTCCATTTAATTATCATTTGACTTCTAATCAAGCTGCAGGCCTATGGGGTATCGTCTCAGTTGTGCGACTGGATTCGTGATTTCGTCAGGAAGGTCGCAGTTCGTAGTAATAGATGGTAAATCATCGAGTAAAACTGAAGTGATATCAGGTGTTCCCGAGGGAAGCGTCCTGGGACCTCTGCTGTTCCTGATTTATACAAATGACCTGGGTGACAATCTGAGCAGTTCTCTTAGGTTGTTCGCAGATGATGCCATAATTTACCGTCTAGTAAGGTCATCCGAAGACCAGTATCAGTTGCAAAGCGATTTAGAAAAGATTGCTGTATGGTGTGGCAGGTGGCAGTTGTCGCTAAATAACGAAAAATGTGAGGTGATCCACATGAGTTCCAAAAGAAATCCGTTGGAATTCGATTACTCGATAAATAGTACAATTCTCAAGGCTGTCAATTCAACTAAGTACCTGGGTATTAAAATTACGAAAAACTTCAGTTGGAAAGACAACATAGATAACATTGTGGGGAAGGCGAGCCAAAGGTTGCGTTTCATTGGCAGAACACTTAGAAGATGCAACAAGTCCACTAAAGAGAGAGCTTACACTACACTCGTTCGTCCTCTGTTAGAATATTGCTGCGCGGTGTGGGATCCTTACCAGGTGGGATTGACGGAGAACATCGAAAGGGTGCAAAAAAAGGCAGCTCGTTTTGTATTATCACGTAATAGGGGAGAGAGTGTGGCAGATGTGATACGCGAGTTGGGATGGAAGTAATTAAAGCAAAGACGTTTCTCGTCGCGGCGAGATCTATTTACGAAATTTCAGTCACCAACTTTCTCTTTCGAATGCGAAAATATTTTGTTGAGCCCAACCTACATAGGTAGGAATGATCATCAAAATAAAATAAGAGAAATCAGAGCTCGAACAGAAAGGTTTAGGTGTTCGTTTTTCCCGCGCGCTGTTCGGGAGTGGAATGGTAGAGAGATAGTATGATTGTGGTTCGATGAACCCTCTGCCAAGCACTTAAATGTGAATTGCGGAGTAATCGTGTAGATGTTGATGTAGATGAATCTTTAACTGTGGTTATCAGCCATAGATCGGTTTTGATTCCTTGTTCACTGATAACATGGCCTAAATAAGTTACTTCCTTTAATGTGAAGTGACACTTTTTAAATTTAATGTTAATTTAGCGTTCCTAAGACGTTGGAAAACTTCTCGCAAGCGTATTGCACGCTTCTTCATGTCTTTTGGAAATACGAATATGTCGTCAAGGTACATCATGCAATGTCGAGTTTTTAACCCACGTAACACACCATCTAGAAATCTTCGGAATGTTGTGGGGATATTTTTTAACCCGAAAGACATCCTTAAGACTTGCGATGGCCTGAAGGGTAGAGAAAGCAGTTTTATGTTTGCCCTCTGGTGCAACTTCTGTTTGATAGTACCCACTCCTCAAGTCAATTGCGGAGAAATATTTACTGTAGCTGAGATGGCCAATGGGATCTACAATATTTGGTAATGGATACACATCCGTAATTGTTTTGCTATTTAAAAGCCCGTAATTACAACAGAATCTATAACGTATTGCCCCGTCAGCAGATTTCTTTGGCACAATTACGACATTTGTGCTGTTTGGCGAACCCGAATACTCTATTATACCATCCTTCAGTACCTGATCTGTGACTTCATCACGTAACAGTTGTAATTGGTAAGAAACTCTGTACGGTCTGCTATAAATTGGGGTGTTATCTCTTGTTGGAATTCTGTGTTGTGTGATGTTCCTTGCTGGTAGCTGTCCTGTGAACTAAACAGATCCTGAAACTCCTCCAACACTGCTTCTATCATATCCTGTTCGTTTCATTTTGAGTGTGATACCTTCTGGCGCAATGCAGTTTTGTAGGTGGCTGGTTTGTCGCAATTGTCTACTTCTGACCAATCAAATTCATCTTCCTCTGAAGCACTTACGTTACTTATTAACATTCCCTTTCGTAACTCCTTCTCTTCTGTCCCAAAGTCAACTATATGCACCGGCACCACCGTCGATTGTTGAGGCACGAACAATATTCCTAACACAAAACAATGTGCTGTGTCTAATTCATCATTTTCCTCTAACGGTTCCATTATGCATAGTGTGTTGCCGAGTAAAGTGACATTAATGTCCACCGAAAGTAGCTTTCCTGTACCAAATCGTATTTTACCTCACGAATCTACCTTTAAAAGGCACTGCTCGCCGTTGAGTTGATTCCTCTTTCTGGGGAGAGGGATCTTGCAGCAGAGCATCCTTGCCAGCTAAGCCACCTAATCGAAACTAAGCTCTACTGTTTGCTGCCCGAGGTTGATTATGGTGCTGATGTGTGTTCAGGACACCTAAGCCTAGGATAACATCATATTCGTCACTTACCCTTGATATGACTTCCACGACCTCCTGGAATCTTACACCTTCAGTGTGAAAGGTCAGCGACGTACAGCCTATTGAACATATGTCACCTTCGCCTTTACCACTTAACTTATATATTCGAGGGTCATATCTTCTGACCTCAGTGCACTGTTTACTTATGACTGACAAATGAGCGCAAGGGTCGACTAATAGTCTATGTGGTTTACCCTTAATGGTGCCTGGTAACCACCATTAAGCCTTTGCAAACGCTCTAATAGCATAGAATTTTAATGGAAACGCCTGGCGTCGGCTCTGGTGTTCCTGTTCCTATTTAATGGACCCCTGTTTGCAAAGTTACCTGTACTGCAACACTCACGATACGTATGGCCGACCCTTTGACAGTTTGTATATGGCGGTTGGCGACAGTTTTTCTCGACGTGTGCCTGCCGATCGCATCTGAATCAACGAACCCCTGTGGAAAATACATTTTTTCTTACCTTGCACCTCGTCATGGCCTCTATTTCCTCTAATGCTGTAGCAATGTTGACTGTATCAGTTAAATTCCTCGAAAATTCTGCCCTAACATGGCGCGATGTTCCGGGTGACAATCCCTGCAAAAAAGGATCTAAGGCCCTATTCTCCACTTCCTGTATAATATACTTATTGGTTTCATCACTGTCTGACAATTAGTAAGTGTTACTATTAACTTTTCGTATTCTTTCTATTTTTTCGTTGTGTCTTTGGGCATGGTGTTCAACTGCTCCCTATAAATACGGCAACTGTTCTGCTTACTAAACCTTTTGAGTAAACCTTGTTTCAATTCTTCAAAAGGTAACGCATTTCATAACTCCTCATGATATAGTCCACGCGTCTTAGCTTCCCCGATTAACTGAAACTTTGTCATTTGCAAAATCTGTTCATATGACCAGGAACCAAGTTTAGCGGCTGCTAACGAATCAGCAACAAAATGTTTCCATATCCTGGCTTGGCTTGCCAGGGAAGGGAGTTACAAAGGTGGCTACTGATGAATCTAGTATGGGGCGGATTGCACTAGATGTTGACCTATACTCGGTTAATCGATTAAACAATTCATTATTGTCAGACCTTAATTGAGCTACCTGATTAAGTAGGCTCTGAACAGCCTCATGGATGGAAAATCTTTGTGTCTTACTGTCTGTCATTGTAATGATGATGTTTGGTTTGTGGAGCGCTTTATTATAGTTTAATTAACTTATTTATTTATTTAAGAAATTTTCTTTAAGAAAATTCTATGCTTCTTATTTATTTTTGGTATTTTTAGTTATGATTTCCAGTGGTTTCATTTAGGTTTTAGCTTCAGTCTTTTAAAAGCTAAAGAATATAAGTCTTTGGTTTTAAATACCAAAGGAGAGCTACATACACTCCTGGAAATGGAAAAAAGAACACATTGACACCGGTGTGTCAGACCCAGCATACTTGCTCCGGACACTGCGAGAGGGCTGTACAAGCAATGATCACACGCACGGCACAGCGGACACACCAGGAACCGCGGTGTTGGCCGTCGAATGGCGCTAGCTGCGCAGCATTTGTGCACCGCCGCCGTCAGTGTCAGCCAGTTTGCCGTGGCATACGGAGCTCCATCGCAGTCTTTAACACTGGTAGCATGCCGCGACAGCGTGGACGTGAACCGTATGTGCAGTTGACGGACATTGAGCGAGGGCGTATAGTGGGCATGCGGGAGGCCGGGTGGACGTACCGCCGAATTGCTCAACACGTGGGGCGTGAGGTCTCCACAGTACATCGATGTTGTCGCCAGTGGTCGGCGGAAGGTGCACGTGCCCGTCGACCTGGGACCGGACCGCAGCGACGCACGGATGCACGCCAAGACCGTAGGATCCTACGCAGTGCCGTAGGGGACCGCACCGCCACTTCCCAGCAAATTAGGGACACTGTTGCTCCTGGGGTATCGGCGAGGACCATTCGCAACCGTCTCCATGAAGCTGGGCTACGGTCCCGCACACCGTTAGGCCGTCTTCCGCTCACGCCCCAACATCATGCAGCCCGCCTCCAGTGGTGTGGCGACAGGCGTGAATGAAGGGACAAATGGAGACGTGTCGTCTTCAGCGATGAGAGTCGCTTCTGCCTTGGTGCCAATGATGGTCGTATGCGTGTTTGGCGCCGTGTAGGTGAGCGCCACAATCAGGACTGCATACGACCGAGGCACACAGGGCCAACACCCGGCATCATGGTGTGGGGAGCGATCTCCTACACTGGCCGTACACCACTGGTGATCGTCGAGGGGACACTGAATAGTGCATGGTACATCCAAACCGTCATCGAACCCATCGTTCTACCATTCCTAGACCGGCAAGGGAACTTGCTTTTCCAACAGGACAATGCACGTCCGCATGTATCCCGTGCCACCCAACGTGCTCTAGAAGGTGTAAGTCAACTACCCTGGCCAGCAAGATCTCCGGATCTGTCCGCCATTGAGCATGTTTGGGACTGGATGAAGCGTCGTCTCACGCGGTCTGCACGTCCAGCACGAACGCTGGTCCAACTGAGGCGCCAGGTGGAAATGGCATGGCAAGCCGTTCCACAGGACTACATCCAGCATCTCTACGATCGTCTCCATGGGAGAATAGCAGCCTGCATTGCTGCGAAAGGTGGATATACACTGTACTAGTGCCGACATTGTGCATGCTCTGTTGCCTGTGTCTATGTGCCTGTGGTTCTGTCAGTGTGATCATGTGATGTATCTGACCCCAGGAATGTGTCAATAAAGTTTCCCCTTCCTGGGACAATGAATTCACGGTGTTCTTATTTCAATTTCCAGGAGTGTATATGTCATTCAACATCGATCTCGCCTATACTCCTCTTCGGAACTGCTCCACCTGAAATCTCTAAAATGTTTGGCACAACTAGGTGCTATGTTGTACGATACGATGCGTATGAATTGATGTGCCAAACTTTTTTTATCAACGAAACGTTTATATCTTCTGAGATATTCTCTTGAAGAATATTGACCGTGAAAAGATGCAGGCTCGCAGTATCATTCCACGCTGCACCTCCGATCGATCTACGTCACGTGATATCTGAAGAACGTTTGTCAAATCTTTTATAAATTGATAAATACACACCTTGGATGCGTATTATTTTCTTGAATTTGTTTATTGTGCCGTCGACTTACTAAACATTCACAATGGAGCATAATAGCGACGCACAGCAATATCAAAATCTCTCCAACATAAAAGACGTCCGATCTCTGTAATCGCTTCACACAGTCCCCAAATATACATCTTTGGTTACTTATTCCAGAGAGATGCGTCCGTAGTATGGAACGTCCAATTCTCGCAGGCAGTTTAAACTACTCTCGGCATTAATAATTTGCCGTACCTGAGAATCAATGTTTTCAGCATTTACGATCCATTACAGCACTCAACTGTGTGGTCATCAGTGCTCATATAAATTCCCAATATTTACAAATTCCATTTTTTTCACAATCCAATCTATCACTGTCACAAATGTTGATCGTGACGAAATGATGAGGACAACACAAACAACCAGTCCACAGGCAGGGAAAATACCCAACCTGGCTGGGAATCGACCCTGGGACTCTCTGATCCAGAGGCAGCAAAGCTAGCCACTAGACCACGAGCTGCAGATTTGTCATTGTAATGCTTTCCTGTCTGACAAATGATTATTCCCACAAATATACTTCCTATGACCACAAGAACATAGACTCAGCTATATAACAAGTAACATTAGAAATCTGATTACAATTCTGATCAAAATAACAATAGCATCTAACACCAACCAAAAAGAAATGTTCTTGTGTCAAATTTATTTGAAAGAATGAGAGCTTACATTGTTTGTTTTCTACACCATGAAAGCCTTACTTGAAAAGGAAAAACATCTAGGACCAATTTGCACTAACCAATGTACTGAAATACAGTCCGTTGGCTGCAGGTTTTCATCTGCTGTCTGTGGGATGGTCACAGGTCATGCTGGCGATAGCGTCATGAATTTCATGTACCAAAAATCCACTATCATGTAACCTCAAAATAGGGCCAAGGTTATCTGACTCCAATTGTAGCAGGTCGTCGTTTTATGACACTAGATATTGAGCATCAGTGACAGAGGGGAGCAAAGCTCATTATTTCGTTAGGGATGGTGGGAGGGAAAGCGACACTTTATGGGCAGTGGATTGGGTTGTTTCCTTGGCTCAGAGCATGAGGAGTGCGTGAAACATTGGTGGTTCCTCTATACATATTGTCTCGCAAGACCCTTTAAACAAACAGAGTAATACAGTAGTAAGGGGACTTTTAATTGACAGGTTATAGCCCTCCAGCTACAAACTTCCTTTTGATTACAGATCTTTAGCGTATTGTTCCTCCACCCCTCCCTCTCCTCATCCTCCCTCTCCACCTCCTCCTGCCCCTTATATCAGGAAACTCCCCTCGCCAATAAAAGTACACTTTTGATATCAATTTAATTGACTAATTAATTAAATCGATCAATTAATTAAATCCACCATCTGGAAAACCCTTCAGCCCTCTCCCTCCCGGAAATTGTCAGGAAAAAGACTCAGTTGATCGGTCGGTCATTTGGAGGGAAATCGATTTCAGTTCATGGAATATTGTTTAAACAATTTACACACTGCATGGAATATTGTTATTTAAACAATTTGTGGTATTCAGAGCAGTGTATGGAATATAGTTTATTTATATAGTTAAAGAATCGATCTCAGTATGGAATATTAAAACAATTCTGATTGCGCTTGAAAACGCTGATTAGGCTTAGTTTATATTTGCTGCCGGAGTCAGGGATGTTAAGGCTTTTATTATTTATTTTCCTCGCTGACAAAGCTAGCAAGTTTTTTTCTTTAGTTTGCGCCAATGGACAACTAAATACTTCTGCTTTTTGTGAGTGGTCTCCTTTAATCCTAAAGTGTTTATCTTGTGGAAACAAACATATGAACTTCTTTGAGTAGAATTTCACTAGAAATACTTTTTGTCATAATAGATGTCTTCAAAGGAAGAACTGTTTTTCATAAAAACAGAAAAATAAAGTTCAAAAATTGAAATAAGGGGTGTGGGAGGCAGAGGATCACCCACTAGGGGAGGGAACTGTTGTGTCCCACTACTACACTGAGTATGAGTATTTTTTCCTAAAGTTCAAAAGCTTAGAAACCATTTCCTCAATTTTTCTTAATTTGCCTGGGGTACAAGAAAGGCAGCAAGCTACAGGTTGTCCATCGATTAACTGATATTCTAACTGTTTTAAAAAACAATGTTATCTCAGACAAATTAAACAGATAAATAACTATCAAATACATTCCATGAGTAGCACATATTTAGAACCATGGATATGACATGTCATTAACAATATGGTCTAACACTGTACCTTACACTGAAGCGCCAAAGAAACCGATATGCATATGCGTATTCAATTACAGAGATTTGTAAACAGGCAGAATGTGGCGCTGTGGTCGGCAACGTCTACACAAGGCAAGTCTCAGGTGCAGTTGTTAGATCAGTTACTGCTGCTACAATGGCAGGTTATCAAGTTATAAGTGAGTTTGAACATGGCGTTGTAGTCGGCGCAAGAACTACAGGACACAGCATCTCTGAGGTAGTGATGAAGTAGAGATTTTCCTGTATGACTTTTTCACGAGTGTACTGTGAATATCAGGAATCTGGTGAAACATCAAATCTCCAACATCACTGTGGCGGGAAAAAGATCCTGTAAGAATGGAAGCAATGATGACTGAAGATGACAAAATGCAACGCTTCCACAAATTGCTGCAGATTTCAATGCTGTACCATGAACAACTGCCAGCATGTGAACCATTGAACTATTCAACGAAACATAATCGATATGGGTTTTCGGAGCCGAAGCCCCACTCGTGTACCCTTGATGACTGCACAACACAATGCTTTATGCCTCGCCTGGGCCCATCAACACCGACATTGGACTGTTGACAACTGAAAACATGTTGCCTGGTCGGACAAGTCTCATTTCAAATTGTATCGGGCAGATGCATGTGTACAGGTATGGAGACAATCCAATGAATCCATGGATCCTGCATGTCAGCAGGGAACTGTTCAAGCTGGTAATAGTGTGGGGAGTGTGTAGTTGCAGTGATGTGGGGCCCTTGATATGTTAATATATGACCCTGACAGGTGACACACATGTAAGCATACTGTCTGATAACATGCATTCATTCATATCAGTTGTGCATTCTGATGGACTTCAGCAATTCCAGCAGGACAATGTGACACTCCATACGTCCGAAATTGCTACAGAGTGGTTCCAGGAACACTCCTCTGAGTTGAAACACTTCTGTTGGCCACCATACTCCCCAGACATGAACATTATTGAGCATATCTGGGATGCCTGGCGACGTGATGTTCAGAAGAAAACACCACCCCCTCATACTCTTAAGGATTTATGGACAGCCCTGCAGGATTAATGGTGTTAATTCCCTCCAGCACAACTTGAGTCATGCCACATTGTGTTGCTGCACTTTGGGGTGCTCGCAGAGGCCCTACACAATATTAGGCAGATGTACCAGTTTCTTTGGCTCTTCAGTGTATTTGTACTATCGTTAGCAGGTGCTCCATTACTATCCAAGGCCCCCCAAAAATAATCGTTTTCCCCCCCAGTCTCCTCCGTTTGGGGTAGGAGCAAACTCTTCGAGGGCATGCTAACTAAGCTTTCCAACTATAGGTTTTAACAAATTTTATTTTAATTGTATTTATTTCCCTTTCCTTGTAAAAAGTGCATAACTTCTTTAGTTAAATATTACAATTTTAAATTATTTCTTCAGATAATTGTCACAAATTTTACACATACATAATACACATAGCCAAGGAAAAGACAAGAAAGCTGGATATAAATATATATATAGCTAAAGAAAATATGATAAGAAAGTGGCAAGTTAATAATGTTATGCCTAGGGGTATTTTCTCAAGTTCCAGCCTTAGCTGGCACTAATCTTTTCCTTTCCAGCATGTTAGCGAAAATGGTCTCCCATAGTGTCCCAGAGACCACTCAGTCTTTGGTGTCTTTTATCTTCTTCGAAGTTGGTAATGTTATGATTCAGTTCTTCCTGCTGTCAGTCACCCTTCGATGATCACTATTTGGTCAACCTTTGCTGTTCAAGTTGATCTGACTCTGTCCTCTCAGGTAGCCTCCTTCATTTGTGTTGTGCAGTTGGCCAAAATCATCTTTTTACTTTTCATCTCAGGGCAAACTTCTTGGTTGTCCATCGGGGGGTGTCTGTGTCTCTGGTGTTGTTGAGAGTGATCTTTAATTTGGGAGGCTGTCGTGAAACCTATTTGTGCACTGACCTGCATCGACCGCAATTCTGGTTGTGGTCACTGGTGGAAGGCTGCTCAGAAGCGGTAGGCCTCCTTCAGTAGCAGACACACTGCTTCCAACTCAGCAGATCGTATGCTCCTTGCAATGACATTATGTAGCATTCCCAAGGAAGTATGTCAACGAGAGTGACAGTTCGTATTGCAAATAGGATGAATCCATGTTCACATACAGTAACTTTATTAACAAACTAGAAATACATGGTTTAAAGATGCGTCATATTTTAACCATTATTCCACAGGACTTTCTAAAGTCAACAGAAGGCTGTTTCCACACCAAAACGTGGGAAGCAATGTAGTTCACAGAAGTTACCACACCCACTTCAACTACTGTGTATTGTCTTAACACTGCCAGATTATGCCCCAATATTGATGGTGATTGACTAATGTTCATGTGTTATATGGTAATCCAGCCAATTTCTATTGCTGCTTGTTTTTACAAGGACTGCATTCAGCATTTGTAATCGTTCAAAAAATGGTTCAAATGGCTCTGAGCACTATGGGACTTAACATCTGAGGTCATCAGCCCCTAGAACTTAGAACTACTTAAACCTAACTAACCTAAGTGCATCACACACATCCATGACCAAGACAGGATTCGAACCTGTGGCGCTAGAGGTCGCGCGGTTCCAGACTGAAGTGCTAGAACCGCTCGGTCACAGCGGTTGGCGTTTGTAATAGTGAATTTGACTGTGAGAATTCTCTGGAATGATGAGTTCATACTGAGTGTTTGTATGGATACTTGAGGAATGTGTATAAAGTACACAAGGAGGCATCATTAAATGCTTAAAGGATGACTACAGCATTTTGGCTTATTAGAGATTACATGGGCAGGAAATACATTACAGAAGTGTTCAAAAAGATGACTGTATTCCAATCATGGGATGATAAGTAATGTGTGTAAAAAATAGCTTATGATGTGTGCATTTAAGATCGTTTTATTTTTCCTACCAAAAGGCGAAGAATAGTTCTTGCTTATTTTATTGACTTTCATTATTTGGAGCCATTATTCTCGTGCAGTTGTAAACACTTACTTTAATGTGCACATGAAGATTTTTCTGTGTATTAATTCCCTATTCTCTGAAGAATTCGTTTCTATTCTACATTAAAGTCATAACCATACCATACTATGCAAAAACAGTTAGTTTAGCATTTATTCTTGTTAGATGACAACGGTAGTCACTGAATTTCAAATTTAGTATGGCTCAAACATTTTCTTTTAGAAACACTCACAAATACTTTTCAATATTGAAATAACAACATTATCTACAGTTACTTATAAAATTCAAACTGAAACATTTAAATTTGATGAAATTACGATTTCCAAAGAAAACTGTGAGCCTGTGTCTTGTCTCTTCAGTATTGACTTATAAATGGATAGTAAAATGTTTTTAAAGCACTATTGTCTTCATAACATGTGAGATGACATTTTCTAGATTCGCCAATCATCCTAAAATATTGTTCACATACCACAAGGAGTATTTCAAAATGCTTACATAAATAATTTTTGTCAGTTCTACATGAGTATATGAAATGCACATAATTCGTTTTTCTTTGTAAGCATCAATAACTCATAGTGATATATGAAGTTGAAATCATGATATAATGTACAGTTTACTGCAATAGATGCAACCATTGCCAGTTGAAGGATTATGTTTCTGGATTCTGCCATCTCTCACCTGTAAAATCACAGTTCTTTTATTTTGGACTATGCCATGCAGTATTGAGAAGTTCGTAATCCATGTTGCTTATTCACTACCCTTATGCTGTAACTTTACTTAAAACAAATTTGGTTACTGCTCTTAAAATATTTTGGTAGACTGTTGTACCACTTGTATCTATTCATAATTTTTGTCTGAAGTGGTGGTATCATGATCATGTATCTTATTACACATATTTCATTAATCTTGATGGTATAAAGAAAGTAAAAATTAATTATGAAAAATAAATATTTTTGGCTTTTCTTGTTTCGTGTCCTGACATGAGTTTTTCTGACATAAGATTAACCTACTTAACCCAGAGCTCTTTTTTGTTGCTCTTTGTCTGACATACACATCGTGAAATATTTATGCTGCATAGTACCTTCATGGATATGATCTGGCGCAAGTGTTGTTGCTCTCTTTTACAACACCATTGTTCTGTTGGCATGTGTACTAACACAAAGAAATACTATTATTAGAACATGCTAACACTTTGTCAAAAGGAGGTAATTACGTTTGATCCCAGAGCTGTAATGCTTATCCCTGAACTAATTAAAATTTGTTGATTAACACAAACTGAATTCAATATTATTCATCTGTCAAAGATAATTTTAATCCAGAGAGTTTCATAATGCAGTGAATGGTTTCCTGGACCTTTTTATTTATTATATTTGGTCTTCAGCAATATAACACTCTTTAGCCAAGGTTTCCTGTACTTCAAATCGGTTTATTGTTTGTGGATTCATCCCCTTAGCAGACTCATAGCATTAGTATGTAGACTACTACACAATTTGATTGTACAATGTGTATATCAATACCATGTATAGGTATTTAGTCCTCATTCATAATTTTAGTTTTCCTGAATTTGTCTGATGGACTTTTAATTGACTTAACAGTAACTCTTACAGGCATATCTTGTATATGAAGAATAGAAATCTTTACAAAATGGACTCATTCCTCATATGATTTGTTCACTTCATGAAATAGAAGCAAACACTTTAAGTGTTATAATGGAACATTTTATTGTTATTATTTCTTTCTTTTCTTTTTTCCTCTTTCTTATATTCTTATATATATATAAGAATATATATAGATAACATTAATATACAAAAAAGAGAGATAGACAGATGCTCTTTAGTTTTTTAGATTCATCTGTCTGTTTCTCTAAGTGGTAGCAGGTAGACATGTGATGAGATCCGCCATGTTGGTATTGTTCAGAAGTGTGTATTCTAATTGTGCATTAGAAAATATTAAAAACAGTTATCGAGATAGCAAAGCTTATTCATTCATTCATGCCGACGATACCCGTCTGTTCATATCACCATGACATGCCAAGAATTCTGCATCAAGAAAAATTTGTGTGAGCTGAGGAGGGGTGATCCGGAGCCAGTGTTGTCATACCAATCTCCAAGTATAATAGCGGTAACAAAAGAGATGTACTCAAATTTACGAATGTTAGATATTGAATATATGTATGTAATCTTATATTAGTGCCAATTAAAGTTCATCCAGAATAAGAGTACTTTCCAATCCTTTTTTAATCATTCTTTCAAAATTTTCCTTTTAATTATTTAAGTGGCATTTTCTAAAATTAGGATTTACAATATATATCACATTTCTAGCCTCCCACCACTATTCAGTGTCAATGGGTATACTGTACAGCATAGCATTTAGTATTGCAGTTTTAGGCAACCTCTTTTCTCCAGCTGGAAAGGAAGCTGCTTACAAAATGCCTTTTTTTAATATGCCCTCTTCTCATATGAAATTGTATAGGTATTCACATTTTATGTTTAGTTCATTATTAGGAAGCTTTTCATCATCATTAAGGACACTATAGTTGCCCAGTGAAAAGACAAGCATACTATGTAATATTACTCACCTGGTTATATTGCTGGTATTTTTTGGTAATGCTAAACTCTTGAAGTCTCATTCTCTGAAACTGGTTGGACATATAATCTAATATTTCAGTGATGGACATGACACCATTGATTTAAACTTAAGATTACTTCACATTTCTTAGCGCCAAAACACACAATGATGAAGATTAACTTCTGCTATCAACTATTTTTATAGTTCAAATAAACCAAGTCAGGTACCACACTGGATGAACTTTAAAACAGTGGCACATTCTTTACATGGTGAAGCTGTCGTTAAAGCAACAAAATATAAGTGTTCAGAAAATAGTGTTTGAAAGAACTCAAGTCACTGAAGCTTTAGTAACACTTTAACATACAAAAGTTATGTGGACGACTACAGCCAGATTTTTCAAACAAGTTCATGAAATAATCACACTGAGTGACTGTAACAGTAGATATGCTCATGTTAGTGAGTTTGACATTGAAATGTGGAATGGGTGAGTGTACTCTATGAATTTTTACGTTGCGGTATTTGAAAACAGCTACTCATGACTCTGTCAGAGAAGTAACTGTAACGATTACTAGTATCTCTATATAAAGAAAAAAAATGTCGAAATTAGTGGCAATGATATTACGGGGAAGCAAGTACTAATTTGGTTTATCTATGTGATAGATGACTTGGAAATAAAGTTGGGTGGATTATTTTATTCATACCACATGCACTGCTGTGGGGATTTACTGAGCCTCTTCTAAATTTCACAGGTTAGTAGTTTTCTTTATTTCTTAATGTAAAATTACTCTGATAACCAAAGCTATTTTCTAGCTCAGAAAAATTAGGGCAAGAAAATTGTAACTACAGGTATGACGTTGTAAAAATACTTAAAGGTCCAAATAATAATATTATTTGCTGGGTGGTGGAAACTTTAATCAGAATAACTTTTTCGTTAACGACTTTTCACAAATAATGAAATGTCTACTGAAAGAATGAAATGATGGCTTTCAAATAATTTATGTCATTCTGGAAATAAACAATTGTTACATCAAGACATGTTTCTGAGCATATGCCTTCTAAATAAAGTAAATTACAGATTCCTCATAGAAGAACACATATAGTGAAAAATTAACTACACCTTTGGCATTAGCAGAAGTCAAACAAACTGATGAATAATGAATTTTACTGAAACATCATTTAAATAAGATTTTTCGTGCTTTTTTAAATGTGGTACATGTACTACCAGCATAAAATAAAAAAGGAAAAGGCTATCTAAGGAGTAGAGTTACAGCAAATGTAGTTATTCCAACTTGCTAAGTTTCAAGTTCCTTGTCTGTACATTAGAAGCATGTCTTCTGCGGCCCCCACCTCAAAAAAGTGAGTCTGCAGTTGTCAAATACAAAATGGTGCATGTAAATCCGTTTTTATGAAGTACTGTTTATAGTTTTAGCACTGCAGATAAGCTAACTGGATTATGAAAATCTACCAAATCTAGGGAAATCTTTAACCCCACATACAGCTGGAAGTCTCTGAGGGGAACACGATATTAAGAAAAATAAAACGCTGTAAAATCATAATAGGGCACTTTTATACATGGTACACATCTACAAAAGCAAATTTACTTACAGTGGCGTACAAGGGCAGTCAAATTGTTCGAAGAGATTTTGGGATTACAACCACAAACATTTTTCCATGAAGAGATTGACCATCTTGTCTCACAGTGGCATAAATGCAGTAGCAATGATGGTGATTACTTTTGATATAATAAACAGTTATTTACTTTTTTCCATCAGTCTTGTTTTCATTTGACTGCCCCTTATACATGGAGCTTTCATCTTGTGTATTCAAGCTTTGTTTGACAGTCTCTTTGTTGTGCCTATCTGTGAATCAGTATCTCCATTATCTGGTGAGTGGTAACTACCCTTTTCATAATATTGTCAAACATTAATCTTCCTTTCAATTGCTGAGAGATGACAAAGTAATCAAAGTACAGTTAATGGTGTCACTATTCCAAAGCAAACAACTGCTTTTGTTGGTATAACCAGTGCTTGATTTATGACAGTATGTTGTACTGATACCTATGATAAGAAAGCATTAAAGTAACGTTTTATCATATCAATTAAAAAAAGAACACTCCCTGATAGGTAATAGGAGCGAAATCTCTTTTTTTATAACTCAAGCACTGGTATAACTGTTGCTACTTTTCTTGTTGTACTATTATTTCTTCAAGATCATGTCGCATCCAAAAGGTCAAACCAAACTGATGTGTTCATTTTCATAGCCCATTATATACTCTCAGAGACTGATGAATCTGAAATTACAACCAGAGAAGAGATGATGTGTGGAAAGAATCAAGCAAAAATAACTAAACATGCCAAGTAAGGAGGTGTTATCATTGGCTGAATGTGTTGTAGTTGACTCATTATACCTTATTCTAAACATATACACATTGAATCTTTAATGTGGTTTCTAGGACAGATGAATATTCAGTCTTTCTTCATCCCATTCTCATTCAGTATTGCTGACAGTTATGGAGTCAAAAGACTGGTTCAGTAACATCTGACAGCAAACCCAAAACTTCATGGACTATTTCCTCACAATATGAGGGAAATGTAGGTTGAAGCTGCAGTCCGGCAGAAATTACCATATGTCACTAATATGTATTACATCTATACCTCATACAACTGATGCCTAACAATTTGCAGTAAGCGAATAAATTTTGAATAACTGAATATATTATACCAAAAGATTCCATGCACAGTCAATCACAAAATATTTTAATTTCCTAATTTTCACAGCTTTAATTTTGAAGAAATGTAAGCAACCCAGTCAAAAAATATTGTCCTTGGACTTATAATCATTAGTGGATGGACCAATGAACTCTCTTCTCAAAAGCGCATGCACTCCCCTCCCCTCCCCCCTTCCAACACACAACCACACACACACACACACTTAACATTATGCAGTTATTCTGTAATTACTTTCTCTGGATGGGGCTGGGGAGCAGGGATTGTGAAAAACACATTTATATTAAATGGGACAACATGACATATGTAAGAGATATACTCCTTTTGCAATAAACAAATTTATTTTACTGCAGTTTTCTTAACATGTCACACTAAAAAAATCACTTTCATTACAACATATGAGATACAAGTGTCATCCACTTCAATAAACATTTTTAACAGCGGCTATTCACAGTGGAATATAAACTATTTCCTTTTCTTATAGTGTATCTATAATACTAATACAGGCTTGCCACAAGTTTCCTGAAGGGAAATTCCCTGATTTCCAGACAAGTTTTATTATTTTTCTCTAACAAATTTTGAGATCTCAAGGCTAAGTTAAGATGTAAGTTGACAATCTGTCTTTGCAGCTATGGTACAAGAAACAAAATTGCAAATGAGAAAATATCTAAAAAAACTTGCAAGCAGATGCTGTTTCCTGATGTGAGCAAAAATCTTAAGGTCTAACATCAATATATGTTGTAATGTACTGTTTTTAGATGGAGAAATCATGCCAAATAGGGTGAGTCAAGAGGAAATGTACATGCTTTAATGGGTGATACTACTGGTGATTCTGAACAAAAAATTTCAAATGAACATATGCCCTTTTCTTAACAGTAATCCAATATGGGTGATACTACTGGTGATTCTGAACAAAAAATTTCAAATGAACATATGCCCTTTTCTTAACAGTAATCCAATGGGGTAAGATTGGGTAACCTCAGTGGTCAAGCAACAACTCCAGAGTGACTGATCTAATGACCATGATACGTTGTGTCGAGATACTGTGTCACTGGTCGTACAGAATATCTAGGAGCTCTGTCATGCTGAAAGTACATACGAGCTCGTGTTGCCAAAGGGATATCCTCCATGTATTCTGGTAACACATTTTGAAGAAACTCAAGACACCGTGTCTCAGTGAGACAGTTATCTAAGACAACTGGATCGATGAGTTGGTCATCATTAATATCGCACCACACACTGACTGAGAAACGTCGTTGGAAATTCGTTTCTACAGCAGTGTGCACATTTTCATTTGCCCATACATAAGAGTTGCACATGTTCTTGACTCCTTTGTGGGTAACTGTTGACTCATAGAACAGAATACGTGGAATTAATCAATCATTGGCAATGATCCATTGACAGAATTCTTGCTGGGCGGCAGCATCTCCTTTATGCAGATGTTGTATGCTCTGAAAATGAAAGGGATACAGACTGTGCTCGTGTACTGTGCGTATCATTCGTGTTTGTGGAATTCTAAGTTAGGCACCAGTTCTAGAGCTAGTAGTAGGGTTGTGTTCCATTACTTGAAGAATGTTCTCAACTTCATTAAGAGTTTGTTGCTCAGGACGTTCAGAGACAACATTTACGCTGGGAAGTGTACCACGCTTCTGCAATCCGTGAAACACCCTGCTATCTGGCAATCTGAGATTCGGAAATCGTTGTTGGTATTCTCGCACAGCAGCTCTGGAATTCAAATTGGACAAACCATGTCAGCATACTCTGCATGTGTGAAGATCCGTGGCATTCTGACTACACAAACTGTATTCGTTGTACACATAACAACACTGTAGCGCCATGCACTACGACAAGCACTGTCAGACTGAGACTTGAAGTAAACAACTGCACCATGCGCAAGTGAACTGCATACTGAGACGGTTAGTAAGGACGACACTACAAGTTTCCCGTTCCTAGCTGTTTTCAGTGGTTTCCCCAGAAATGCTTAAGAAAAGGGCATATGGTTATTAGGGGTTTTTTGTTCAGAATCACCAGTAGTATCACGCCTCAAAGCATGTACCTTCCCTCCTGACTCACCCTGTATATGTTTCATTAAGACCACCGACGTTATTTTATTTCAATAAAATGAAACACATTTGGTGACAAAAAAATGCATTTCCTTGGAGTTGCAACTCTAACGTTTCTGACTTAAAGTGTGAGTGCGAATCTGGGTTATTTTGGTTTATTCCCTCAACCCACTGACCACTTACACTCCTGGAAATGGAAAAAAGAACACATTGACACCGGTGTGTCAGACCCACCATACTTGCTCCGGACACTGCGAGAGGGCTGTACAAGCAATGATCACACGCACGGCACAGCGGACACACCAGGAACCGCGGTGTTGGCCGTCGAATGGCGCTAGCTGCGCAGCATTTGTGCACCGCCGCCGTCAGTGTCAGCCAGTTTGCCGTGGCATACGGAGCTCCATCGCAGTCTTTAACACTGGTAGCATGCCACGACAGCGTGGAGGTGAACCGTATGTGCAGTTGACGGACTTTGAGCGAGGGCGTATAGTGGGCATGCGGGAGGCCGGGTGGACGTACCGCCGAATTGCTCAACACGTGGGGCGTGAGGTCTCCACAGTACATCGATGTTGTCGCCAGTGGTCGGCGGAAGGTGCACGTGCCCGTCGACCTGGGACCGGACCGCAGCGACGCACGGATGCACGCCAAGACCGTAGGATCCTACGCAGTGCCGTAGGGGACCGCACCGCCACTTCCCAGCAAATTAGGGACACTGTTGCTCCTGGGGTATCGGCGAGGACCATTCGCAACCGTCTCCATGAAGCTGGGCTACGGTCCCACACACCGTTAGGCCGTCTTCCGCTCACGCCCCAACATCGTGCAGCCCGCCTCCAGTGGTGTCCCGACAGGCGTGAATGGAGGGACGAATGGAGACGTGTCGTCTTCAGCGATGAGAGTCGCTTCTGCCTTGGTGCCAATGATGGTCGTATGCGTGTTTGGCGCCGTGCAGGTGAGCGCCACAATCAGGACTGCATACGACCGAGGCACACAGGGCCAACACCCGGCATCATGGTGTGGGGAGCGATCTCCTACACTGGCCGTACACCACTGGTGATCGTCGAGGGGACACTGAATAGTGCACGGTACATCCAAACCGTCATCGAACCCATCGTTCTACCGTTCCTAGACCGGCAAGGGAACTTGCTGTTCCAACAGGACAATGCACGTCCGCATGTATCCCGTGCCACCCAACGTGCTCTAGAAGGTGTAAGTCAACTACCGTGGCCAGCAAGATCTCCGGATCTGTCCCCCATTGAACATGTTTGGGACTGGATGAAGCGTCGTCTCACGCGGTCTGCACGTCCAGCACGAACGCTGGTCCAACTGAGGCGCCAGGTGGAAATGGCATGGCAAGCCGTTCCACAGGACTACATCCAGCATCTCTACGATCGTCTCCATGGGAGAATAGCAGCCTGCATTGCTGCGAAAGGTGGATATACACTGTACTAGTGCCGACATTGTGCATGCTCTGTTGCCTGTGTCTATGTGCCTGTGGTTCTGTCAGTGTGATCATGTGTTGTATCTGACCCCAGGAATGTGTCAATAAGGTTTCCCCTTCCTGGGACAATGAATTCACGGTGTTCTTATTTCAATTTCCAGGAGTTTATTTACGAGGTGACTTACTTGGAATTTGCAGCCACTCTTCTTTACTGGATAACCGGCTCCTGGAAATCCTCTAGACTTCTTCTCTGTCGAAAAACGCTAGGTACAGGAATTTTTAGATTCTTTCTACTTGTAAAATAAGTAGACGTACAAATCTTTGCCTTTCGTCAATTAACGATGTATTTGACTTTCATACATAGTAAAACTCCCACTTTCAACATAAATATATACGGGGGACTTACTTCCGGTAAGTCCCCTGTAGAGTTGAACATCAGAAACAAATTAAATTACAGTTAACAGAAAGTTGGCTTTAATACCATAACTTTTCTTCACATTAATCAGAAAATAAGTCTTGCCTATAGCAAGGTTATGTCAAGAGTTTTCAAGAGTTTTTTTTCAACTGTCTTTGTTTTAATAACAATAATCAATGACTCAATAAGCACAGAGCTGCATATAAACTCCATGGTTCTTCCTTACACACTCACTAAAACATCTATGGATTGCCTGACAGGTACTTGTCACGGCCATTCGTCAGCCGCATCTGCCTTCTTCCTGTAACTGATTTTAAACCTGCACACACAAATACGTGATGTGCAGTAGCTAGGATTCTACCATTCCACACTCATATCCAGAATATCATGTGTTCGAGATGGTAGAAGGCTGATTGGTTCTAGAATTTACACAGAAATTCCTGAATCATTCCCGAATCACTACATAGCTCCCCCCCCCCCCCCCCCTCAGATCGCGATATTTTATACATAATCATTATTTTATACATAATCACTCATAATAACATTTCATATCTTAAATCTTAACAGTATACATTTCTTATATATGTTTATATACATATCGTTCCCTTCAATGACAATTCTGTGGCCTCTCTTGAACAATCTTCTGCTTATTGTTTCTCTACTCTTTTCTTCTTTTACTTTGTTACTAAGACATGAGCATTTACTCATGGTTTTAGTCAGCTTTACTAATACTTAGGAATTGTGAAGACTCTTTTTCTTTTCTTTATTTCTTTTTTTTTAAATCATAAACTTTAGGTGTTTATGACATATCAGTACTCTGTTTTCTATTGTTATCTTTTGTACTACCTTTTTCCTAGTATGTACTATTTTCATTATTTGTAGCTTGGAGGAACTCTGGACGAAATGGAAGCGTTCTTTTGACACTCATTTATTTCCACAAAACATAATAATGTTAGTCGTTCATAGAATTCACACTTCCCAGAATAATCCCTATAAAATTTGTGACTTTTGTCTCGTTAGTGTCCCCTTCTCCTAGGGTCAGCACCTATTTCTTGCTTGTGGGTTGACCTTATGAGAGCACTTCCTCTTTCTGGTAGGTACACCCCTTACAAAACATCCTTATTTTTTTAGGCCACCTATCGTCCTATCTCCACGTAGGTATGCCTGCCCTTTATACTTAGTGAATGCTGGGTATGCCCCCCATATCCTTTCTGAGTAGGCATCATGGTTAATTATCCTAGTATACATCTCTATGTATATCATAATTAAGTATCTTCTGCCGGCCGCAGTGGCCGTGCGGTTCTAGGCGCTGCAGTCCGGAACCGCGGGACTGCTACGGTCGCAGGTTCGAATCCTGCCTCGGGCATGGATGTGTGTGATGTCCTTAGGTTAGTTAGGTTTAAGTAGTTCTAAGTTCTAGAAGACTTATGACCCCAGAAGTTAAGTCCCATAGTGCTCAGAGCCATTTTTTTAAGTATCTTCTGGTAAAGATATAAAGCTATTTTAAGATTTGAATTCATTCTTTAATATATCATTTACTTCCTAGAGTCCTCCTCTACTTATCAGCTTCTGTATTTTCAATAGATACTATGTGTACATATACTATTTACACCCCACCATCCTTCATTTCATCAGAGTATTTATTACACTGATGTTTCTTAATGATCAACATGAGTAATTCCTCACCTACTTTCGTTTTCTTTCTTTGCTCATGCCTCTTTCTTATTTATTCACTACTCATTACTACTTTCTACTTGTTCGTTATGTAGCATTTTCGTTCCATAAACTTGTGTGCTTTTGTCTCTCTTTGCACCTGAGTTCATTGTGCCTATTCTAATCTCTATTTAGAACTGTCACTCTTCTTTGTTTATGTGCACCTCTTCTTATGTACATTCTTATGTATATTCGATGTAGAACTGTCATAGCTTCCTATATATGGGCGCATATTTCGATATGTACACACATTTTCCCCTACAACACCTGGCGGTTCTCACATCGTGACAGCTTTTGTCTTACGTAATTTAATTTTGTGTAGAAATGTATATTTGTGTATATGTGGATGTGTGTTCGTGTAGTTTGATTTTTCGGCCTCCTTATCTAAAGATAAGATTTTGGTTTCTAGTAAACACGGAAATAAGGAAGGGCTTCAGCAATAGAAGTTTGTGAATATGAAAAGAGGGAAAAAATAGACAGGTCCTCAAATAAGAAGTAAGAAAAGAAGAAATAGATGTGGACATTAGGGTCGAAGAAGAGAAAGAGGGTAGCCCCAAAGACAGGAAACACTTCCAGCCCCCCTTCCCTAGGATCCCTAACCCTCAGGTACTTGTGTAAGATACTGGAGGAGGTCTGGTGTTAAATCGTCCCTTACAGAATGGACTTGTTCGACTTTCACCCTCTGAGGTCCCCTAAGGAAATCCTAGCAACCCTATGGAAACAGCAAATGATGGAAATTCAGGCACACTAGTTCGTGAGGGTTGTTTGAAAGGTGTGATGTGTGTTTTGTGTTAGTCATGATTCATCTGTTCTTGTAAATCATGCTTTTAGCGACAATACCCACCCCTTTCAAAATTTATACAAACCCTCCCATCTATATCACATCTCATAAAAGGTATAATTTACTCTACACAAAATAGAAAATCTATACACTATGGTATAACAGTTGTTCAGCTAGTCACAGCATACTATATTTTCCATAAAAATAACACTCTGTTCAGTTTATTTCATCTAGATATCACATTTTTTCTATGAATCTCTGAAGTTGTTCTCTATTTTATAGTCATATCTTGTTTTCTAAGCAATAAGATTACAGGATAGTTCTAGATTTTAAAGGAATTCGTAGCAGGAAAACTATTTTGGAAGAAACACCATAGACAACTCGGTATCCGACGGTCGTTACTCTGCCCATTAACCGAGACTGTTAACGTCCCTGCTGGTATACAATTTTACATCCTTTACATTGTATTTCCTCTTCTCTAATCCAGTTGTGTGATCTACTAAAAATAACGTTTTAGGATGGATGATGTTTGTACCCGATGTGGTCCCTCATATTTTTGGGGAAACTTATGAGTCTCTTTCTTCAGAGTCGAGCTGTGAAGATGTTGTTTTATAAGAACCAGGTCATCGACTTGGTACTGACGTCCCACAGCCTTTTCGTTATACTTACTTACTCTTTGTAGTGCCTTTTAAATTAAATTCTTAGAAATTATTTCCTGATTTACTTCATAATTGACATTAGGTTGTTCAGGCCAATTGAAACACTTAACTAGAGGTTCCCCTCTAAAAGGTTTGCCTATAACTTCTAAAGGTGTCAACCAGTCGGTAAATGGAGTAATTCATTTAGGATAAGTTCAAAGTCCTTAATTTTCGTTGCCCACAAAGTACCTACTTCTAGAAAGTATTGTTGTAAACAGTGTATAACCGTCTGTGTATTTGCTCTTTTAATGGGATATAGTTTAACATATTTTGACCAGCATTCTATGATAACCAAAATATATGATACTCTTCCCTTTTCTTGTGGAATTTGTCGAAAAAATTCCGCCCCTGTGACGTCATGTAATGACTTAGGAATAATAGGATACATTTTGTATTTCTCGTGAGTATTATTCTGTTTTACTTTCTGGCAAGTTTCACAGGTTCTAATCAAAGATGCTATTTTATGACCTAGGTGGAAATAATAAAACTTATTTATATGGGATACACATTTTTTGATTCCAAAGTGTCCATATCCTGTGTGAACATACCACATAAGTTCTTCTTCCATTACCTTCGGAATACATAAGCGCCAACACTGTGATGTTATGCTGTCTCTCCAAAACAAGTTATAATCTATAATTTTCCATTTTTCAACTGATTAGGAGGTAACGAGTTCTGAATAGATACAGAAAATATTTCTGTGAAACAAGAATGACGGATATTCCGTGTTATTCTTTGAGCCATTTCCTTTACAATGATGTTCAGATATTCTGCTGACATAAAATTAATGGCAAAAATAACGCCAGGCCTTTCCATACATTTCAATTCTTCCATTCCTAATGGTATCCTTGATAAAGCATTAGGAGGAATATTTTTGGAATTTTTTACGTATTGTACCTTAATATCGTATTTCGGTAGGAAAATCATCCAGTGCATCAACCTACCTTGTAGTAATCGACCACTCATCAGAAAGAATAAAGCTTGTGATCTGTATAATTATGGATTTCTGATCCCCATACTAGTGTTTGAAACTTTTGAATACGCCACACAATCAACAATAGTTCCATTTCGGTAGCTGTGTTATTTAGTTTGTGCTTATACAGGCTATGGCTGGCAAAACCTATGGTTCTGTGTTCTACATTACTTGGATCCCCCAAGTTTGGCAGCATCACTGTAATCGGACACATCTGTCGAAAATTTAAACGGTTCACCCATTAACTGTATGATGTAATATGGATGACTCAACAAGTGCTCTTTTAATGTTTTCAAACACATCATTTGCACCTTGATCCCAAGTCCATGGTACTCCCTTTCTTAATAAACTTAAAATTCTCGGGTCATTTAACTCTTTGCCTCGTATGTACTGTCGATAGTATCTGACCATACCTATAAATCCTTTTAATTGTTTTACATTTCTGGCGTTCAGACATTCTTTGATAGCTTTTGTGAGTTCAGCGTCTGGTCTAATTCCATTTGCCACTGTAATATGATTAAGAACTTAAGTTTTTGGCGTGCGAAAAACGATTTAGACAGCTTCACTGTAATTCTTTTTTCTTTATATTTTTTCACAGTCTTGCACAAAGTTAGACAACGGTCCTCCCAAGTAGCAGATATTATTAAGATATTGTCTATGTATATTATCAGATCCTTCAATAAGTCTCTAAATATTGCTTCATCTAATGCATATATGAATACAGACACAGAGCTATTAAGTCCGAATGGCAATACATTGAAATGATAAGAGTTTCCATCAAACAAAAAGGCTGTATACTTTTTGGATTCTAGCTGTATTTCTATCTGCCAAATCCTGCGGTCAAGTCCATTGTACTAAAGAATCTCGCCTTTTCAAACTTGGATAACAATTCGTCGATTTTAATCGGTTGATCTCTCTCTGTTTCTATACATCGATTTAATGTCCAAGTGCCTAAGACTAATCGTACCCCGTCTGTAGCTTTCTTCACCATGACCAGAGGATTATTCATTACGCTTGACCTTCGGTCTATAATATCATTATCAATCATTTTGTTAATCTCTTCCTGAACTGCTTCCTTAAAACTCACTGGTATTGGATACGGTTTGCAAAAGAATGGAGTGTCATCTTTGATTCTGAACTTACAGATATAGTCGCTGATGTTACCTGGATAATCGGAAAACACCACTTCATACTCCATTAAAATTTTATACAAACCTCGTCTTTGCACAACGGTTAATATTAGGGATTCATTAACCTTTTTTCTTGTATATCAGTTCGAGCTGTTACTTGATTCACATTAGCGATTTTTGGTGATAAATGTGTTGTAGCTGTTAATCATAGACACTGACACTCAGTTGTTTGTTCCTCAATGTGGCTATTTGTTACAAATGGTGTCCACTATCTACAGTCCACTCTACCATAACAAAGAAGATGTTCATCAAAGTTTAAGATGACTTTAAACTCTAACAAACGATCTAAACCAAACAGTACATCTCTATTAATATTCTCTACTATTAATAGCGTTTGACGAAATAATAAAAAAGTCCAATACTGCAGTTCACTTGAGTTTCGTATTTTACAAGTTTACTTTTTGTTCCCATTATGCCGATTATGTATACTCCAGTCACTGGCAATAATGGTAAAAGCTGTTTATTCTGAATTGAGTTAAAAAATGCGTTTGAGATTAGTGATACCTCACACCCCAAACCTATAAATATGTTAACCTTTGAAGTTTCCACTGTCCCTGCTATTATAGGGTGTAAGTTATTAGTAGCTAAGCTTGGTTCCTCAAGCAGCAACCATTCCTTTGTGGGTATTTTGTGTGTAAAGTTAACATACCTATATGTGAAACACCTGGGCTAGCAGGAAAGAGAGGATTAGGTTGCGGAAAGGGGCCAAAATAAGTTGCTGTCGGTTGCACTCAACATGCAAACTTTATTCATCAACACACAATATTACAACAAGGATGCAAAACACTGAAAACTTTAATCAACCTCCTTTGATTAACTTAACACTCAAAATCCAAGACACAAGACCTATGCAAAAAATTGAAATACAAGGTTCTTCTGGTGGTTTCACCCAAGAATATTTTCTAAATCTTCAGTCTAAACAGGCTGAAGGCCTTAGCCATTTAATTTTAATGAAACTTGGCTGGAGGCTGCATATCAAGCAATAAGAAGAGTATCAATCAAAAGGCAGAAGGCCTTATCTCAAAAGATTTCATGCAAAATTCAGCTGAAGGGTCCATACAAAAGCATAACAATCTTATGCTTTAAGGGCAAGACAAGAATATTAATTTAAGGGATATTAAAACTCGGCTGAAGGCCGCACATCAACAAATAATTTAGCAGCTCAAGCCCTCGAAAGAAGAGTTTCCATTTTAAAAGGCAGAAGGCCGTATCTTAAGACATTTCACATAAAATTCGGCTGAAGGCCTCTATAAAGAATAACAATCTCATGCCTTAAGAGCACGACAAGAACATTAATTTAAGAGGTATTAATACTCAGCTGAAAGCCACGTATCAACAAAATATGTTTAATGGCTTAAGGCCTAGAGAAAAAGTTTCAATTTAAACATCTCATGTAAAATTCGGCTGAAGGCCCCATATAAAAGAATAAGAATCTCATGGCTTAAGGGCAAGACAAGAACATTAATTTAAGAGATATTGATACTCAGCTGAAGGCCACACATCAATCAAATAACTAAAACCCAAACAGGGAAATACTATGTAACACACAAGGAACGGCGCTCAGAAGTTTCCAAGGGTCAGCCTGGGATTGTAACACTAACGCTTGTCTAACGCTTGTTTAGGTGAGACAGGTACCCTATCCAACGACTTCTTAATCTGAAGGCTACCCAACCAAAAGACGAGGAAAATACACTGCCGACAATTACGTCAACGACCAGGGCAGGTAACCGGAATGTCAACGGCCACAAGGTAGAAGATACCGCTAGTCAGCTTCAATAACAGGGAATAAATTAAGTTAAACTCCACAGGGAGACAGCTGGAAAGGACCGGTCCTTTCACACAAGTCGCCACATTCTAACGTTTCTGACTTAAAGTGTAAGGGTGAATCTGGGTTATTTCGCTTTATTCCCTCAAACGACCGTCCACTTATTTACGAGGTGACTTACTTGGAATTTGCAGCCACTCTTCTTTACTGGATAACTGACTCCGTCCGCCGCATCTACTTTCTTCCCATGACTGATTTTAAACCTGTACACACAGACATGTCATACGCAGTAGGTAGGATTCTACCATCCCACACTCATATCCAGAATATCATGTGTTCGAGAGGGTAGAAGGCTGAGTGGTTCTAGAATTTACACAAAAATTCCCGAATCACAACACAACACAGGTTTAAAATAGCTTCACTGATTTGAGAAATAACCTCAGAATAAAGTAGGCCTCTTGAAAGAAGTATACAAGGTGTATTAAAAAGGATGCACAAAGTTACATGGCTGAAAGTACTCGATAATAGAAACACAAATGTCCCAGCAAACACGGATCTGCAAATGAGCCACTTGTAAGATAATCACGACTGTATGGTTTCAAGCCTCCAATGACAGTGTAAACATCATCCCAGTTAGTACACATTAATTTGAAATTTAGACTTTACTCTTAGGTTGTACATTGGAATTAGATAACATTTCACTTATGGGGTACCTCCTCCCCCCATGAACCATGGACCTTGCCGTTGGTGGGGAGGCTTGCGTGCCTCAGTGATATAGATAGCCGTACAGTAGGTGCAACCACAGTGGAGGAGTATCTGTTGAGAGGCCAGACAAACGTGTGGTTCCTGAAGAGGGGCAGCAGCCTTTTCAGTACAGGGGCAACAGTCTGGATGATTGACTGATCTGGCCTTGTAACACTAACCAAAACGGCCTTGCTGTGCTAGTACTGCGAACGGCTGAAAGCAAGGGGAAACTACAGCCGTAATTTTTCCCGAGGGCATGCAGCTTTACTGTATGGTTAAATGATGATGGCCTCCTCTTGGGTAAAATATTCTGGAGGTAAAATAGTGCCCATTCTGATCTCCGGGTGGCGACTACTCAGGAGGGTGTCGTTATCAGGGGAAAGAAAACTGGGGTTCTACGGATAGGAATGTGGAATGTCAGATCCCTTAATCGGGCAGGTAGGTTAGAAAATTTAAAAAGGGAAATCGATAGGTTAAAGTTAGATATAGTGGGAATTAGTGAAGTTTGGTGGCAGGAGGAACAAGACTCTTGGTCAGGCGAATATAGGGTTATAAATACAAAATCAAATAGGGGTAATGCAGGAGTAGGTTTAATAATGAATAAAAAAATAGGAGTGCAGGTTAGCTACTACAAACAGCATAGTGAACGCGTTATTGTGGCCAAGATAGACACGAAGCCCATGCCTACCACAGTGGTACAAGTTTATATGCCAACTAGCTCTGCAGATGACGAAGAAATTGAAGAAATGTATGATGAAATAAAGGAAATTATTCAGATAGTGAAGGGAGACGAAAATTTAATAGTCATGGGTGACTGGAATTCGGTAGTAGGGAAAGGGAGAGAAGGAAACGTAATTGGTGAATATGGAATGGGAGTAAGGAATGAAAGAAGAAGCCGCCTGGTAGAATTTTGCACAGAGCACAACTTAATCATGGCTAACACTCTTGGTTCAAGAATCATAAAAGAAGGTTGTATACATGGAAGATCCTGGAGATACTGGCAGGTTTCAGATAGATTATATAATGGCAAGACAGAGATTTAGGAACCAGGTTTTAAAATGTAAGACATTTCCAGGGGCAGATGTGAACTCTGACCACAATCTATTGGTTATGAACTGTAGATTAAAACTGAAGAAACTGCGAAAAGGTGGGAATTTAAGGAGATGGGACCTGGATAAACTGAAAGAACCAGAGGTTGTACAGAGTTTCAAGGAGGGCATAAGGGAACAATTGACAGGAATGGGGGAAAGAAATACAGTAGAAGAAGAATGGGTAGCTTTGGGGGATGAAGTAGTGAAGGCAGCAGAGGATAAAGTAGGTAAAAAGACGAGGGCTAATAGAAATCCTTGGCTAACAGAAGAAATATTGAACTTAATTGATGAAAGGAGAAAATATAAAAACGCAGTAAATGAAGCAGGCAAAAAGGAATACAAATGTCTCAAAAATGAGATCGACAGGAAGGCTTGTCGCACCATGGGTAAGATAGATACTGCCTACAGGAAAATTAAAGAGACCTTTGGAGAAAAGAGAACCACTTGCATGAATATCAAGAGCTCAGATTCAAACCCAGTTCTAAGCAGAGAAGGGAAAGTAGAAAGGTGGAAGGAGTATATAGAGGGTCTATACAAGGGCGATGTACTTGAGGACAATATTATGGAAATGGAAGAGGATATAGATGAAGATGAAATGGGAGATATGATACTGTGTGAAGAGTTTGACAGAGCACTGAAAGACCTGAGTCGAAACAAGGCCCTGGGAGTAGACAACATTCCGTTAGAACTACTGACAGCCTTGGGAGAGCCAGTCCTAACAAAACTCTACCATCTGGTGAGCAAGATATATGAGACAGGGTAAATACCCTCAGACTTCAAGAAGAATATAATAATTCCAATCCCAAAGAAAGCAGGTGTTGACAGATGTGAAAATTACCAAACTATCAGTTTAATAAGTCACGGCTGCAAAATACTAACGCGAATTCTTTACAGACGAATGGAAAAACTAGTAGAAGCCAACCTTGGGGAAGATCAGTTTGGATTCCGTATAAATATGGAACACGTGAGGCAATACTGACCCTACGACTTATCTTAGAAGCTAGATTAAGGAAAGGCAAACCTACGTTTCTAGCATTTGTAGACTTAGAGAAAGCTTTTGACAATGTTGACTGGAATACTCTCTTCCAAATTCTGAAGGTGGCAGGGGTAAAATACAGGGAGCGAAAGGCTATTTACAATTTGTACAGAAACCTGATGGCAGTTATAAGAGTCGAGGGACATGAAAGGAAGGCAGCAGTTGGAAAGGGAGCCAGACAGGGCTGCAGCCTCTCCCCGATGCTATTCAATCTGTATATTGAGCAAGCAGTAAAGGAAACGAAAGAAAAGTTAGGAGTAGGTATTAAAATCCATGGAGAAGAAATAAAAACTTTGAGGTTTGCCGATGACATTGTAATTCTGTCAGAGACAGCAAAGGAGGATATAAGATGAACATCAACAAAAGCAAAACGAGGATAATGCAATGTAGTCGATTTAAGTCGGGTGATGCTGAGGGAATTGGATTAAGAAATGAGACACTGAAAGTAGTAAAGGAGGTTTGCTATTTGGGGAGTAAAATAACTGATGATGGTCGAAGTAGAGAGGTTATAAAATGTAGACTGGCAATGGTAAGGAAAGCGTTTCTGAAGAAGAGAAATTTGTTAACATCGAGTATAGATTTAAGTGTCAGGAAGTCGTTTCTGAAAGTATTTGTATGGAGTGTAGCCATGTATGGAAGTGAAACATGGACGACAAATAGTTTAGACAAGAAGAGAATAGAAGCTATCGAAATGTGGTGCTACAGAAGAATGCTAAAGATTAGACGGGTAGATCACATAACTAATGAGGAGGTATTGAACAGGATTGGGGAGAAGAGAAATTTATGGCACAACTTGACTAGAAGAAGGGATCGGTTGGTAGGACATGTTCTGAGGCATCAAGGGATCACAAATTTAGTATTGGAGAGCAGCGTGGAGGGTAAAAATCGTAGAGGGAGATCAAGAGATGGATACACTAAGCAGATTCAAAAGGATGTAGGTTGCAGTAGTTACTGGGAGATGAAGAAGCTTGCACAGGATTGAGTAGCATGGAGAGCTGCATCAGATCAGTCTCAGGACTGAAGACGACGACAACAACAATGGGGTACCTGTTAAAGGAGGTGTTCGAAGTGTTTTCTTTGCATCTGGATGCAATATTGTGCTCGTATCTGCAGTGAATTTCGAATCCTTTTGAAAATCTCTGGATCATTTGAGAGTTCTTGCCAAGCATATACAACTCTCTGCTCCAGTTGTTCAACCATGTTATCGGGTGTGCTGTACACTTCGCTTTTCAGGTGACCCCAGCCAAAAAAATTCAAAGGATTTAGATCAGGTGATCTTGGAGGCCAAGGCACAGGTCCGCCTTACCTATCCATCTTTGGCTGTATCTGCACTTTAGATGCCATCTCACACCTGGAGCAAAATGTGCCAGAGCTCCATCATATATGTATCACATACTCTGATGTTGCTGAACATCCTCAAGAAATCCTGGAAACTAAGGTACCTCCGTCGATTAAGCTGTGGTGGGAGAATGTGTGGCCCAATGAGTTGATCGCCTAGTAGCTCTAACCACACACACATATAGTGAGAAACGTTGCTGATGTGGTGACTCATGAACAGCATGTGGGTTTCTTTCACACGAAAAATGTGTATTATGATAGTTAAACACACCATTGCGTGTGAATCCGTCTTCGTCTGTAAATAAAATTTTACATGCGAAACGAGGGTCGACTACAACCTGGTGTTGCAGCCACTGACAAAACATCACTCTAGGGACATCACTGAGTCATTGAATTCGTTGGAGGTAGTAAGGGTACAGTAAATTGCGATGTAAAATTCTCCATACACTACTGTGGCTTAGTACTGGCACTTGTGTGGCAGTTCTTCTCATTGAGGTTCTTGGAGAGTGTTGTACTGCTTCGAACACCATATCCTCAACCTCAGGCGCAATGTGAGCAGGCCTACCTCCTACTCTGCCATGTGCAAAACTCCCCATGTTCGCCCTGGTGCTGATGGCCCCTTGTTAATGGAAGACGTTCGGGGTGTTTTTGATCAGGATATGGTTCTTGGTACAAGCGTACAGCCTCCCGTACACTGCCATTAGCCCTACCGTACATGAAATGCATATCTGCATACTCTTTGTTACTGTACAGTTCCATTGTAACTGCAACACAGCAAACGTGGCACTCCTCAGACATGACTGATACCCTTTGAGACTGTGTACTGTATCCGTCCTGTACGTTCTGCATGTATGGTTTGATTCCAACTGATACCCTTTGAGACTGTGTACTGTATCCGCCCTGTATGTTCTGCATGTATGGTGTGATTCCAAGTCCACCTCTCAGCAATGTTCCATTTTGTAAACAGCGAACAGAGGATGGCCTCAAGTGCACAAGGGGGAAACCAGACTATGTTATGAACAATTTCGTCGGTGGCGGCAAGGAACCATACAGTCGTAATTGTCTTGCAAGCGGCTTGTTTGCAGACCTGTGGTTTACTGGGACATTTGTGATTGCTTCTTCTACTATTGTATACTTTCAGCTGTATATGTTTGTGCCATCCTTTTTGATACACCCGGTATAAGGTGGGGAAGAACTGTGTAAACCAACACTGTGGTGACCACCAATAAAATGTTGGTTCTACTATGTTCATTACTGTCAGTTGTTATCCACTGTATTATATCTGTTGTTATACAGGTATTTTGTAGCTTTTCCTTCAAGAAATATATGAATACATAGTGTAAAAACCACCGGCGATTTAAAATTTTCTTCTTCTTTGTAACATATGAACCACTTTTTAAGTTCCAAAATGTACTAGAACAAATAAAATGTCTATAAAACAGCACACTGTACAGCATACTTGCAGTGAGACAGTTGCAGTTTCTGGCCTTCCAAGGAGCACTGCCGGCCAGGTGGCAAGAAAACGGGACTAAATTATGAAGCTTAATTACTGTTGGAACATTTGTTGGGGTGGTTTTTTTTTTGTTTTTTTTTTTTTTTGGAACAACCTAAAAAGGTCTGTACTGCCTGCTTCTACTTAGAAACCTTTCTCACTGTACTGGGCCACAAACAAGATTGACAGCATACTTTTATTCAATCTGTCCTACAGCATTTTCTTTTTATATGAAGATAGTAACTGCTCTCGAAAGAACAGATACCATTGATGACCATGCAACTTCTCTTGAATAAATGATCAGCTACTGACAGGTGTTGTTTGATATACCTCGATGGGGACAGCTGAAAATGTGTGCCCAGACTGGGACTCGAACCCAGGATCTCCTGTTACAGGGCAGATGCTCTATCCATCTGAGCCACCGAGGACACAGATGAATTGCGCGACTGCAGGGACTTATGCCTTCCACATTTCCCGTGAGACTCACATTCCCAACTGTCCGCAATCTACATATGTAATGTACCTAATAGATATTTGCCCATCCACTCATTACTCACGCACACTAAGGTGACGATTCCTGTAAGAGTTCGGGCAACCTGTGTGGACTTGCACAGATGGAGGTCAATGGCTGGGTAGCCTTTAACTACTTATGAAGATAGTAACTGCTCTCGGAAGAACAGATACCATTGATGACTGTGCAGCTTCTCTAGAATAAATGATAATTAATTGAAACCCTCAGATGCCGACAGATGTTGTTGATGTACCTCGATGATGACAGCTGAAAATGTGTGTATCCATTTTTGCACACGGCCACACAACGTCTTGTGGAGTATACACCCTCCGGATTGCACACCGCTACATGGCCACGCAATGTCTTATGGATTGTTCACCCTCCGGATCGCACACCGCTACGGGGACACATGACGTTTTGTGGAGCGTACACCCTCTGGATCGCGCACTGCTCAACCTCAAGTGGACTGCTGACGTCAACTGTGGGCACCCAGTCAGCAGTAGACTGTATCAGGCTCGATTGTCCGCATCTCAATCATTGTAATGAATGTGTTTGCCTCACGCCGGCATTTCATGTATATTCAGTCATCTTGGCCTCCTCTGAGCAGAGAGGGCGGGTGCAACTATAGGGTTGGCTCGTCACACAAATAATCGTAAGTGGAATCACGAGCAATTCTGCTACAATGTTTATGACGTGGAGCAATTATAAACACAATAATACGTTCAGTGGACTTAATTTTCAACAGTATGTAATGAATATGTTTCAAAATATGGCCTCTCTCTTTCTCTATAATTTGTACTAGCTTTATGCATATCAATTTCAAATGGTGGTATTTGATTCACATTTCCTAGTTACATTACTGTAAAAAAAAATTAAGGCGGCACGGTAGCTCAGCATGTTCGGTCACAGAGCTGGTTGGTCTCTGTAATAAAAAACTGAGTGGAAGGATCAACAAACGAACTTGACCGGACGTCATGTGACGTCCGCAACGACCAAACAAAACGATCAACAAAAAATAAATGAAGATGGGCAGAGCATCTGCCATGTAAGCAGGAAATCACGGGTTCAAGTCCTGATCAGGGCATACATCGAGGTAAATCAACAACACTTGTCAGCAGCTGAGGGTTTCAATTAATGATGATTCTCTTTTTAAGCTGTGCAGATAAGAATTAAAAATTGTCCATTCTAACACTGAAATCTTATACTTACATCCCAAAACATTTACTCCATAATGGTAGTTATGATGAATAATAAAGAGTGAATTCAGCAGACACTGATTTGATTTACAAATTTTCTTAATGACAGTCGAGACATTCATTGCCTGCTATTTCAGTATCTCGTTTTGCAAATGCAAATTTCTCATAGTATCTCCAGTTTTGCTGCAAGTGTCCTTCTTCTTTTAACAAGAGCCATCGTTAAATATTTCAGTGACTGAAATAAAATTCAAGAACTGCATTTAAATGATAATCAACTTTGAAGAAGCCTTCCAACAGCCATTACAACAGTTGCATACAACACGGCTATGAAACTATATCTGCATTTTATAAGGTTCATCAGTACAACACTGCACTTTCAGCTGGAATGCATAAGTCACAGTATTAAATAAATGATATACATTTATATTCTAACTGTAATCATTTTACCTGATCAACTTACTTGCCACACCAGTGAATGTATGTTACGTTTCCTAATTTCTCTCCAACAATTTTGTGTTCCGATTTTCATCTCTTAGAAATCACAAGAGGCAGACATCTATTTCTGAGATACTATTACAGTTAAGTGCACTATCTACAATCTTGAGGAAAAAAGTAACGAACACAGATCCTTCTGCCGGAAAATATTCTTCGAAAATAATACTCACAACGCCTTCAACTCACAGACTATTTTAGAGATCACTGCAGTGGTGTGCTTCCATGGAGGTAAAAATATTATACCTCCATGTGTGCTTACTTGCGTCTAGGGGACGCCAAGGAATTGGGTCTGCTGATTGGTTGAGGCTCATGACGTCATCAGGGAGACAGAACGTGTGTAGCAGTGCCGCCTGGTGGCAAGAAGTGTAATGTGCTCTATTGACATTAGCGACGTCGCTCACCTGTTGTTTAAAAAGCCATTACATGTAGATTGCCCACAGCTGTCATTTTGGAACGTCAAATAAGTCCAGATTATTCCATGGAGCTTAACTTATGGGAATTAAATGTAAAAATCTGGTTCGAATGCGAATAATCGATAATGCGGTGACAGACTAACCCAGTTGCAGCTGTGGCAAATGTGGAAAAGCGGACCAAATATATATAAAAGTTACATACATATTCCTTGCATTTTCTGCAGTTTATGTATGATGTTGTTCATAATATGTATCAAAATATTCTTTGAATGCTTATTCATTAACTATATTTTCCGATTTTACCTTGTTCTTTTAGGTTTTATTGCGAGAAGTGCGATAAATACGGTACCTTCAAATATAGCGCGAACGTAAATATTAGACAATGCCATACATCTGTTTGTCACCACAACAATTATCCCGCACTCAAACTTTACGAGTTCCACAACTAACGAAATTATCACCCTTCAACTAACCTAGGCCTCAGACAACATTATAGAGAATTCCATAGAATAGATTTCCGGGGGGGGGGGGGGGGGGGGCCAATATTGTGCTCCAGGGCAAAGTATGGTTCAAATAAATGTTATGGTTCAATTTTGGTCGATATTATGTAAACAAAGAACTATATGTAAGTGTTATGCACGAACTGCATCTTCCTATACCTTGTCTAGTTTTTCAGAATCCGGGTTATGTTCATATGGCATTGCGATAAACAATGCTGAATGAGGAATTAGATTAACTTTCTTCCCCACACGCATGCTTCCATGCATTGCTTAATTATACTAATTAATTTAAAATTGTGTGAAAATATTGTGTTATATTCATATATACTGCCTCATGTGCAACATGTGGTCTGTTCTTGTATTAGAAAATTGCAAATAAATAAACTGATAATTACATAGCCAGTGTGTATATTGTTGTGATCAAACAGTCTAATTTCAGCTGCTTCTGTAATTACAGAGACCCAACAGCTAGAAATATGGGACAGATCCTCATCTGCTTAATGGCTATCTTGCATTTACTCACTAAACAGTTCTCAGAAACTGCGGAGTTTCATTTTTTCATGCTCGAGGTGATGATCAACACAGCAATTGGCAGTAGTTTGTATAGTTAATAGATGAATAGGTCTAGACAATACTGACATCTCCAAATCGTGAGACTGTTATAGATGTAGGTCACTGGTAATCACAGTTTATCATTTACAGTGAAATGTGTAACAAAACATTTGAAATAAATCACAAAGTTTCAGAGTGATACCGTATGTTTTAACGTATTAGACATTCACTCATAGCTCTTGTCTGTATTATGTATTACAAACATAGGGCCTAGTCTGCTAGCTACAATACGGTATGTGGTCATGGGTACCTTGTATGACATTTCTCTAAATTTTCTCAATAGTGATCCATGTAAAAAAACATGTTTGTCCAAGGTTTTCTCATTTGAGGTCATGAAGCATCTCCATAATACTTGCATGCTGATTGAGCCTACCAGTAAGATATCTAGAAGCCCACTTCTGAACTGCTTGGTTTCTTCCTTAAACTGGCCTGGTGGGGATCCCAAAAATTCAAGTGGTACTCCAGAATGAATTGCATCAGTGTTCAATACAGGTGGGTTTCTCAACTTGTGGTCTGAGTGACACACCCCTCATTCCCAGTCTTCCCAAATGTATTCATCTTCCCAGAGGAAGGAACTACGAGTACAGAAAGCTAGAAATAGTTTGTTTACTCAACTGTTGTTTCCTCTAATAGTACATACAAACCGTTTTATAATTTTTAGAGAGCACCATCAGCTGTTCATATAACTGTAAAGTTAAATATCTGTTTAATATGAACATTACTGTTATCCAGTACATGCATCCTTGAGTCCAAACATTATGATTAACTATAGGAGAGGAGGCTAATGAGATACTCTTTTACTTTATATTTATTTTGGATAATTTACTTTATATCATTCTCGATCACAATTTGAATTTATTTGTGGTCTTTGGTTTCAACCACTTATGTGGTCATCTTCAGACCCATTGGCAGTGGCTGCCTGTGGAGCAGAACTCCATATGGCAGTAAATCACTGTTTCAGAAGTAATTACATTTATTTAATGTCTGGGTTTCCAGTTTTCTGTCTGATGCCTGCCAGCAACCTGTTAGACTACGGGGTGTTAAATAAAGGAACAGTCATGGAGATCAGCACCATCCATCATGGATAAAATTCTGATTTTGCACCAGAATGTAAATTTCTGTTCTGAACCCAGGCAGAGAAACAGTCTATGCAAGTATTATGGCATTTAATTTCACAATACATATATTACATGCCTAATACTGCAAAGAATTCAAACATTATAAACAATATCATGCTTTGCTGAATATGCAAACACACACAACAATTCAATAATAATCATGAGGATAAAATACATTGTTGGTACTATATATATACATCACAACAAGTGTAGAAGGAAAGATGCCTTCAGCTGATTCCAAAATCACAGAGCAGACTAGTATCCCAAAGACCATCGTACTACACCTAATGACTGCCAATACCAATCATTATAAGATGATATCCAAATTTACCTATTTGTGTTGACATTGATAGCCATCAAAACATATAGAGGATATTTTCTGGAGTGTAGTTCCACAATCAAACAAAGATATTCCTCTCTTCTACTCTTATTTTGTACGCCTCCATGCCCCAACCCTCCTCTTCCACTGACCCTTTAATCCGTGTTCTGCTTACATCTTTCCTTGATCATGAAGGCTCACTTTACCATGTGCAATCCACCCCCCCCCCCCTGTCCCAATGATCTGTCTCAATGTTGACCCTTTGCCTCAAGTGATGCAAATGTATTACCGAGTGCCACTCACCCTATGGTCAGGGCAGACCCACCACATCAGATACACTAGAAGGTGCCTCAACAGCACAAATGTATTACCGACTGCCACTCACCCTATGGTCAAGGCAGACCCACCATATCAGAAACACTAGAAGGTGCCTCAACAGCAGAGCCTATGGTGAAACAAATGATACCTGAGCTGTTCCAAGCAATGCACCAGTTTCTCCGCCACCATTACACCTGAATGCAGCAGCCTGAAGACAGCTGACCGTAGTTAAAAGCACCTTCAGCCAATCATGAACTGCAGCCAGCTCCTATTGTGTCCAACACACACCCTATCCATCCTACCATTTCTAACTTAAGAATTAAACTATGAAAATAAACAAAAAAAGCTAAATATGTGACTTACTAATGTTTGACAGAGGCTGATGGCTTCTCCCTGCTTGAATAACATTATATTGAATATATGGTGTGTTCTTATCTAAGTGCTGAAATAATTTAATAACCTGTTTATGCACTTTAAATAAATTTCACCTTCAACTTCTTATGTGTATGCGCAATACCTAATAGACTTACAGTAAGCCTCTATTCCCTATTTTAAGTTTATTAATACCAGAGATTGCTGGTTCTCATTTACATAAGCTGAGATTAATTTGGAAGCCTCTCACCACATCCCCCTTGTCTCTTCTCTTCCCTCCGTCTCTTGCCCGTACCACCTGTATTAATACTGTACTTTTGTTCCAATGTGATCTTTGCACTCTCAATTGTGATTATTAGTTTTCCTAAAGGAATAAAAAATCATTTAGCATGATGTACTGTTTTTATGGTTTTCAGTTGATTTTTGTTAATTATCTGTCAAAATATGACAAATGAACTCAGCACTTCTACAACCAAGTCAATTAGTGGTATGTTATAACAGCTAATTATGTGATGGCAGAATGCTGTGAGTTGACAGCTCCAAAGTTATGATAGATAACACTTGGCATGATACTCTTAAGTAAAGTTTTTTTCTCTGGTATGTTAACTTATTTGCCTATCAATCTAAGTACGCTTAATGTGTCATACGTATTTTGTGATGTTTCTGGACAGATATTCTGATGATGGGCAATGTCTGAAATGCATTCCTAATTAGTCATCAAAAGTGGCTAAAACATATACTGTTGTTTGCTTAACATTTTCTGGTGATTTACCCATAATTATTTAATCCCTGCACACTATTTCCTTTTGCATTTATTTTAAAAATATAAGTAACTCCCTATACAGATATAATGGTACATTGTACATGGAAATTCAGTCTTTATCTTTTGTTTCATGGTCCTGCTAGTGTTTCAGCTTGTATTTATTTTTAACTGAATTATTAGAAATTTTTTCTGTTTTCAGTGTGTTCACTTAAATTATGAATAATTTAAAAGTACATAAAACATTAATCATATAACCTGCTGAAATACTAAGAAGCACTTCCAGAATTTCTGTAGAATGGGTTAACACAATTATTCCGATCACTTTACAGAAAACTATCGAAACAATCATTTTAACTCTTTCACCTTACAATTTATTACTGTAATTGGTGGGATGAATTTGTATAAGATACATTACTTCTTGAAAAGCTGCTGGCAACCAAAACTTTTTTATTGAAAATGCATGTACAATATTATGCAAGTGTTTATTTAGGCAAATAGTAATATCATTTAAATAAACTGAAAGTTCGTTGTTTCTGTACACTGCAAGATTTTGAAATATTTTCCAATTACTTCACAAAATTTAATTCCTTTATCTCTCTCTCTGATTAACCAGAACCTTTTGACCATCTACCTAGTAGCCGGTATGTCTATCTTCATCACGGTTAACAGTGACGATGCATTTTTGCACGGAATCAACGAAGCCTTGATCGGTCGCTGGAGGTAGTTGGCACCACATCTGTGCACATAAGTCTCCTAATTCTTGTAAATTCTGGGGAGTGAGCTCTGATGCCAAGTTCAAGTTCAATCACATGCCAGTCTGTGTGATGGGCAAAATCAAGTATGTCTGTATGATCACCCTGTGTGAACGAATTCTTAAATGCAAAATTTAGGACTTCTGCCTTCCTTTTGTCCTCTTCTACAGAAAGTAACCAGCTACAATGCCGAGTCGGGCCTTTATCCGGATCATATAGCAGCCATGACAGTAATTCAGAGTTAGGTGAAGAAGAAGAAAAGGAAAACGACGTAGAAAATGAAGAGGTCATATTTTGATCTAGCACTTACCAGGCATTGGTCCTGCATAGGTCTCCAAAATTCTTGTTCCGAATGCAGCATCTGGTCATTCCATGTGATGGGTAATATTTTTGGAGAAATTCTTAGGGCAATGAATGATTTTTTCTTCTTTTTGTGAATCCATCAGAGGTGGGATATAGGACTGCGCTTGTGAAAAACCTTGTACCAAACAGATTTTTTACATTTTATAAATCCTTTACTATATGCAACTAGTTTTGGGATCCCATTAATCTTAAGGCTTTACATAAGCCACCAGATAAATATATCACATAGTTGGTCTGCATTATGCAGGTGCCACCAGTTTTTTTACTAGATTCCACGCACTTCTTCAGACTGACATGGACACCTCAGTCATAAGACAACTAGTTATATTTCTATAATTATATGCATGGTATCCATTCTTTCAGATAACCGAAATAACAGTCACCATGCATACAATTGTATCTATACACAGCCTAGCTTGGCATTGGGGGAACTTTCTTCAGTTCAGATGCACTCATACACTCAGAGCCATTTGCAGGAATATCTCATGGATACGGCGAGTAAGATGGACTGCTGTAGTGAGGGTACTACTGCAGTAGTAGTGACATATGGAATTTTTGGTCAGATGGGAGACTTGCTGAGGTAATCCACTGGGCACTGTGTCTGGGTAGTGAAGTAGTCAGTGCAACTGCCTTGAGAGCAGGAGAGACGGGTTCAAATCCTGATTCAGTAAAAATTTTCTTGTGTCACCATTGATATAGGTCAACACAGCAAGAAAGCATTTAATAAAATTATCATAATACTTTTATGTCAGAGGCATCCACATGGAACTGAGGGTGACATTCACAGAATCTAATAGAAAACTGCTGGGACCTGCACAATGCAGACAAACTGTGTATACATGTTTATCTGGTGGTTTGCATACAGCTTTAAGATGGCTGCCATTGGGTCACCAAAACTATATGCATGTGATAATGGATTGATCGTAGAAAAACAGCTGTTTGATACAAGGTTTTTCACAAGAACAAATGAAAAAATTCTGAAAAACCAGACTATTTCACCAACAGAAAATACCTGATTGGTGATATGTGTCATGCAATTTAAGGCATCTTGAGATTATTCAGCTTTCTTGAAGTAAAAAATGCCTACACAAGTTTATCTTGTTGTCCATCTTTTCTATAACCTTTGCAAGCTTTATAATAAAATTTATATGAAAAGCTTTCTGTACATGTTTACTTATCCCGTAACTACAGCTAATTGATGCATGACATAGTGCTATTGTGATGGGTTTACTCATATGTTGATTCAACTGACGGGTTTGGTTCTTAAGGTTTCAAGAAAATATAACATTTCCATATATTATGCACATGTCAGAACATTTTCAATGTAAACATTTAAATTATGGTGAGGAGTATATGATTTTTAACATGCTTCACAAGTTTGATTTTAATTGCTTTAACCAAAGAAAACTAGTTTGAACCTCTTGCACAGCCCACTTTTTTACATTATCCCTTAAATGTCACAAAGTTGCCAGCAGCCATGGCAGACAGCTCTGCTGTGGCTGGTGTTGGCCTCACAGCACTTACCATGTTAGGTAATTACCAGACATTAACTGAATTATTGGGCAAAAACATCCCATTGAAGGAAAATTCCTGACAGACATTAGAATTTTGGCTGAACTTTTTAAACAAGACTTCTAGATGCATATACTTCATGCTCAAGGTCCCGAAAAGCTGTTAACACCAACTGCAGTATTGTCACTAAAAGCCACACACCTGATGCCATACGCCTGGTGACAAAACATCCATCACGAAGAATGTCATAACCAACATGTTATTAGACCAAGAAAGTCAGCAAAATAGATTCTCGGGTACTGTTTTAATATGAAAAATAATAACTGGAACTGAATAAACAATGTTTAGCTTGTCCAAGCAAATTTTGCTTTTTGACTTCATTGAGCTGTCAACTGGAAAACATTCATACTGTAGGATTCTGGTGAATACTCATACTTTACCTTTGAAAAACAGCAAAACCATTTGAAATGACTATGTACATAGTCCAGTTAATGTTATAGTTTAGTAGATATTTCAGTTACATTTTCTTAACTATATGCAATAGGATAAATAAGTCAAAAGAAACACACGGAAATACAGAAGCGTCCGATCCCACCCGTCTGCTCTGACCCATGACGTCACAAATATGGTGGAAAAAAAACAAACACACACACTTTCCACAAGAAGCCTAATGACACTAACGGGGCAAGCGCGGGAAATGGGGTGTTTTGGGTGGGGGGCAAACTAAATATAAACAAATTTAGACGCCTTGCGTAGCTACAACGTGTAAGTGAAGACAGTCATGCATGAATACCACCTCCCCAGGGGTCGTAACCCCTGCAACCCATAGAAGATAAAGATGCTTCAGTAGCTGATTAGTGTTTTTTGTCTTTAAAAAAAAAAAAAAAATCTCACGGGATAGAACGAACAGATCAGAAACATAAATATAATAAACTAAAACAGAAATTCGAGGAAACAGATAATTAAAATAAGTAATAAGTGTTTTTAAATAAAAAAAATCTCACGAGATAGAACGAACAGATCAGAAAAGTAAATAAAATAAGATAAAACAGAACTGGAGACAGCCACACTCAAACCAAACTCCGCGCCGTCATGACGTCACACACGACAACACCCTTACGTCACGGGTCAAAGGCGACGCGTGGGATCGGACGCTTCTGTCGACCCGAAACACACAAATGGTGACATTTTCTTTATTAAGTACACTCGGATTTCCACATGACCCTGAGGTACCGAGTATGAGGCGTTACTCATTTTTGTTTACATGGCGAGTTTCCCCAGTAGGCCTATAAAACATGATACACAAACATGCACACACAACTGTAGGACAGATAAATTTAATTCTTAGAGTATGTGTGATCAAAGCCAACATGTAAACTCAACACTTCACTGTCAGGTTGCACCAAAGCACTAGCAACACTTGACTTTTCAGCCAGGGTTGGTTTACCAGACGCTTTTTGGATTGAAGTTCTGTTTGTTAGATGTTCGTTGAACAGGCACATTCTCATTGCTGGCACAGTGTTGACCTTCTTTCTTGGAGCGAGAGTGAACAAGTGACAGCAATTTCGGGACTAGTGTAGCAGGGGATACAACCCGCCGGCTTTGGACAATGACGTCACAAGTCGCCAAACGAGAAGCGATTCTTCTTAGTGTTGTAGCTCCCTTCAGTAGCTGATAAGCGTTTTTTGGCTTTTTTAAAAAAAATATCACGAGATAGACTAAACAGATCCACTTTATTAAGCAATCAGTAAAAAAACGAAACTGAAACATAACAGCAAAAGCGAAAATGGTAAACTGCTCTCTGGTGACTTGTGACGTCATTGTCCAAAGCCGACGGGTTGTATCCCCTGCTACACTAGACCCGCAATTTCTTCCCACAGCTACAGAATTTGTATGTCTAAATTGTTCCTTTTGCTAAGAGAAATTTGTTACACATGAAACTGGATTCCAATCTGGGTTCCATGCGTTGAACGATACGAAAAAAAATAAGTTTCTACACAATTTATGGACAGTAAAAATAAGGTTTATTAATTACCCATAGTGGATTACAATGATTGTGACTTTAATGTCTTCTAAGACTAGGCCGTCAATACAAATAATCCTTTCATGTGAACTGAAAGAAACTTGACAGTACAACATTGCACCAGATTACTGAATGCACAAAGGACGAAATTCTATAGTTTTACCAGAAACATTCGTACTATTGAATAGTAAAAACTTATTATAAAGCGGTGTTTCTTACCGTCCATTGACTGGAATACAATCTTTTCATCCGCAGTTCGAACCGTGTGCTTTTTCCCCACATGTGCTCTCAAACTAGCCAATGTATTGAAGGAATAGCTGCAGTCGTCTTCTGGGCACTTAATCTTACCTTTGTACTTGGCTCTACATCATGCATTTTCTTGATGTGCGGGTATAAAGTTTTTCTAAGTTGAAATGCTTTATCGCACACAAAACACGTGTTGGAATCTGCCATTATAAACATAGGCCTAGAACACACAACAGTGAAGTACTATAACGAGTTAGCCACAAAATGTGTTGTTGTTGTGGTCTTCAGTCCTGAGACTGGTTTGATGCAGCTCTCCATGCTACTCTATCCTGTGCAAGCTTCTTCATCTCCCAGTACCTACTGCAACCTACAGCCTTCTGAATCTGCTTAGTGTATTCATCTCTTCGTCTCCCCCTACGATTTTTACCCTCCACGCTGCCCTCCAGTACTAAATTGGTGATCCCTTGATGCCTCAGTACATGTCCTACCAACCGATCCCTTCTTCTGGTCAAGTTGTGCCACAAACTCCTCTTCTCCACAATCCTATTCAGTACCTCCTCATTAGTTATGTGATCTACCCATCTAATCTTCAGCATTCTTCTGTAGCACCACATTTCGAAAGCTTCTATTCTCTTCTTGTCCAAACTATTGACCGTCCATGTTTCACTTCCATACATGGCTACACTCCATACAAATACTTTCAGAAATGACTTCCTGACACTTAAATCTATACTCGATGTTAATAAATTTCTCTTCTTCAGAAACGCTTTCCTTGCCATTGCCAGTCTATATTTTATATCCTCTCTACTTCGACCATCATCAGTTATTTTGCTCCCCAAATAGCAAAACTCCTTTACTACTTTAAGTGTCTCATTTCCTAATCTAATACCCTCAACATCACCCGACTTAATTCGACTACATTCCATTATCTTCGTCTTGCTTTTGTTGATGTTCATCTTATATCCTCTCTTCAAGACACCATCCATTCCGTTCAACTGCTCTTCCAAGTCCTTTGCTGTCTCTGACAGAATTACAATGTCATCGGCGAACCTCAAAGTTTTTATTTCTTCTCCATCGATTTTAATTCCTACTCCAAATTTTTCTTTTGTTTCCTTTACAGCTTGCTCAATATACAGATTGAATAACATCAGGGATAGGCTACAACCCTGTCTCACTCCCTTCCCAACCACTGCTTCCCTTCCATGCCACTCGACTCTTATAACTGCTATCTGTTTTCTTTACAAATTGTAAATAGCCTTTCGCTCCCTGTATTTTACCCCTGCCACCTTTAAAATTTGAAAGAAAGTATTCCAGTCAACATTGTCAAAAGCTTTCTCTAAGTCTACAAATGCTAGAAACGTAGGTTTGCCTTTCCTTAATCTTTCTTCTAAGATAAGTCGTAAGGTCAGTATTGCCTCACGTGTTCCAGTGTTTCTACGGAATCCAAACTGATCTTCCCCGAGGTCGGCTTCTACTAGTTTTTCCATTCGTCTGTAAAGAATTCGTGTTAGTATTTTGCAGCTGTGGCTTACTAAACTGATTGTTCGGTAATTCTCACATCTGTTAACAGCTGCTTTCTTTGGGATTGGAATTATTATATTCTTCTTGAAGTCTGAGGGTATTTCGCCTGTTTCATACATCTTGCTCACCAGATGGTAGAGTTTTGTCAGGACTGGCTCTCCCAAGGCCATCAGTAGTTCCAATGGAATGTTATCTACTCCGGGGGCCTTGTTTCGACTCAGGTCTTTCAGTGCTCTGTCAAACTCTTCACGCAGTATCGTATCTCCCATTTCATCTTCATCTACATCCTCTTCCATTTCCATAATATTGTCCTCAAGTACATCGCCCTTGTATAGACCCTCTATATACTCCTTCCACCTTTCTGCTTTCCCTTCTTTGCTTAGAACTGGGTTTCCATCTGAGCTCTTGATGTTCATACAAGTGGTTCTCTTATCTCCAAAGGTCTCTTTAATTCTCCTGTAGGCAGTATCTATCTTACCCCTATTGAGATAAGCCTCTACATCCTTACATTTGTCCTCTAGCCATCCCTGCTTAGCCATTTTGCACTTCCTGTCGATCTCATTTTTGAGACATTTGTATTCCTTTTTGCCTGCTTCATTTACTGCATTTTTATATTTTCTCCTTTCATCAATTAAACTCAATATTTCTTCTGTTACCCAAGGATTTCTACTAGCCCTCGTCTTTTTACCTACTTGATTCTCTGCTGCCTTCACTATTTCATCCATCAGAGCTACCCATTCATCTTCTACTGTATTCCTTTCCCCCATTCCTGTCAATTGTTCCCTTATGCTCTCCCTGAAACTCTGTACAACCTCTGGTTCTTTCAGTTTATCCAGGTCCCATCTCCTTAAATTCCCACCTTTTTGCAGTTTCTTCAGTTTTAATCTACGTCATAACCAATAGATTGTGGTCAGAGTCCACATCTGCCCCTGGAAATGTCTTACAATTTAAAACCTGGTTCCTAAATCTCTGTCTTACCATTATATAATCTATCTGATACCTTTTAGTATCTCCAGGGTTCTTCCATGTATACAACCTTCTATCATGATTCTTCAACCAAGTGTTAACTATGATTAAGTTGTGCTCTGTGCAAAATTCTACCAGGCGGCTTCCTCTTTCATTTCTTAGCCCCAATCCATATTCACCTACTACGTTTCCTTCTCTCCCTTTTCCTACACTCGAATTCCAGTCACCCATGACTATTAAATTTTCGTCTCCCTTCACTATCTGAATAATTTCTTTTATTTCATCATACATTTCTTCAATTTCTTCGTCATCTGCAGAGCTAGTTGGCATATAAACTTGTACTACTGTAGTAGGTGTGGGCTTCATATCTATCTTGGCCACAATAATGCGTTCACTAAGCTGTTTGTAGTGGCTTACCCGCGTTCCTATTTTCCTATTCATTATTAAACCTACTCCTGCATTACCCCTATTTGACTTTGTGTTTATAACCCTGTAGTCACCTGACCAGAAGTCTTGTTCCTCCTGCCACCTTACTTCACTAATTCCCACTATATCTAACTTTAACCTATCCATTTCCATTTTCAAATTTTCTAACCTACCTGCCCGATTAAGGGACCTGACATTCCACGCTCCGATCCGTAGAACGCCAGTTTTCTTTCTCCTGATAACGACATCCTCTTGAGTAGTCCCCGCCCGGAGATCCGAATGGGGGACTATTTTACCTCCGGAATATTTTACCCAAGAGGACGCCATCATCAATTAATCATACAGTAAAGCTGCATGCCCTCGGGAAAAATTACGGCCGTAGTTTCCCCTTGCTTTCAGCCGTTCGCAGTACCAGCACAGCAAGGCCGTTTTGGTTATTGTTACAAGGCCAGATCAGTCAATCATCCAGACTGTTGCCCTTGCAACTACTGAAAAGGCTGCTGCCCCTCTTCAGGAACCACACGTTTGTCTGGCCTCTCAACAGATACCCCTCCGTTGTGGTTGTACCTACGGTACGGCTATCTATATCGCTGAGGCACGCAAGCCTCCTCACCAACGGCAAGTTCCATGGTTCATGTATCGACCGACAAATGGCCTCGTTTAAAGAATAGCACGTTTCAGAAAGTAGCAACAATCGGTATTGGCTGGTGTGGGAGACGACGTCATGGCACGACGTGGGCAATCAGCAAAGCCAATTCCTCGGCGTCCCCGGGGCTCGACGCAAGTTGTGTACTTCACATGGAGGTAAGAATACCTCCATGGTACTTCAATTTGATCAGGTAACTTCTGTGAAGTACGTCACTTCCCGTGTTTCGCTATCGTCAGAGACAGGGCATGATGAACAGTGACGAACGCTATCGAAGAACAAATAGGTTGATTTCAGTTGCTGAGAAAATTGCATCTATGAATAAAATTTTGAACAGCTTGATTTATTACGTAATATAAACTGATGAAACACTCGAGTAAGAAAATGTCGCTTATAATTTGGTCCATAGTACCTGAACCAGCCTGAACTCTGGAAGCCTTCCGTCTCTAATCTTTGTATTACCTGCGATATCTCTATAACGTGATGTTGATGTCTTTGACTGTATCGGTTCAAAAATATCAACAATTCGTGTTTGTATACAGCTGACGCGCGATGTAGTGAGTGTGGTATTTGTTGTCATCAATTAGTGGTATCCTAAATCGTTTCATAGGAAAATAGTAAATTATTTAAGATGGGTGAATCTGTGAAAGAGCTGCTACAATTTTTGTGCAGACTTTGTGCGCGGACCGATAAGTCGTGTGTTGATGTTTTCAGCAAGGATGGCAGTAGGCATTTCATTCAAAAGAAGATTCGGCTTTGCCTTCCAGTTATTGTAAGTTGTGGATGGCCTGCAATATACAACATATTCATATATCTTGTTCTTTTTATCTCGTTAGTTGATAAATTCACATTATCGTTAGTGGTCACTTTGCTGCTACCAGTCGTACATCTGCATGACTACTCTGCAGTTCAGAATTAAGTGCCTGCCCGCAGCAGAAAAAGTAATTTTGGAACTAAAGCAGGTAAGAGTGTACGGAAGAGTGCGTAATTAGGTGGAGGAGGCATCATCACAATTATGAAGTTTGGTGTGACACCAGTACCTCGTTTATCTTTCATATCAGTGCAGTTTTTACTAACACGAAATAAGATACTATTGCGAGCCAGTGACTTAGAGGTGCAGTACTTTATTTTTACTGCAGTAGTCTATCTTTTTTGACCACGTGTTGCAGAAAACGTGTGCAGCAAAGACATGCAAGTGCGATATTTAATTATGAGTGCAAAACATTTTTTGATTTATATCCACCTCAGCCGCGCAGCTACGGAGGCGGATGTGTTCCATGGGTATTTGCACGATACATCGGATGCAGATATTGGTCACGGAATAGAACGAGTTAGCTGGGAAAAAACCAAGTTAATTTTAGGGTTAGAACAATACTTTTTAGATTAGCTGATTCAGGTGTGTACGGTGTAGTTTTTTTGCCTTTACTTTGATTTGAACATGTGCCATTGCGTAAGTTATCAGTGAGGATACGCCACGATACTTGGTTTGCATAGTGTGGAACACGCAGTTTAATTGACGGTATGTCATTTTGCCCAAAAGCCAAATTCTAACCCTATTTGTCTCTTCTAACTGTAGAAGTTGGTAGATGGGGTTTCATGACTTTTAAATCAGTAAGTTGACATATTGTGCATATTTTCAGTCACTAATGTTGTATGGAGTAAACTTCTGGGGTAACTCATCTTCAAGAGAGAAAGTCCTTACAGCTAAAAAACTTGCTGTATGAATAATATGTGGTGCTGAACCACAATCATCCTGTAGACATCTGTTTAAGAAGTTGGGCATTATGACTACTGCTTCATAGTATATTTATTCTCTCATGAAGTTTGTTGTAAATAATCAGCTACAGTTCAGAAGAAACAATAACGTATGTCACTACAATCAGAAGGAAAAATTCATTACTGCTCATTAAGGTTTTATTAGCACAAAATGAGGTGCATGGCACTGCAGCAAAAATTTTTGATCACTGTGGTCTGACAGACAGCAAAGTGAAATTTGAAAACAAGCTGAAAAAGTTTCTCCTTGGCAACTGTTTATTCCACAGAAGAATTTCTGTTATAGTAATGTATAAAAAGTGGTGGGTAGGAATTACTAACTCTCACCTGTGTATTAGAAATAACAAAAGTTCAGCATGTAACAATGTTTAGAAATTAATTTCCAATGTGAATGCAAAATGATTCGTTCCACGTCATTACGATTATCATGCAAAATGATTCACGGAACTTGAAACTAAACTGGCTGTTGATTACTTCTCAGTAGCTCATGGTCTTTTAAGTACTGTGTAATTTGTTGCTTCTGTAATCTCTTAAATACTTTGGAGAACATTGGGAAGAGCAATATGGGTCAATAATTTTTCAGCCATAAAACTGCTAAACATTTATGAACATATAATTATTTATTTTGAATATGCAACAGGGGTTGAGGATAATTTGAGGGTAACAGAAAAGTCTTCAGATCTGTAACTATGCATTTTCAGTTAAGTGTGTACCTGTACTCTGGTGGAATATGATATATGGAAATCCTGAGGAAATGCTTTGACATGAATGAAGTTTTATTTACACATGCAGATTCTGTTCAGTGTGCAAGCATAAGAGACATCAACTGCATTGTGTTGTAAACAGATCCTCTTGTAGCTACAATGCATTCACAGAAGGTCAGTGGTTTTTCCTAGTAACACATACCTGACCAGATGTCATCCCATCATATCAGACATAGTTCTGGCATTTGTGCTGACCATATGAGTTGACAGACATCTTAGAGTTTGTGTTGAGTTAAACAGGATATTTGTGCTTAGATATAGCCCTTCTAGAAGAGCACAACTCAGATAACAAAATAAACACAATATGGGTTATAGTGAAGGAAGGGACTGTTAGAATCAAAGATGAAGAGGAGCACACAGCATTAAGAATAAATGATACATGTGTAACAGATGTGTGCAGTGTCGCTGAACTTTTCAGTAAGCACTTCATAACCGTTGTTGAAAAGCTGGTTTGTCAAGTTCAGTAGATGCTGCCATGCAGTATCTCAGACCAGTCACTACAAATAACTACAATGATACGAGTGTGACCCTCATAACACTAGTAGAAGTAATTTCCACCATAAAATTGTTAAAATAACAAAAAAATTCTATGATAATAAATCAGCAAAGTTGATTAAACAGTGTGCCTCTGAGATTAGTAACATTTTAAGTTATTTATGTAATCTGTCTCTTACCAGTGGAACATTTTGAGAATGGTTGAAATATGCTGAAGTTAAGCCTTTGCATAAGAAACAAGATAAAGAAAAACCATGAAACATCTGTTCAGTTTCTCTTGTGCCTGCATTCTCAGAAATTTTAGAAAAGATAATATACAGTTCTGTTCTTCACCATTTAACCACAAAGAAAATATTATTCAAGTCACAATTCAGATTTCTAAAGAGTTCCGATATTGAGTAGGCTGTCTGCATATACAGTGAGAATATGCTATAAGTTACAGGCTGCTGGTACATTTTGTGACCTGTCAAAGGTGTTTGACTGTCTAACTCACAATATCCTTGGAAGTAAATTAGAATTATGATGTAACAGGAAATGCTGCAAAATGATTCAATTCCTATATCTCTGACAGAAAACGAAGGCCTTCAATAGGAAAGAGACATGTATTAGGCTATGAGGCATCATCCAACTGGGGACCAATAACATGTGGCGTCTGCTGAGATTCCATCATAGTGCCCTGAGTATCTCTTACATGTATCAATGACCTTTCATCAGTAACATTACCAGGTGCCAGGGTTGTTTTGTTTCCAGATGATACAAACATTGCAATAGATACTAAATCAAGTATAGCCTTGGAAAGGTTGGCTAATGAAATTGTCATAGTCATTAATAAATGGTGTCCAGCTAATTCTCTGTTCGTAACCATTGAAAAAAAAAATACTCTGTGGAGTTCAGAACTTGTAAAAGGTTTCCTGCAATTATATGCCTAAAGTATGATGACAAGCACAGATAGAGGAAGTTGACAGTGTTAAAATCTTGGGATTACAGCTTGATAAAAAATTTAAGTGGAAGGAGCATGCCACAGAACTTCTGAAGTGCCTAAACAAATCTCTATTTGCTATGCAAATGATGTCAGACATAGGTGATATAAAATTGAAAAAGCTAGTTTACTATACTTACTTTCATTCCATAATGTCATGCGGGATTATGTTCTGGCGGTAACTCATCAAGCCAAGCTAAAGTTTTTTGAGCTCAAAAATGTGCAGTATGAATTATTTGTGCTGTGAACTCAAGAACATCCAGCAGAGGACTGTCTAAGGAACTGGGGATTTCCCCGACATGTTTATTCCTTAATTAAAATTTGTCATCAAGAATATATATTTTTTTCAAATTAACAGCCTAGTTCATGGTATCAACACTAGTAATAAGAATAGCCTTCACAAAGATTTAAAGTCACTTAACTTTGGCTCAAACAATGGAAACTCCAGGTAGGAATATCAGTGGTGCAGGAAAAGACACGTCGCTGCTTACTGTAAAGAAGACAAGTTAAGTTACAGACAGGCACATTTAAGACACGTACATCAAGATTTCAGCCACAGCATTCATCAGCAAAAGAGAGACACACACCATTCATACAAACAATCAAACACACCTCATGCACACATGACCACCAACTCCAGGATCTCAGGCCAGAATTCGATACGTTACCTAGTGCTTGACTTACATTGTATTTCATATTAGTCTATCGCATTGCATTTACGTCAGTGGAGCTGTACTTCAGGAATACCTCATTCAGTAATATTTTACTATTATGTCAAGTTTTGTGGTTAACTATCTTTGGTATAGAAGGCATACTTCTAGCAGAATTGTGCTTAGGAATATGTAATACATAAAAGCCTCCTAATTTTATGAGACAATGCATTTTTGTTTTGTTATTTAAATTAAAGATGTTCTTCTGTTAAGATTCACAATTTCTAACTTTATTGTAATAAACAAAGTCCAGACAATTTAAGTCCTTTCATCAGCTGCAATACATTTGCTCACCTGCCTCAGACTCTTTGTGTTAACACTTCACTTACATCCGAGTGATCTTAACATGCTGCTTGCATACAAAATGCTGACACAAATCACATTTTATTGTTCTCAGTACATTCGTTGCTTGTCCACATGTCACGCTCCGTCCACACTTTGGTGGTCCTCTGTATCTCTGGAGGAAGGCACTGATGTTTACTGGGAGGCAACACATTTTCGAGTTTAACCCAACCATATCCATCAGAGGATAGAGCACCACACGTGACCATCTCCTCATAATGTGAGTGACAGAATAAGCCCTGCATATCCGGTCCACAGTATTGACCCCAGCTTTTGTTCCGTTACATCCCATTACAGTATCTGGCTTCCCAATAACTTCATCTACTGCAACATCATCAAGCATGGTGGAGAGCAATGACGCTGCTTTGTTTTTCTTTGGAACAAAGGAGACCAAACCGATATCCTTTTGGCGCCCAAAGAGAAATGATGATACTCCTCTAGACTAAAAAAAACGTAGAAATTCTTGGTGAACCTTTTTCTTTGTTTTTTCTCAGTGTCCATGTGCATGCCACTCACTTTTCTAATGGTGAAAGCAGCAAAGCCTACCTTGCGCACAATTTGCCAATCGACTCATTTCTTTCGGAATCCTTTATGTGAGTCACCAATCTCTTGATAGTTTCTGTAGGCATATTGGAAACGACATATGGACCTGGAGATTGCTTTCCGCAGTAGATTTCTTTGTTGCTAGTATAGAAAAGAGTGATATCAGCTAATAAGAAGACTTTGATGCCATATTTTGCTGTTTGATAAGTATATACAGGGTGATTATAATTAAAGTTAAGCTTTCAAACTGTTGTAGAAATAACACCACTGGTCAGAATGATGTCAAATTGAAACGGAATATCAGTGAAGAAAGGGAAAAAGTGTGTGTGTGTGTGTGTGTGTGTGTGTGTTCTGGTCTTCAGTCCAGAGACTGGTTTGATGCAGCCCCCATGCTACTCTATCCTGCGCAAGCTTCTTCATCTCCAAGTAACTATTGCAACCTACATCCTTCTGAATCTGTTTAGTGATTTGTCTCTTGGTCTCCCTCTATGATTTTTACCCTCCACATTCCCTCCAATACTAAATTGGTGATCCCTTGATGCCTCAGAACATGTCCTACCAACCGATCCCTTCTTCTACTCAAATTGTGCCACAAATTTCTCCCCAATTTTATTCAGTACCTCCTCATTTGTTATGTAATCTACACATCTAATCTTCAGCATTCTTCTGTAGCACCACATTTCAAAAGCTTCTGTTCCCTTCTTGTCCTACCGAGTGAGGTGGCGCAGTGGCTAGCACACTGGACTCGCATTCGGGAGGACGATGGCTCATTCCCACGTCTGACCATCCTGATTTACGTTTTCCGTGATTTCCCTAAATCGCTTCAGGCAAATGCCGGGATGGTTCCTTTGAAAGGGCCGACTTCCTTCCTCATCCTTCCCTAATCCGATGAGACCAATGACCTCGCTGTTTGGCTCTTCCCCCAAACAACCCAAGCCAATCCCTTCATGTCCAATCTGTTTATCATCCATGTTCACATCCATACATGGCTACACTCCATCCAAATACTTTCAGAAAAGACTTCCTGACACTTAACTCTATACTTGATGTTAACAAATTTCTCTTCTTCAGAAGCACTTTCCTTTCCATTGCCAGTCTATATTTTATATCCTCTCTACTTCGACCATCATCCGTTATTTTGCTCCCAAATAGCAAACGTCATCTACTACTTTAAGTGTCTCATTTCCTAATCTAATTCCCTCAGCATCACCTGATTTATTTGACTACATTCCGTTATCCTCGTTTTGATTTTGTTGATGTTCATCTTATAGTCACCTTTCAAGAAACTGTCCGTTCTGTTCAACTGCTCTTCCAAGTCTTTTGCTGTCTCGTGACAGAATTGCAATGTCATCGGCAAACCTCAAAGTTTTTATTTCTTCTCCATGGATTTTAATTCCTACTCCAAATTTTTCTTTTGTTTCCTTTACAGCTTGCTCAATATACAGATTGAATAACATCAGGGATAGGCTACAACCCTGTCTCACTCCCTTCCCAACCACTGCTTCCCTTCCATGCCACTCGACTCTTATAACTGCTATCTGTTTTCTTTACAAATTGTAAATAGCCTTTTGCTCCCTATATTTGATCCCTGTCACCTTCAGAATTTGAAAGGAGTATTCCAGCCAACATTGTCAAAAGCCTTCTCTATTTCTACAAATGCTAGAAACATAGGTTTGCCTTTCTCTAATCTATCTTCTAAGATAAGTCATAGGGTCAGTAGTGCCTCATGTGTTCCAACATTTCTGTGGTATCCAAACTGATCGTCCCCAAGGTCGGCTTCTACCAGTTTTTCCATTCGTCAGTAAAGAATCCATGTTATTAATTTGTCCCTGTGACTTTTTAAACTGATAGTTCGGTAACTTTCACACCTGTCAACACCTGCTTTCTTTGGGATTGGAATCTTCTTGAAGTCTGTCTCATACATCATTTTCACCAGGGCTGGCTCACCCAAGGCTATCAGTAGCTCTAATGGAATGTTGTCTACTCCTGGGGCCTTCTTTCGACTTAGGTCTTTCAGTGCTCTGTCAAATTCTTCACGCAGTATCATATCTCCCATTTCATCTTCATCTACATCCTCTTCCATTTCCATAATATTGTTCTGAATTACATTGCCCTTGTATAGACTCTCTATATACTCCTTCTACCTCTCTGCTTTCCCTTCTTTGCTTAGAACTGGTTCTCCATCTGAGCTCTTGGTTTTCATACAGGTGGTTCTCTTATCTCCAAAAGTCTCTTTAATTTTCCTGTAGGTAGTATCTGTTTTACCCCTAGTGATATATGCCTCGACATCCTTACATTTGTCCTCTAGCCATCCCTGTTTAGCCATTTTGCACTTCCTGTCAATCTCATTTTTCAGACGTTTGTATTCCTTTTTGCCTGCATTGTGTATTGCATTTTTATATTTTCTCCTTTCATCAATGAAATTCAATATCTCTTCTGTTACCCATGGATTTCTACTGGCCCTCATCTGTTTACCTACTTGATCCTCTGCTGCCTTCACTATTTCATCTTTCAAAGCTACCCATTCTTCCTCTCTTGCATTTCTTTCCCCCATTCTTGTCAGTTTTTCCCTAATGTGCTCTCTGAAACTTTCTACAGTGTGTGGTTTTTTCAGTTTATCCAGATCCCATCTCCTTAAATTCCCACCTTTTCGCAGTTTCTTCAGTTTTAATCTACAGTTTGTAACCTTTAGATTGTGGTCAGAGTCCACATTTGCCCTTGAAAATGTCTTACAATTTAAAATCTGGTTGCTAAATCTATGCCATACCATTATATAACCTATCTGAAACCTTCCAGTGTCTCCAGGCCTCTACCACATTTACAACCTTCTTTAATGATTTTTAAACCAAGTGTTAGCTATGATTAATTTATGCTCTGTGAAAATTCTACCGGGTGGCTTCCTCTTACATTCCTTATCCCCATTCAGTATTTGCCTACAACTTTTCTTTCTCTTCCTTTTCCTACTATCTAATTCCAGTCCCCCATGACTATTAAATTTTCGTCTCCCTTCACTATCTGAATAATTTCTTTTATCTCATCATACATTTCATCAAATCTCTTCATCATCTGCGCAGCTAGTTGGCATATAAACTTGTAGTACTGTGGTAGGCGTGGGCTTCGTGTCTATCTTGGCTGCAGTAATGCGTTCACTATGCTGTTTGTAGTAGTTTACCCGTGCTCCATATTTTTATTCATTACTAAACATACTCCTGCACTACCACTATTTGATTTTGTGTTTATAACCCTGTATTCATGTGCCAGAAGTCTTGTTCCTCCTGCCACCGAACTTCACTAATTCCCACTATATCTAACTTTTATTTATCCATTTCCCTTTTTAAATTTTCTAACCAACCTACCCGTTTAAGGGATCTGACATTCCACGCTCCAATCTGTAGAACGCCAGTTTTCTTTCTCCTGATAACAATGTCCTGAGTAGTCCCTGCCTGGAGATCCGAATGGGGGACTATTTTACCTCTGGAATGTTTTACCCAAGAGGATGCCATCATCATTTAAGCTTACAGTAATGCTGCATGCCCTCAGGAAAAATTACGGCTGTAGTTTCCCCTTGCTTTCAGCCATTTGCAGTACCAGCTCAGCTAGGCAGTTTTGATTAATGTTACAAGACCAGATCAGTGTATCATCCAGACTGTTGCCCCTGCAGCTGCTGAAAATTCTAAGGCCCCTCTTCAGGAACCATACATTTGTCTAGCCTCTCAACAGATACCCCTCGATTGTGGTTTCACCTACGGTACGGCTATCTGTATCACTGAGGCACTCGAGCCCCCCTACCAACAGCAAGGTCCATGGTGCGTGGGTGGGGGGAAGGGGGAAGTGTAGCATAAGAAAAATAAATAGTTACTAAATCTTGCAATATATAGCACTGTAAGCATCATAATTTAATTGTACTCAACTGCAAGTGACAAATGAATCGTACAACAATGCCTAAGGTGTTTGTTTGATGTTAAACAAACTGTACTACTCAGTGTGTGTGGGTGTACAGGTGTAATACTGTTAGTTACGTAAGCCCATCCACCACGGCAAGGTCATATCACATTGGATGGGAAGAATCGGTTTTTAATTGTCCTAAGGTGAAAAAATGCAAAAAGAGTGTCAATCACATTGGTTTTTAATTGTCATGAGGCTAAAAACCGCATAAAAAGCATCAGTCGCATCAGTTTTTAACTGTCCTGAGGCCAAAAACCACATAAATCAAAATCAAATCGGAGTATTAATTTCAGTGTGACTGGCACAAAACATGTTCAGTATGCTGTCCGCCGTTTTCTGTAAGTTGAAATCGAGAAACAGCATGTTCTACAACTGATAGAAGTGTTTCCGGGGCACATGCAGAATGTGTTGTGCAATGTGTGCCTTCAATGCAGCTAAGTTTGCAATTGGGACACTGAACACATCATTCAGATAGCCCCACAGCCAGAAGTCACAAACATTAAGATCAGGTGATCAGAACGGCCAGGTTGTAGAGGAATGGCAGTTGATAATTCTAGCATTTCTGAAACAGCAACTCAGCAGCTGCTTAACTGGATTTGCAATGTGCAGAGGTGCGCTATCTTGCATAAAAAAATCATCCCATCCACACAGTTGGAGAGCTGGAAAGATGTGGTTGTGCAAAAGACACTCCTAGCACTTACCAGTGACGGTATAGGTGACAGGACCGGAAGCACCTGTCTCTTCGAAAAAATTTGTCCCTATGATAAATGATGCCGTAAACCTGCACCAAACAGTGGTCTTTTCAGGATGAAGTGGTACTGGTTGATTTATGTGTGGAGTTTTCATTGCCCATATTCGACAATTTTGCGTATTGACATATCCTGTCAGATGGAAGTGTGCTTCGTTTGTCCACAAAATCTTCCATGACCAATCATTGTCCACTTCCATATGAACAACAAATTCTAAAGCAAAGGTCTCTCTTGCTGGCAGGTCAACAGGAAGAAACTCTTGCACATTGGTAATTTTGAATGAATAGGAAAGAAGGATATTTCGTAGGATTTTTCGCACCATGCTCACGGGTATGTCTAATGTTTGGGCAATTCTCTGTGCACTACACGTTTGCACACTGTCACCCACCTCCTCCTGCATTGCTATGGCCACTGCTTCCACTGACGTCGAATCAGTTCATTTCCTCCCTCTACCAGGTTGCACACAAAAAGAACCTTTCTTCAAATTTCCAAATCATTTTCTCAAGTCCCACGGCAGTCATCAGACCAACACCTTTATTCAAACCCTTCAGTGTCCAGAACTTCTGCAGAGTGACACATGCATAGTCATCATTCTTGCAATACAGCTTTACAAGCAAAGTGCAATCCTGCATTGAGACAGTCATGGCGAACGTCGCAGACATGATAGGAGGAAAAGCTGTGTACCCGGCGAGTTTATACCAATTTCAGTGGGTTGTGCACATGACAAGTGTTTTCATTTACGTATTCTGACACACACAGTGCAACCTATTGATCAATTTTCACACTGTTGTTTTCTTCTGCCATACGTTTTTCCCTTCTCCGATAATATTCCATTGCAATTTGACGTCATTCTGACCACTGGTGTTATTTCTACAGCATTTTTAAAGTTCAACTTTAATTATAATCACCTTGTATACTGAATAAAACTGCATCATCCACAGAAAGCCTAATGTTTTTCATCTGTGGTGATAAACTCACTGGTATTGTTTACTTTTTGCAATTTGCCCTGAACTCATCCAGAGCTACATGGATGGGTGTTAATTTGTCATTTCCTTTTTTCTCTGATCCCGAGTGGTCTTGTCACTAAAATGTAAACACCCAAGCATGAAGAGAAAACTCTTGAAACTCATCACAGCACAGTTTATTCTATTCCTGAACCACCAGTGCCCCTTGTTTGGTTTTGTTTATTCACACTTGTGAGGTAAGGTAATCTCAGAAGTGTCATTATCTTAGTTCTGGAAGTTAGACAAATATATCTCTCTCTTGAATACAACATGGTTTCTTTTTTATGTTCTTTTTCTTCTTCTTCACTTCATGTATTGGGCAAGTTGCGTATTATGGTACTCATTTCTTGTCAGGGGTTCCTATATTTCTTGTTCTAGTGCATTTATAATTTAGAGCCTTTATTGGGAATCTTTCTCTACCCACACGGTCTACAAGTTCCATTTTCTCCTGTTTTTCTTTATGTTTTCATGTGGGTTTTTATACCTAAATATTTCCTTATATCTTCATTTCTTTTTTGATTTTCCCTTGTAACTTCTCCCACTCTCCTTAGAAATCCCATTTCTTGAGCCTGTATTCTACTGTCTTGGTGTCTTGTTGTTCTCAATGCTTCAGTTCCACAAGTGTGGGTTGGTACTGCTATTCCTTTTGAGTAAGCGTTTGATAATATGAATAAAGAAATTCTATGGAATATCATGACTGAACGAGGTTACCCATCTCACCTCATAAATGCTATTAAGAATCTATATACAAACACCTGTCCGCCTGCTTAGCTGGGTGGTAACTTGCTTGCCTCCCATGCACTGGACCTGGGTTCGATTCCCGGTCGAGGTGGAGATTTTCTCCGCTCAGGGACTGGGTGTTGTGTTGTTCTCATCATCATTTCATCCTCATCATCATCTGCAAGTCGCCCAATGTGGCACCAACTGAAATAAGACTTGCACTTGGCGGCCGAACCCGAATGGGACCTCTCGGCCAGCAATGCCATATGATCATTTCATTTCATTATACAAACACCGAAATTGTTACATGTATGGGAAACATAACAACGAAGCCAGTGAACACAAACAAGTGGGTACAACAAGGATGATGTATTTCTCCAACACACTTCAATCAGATGAAAAGTTTTGTAGATCATGGCACTAGACGTGTATTTTATATACAGGTGACCTAACTCTGATTACAGAGAACGAAGATGACGGTCAGAAGGAAGTCTATAATTTGCAGCAGATAGCTTCAAATTACAACCTAACATTGCCGGTAGATAAAATGAAAGTGATGGCATTTCAGGGCAGATAACCAATAAGATCTAAAGTAGTCTTCAATAATAAACCCTTGGAGTAAGTAAAACATTTTGAATATCTAGAATGTGATATCACTTATGAATATAACCATGACATGGACCAAAAATGAAATAAATTTACTTTGTATGTGGAATGTTTAATATTCAGTTAACATTTTTTGTATAGTTCACAACAATGCCAATAACAGTCAAAGATATGTTAATTCCAGGCCTAACCATCGAGATTTTGATGTTACATGTTAATTATCTTCTTATTTCTTTTCATATTTTATATTTCTTTTTTGGCCTGTTCTTGAACTGTTTTTTTAACTGTGTCTGTGTGCGCCACTTTTTGGCTTATGTGTATTTCCTTGTTGACCTATGTGAGCACGCATTGATGTCAGTTCACCCACAACTTTGAGTCAGTCACTTACTGCTGGACCTACTTGCATAAGTGTACATAGTACTTTTATGATTGACAAGTTACTATGTAATGACGTTGAATATAAAATGTTGTATACAGATGATGGATGTTTTAAGAATGGTTTGTTTGCTTGCTTGTATATTTGTCTCCTATATCAACACATCTGATTGTTTCATTTTTGTAATGATGTCAATTATTAATTTTCTGAGGTCTTGAATGCTTACTGCTTTATCTCGTTGGTATAGCCAACATTTTATTGAGTTAGAATCCTATATGAGAATGCACTGTGATATTTAGAGATCATGTCTTAGCCTCATTTTACCAGCCGATACTATGTTACCTACATCAAATGTGACACACTTGCTTTCAAACTTCTCAAGCCACAATACAGGTGTTTGATAGTGGACACAATATATCAGCATTGTAGCCGAAGCAGTAATGAAGGAATAGCTGTTTCCCAGATCCAACAAAGAATCTAAACTTGTAAAAATTAAACTTGTTTTGCATTTGGCATAAAATTATTTTATTTTGCATTTGGCGTAATTTATAAGCCAATGCGCTTGCTAGAAGATTAAGTAGATGAGACTGGATAAATTGAAAGAACCAGAGGATGTTGAGAGCTACAGAGAGAGCAGTTGGCAAAATTTTACTGCACCAGGAGTAAGGAATATGGTAGAAGACCAATGTATCACTTTGAGAGGTGAAATAGTGAAATCAGTGTAGGATCACATAATTTAATTGACGAGATGTAGAAATATAGAAGTGCAGCATCTGAAACAGACAAAAGGGAATATAGATAACTCAAAAATGAGATTTATAGAATGGTTAAGTAGGAGTAGCTGGAGGACAAATGCAAGGCTGTACGAACATGCATGATTAGGGGAAAGGCAGATGCTATTTATAGCAAAATTAGAGACACCTCTGGAGAAAAGAGAAGCAGGTGCATGAATATCAAGAGCTCAGATGATAAGCCAGTACAAAGCAAAGAAGGGAAAACAGAAAGGTGGAATGGAGACAGATTTGATGAAAATGTTATAGAAAGAAATGATGAAATAGGTGAAGAGGATGAGATGGGGGATATAATACTGCAAAAAGAATTTGGTAGAGCACTGAAAGACCTAACTGGGAACAATGGCTCTGGAGTAGATGACATTTCCACAGAATTATTGATATCCTTGTGAGAGCCAGCCATAACAGAATTATTCCACTTGGTGTGCAAGATGTATGACATGGGGAAAATTCCACAAGACTTCAAGAAGTATGTAATAATTCCATTTCCAAAGAAGGCAGATGCTGACAGGTGTGAGTATGATTGGCAAAAACTGATACAAATGATTTACAGAAGAATGGAAAAACAGTCAGGAGCTGTCCTTGTCAAAATTAGTTTGAGTTCTGGAAAATTATAACAGCATACAAGGAAATACTGGTCCTACATCTTACCTTAGAATGCAGGTTGAAGAAAGGCAAAACTATATAAACAGCATTTATAGATTTAGAGAAAACTTTTGACAGGGTTAACTGATTACACACTGAAATTTTGAAGTTAGCATGGATAAAATACAAGGACGAAAAGCTCATTTACAACTTGAACAGAAACCAGACAGCAGTTACATGAGTCTAAGGGCATGAAAAGGAAACAGTGCTTGAGATGAGATTGAGACTAAATTGTAGTTTATCTCTGAAACAAGCAATAGTCAAGGAAATTAAAGATCAGGAAGAAGCTGATTAAGTGTATATAATTACTCATGTTGCACTCATCACTTCTGTGAGCCAGTGCGCCGATTACTTTCACTTATCTTCACAGCTGTCAGTACATTCACAGTGTCGGCTTTAAAGTTGGGTCTCCTTTCCTCCTCCACACCCCTCCCCTCCTCCCAACCACCCCTCATCCTCTTTCCCTGCTCAACCCCTACTCCTCCCACCCCCAATGCCACTTTCATATATGCTGGTATCAAGTATGTTATGACAAGCTAGATTAGCATTGCACTTTACAGTACTACGCTTCACTGGGTTCCTTAATATGACAAGTATCCTTTCATTTGGTCCATTAATTTGGTTGGTAGTCTTAATTTACATGTCTGTATTAGACTTGACACAAGAAAATTATCAGGTTTTTTTTTGAAGTTAGGTAACTAACATGAGAGTGGTGTATGTTGGATTCATGGTCAATATCCCGTAGGAACTTCGTTTTACAACATTTGACATGCTAATTTTTATACCCATGAAGCTGTTGTTTGAGGGTGAAACATTATTTTGAAGTTCTGTCAGAAATATGCTCTTACATTAATATCTTAATGATCTATTGTGGATACCTGCTCTACACTCGTGTTTTGGTAGGTAAAAGAGAGGAGTTCCAGAATGGGAAAAAAGCTGTACATTTATGTATGATAATTTACAGCTTTTATAAATACATTATATGGTCTTTGTTTTGAATTTTGAGCTTCAATACCATGAGATCAAAGGCAGATGAACCTCAATTCGTGTCCGATCCTATGTAATGGTTTTATACCTGACTGTGTGGTTTTATTTATGTTGAACTTTATTATCTTGCCTGTTGTACTTAGTTGTTTTTATTTCCAACTTTATGCAATAGTTTATACTTGACTATGTGGATTTACCACTGTAATTGTTGTATACCTGATTGTGTGGTTGTATTAGTGTTGGCATTTGTTATCTTACTATGTCGTACTAGGTTGTCAGTAAAAATTTGTCTGTGGACCTGTTTGTTGATGTTTTGAAATTTTGTTTTCATATTACTAGCATCACCGATGGGTTCAGAATTTATTTCATTGATTTTCCGAGCATGGGGACATATATACACCTTTTTGTTGCAAATTGCAAATTAAGTATCAGCTTGTAAAGATTTTTGCTTGCATTCAAAATATGTATTGTGTAGTCCTTGCTACTGCATGTGGGGTTAGTCACATTATAATTTAAAAAAGAACTGAAAAAAGAGAAAAAAATATGTAAAAAAAAAAAAGTAGCAGCTAAATGGCACAGTTCCAATAAACGCCCCCATCCAGCTCTTCCTATTATCTTCCACACTGTGGTGTCTCAGTTAGCTGAATGAAGTTCAGAAGAAGAAATGGAATGTAGTTGAATTAAATCAGGCAAGGCTGAGGGTATGAGATTAGGAAATGAAACACTAAAAGTGGTAGATGACTTTTTGCTATATGGGCATCAAAATAACTGATGATTGTTGAAGTAGAGAAAATATAAAATGCATGCTGGCAATAGCAAGACAAGCATTTTGGGAAAAAGAGAGATTTATTAACATTGAATATAAATTTAACTATTAGGATGTCTTTTCTGAAGGTATTTGTCTCGAGTGTAGTCTTGTACAGGAGAGAAGCGTGGATGATATGCAGTTCAGACGAGAAGAGAATGCAAGGTTTTTAAATGTGCTGCTACAGAAGAATGCTGAAGATTATACGATTACACTGAGTCACTAATCAGAAGGTACTGAACTGAATTGGGGAAAAAAGAATTTTATGTCACAACTTGACTAAAAGAAGGGATCAATTGATACGACACCTTCTGAGGCATCAAGAAATAGAAGATTTGGTAATGGAAGGGAGTTTGTGGATTGGGGGGGGGGGGGGGGGCAAAAGGGGGTAGGGTTGGGTTAAAAATTGTAGAGGGAGACCTGGGCATGAATACAGTAAGGAGGTTCAGATGAATATAGGTTGCAGTAGTTATGGAGAGATTTGCACAGGATAGATTAATGTGGAGAGCTGCATCAAACCAGTCTCTGGACTTAAAAACAATGACAATAATACATTTGTCCTTCGGATCAGAATAGATCGTACTGATTAACAGATTATCGAGTTTCTAATGGTACTCAGCAAAAGTCTGAGGTACCTCGTTTTCATGTACAGATTAGAGGCCTGATAAAATTCCATTTTTGCTTTGGTGTGTAAACTGAACTTTCCTTGTGGATTAAAATTGTTCACTAGACCATTACTTCAATTTTTCCTGACAATACTGTACTATCAGGTACACTAGACCATGTTTCGCAGACAGACCAGATACTTCAGTCTTCTATGCCTGTCATAGTCCCCAAGCTCTGCAGAGGCTCTCTGCTATATTGTACTAGGTGTGTCTTATCTGCAGCGTAGTCGTTAATTCTGCAGTGAACCTTTTTTTCTATTGCTGAATGTGTACTCGAATGAACTTCCTGTTAGGTAAATAATTGTGCCATGTACCACAACACAGATCTAGATAGTTGCGTTTCACTTCAGAGTGCTTTCATGCAAAAAAGTTCCAGTTTTCCATGAAAAGTCTTCTTGTATATTGTATATTATATAAGCATCTTACAGTGTCCTTTCACATTAACCTTTAAAAGCATTTCACTTTTGCCCCTTGTTATAGTCTATTTGCTTTTAGAAAGAAATTAATCTACCTCTCTCTTGTTTATAGTTGTTTTGACTGTTTGTGTCGTATCATTCTGGCATGCTGTGTTTGCTGTTAATTCCACTTTCCAGGAATCAGTTGCATGATAAATCATAATATTATTGGATGTAGGTTCTGCCTTTTACGCAAAACACTGTCTTTTCTTGTTAACCAATTGTGTTTTGCCATCATCATTGGGTTTTGATTAATTGAAAAACTGTAAAAAGTGAACATATTTTAGATTGTAATTGACCTAACAAAATGAGGCCCAAAGACAGTTTTTGTTTTCACCTAAATTTTACATTGTACGGTTTTGCAAGACCATCTGTATGGTATCCTGCACTGCTAGCTTGTCATCTGCAAACCAAACAGTGTAAATGTGAATTTTGTCAGTGAGTTAACACATCCCTTAAATTTTAAAAACGTGATTTTGGTGTGGCAAATGTTTTGCATGTGTATTTATTATTACTCACATTTTGTTGTGACAGATCCTTCTTCTTTCACATTCTGAGAGCACTGCACACACATGTTAAGTGTACTTTGTATAGTTTTGGTATAACAGATGCCTTTTCACTTCACAGATGGGAAGGAAGAATAAGATGGTAATGGGGGATTTAAATGCACAAGTTGGAAGAGAAAGACAAGGCTGCAAAAGTGTGCTTGTACCAGAGGGTTGGGGCTGCCGAAATGAGGAAGGTGAAAGACTATTGGAGTTCTGTCAAAGGAATGACTTGCTGGTTGGGAACTCTTGGTTCAGGAAAAGGGAGAGCCACAACATTACCTGGTACAGTCAATACTTAAAGAGAATGTAGATAGTTGACTACTTCCTGTATGATAGTGCAATGAATATGAACATCATTGACATTAAGGTATTACCATCAGAGGCCTTGGATAGCAACCACTGTTTGCTGGTAATGAACCTGAGAGAGACTAAGGATAATAAAGGGACAGAAAACCAGGAAAGATGTATAAGGATATGGAAGTTGAAGGAGGAAGAAAGCAGGCTACAGCACCTGCAAGCAGTAAAGGAAAGCATCCCAAAGGATGAACCAAAAGCAGTAGAAGAGGAATGGGGAAGATTCAAGGGAACACAAGTACGTACAGTGGAAGCAATATGTGGGAAGACAAGCAACAAAAAGAGATGGAAAGAAACACCCTGGTGGAATGATAAAACAAAGGATATAGTACAAAAGAAGAATAGAACCTTTAGGGTATGGTTGCAGAAGAGAACAGTAGAGACAAGGGAAGAGTATAAGGCAAGAAAGAAAGAAGCAAAAATAGTGGTGACGGAGGAAAGAAGAAAGTGGATGGAACAGTGGACTATAATGATGGAGGAGGACAGTGAAGGTTCAAAAAAGGTGTTATATGGGATGATTAAAAGTAAGAGGAAGAACGGTACGACAGATTATGCTCAAATGGTGAACAAAAGTGGACAAGATGTAGAGAATAAGGAGGAACTCAAGAATATGTGGAAGGAGTATTTTGAAGAACTCCTGAAACCGAATGGGGACCTGGATGAGGAGGAACAAGCCAAGGAGAAAAAAGAGGAGGAACAGCACACAGAAAAAGACCTTACATTGGGAGAAGTGGAAGAGGCATTGGGCATGACGAAGGGAGGTTAAGTCACCAGGTCTGGATGAGCTAAGTGTAGAGATGGCGAGAGCAGCAGTAGAGGTGGGGATGCAATCGCTATATCGAGTAATGAAAATTGTGTGGAGACAGAAGACTGGAAGAAGGGAATAATTGTCCCGATCTTTAAGAAGGGAAATTGAAGAGAGTGCAAGAACTATCGGGGATAACATTGATGAATCATTGTGCCAAGATTTTTGAGAAAATTTTGGAAGCATGAATTCGTGCAAAATGAGAAGGAAGAATGAGAGAAAAGCAACATGGTTTCAGAACAGGAAGGTCCACGGTGGATTTAATTTTTTCTGTAAGACAACTGCAGGAACAGCACTATGAATATGGAATAGATCTATTAGTGACCTTCCTGGACATTGAAAAAGCATATGATAGTGTACGTAGAAGCAAAGTGTGGAAAGCCCTGGAGAACAGGGGAGTAGCAAAACAGATTATTTAGAGGATAAGGGAAATGTACCATGGAAGTGTGAGCTGTGTGAAAGTGGGAGGAGAGAGATCAGCATGGATTGAGCAGAAGAATGGCTGGAGACAGGGAAGTGCACTTTCACCATTACTCTTCATTGTAGTGATGGGCGATATAATGAGTACAGTAGCACAAGTAATTGGTAAAGGAAAAATGAAAGCTGTGGTATTTGCAGATGATCTGATGATTTGGCGGAATAAGGAGGAAGTACAAGAGCAGTTGGACGTATGGGAATGAACAGTACAAGAATATGGGATGAAATTTAGTATAAGTAAGAGTGAGATGATTATCACAACAAGAAAGAAAGAGAGAGGAACAACTGGAATAACAATTGGTGAGGTTGGTGAGGAATGATTGAGGAGAGTGGGGAGCTTCAAGTACCTGGGAAGCCTGATACAGGAAGATGGAAAAACAACAGAGAAATAAACGAGTGGGGGACAAAAGCAGAAGCATTTCAGAAGAGTGTCAGAAGGCTGATATAAAGCAAGGATGTACCTCAAATCAGTAAAAAGGTTATATACTGGTCATACTATATCCCAATCCTGACATACACATCAGAAACCTGGGTTATGAAAGGAAGAGAGAAAAGCAAAGTACAAGCTAGTGAGATGAAATTCTTGAGAGACAGTATTGGAGCGACAAAGATAGACAGGTTAAGAAATGAGAGGATCAGAGAGTTAATGAAGGTGGAACCATTGCAGGAGGAGATAGAGAAATCAAGGCTGAGATGATATGGACATGTTAAGAGAATGGAGGAGAAGAAGGATACCCAGGAGGATACAAGAGATGAAACTGGAAAGAAAGAGACTAAGAGGAAGACCGAGAGACAGATGGCTGAAAGGAGTGCGGAGGAATGCGTCCAGAAGAAAGGAGAAGACTGGACCAAGGTGAAGACAGAGACATGGTGGCAAGACAGAAGACAATGGAGAGGCCTATGTTCCATACAGACCCGGCCAGAGGCTGAAAGCTGTCCGAGATTATGATGATGTTATACAGATGTGAGTTATTAATTCCTACGTATCACCTTTTACCTATTACAGTAACAGAAATGTTACTGTGGAATATGAGGAGTTGCCCAGGAGAAACTTTTTCCGTTTGTTTTCAATTTTTATATCAGTGGGTAAATGAAAAAAAAAAAAATTGTGGTCCCAGCATTGTGTACCCTTTTTTGTGCTGAAGACAACCGTAGTGTGGAGTAATGAATGTTGTTTTTTCTTCTGGAAATGTAATTATGAACAGCATTGTTCCTTTGGAACTGTAGTGGATTATTTACAACAAATTTCATGAATGTCTACAACATGATCATGGGTAAGCCCCACATATTATTTGTACAGTGCATTTTTGAATAAAGAAGACTTTTTTCCTTGGAGATCAGGTACCCAGAATGCTTATTTCATATGACTTTATTGAATGAAAATATGCAGAATATGTGATCATACTGATTTGTCTGTCCCAGGATGCAATGATTCAAGTGCCAATATGGCTGAACTAGGTTGCTTTAGGAGTTCCAAGATGACCTTTTTCCAGTTTAAATTCTCATCAATATGGACACTTAAGAATTTTGATGTTTCCATCCTACTTATTATTTCCTCTCTGTGTGTTACATTTATCATTGGTGTAGTACCTCCAGATATGCAGAACTGAATATTTTGTGTCTTTTTTAAAACTGAAAGTGAGACATTTGCAAAACACCCATCAATGGTACTTTTAAAAACATTGTTTACCACTACTTCTGCTGCTGTATTTGGGTATACATTGATTACAGTACAAGTTTCATCCACAAAAAGAACTAATTCTGTATATTGTGTATTAGACAGAACAATAGCAGGCCTAAGATTGAGCCTTGGAGAACCACACATGTTATTTCTCCCCAGTCACCTGATAACATTGGCTGACTTACCAAGTACAACTTGCTGCATTCTTTTGGTTAGATATGACATTTGTCATATTGGTTAGCTACACCATTGCTGCCTATCATTTCCCCTCTTACACTGAAGAGCCAAAGAAACTGGTACACCTGCCTAATATTGTGTAGGACGCCCACGAGCATGCAGAAGTGCCGCAACATGATGTGGCATCGTCTCAACTGACGTCTGAAGTAGTGCTGGAGGAAACTAACACCATGAATCCTGCAAGGCTGGCCATAAATCAGTAAGAGTATGAGGGGGTGAAGATCTCTTCTGAACAGCACGTTGCAAGGCATCCCAGGTATGCCCAATAATGTTCATGTCTGGGGAGTTTGGTGGCCAGCAGAAGTGTTTAAATTCAGAAGAGTGTTCCTGGAGCGAGCCTGTAGCATTTCTGGATGTGTGGGATGTCGCATTTTCATGCTGGAATTGCCCAAGTCTCTCAGAATGCAAATGAACATGAATGGATGCAGGTGATCAGACAGGATGCTTATGTACGTATCACCTGTCAGAGTCATATCTAGACATATCAAGGGTCCCATATCACTCCAACCGCACACGCCCCACAGCATTACAGAGCCTCCACCAGCTTGAAGATTCCTCTGCTGACATTCAGGGTCCATGGATTCATGAATTTGTCTCCATACTCATACACGCCCATCCGCTCGATACAATTTGAAACTAGACTCATCCGACCAGACAACCCATTTCCAATCATCAATCATCCAATGTCAGTGTTGTCTGGTCCAGGCGACGCATAAAGCTTTGTGTCTTGCAGTCATCAAGGGTACATGAGTGGGCCTTCGGCTGCGAAAGCCCATATCAATGATGTTTCGTTGAATGGTTTGCACGCTGACACTTGTTGATAACACAGCTTTGAAATCTATAGCAATTTGCGGAAGGGTTGCACTTCTGTTACGTTGAATGATTCCCTTCAATGTTCATTGGGCCTGTTGTTAGGATCTTTTCCTGGCTGCAGCGACGTCGGAGATTTGATGTTTGATCGGATTCCTGATATTCACTGTACACTCGCGAAATGGTCGTCCCCACTTCATTGCTACCCCAGAGATGCTGTGTCCCATTGCTCGTGTGCCAAGTGTAACACCATGTTCAAACTAACTTCAATTTTGATAACCTGCCAATGTAGCAGCAGTAAGCGATTCAACAACTGCGCCAGCCACTTGTTGTTCTTAAGTTGGTGTTGCTGACCGTAGCGCCATATTCCACCTGTTTACATATATCTGTATTTGAATACGCATGCGTGTACCAGTTTCTTTGGCACTTCAGTGTATTTCATGATATAAAAGAACAGTTTAAATTCAGTCACATTCCCCACCTTCTCCTTTTCCTGAACACATCCACACCCTGTATATTGTCCGCCGCCTCAATCTCCCTCACCACTTGGTGTCTCCCTTCCTCTCCACCCCCCCCCCCCCCCCCCCCCGCCCATTGCCGCACCTTTACCATTGTATCCCACCCTTTCTCCATCTCCACACCCTCCGCCTCCTTTCCCAATGCAACTCCCAGCATCTACCCCTCCTGGATGATGAGCTTCGCCCTGACGTCTACCTTCCGTACCAACTCTAACCCCACCTTCCTCCTGCCTCCTCCTCAAGGCTCCCTGTCCTCCCCCTCCCTTCTCCTGAGCGGCTTTCCCCTCCTACGCCCCCCCCTCCCCCCCCCCCCCCTCTCCTGTGCTCCCCTTCAGTGTCTCTGCATTCCCTCCTGCCTTGCTTCCCTCTTCATCTTGCCACCCCACTTGTCTCCTGCCTCTTAGTGCACCTGCTGACGCCCCTACTGTTTTCATCCCGCCCCATCCCCTGCTGCACCTTGCTCTCCCCTCCTTTTCCATCCTCTCAGGCCTCTCCTTCTCACTTGGCAGTTTTATTCTTCATCATGTGTGCTCCAAGTGGGTTTAAAGTGTGATGTTCTGGAGTCTTTTTAATACTGTGGCCAACTTTTAACCTGTGCGTGTGACTTTAGTGTCTTTTTTGTGCTCTACAAATCACCAACTGTGTTTTTTAAGTTTATGTCGACTTTTTTAATTGTCCCCCATGAACGTCTCCATGTCACTGTATTTTTACCTCCATTTTTGCTCGCGTATCATGTCATTTCTGGAAACCCAGAATCTACTATGTAGGAATCAACATGGATTCCGGAAACAGCGATCGTGTGAGACCCAACTCGCCTTATTTGTTCATGAGACCCAGAAAATATTAGATACAGGCTCCCAGGTAGATGCTATTTTTCTTGACTTCCGGAAGGCGTTCGATACAGTTCCGCACTGTCGCCTGATAAACAAAGTAAGAGCCTACGGAATATCAGACCAGCTGTGTGGCTGGATTGAAGAGTTTTTAGCAAACAGAACACAGCATGTTGTTATCAATGGAGAGACGTCTACAGACGTTAAAGTAACCTCTGGCGTGCCACAGGGGAGTGTTATGGGACCATTGCTTTTCACAATATATATAAATGACTTAGTAGATAGTGTCGGAAGTTCCATGCGGCTTTTCGCGGATGATGCTGTAGTATACAGAGAAGTTGCTGCATTAGAAAATTGTAGCGAAATACAGGAAGATCTGCAGCGGATAGGCACTTGGTGCAGGGAGTGGCAATTGACCCTTAACATAGACAAATGTAATGTATTGCGAATACATAGAAAGAAGGATCCTTTATTGTATGATTATATGATAGCGGAACAAACACTGGTAGCAGTTACTTCTGTAAAATATCTGGGAGTATGCGTACGGAACGATTTGAAGTGGAATGATCATATAAAATTAATTGTTGGTAAGGCGGGTACCAGGTTGAGATTCATTGGGAGAGTGCTTAGAAAATATAGTCCATCAACAAAGGAGGTGGCTTACAAAACACTCGTTCGACCTATACTTGAGTATTGCTCATCAGTGTGGGATCCGTACCAGGTCGGGTTGACGGAGGAGATAGAGAAGATCCAAAGAAGAGCGGCGCGTTTCGTCACTGGGTTATTTGGTAACCGTGATAGCGTTACGGAGATGTTTAATAAACTCAAGTGGCAGACTCTGCAAGAGAGGCGCTCTGCATCGCGGTGTAGCTTGCTCGCCAGGTTTCGAGAGGGTGCGTTTCTGGATGAGGTATCGAATATATTGCTTCCCCCTACTTATACTTCCCGAGGAGATCATGAATGTAAAATTAGAGAGATTAGAGCGCGCACGGAGGCTTTCAGACAGTCGTTCTTCCCGCGAACCATACGCGACTGGAACAGGAAAGGGAGGTAATGACAGTGGCACGTAAAGTGCCCTCCGCCACACACCGTTGGGTGGCTCGCGGAGTATCAATGTAGATGTAGATGTACCTCCCCGTACTCTGTTTCATGTCCCCCTTTTTTATTGCCTCTGTATGGAACATTTTCTTCTTGTATTAGCTGTCATGTCACTCAGCTGAAGAGTGGCGGATTGTGCCGCTGACAGCCCTCCCATGCCAATATGGGGCAGGGAAATGAAATCACAATAAAGAAAAAAAAAATCAATAACGTTTATAGCTGTCGTTGACAAGTGAGGTCAACCAAAGTTTGCTGTACCCTCTCTCTACTCCAACCCATAACTGTATTGTGTTGTTTGACCTCATGGTGGCGGGCGCAGCGTATTTGAAATGGATCGTGTTTGCACAGGGCGTGTTGGAGTGTGGAGTGGCACACTTAAGTGTGGGATGTTTGTTTCTAAATTAGTTGTGAGTGCTGATAATGATTCATTGGACTTCTTGAATGCTGTTTGTGAGAATAATATTCAAACAGTTTGTGACTTTTTGTTAATGAGTTTTTATGTCAGCAGTTATGCACAATAATTCATTTTGGGTTTGGAATTATTAGTGCAGTGTGTTGTTTGTGGTTGGATGTTTAATTTTGTGTTTGCTTTTTTGTTAGTTACGGGTGTGGCAGCAAAGTTATCTACAGCTACATGGATACTTCACAAATCACACTTGAGTGCCTGGCAGAGGCTTCATCAACCACCTTCGCACTAATTCTCTATTATTCCACTCTTGAACAGACATGGAAGAAATGAACACACCTATCTTTCCTTGCACACTCTGATTTCCCTTATTTTATTATCATTTGGTATCTGCTGTTTGGAGCCCGCAGCTTCGATAGGCAAACATTCTTGGAAATTACCACCTTTTTTTGAACAGGTATATTTTTTGTTTATTTTTGGAGGATTGGGGGGGGGGGGGGGGGGGGTTACAAATTCAACCTCTATACGACAACCCTGGGTTCATTAGTCCTGTAACCGTTTTGATGCTCGTTATTAGCTAAGGAATATTTGTTACTAAGAGGTCAAGTGTGTTTTCACAACTGTTTATTATACGCTTGGCCTCATGAACTAACTGCTTGAAATAATTTTCAGAGAATCCTTTTAGTACAATTTAGGATGATGTTTTGTGCTTACTTCCGGTTTTAAACACATATTTTCGCCAACATATTGAGGGTAAATTAAAGTCACCACCAACTTTACTTGTATGAGTCCGGTGTGTGTAAGTTGACTAGTAGGTCTCTGTGTGTTGGAGTGGGGGTGACATGTTGACCACAATTAAGTTCCTAGAGTTCTTTGGCTATATTGCCGAGTACGTGAAATGCTACATTTGTGGAGAAGGTATGAGATTGGCCACCATTCTCATATCTGTGCACGGGGATCAGTGTATGTGGTATTCTGTGTGTCTTGTATGTAGCATTGTCGGCGGGACGAGATACTACGTTCTATCTGTAGCTGGCCGTGGCTATAATTGTTCTATTTTTTTTTCTGACGATTATGTTTTTGTATGGATTACGTTTCATTATAAATGTAATTTTCATGGTTAATATAATGAAATTTGTTTTAACTATGTTAGTGAGGTTCGGTTTTCGATGCTAGATATGTTGGTGAGTTTTGGTTTTGTGGTACCGTGAACTACGTTTCAGCTGTACAGGCCATGTGAAGTGTTCGATTAGAGTTGTAGGTCGGGTCATGAGTGCCTTTAGCAACATTTGACTTTTGCAATGTCCCAGGAATTATTTTGTATGAAGAGAAACAATACAGTAAATGAGAAAGTGAACATGGCAGCCGCCCACCTTTCCACGTCACACCTATGACACTGTCAGATACCGGATTTGTCAAGTTATGTAGTTTTGTGGTATATGGGTTTTGTTTGAACTATAAAGGTCAAGCGAAATTTTCAGTACATGGTTTTAGACCTACGTGTTTGGGATTTTATTATTATGGGCTTCGTTTGAGCCATTTAGTCCAAGTAGAATTTCTGATACACGTTGTAATTTTTTTATTTTATTGTGGTGTTGTTGATGGTTGAGGATTTTGTCTGCCTGATTTTTGCATTAGTATTTGTTTTCATGTCTTCATTATTAAGATCGTCGTATTTAAGCCTGTCTTCATCCAAAACCCCTTAATTTCCTTAACTGTCCCACAAGTGTAATGTTATTTCTGCAGTTAAATATTTTTCCTTTTATTTGTGTCTTTTTGTGTATCTAATGAGTGATGTAATGCTCACTGAATTTTATAAGATTGAAATAGGGTTGCCCACCATCTTGATGACGCAGGTCGAAGACGGTGGTACCACAATCATCAGTTTGCCGAGCATGTAAATCTAGACATATCAACATTTCTTCTACTAGTACATCATCCGCAAATGAATTATGGAGACGTATGGGTGACTGGAATCAAAAATTCCTTGTTGATGATGTTAGAGGTGAAAGCAGCACTGTTTTTGTCACTTCTTCAATGCCTACTCCTGCCTTGACACTTGTATAATTTGTGTATCTGCCACAATTTCTGCTATCTGACATCTGTGATTATCAGCAAAAAATTAAGACTTTTCGTTCCCTTTGCACACTTGAGGCCATTTGACTGATTTTGTAACCACATTTCTTTGTGTACAATGTTATGGGTGAAAAATTTACAGTGTACAGCTGTTTGTAATTATTATCTGGACTCTTATGTTTCTGAGTGACATTGTTTGTAGAATCACATTTGTCATTATAGCTATTTGATGCACTTACTTTTATATTTCCAAGTTTTGTGCTTTTTCCACGGTGGTCTTTGCCGTTGACATCACTGGTAGCCGATATTTCTTTGAGGTTGATCCGATGCTCTGTTTGTTGAGTTTTACAACCAAGGTTTTGCAGCTGTTTCTCCAGTAAGGCTACAGTCCTTTAAAGTTCATCGATTTCACTGTTGGGGCATTCCATGCCAAACTTAGCCTGAGGCTTATTTTTTGAAAAAATGCCAAATTTAGCAATGTTATAGTTTTTGGAATCTACAAAAGTTGAATTTTACTGTCCTGAAAAAATTATAAAAATTACATAATTAGCTGAGGAAATATAGTTAAACAAAAGTTGGCGATTCCACAGATGAGGATGAAAAACAAAAGGTTTGCTTTTTGTGTTGGCAGCTGTTTAATAAATTTGGGTTGCAGCGATTGTTGATGTTTTAATTGTTAAATTTCAAGAGCAGAATCTTATCTTTCTGACAAACTTCAGTTTTTAAAGAAAGGTAAGTTAGTTAAGTATGCAGCTAATTCACAAAAGATACAATGTATTTAGTGTCCCACCCGTGACAAAAAACATGAAAAAGTTTACCTTCTAATTCAGCAATTATAGTAATTCTATATATTTTAGGTTAGAAGTAAGAAAAACAAATAAAAACATCCAATGAACCATAAGGCACCTTCTAAGTTGTAAATGATCATTTATAAATGTTAAAAGAAATTGTGTCCCACCCGTGACAGTTTTTTGGAGGTTACTCAAATCTAAACCATTTAACACTTCTTGTTATTGTTAAGTTAAATTGGTTGGTATAACAAGTGCTTTGATGGTTTACACTAAATAAAAACTTACTGTTTATTCATAAAATGGGGAAAACAACATCAGCAGAGCATATGAGAAAACTTCGAGAAAAACTGAAGAAAGATACCAGCAAGTACAATGTCCATAAAGAAAAAGAAAGAGAGCGGGATAAAAGAAGAAGGGAAAATATGAAGATGAAGGTATCCTCCAGTGAAAAATATGTATTGGAATATCGAAAGAAGGAAGCTGAGAGAAAAAGGAAGTACAGACTTAAACTAAAATCCATATTAATTGAAGATCAGTCTGAGACCTGCATTTCCCAGTTAGGATCATATAAATGTCCTCAGTCCCTTGGCACAGCTGTTTCTCGGGTAAAGAAGGTGCTTCCTTCAAGCCCCTCAAAAAAATCAGCAGCAAAAAAAAGCTTGTAAGTGAAAGCTTACCTAAAAAGGTAGTAAAGCAGATTTTCCCAGTAGTGAAGAAAACATCTCGTAAACTTACAGGTGATAATCTGCTTGAAATACAAAATTTTTTCACAAATGATGAAATCAGCAGGCAGACATCTGGTATAAAGGATGTAAAGTCTATTGTAGACCATGAAACTGGGAAAAAGAGTTAGCTTGCAGAAACGTCACATGAATATGACAGTTAAGGAAGCATTTTTTCTTTTTAAGCAAGACAATCCAGATATTGATATCAAGATTTCAAAATTCTATGAGTTGCGGCCTAAGAATGTTGTTCTGATGTCTCAAATGCCTCACAATGTATGTGTGTGCAGATATGCTAACTTCGACTTCATCATTGAAGCCATTCACAAAGAAATAGCTAGTTTCCCTGCTACTCACACTCACCTTATGAATCTTGTTTGCTGTGATGTAGAAAGTGAAATATGCATGACAAGTCAATGCAAGAAATGCATCATGATTTTTCACACATTAACAGATGGAAAGTTTGATTTGTGTGACATAATATCTTGGAGAAAATGAACCGAACATGAGTGTCACCCTAAACAGACTACTACCAATGGAACACTTTGTGAAGTCAGTCTCAACTGAAAACATTCAAGGAGCACTTCTTTGTCAAAAGGATGCAATCTGGAGCTTTCAAGACTGTGAAAGCATCAGTTAGTGATGATGAAGTGATATTGCAAATAGATGCAGAAAACTATGTAGCACTGGCACAAGATGAGATACAAAGTGCCCACTGGAGTCATACACAGATGACAGTGGTCACTATTTGTGTTTGGATGAAAATAGGGCTACAGTCATTTGCAATTGTGAGTGATGAACTGTGCCATGACAAGTACTCAGTTTATGCATGTTTGAAGATTATAATAAGTAAGCTGAAACAAGAGCTTCCCAATTTGACCTTGATACAAATTTTTTCTGATGGTTGCGCAGGTCAATTTAAGAACAAATTCACCATTTCTAACCTCTGCTACATGATGTAAGACTTTGGAGTGTCTGGAGAATGGTTTTTCTTTGCAACATCAAATGGGGAAGGTGCAGTGGATGGCATTGGAGCTGTAACAAAAAGGGCTATTTGGAATAAAGTTAAGCAAAGAAAAGTCATCATCAGCAATGCACAGAAATTTTTAGACTGTGCCAAATCATCTGTTTCTGGAATAAACTTTCTTCTTCTGACAAAAGATCATATTGATGAAAACAGAGACCTTCTGGACGGACACTGGAAAGCTGTTAAAAATATAAAAGATATTCGCAGCAAGCATTACTTCAACGGTTACAATACCTGTAACGTGGTAGAACTTTCCTAAAATCAGATTTAGAGAAAGTGGAGGTTTTTCCACTTTCACCCAACATATATTCACTAATCTACACAGATTCTGAGATGAGTGATGAGGAATCATATCCTGATGTCCTGCTGACACCCAATTCCCAAGAAGTTACAGGTTCAGAACCAGCTGTGGAACAAATCATGTCAGGAACATTTATTTTAGTTGAGTTCCAAACTTCAAGAAAGAAATCCACTACATATACAGGGTGTTACAAAAAGGTACGGCCAAACCTTCAGGAAACATTCCTCACACACAAAGAAAGAAAATATGTTATGTGGAAATGTGTCCGGAAACGCTTACTTTCCATGTTAGAGCTCATTTTATTACTTCTCTTCAAATCACATTAATCATGGAATGGAAACACACAGCAACAGAATGTGCCAGTGTGACTTCAAAGAGTTTGTTACAGGAAATGTTCAAAATGTCCTCCGTTAGCGAGGATACATGCATCCACCCTCTGTCGCATGGAATCCCTGATGCGCTGATGCAGCCCCAGAGAATGGCGTATTGCATCACAGCCGTCCACTATACGAGCACGAAGAGTCTCTACATTTGGTACCGGGGTTGCGTAGACAAGAGCTTTCAAATGCCCCCATAAATGGAAGTCAAGAGGGTTGAGGTCAGGAGAGCGTGGAGGCCATGGAATTGGTCCGACTCTACCAATCCATCGGTCACCGAATCTGTTGTTGAGAAGCGTACGAACACTTCAACTGAAATGTGCAGGAGCTCCATCTTGCATGAAGCACATGTTGTGTCGTACTTGTAAAAGCACATGTTCTAGCAGCACAGGTAGAGTATCCCATATGAAATCATGATAACGTGCTCCATTGAGCGTAGGTGGAAGAACATGGGGCCCAATCAAGACATCACCTACAATGCCTGCCCAAACGTTCACAGAAAATCTGTGTTGATGACGTGATTGCACAATTGCGTGCGGATTCTTGTCAGCCCACACATGTTGATTGTGAAAATTTACAATTTCATCACGTTGGAATGAAGCCTCTTCCGCAAAGAGAACATTTGTACTGAAATGAGGATTGACACATTGTTGGATGAACCATTCGCAGAAGTGTACCCGTGGAGGCCAATCAGCTGCTGATAGTGCCTGCACACGCTGTACATGGTACGGAAACAACTGGTTCTCCCGTAGCACTCTCCATACAGTGACGTGGTCAATGTTACCTTGTACAGCAGCAACTTCTCTGACACTGACATTAGGGTTATGGTCAACTGCACGAAGAATTGCCTCGTCCATTGCAGGTGTCCTCGTCATTCTAGGTCTTCCCCAGTCGCAAGTCATAGGTTGGAATGTTCCGTGCTCCCTAAGACGCCGATGAATTGCTTCGAACGTCTTCCTGTCAGGACACCTTCGTTCTGGAAATCTGTCTCGATAAAAACGTACCGCGCCACAGCTATTGCCCCTTGCTAATCCATACATCAAATGGGCATCTGCCAACTCCGCATTTGTAAACATTGCACTGACTGCAAAACCACGTTTGTGATGAACCACTAACCTGTTGATGCTACGTACTGATGTGCTTGGTGCTAGTACTGTAGAGCAATGAGTCGCATGTCAACACAAGCACCGAAGTCAACATTACCTTCGTTCAATTGGGCCAACTGGCGGTGAATCGAGGAAGTACAGTACATACTGACGAAACTAAAATGAGCTCTAACATGGAAATTAAGCGTTTCCGGACACATGTCCACATAACATCTTTTCTTTATTTGTGTGTGAGGAATGTTTCCTGAAAGTTTGGCCGTACCTTTTTGTAACACCCTGTAGATATGCTGCAATTGCACAGAGAAGTGTAGAAGACAATGATCTGTTGGCGACTCAGCAAAGGTATTTAAAGCTGACGAGCAGGATGTATCCTACATAGAGCTTAAACAAGTTCTTGCTATTCTCCCGAATCCAAATGTCAAACATGTTAGGAACACCTTATATTATGAGTTTCCCGGCAATTTAGACATTTCCAAAAGTGGGTGACAGGTCAAGTGTATATTTTTTCGAAGTGGTACGTTCTTCAAGTGAAATAATTAAGTACTCAGAACTGTAAACTAATACTATACCAAAATTTATATTATGTATAAGCAACAAAAATGTTCTACAAAGTTATTAAAACTTAAAGTGCCCTCTGAGTATATGTTACCTACTGATTCATAGCTAACTGACATAATAAAATCGGTTTAAATAAAAAAAACAGATTGTACTTCACATGAGTCCCACCCATGACAATTCCTTATCCCACCCGTGACAGTCTTTGATTGCAATTATTGTAAGTAAGTATTACTAATCTAATATTTATTGATATTATGTCATGTAGAGAATTGTTTTATTAATGTGAATTCAATATTTTCAAAAGAAAATAAGTGCATAAATCACAGATTTTTTCTAAAATGTTGGTGGTTATTCAATGCTACATCTGTTTGCTGTCCCACCCGTGACAAAGTTTTAAAGATGAATAACAGCTCAATTTGTAAACTTCTGACATTCAGATTTAAAGGGAAGGTAAAACAATTATTTGTAAGGCAACCAGTCAATCTTTACTTTATTTCTATTTATACTTTATGTTATATCAGCATCTGACGGTTGAAAAACGTAGTGCAACTGTCCCACCCGTGATAATGGAATCCCCCCTTTTTTTTTTAGTTAAAATGAGACTTAAGTCATCGCAGTGTTTACATATGAATGTCAGTGTATTTACATTTGCCACAGTTTTTTCACTAGACTTTGGCCTTGTAATGATTTGTTTGTTTATTTATTTATTTATTTATTCCTCTTTTGCAGCAGTAACATTTCCAGGTTGAACCACAATACTTTTTTGCACTGAATGCATAAAGACTCATCCTTTTTTATTTACATGATTTCTTAAGAATTCTTTTTATGCATACAGTGATCTATAATTAACCATTTTCGATGTTTTTCTCTTCCTCTTAAACACAAACCACACAGATACATACATCATACTACTGTTGTTGTTGTGGTCTTCAGTCCTGAGACTGGTTTGATGCAGCTCTCCATGCTACTCTATCCTGTGCAAGCTTCTTCATCTCCCAGTACCTACTGCAGTCTACATCCTTCTGAATCTGCTTAGTGTATTTATCTCTTGGTCTCCCTCTATGATTTTTACCCTCCACGCTGCCCTCCAATACTAAATTGGTGATCCCTCGATGTCTCAGAACATGTCCTACCAACCGATCCCTCCTTCTAGTCAAGTTGTGCCACAAGCTCCTCTTCTCCCCAGTTCTATTCAATACCTCCTCATTGGTTATATGATCTACCCATCTAATCTTCAGCATTATTCTGTAGCACCACATTTCAAAACCTTCTATTCTCTTTTTGTCTAAACTATTTATCGTCCACGTTTCACTTCCATATATGGCTACATTCCATACAAATACTTTCAGAAACGACTTCCTGACATTTAAATCTATACTAGATGTTAACAAATTTTTCTTCTTCAGAAATGCTTTCCTTGCCATTGCCAGTCTACATTTTATATCCTCTCTACTTCGACCATCATCGGTTATTTTGCTCCCCAAATAGCAAAACTCCTTTACTACTTTAAGTGTCTCATTCCCTAATCTAATTCCCTCAGCATCACCCGACTTAATTCAATTTCTACACATGCTAAAATTCAACTAAGAAGTAGAATGAGTTGCCAAGCAGTTACTGTCTGGTTTATATATGAAGTTAGTTTCATTTACTCTTAAATTCTTTACATCAATGGGTAGGCAATTAAAGATTTTTTGTGGCTGAATACCTCTCTTCTCTCTGTGCCACACTCAGGCTGAGTGATGGATAGAGTTGAATGCTTTCTCCTTGTAGTATTATATTCACAAATGTTAATGTTGTTTTCCAGCTGTGATTGTTAACAATAAAACTCATTATGCAGTGCCCAAGAATATGTTGCCATGAGACATTACTGAATGAAAATAGGAAAAGTAAGTCAACTTTTTGACTTATTCATCATGAAATCCTAATATTATCTGTAATGTGAAAGTTGCCAAACTTAGACATTTAACAAGATAACATGTGACATCTGGTTATTGTTATTATCAATATCAACACTTAAAAATGTAGAATATTTTGTTTCATTTATTGATTTACTGTCATTCAGTGTTTCTAATGATGTAGTCAGGCCTGTGCAGTACATGACATAACTGCAAGAATTTTGTTTATCTGAATTGAGTGATAGCCCATTTGCAGAGAACCAGTAGCACATTTTCAATAAAATATTCACATTTTAGACAGAATTGATTAGAATATTTGCATTGTCAGCAGAGAGAAATATTTTCCCTCCACTATGCACTATTCGTATGTGATATAGATGAGACTGCTTTACTTATTTACTTGCCAAATGCTTTGCAATTTCTTCCACTTCTCCCATGGTCTCCCCCTTTCTTTTCCTACTACTTCCCCCAACTTGCACTATCACAGTCCTCGTCACAGCTTTCTTCTTCTTTTTTGCATTGTGCTAGTGCAGATGTGAAATGTTTGGACATGTTACACTAATGTAAGTAACATTTAACATAAATATGTCACATTTTTCTTTTTTGTAGGTAGAGGAACAAGATGAAATGCCAAGGCAGATATGCTTGAGCTGTCTTAATAAATTGGAAAGCACATATGAATTTTATACCACCTGCATTTATGCTCAATCGACAATCCAGAGACTTCTGAGAGCTGAATCTCTACAAGATAGTGATCATGTTAATGAACTTGGCAATAAGGTAAACATTGCTGTTTATTATTTTGATTAAGGCTTGAAAGTTAGCCAAGCCACCTAAAGGGGAAGAACTATACTTGAGAAAAGGTGAAATGACAGAAATGAAGGGGAAGAAAGTAAACCAGAAATTCAGTAAACATAGTTGTTTCAAGAACAGAACATGAGATTTAAAATATGCCCTTTTTTACAAGCTTTTGTATTCGGCTACTGTAACGTTCAGATGGAAACTCTAAGGATATTTAGCAGGAAGTGGATGGCTGTGACATATTTCAAATTATTGAAAAAAATTAAGAGCTAACTGGGATATCTACACTTCATTTAACAAAGAGCCATTTTAGATGTAGATATTGTCTGATATTTGCATTTTTTGACCTAGAAATTGGGTACAATTGTGTGAAGGATTAGCCTTGATGACAATTACTATGTAATAATTTTCTGACAAATTTAAAATTAAATAGAATATTTGGCAGCCACGATCACATGTTGTAATATTTTTATTTTTTTTTTCCTCACTGACGGGTTTCAGCAGAATCTAGTTGTCGTCTTCGAATTTTCTGGAATAATACTACTGCACATAAATTGCACAAAAAATAAGTAATGCACACACCCCTAATAAAGCAAAATCGTCACATTGGCTTGTCAAATATATGCAGCTAAGTAAATAAAAATCCATAGCACCAGCAGTGTGCACTGAAGTGGAGTATTTCCTGATGTGCCATCACTATAACTGCTCCAATGATGAACTTGGCTCCTTTCCAGGGCACACTGTTAGTGCTACGGACTTTTTATTTACTCTGTTTTGCGTACCTGAGAAGCCAATGTGGCACATTTTGTTTTATTAGTGGAGTGTATGCTGGTTATGCACAGTAGTATTATTTCCAGAACATCCAAAGATGACAGCTATCCTCTGACAAAACAGGTAATTGAGGAAATTAAATAAAAATAAAAATATTACAACATGGGATCTTGGCTGCCAAACATTCTTATTAGTGAAATATCAGATCACTCCCAGCAATGTGTGCAACTTATAATTTTAAATTAGTCTGTTGCTTGTTCCACAGATGGTATGCACTACAATTAATTACTTGAAACTCTTCAATATGTTACATCATTCCCATTTCAGATGCACATTTCAAGTTGTTTGTTGGCCATATGATTGCAGTGTAAATCAATACTTCCTACAATTATGGTAACTGCGTATATTTATAGAGTCAACATTCTAGACAAAAGTAACTTACTCTTTTTGCTAACTTCATATCACAGAGTAAATTGTCAAGGTCTTTTATGACTGCTTAATTTGCTATTTCTGTACCGTATGAAGGCTTAATATGTGTTAATTAAAGAGTGCTAATTACAGATACTGTCAATTTTGAACTGATTTATTGCTGGCAATTCAGTTTGTGATAGAGTATATGTGCAATATATGTGAAACAGAATTGCTCTCCATGAGACATAATGTACACACATCAAAAAAAATTTTTGCATCACCCCCGTTCCCAGAACTCCTGAAGATAGATGTTGACTCTGGATATTGTATCACAGACACAGATGTAAACAACCATGCATGAGCAGCGCCTATTAGACGGGGGGTCCGACAGCCGATCAGTTCCAGTCATTCCACTAGGAAGGAGTCATATTGTCTGTAGTCCAACCGTGCCTAGACGGTCAATACCGTGGTTCGATCGTGTCCGCATTGTTACTTTGTGCCATGAAGGGCTCTCAACAAGGAAAGTTGTAGCAGTTCGCCTACTTTGTTTATTTCATGTGTTTTACTCGGTGTCGCGGTACTGGCTGAAAAAATAGGGATTGGATGTGCAACTACTATAAATGATGTAGCCAACAGATGCACAGCTGCGTTTCACAGTCTTTTACTTTCACTTTTCACAACTCCCCAATAAGACACAGCTATAAATGTATATGGCCAGTGCACTATTGTTCTAACTTCCCATAAGCTTCATTAATAGTTAGCAGCTACAATAGTTTCCTGTTGAACATCTATGAGCAGTAAAAGACTAACCACACAGTTCACAGTCTTTCAAATAAATTGAACAGTCACTGTCATTGCTTTGACACACAACCTATTGGTGTAACACTTATTTCACTGTTAAGTTGATGCATTGTCGTTGTTCTAACCAACACATGTTCCTCGTCTGAAACTTGGCCGTAGACAGACTGACTCGTGACCGAAATTCAGGCCCTTATGTATCATCACAATAATAGGTGCTCAAACTAGACATTGTTCGATGTTTATTTACAGAAATTACAATTAAAACAAAACTCATTAAATTAACTGAATACTTCGAAAAATTCCATCTTTGTAACAATGTCTTCTACTATAAGAGTTAGGCCAAATTCTTTGCTTAAATCACGAAATTAACAAATATAGTTAGGCAAACAATACTTTTGACAAAACTGTTAATTACTGTGGAATTAATTAAGGGCTGACTTTGCTAACACATTTTCAAATATAGCCAAATAAATACTTTAAGATTACTAGTATTTCGTCTTCCAAATGTTTATAATTAGTACAGAACTTATATTTGTTTATACATCAACAGTAGAATTTAAGTTACGAAACAATTACTGATTTCACCCTATAGCAAAATATGCTAACTATGGATAGTCGAAATAAATTATAGAACCAATTACATACATAAACTAAGCATAAAGTTAGCTCTGGTGTTATATTCTTTAAACCTGAGGACCAACCTTTATCTTTTACAATAATGCAGATTCTATTCACATATGTTAATGGTAATTAGTCAAAAGTGAAAAAATGAATTTTAAGGAGGCAGATGGCGAAACAAGGGGGAAGTAAAAATTATCCCAGCTTGCTTCATCACAAAGTGTCCAGGCGTCTCGAAGTGAACCAAAGCGAAATTGTTTGCACATGGAGGAGATACAGAGAGACAGGAACTGTCGATGACATGCCTTGCTCAGGCCGCCCAAGGGCAAGGTGGATGACCGCTACCCACAGAATAGCACGGAGGAACCTTTACTGTAATGCCACCATGTTGAATAATGGTTTTCGTGCAGCCACAGGAAGTCGTGTTAAGAATCAAATTGTGCACAATAGGCTTCATGATGCGCAACTTCACTCCCGACATCCATGGCAAGGTCCATCTTTGCAACCACGACACCATGCAGCGCGGTACAGATGGGCGCAATAACATTCTGAATGGACCACTCAGGATAGGCAACACATTCTCTTCACCAATGAGTGTCGCATATGCCTTCAACTGGACAATCGTTGGAGATGTGTTTGCAGGCAACCCGGTCACGCTGAATGCCTTATACACACTGTTCAGTGAGTACAGCAAGGTGGAAGTCCCCTGATGTTTTGGGGTGGCATTATGTGGGGCCGACGTACACCGCTGGTGGTCTTGGAAGGCGCCGTAACAGCTGTATGATTCGTGAATGCCATCCTCCGACTGATAGTGCAACCGTATCTGCAGCATATTGGTGAGGCATTTGTCTTCATCGATGACAGTTTGTGCCCCATAATGCACATTCTGTGAATGACTTCCTTCAGGATAACGACATTGCTCGACTAGAGTGTCCAGCATGTTCTCCAGACATGAACCCTATCGAATATGCCTGGGATGGATTGAAAAGGGCTATTTATGGACAATGTGACCCATCAACCACTCTGAGGGATCTGCGCTGAATCGCTGTTGAGGAGTAGGAAAATCGTGACTGACAGTGCCTTGATGAACTTGTGGAAAGTGTGCCATAACAAATACAATTGTGCATCAATGCAAGAGGACGTGCAGCTTTGTAGCAGAGATACCGGTGTGTACAACAGTCTGGACCACCACCACCTCTGTAGGTCTCACTGTATGGTGGTACAACATACAATGTGTGGTTTTCATGAGCAATAAAAACGGCAGAAATGATGTTTATGTTGATCTCTATTCTAATTTTCTGTACAGGTTCCGGAATGCTCAGAACCAAGGTGATGCAAAATTTTGTGTGTATTAGTGCTGCTTGTTAGTTCTTTTATCGTAGAGAAGAGGGGGATAGGCTGGGGAAGGTTGAAAAAAAAAGGGCAGGTCTCTCAGACCCCAGGATGAGAGGGACCACCTGTCTGCAGCGGCATTGAAGTAGTGCTAAAGGAACTTGACACCGTGAATCCTCCAGGGCTGTCCATAAATCCATAAGAGTATGTGGGAGATCTCTTGTGAACAGCACATTGCAAGCCATCCACGATATGCTCAATAATGCTCATGTCTGGTGAGTTTGGTGGACAGCGGAAGTGTTTAAACTCAGAAGAGTGTTGCTGGAGCCACTCTGTAGCAATTTTGGATGTGTGGGGAACCACATTGTCCTGCTGGAATTGCCCAAGTTCATCAGAATGCACAATGGACATAAATGGATGCAGGTGATCAGACAGGGTGCTTACCCATGTGTCATCTGTCAGATGTACCTAGACGTATCAGGGGTCCCATATCATTCCAACTGCACACCCCCCACACCATTACAGAGCCTCCACCAGCTTGAATAGTCCCCTGCTGACATGCAGGGTCAATGGAATCATGAATTTGTCTCCATACCCGTACACATCCATCCACTCGATACAATCTGAAATGAGACTTTCCCGACCAGGCAACATGTTTCCAATCGTCAGCAGTCCAATGTCAGTGTTGACAGGCCCAGGTGAAGCGTAAAGCTTTGTGTTGTGCTGTCATAAAAGGTACACAAGTGGGCTTTCGGCTCTGTAAGCTCATATCAATGATGTTTCGTCGAATGGTTCGCACGCTTACAGTTGATGATTGTCCGGCATTGAGATCTGCAGCAATTTGCGGAAGAGCTGTACTTCTGTCCCGTTGGACGATTCTCTTCAGTCATCATTGGTGCCGTTCTTGCAGGATCGGTTGCCAGCAGCAGCAATGTCAGTTTTACCGGATTCCTGATATTCGTGGTACACTCGTGAAATGATCCTATAGGAAAATCCCCACTTCATCACTATCCTGGTGATGCTATGTCCTACTGCTTGTGCGTTGACTATGACACCATGTTCAAACTCACTTAACTCTTGATAACCTGCCATTGTAGCAGCAGTAACCAATCTAACAACTGCGCCAGACTTGTCTTATAAATATAGTGCGAATCGCAGTGCTGTATTCTGTCTGTTTACACACCTCTGTATTTGAATATGCATGCCCATACCAGTTTCCTTGGGGCTTCAGCATGGTATCCGTTACGAGTTCAACACTGGACTGTGGTTTTCATCACAAATGTATTACAGTGTTCACAAGTTTGCCCAAGAATGTCTCTCGTGGCTGTTGTGGATGCCAAATTTGGCAATCTAGGTCAAAACAACAACACAAAAGGAATATTAACTATTGCAGCCTGGACAAATGAATCATAAAGTATTGCAGTTATAACAAAATCAGAGACTTGGCAGTGATATACTGTAATAAACAGAGAAATAAAGGCGCAGATACACCACAAACAAGCTTTATTTGTAACTCCATAAAATAAAACCCCAAGTTATCTCATTTTATTATTTTGGGGGAAACTTAAAATCCCAAGTGTACTTAGGCTACATAAGAACAGACTTTTGTAAAAAACAAAATTCCGCTTATATCTGTTCCAGCACTGATTAAGTGTTCTACCACTCAAGAGCATCTGGTCATGCATTTGTAGCATGCTTGTTATGTTTTGCTTGAGTTGGTTGCCACTAGAAATCGTCTTCCACTGCGTGCAGCTTTGCATACTCGATCAGTAAAACATGCACTTTCAGCCTCTGTCCTGTGTTATTGTTTAGGCAATGCTTTCAGTGAAAAGTGCTAGACAGTGGTATGAGATAAATACATCCACTGTGCTCCAGCCAACACCTCAGAGATTTGTGTTAACAGGCAAATGTTGTGAAACACAATGGTTAGACTTCATAGCTACACAAAAAGTAAAAGACTTCAAGTTTCAGGTTATTTTAGTCAAAGTGCAGTGCACGAGTATACTCTGGATTTTTTTATGAGTGATCTTCAAAATTTTATAACTCATTATTTTGAGCTTTCAAAGCTATCTGTCTATGCCTGTATGTAATGCCATTTGTTGTTTTTCATTAACAAAAATATCATTTTTTGGACGTAATTTGAAAAAAATCGTTATGTTAAACATAAAGTTATTAGATCTGTGAAAAATCACATTTTCTCACTCTTGCAGTAGAGTATTAAAATTTTCTGCATACTGGGAGCTATCTTTGTAACGTATTTTTTCTGACAGATTAATTTAATAACAGTGTAATAAAATTACCTGTAATTGCAGCTCTGTTTCACTCCTTCATGTTTTGACAGAGTGCTAGAAAATCATTTAAATCTTTAACTGAATTTCTTGTATCAAGAGGATTTGTAACAAATCTCATTTCAGAATAGTTGACAACTCTTTTTCCATCCCACAAAGAGTCTGTTTCATCTTTTTTAATGATTGCTATTCAGTGAAATACTTATTTAGAAGTCACCAAGTAGTCATACCTATAAACACTGCAAAAAGTGGAATATCAGCAGTGCCTGTAAGATATGTGACAAGAAGTGTTGCTTCATACTATAGTTCGTTGTCCTCAGGATGAAGCCACAGGTGCAGTTTAATGTAGTAGATTAAATTGATAAAATATTGCCCAGCTTTCTGACTATGAGCACCTTAAAATAGGCATTGTGGCACACAGCAGAGTTGGTTAGTTGGTAAATGATCATTGTTATTTTAAACAATTAAATTTCAGGCATGTAGTCTTTTAAATTCCAACCCTTTTGCTGGCATTTCAGCCGCACATCTTTCAGCCATATTTCAAGTGAACCGAGAGACAATCTTTATGTTATTAAAAGGCAAAAATGCACATTAATTTAATGGAAAGCCCAAATGAAATGTAACTCATTTAAAAAAAAAGGAAAGAAAAACACTCACCGAATAGTTGAGGTGTTGAGTCATCAACAGGCACGTAAATAAGACTGAGAACTTCGCAGTGTTTCAGATGAATCCGTTTTTGAGAAGAAAAAGTTTTGTGTAAAAGTTAGCAGAGTTAATGCAAGGGAATATCACAAGCTTAACCTCATATTTGAGAGAAAAGGAACACTTCGAAGATATCAGCCCCAGCAATTGATCCCCTGTGAAAATTTGGGCCATACTTCTGATAGTTCACAATTATGAATTTCTGAAAGTACAGCTTTTAAACTTCCACACTCACCAGTTTTTTGTCACTCACTCCACTCCACTGCAGCCGTGTAATGCACGAGTGCAAAGTATGGTACAGTGGATTGACAGCCAGTGCCCTCTTATTCTTGGGATGTTGAAGGCAAGTCCCGATGCAGTTGACATCAATAGTTCCTTTCCTTTCCTTTCTCCTACCTCCACCTTCAGTTTACATAACATATATCACAGCTGCAAATTCTGCACAGTGTCTGTTCTTTTGGGTATTTCTCAAGGAACAGGCACCATTCATTCTTATAATTGATTCACCTCAATGGACAATTAATCCACCACCTTCAGTGTGGATGCACAACTATGTTCTACCTCCTGTGGGAATCTCAAAGTGGCGGGCACAGGACATATGGATGGGGACTGGGAATAGGTGATGCTAGGTGGGAATGTGGGTTGACTGGGAGGTGCGCCGAGATAATCCATGCAACTGTTATAAACACTGTGTTCAGGTGGCACATCGGTTAATGCAACCTCGTAATAAGCAGGAGATTCTGTGTTTGAATCTTTGTCCGGCACACATTTTTACTTGTTGCCACTAATTCCGCATAAAGTCCCGATGAAGCAAACATCAGTAGTGCCTTCCCTTCTTCTTCTTCTTCTTCTTCTTCTTCCTCTCTCTCTCTCTCTCTCTCTCTCTCTCTCTCTCTCTCTTTCTCTCTCTCCCCCCCCCCCCGCCTCCCTCCCTCCCTCCCCCCTCCCCCCTCCCTCCCTCCTCCTCCTCCTCCTCCCCCCTCCCTGCCTTCAGTTTACATAATGTGTATGTTGTTGTTGAGGTCTTCAGTCCTGAGATTGATTTGATGCAGCTCTCCATGCTACTCTATCCTGTGCAAGCTATCTCCCAGTACCTACTGCAACCTACATCCTTCTGAATCTGCTTAGTGTATTCATCTCTTGGTCTCCCTCTACAATTTTTACCCTCCACGCTGCCCTCCAGTACCAAATTGGTGATCCCTCGATGCCTCGGAACATGTCCTACCAACCGATCCCTTCTTCTAGTCAAGTTGTGCCACAAACTCCTCTTCTCCCCAATTCTGTTCAATACCTCCTCATTAGTTATGTGATCTACCCATCTAATCTTCAGCATTCTTCTGTAGCACCACATTTCGAAAGCTTCTATTCTCTTCTTGTCCAAACTATTTATCGCCCATGTTTCACTTCCATACATGGCTACACTCCATACAAATACTTTCAGAAACGACTTCCTGTCACTTAAATCAATACTCGATGTTAACAAATGTCTCTTCTTCAGAAACGCTTTCCTTGCCATTGCCAGTCTACATTTTATATCCTCCCTACTTCGACCATCATCAGTTATTTTGCTCCCCAAATAGCAAAACTCCTTTACTACTTTAAGTGTCTCATTTCCTAATCTAATTCCCTCAGCATCACCCGACTTAATTCGACTACATTCCATTATCCTCGTTTTGCTTTTGTTGATGTTCATCTTATATCCTCCTTTCAAGACACTGTCCATTCCGTTCAACTGCTCTTCCAAGTCCTTTGCTGCCTCTGACAGAATTACAATGCCATCGGCGAACCTCAAAGTTTTTATGTCTTCTCCATGGATTTTAAATACCTACTCCAAACTTTTCTTTTGTTTCCTTTACTGCTTGCTCAATATACAGATTGAATAACATCAGGGAGAGGCTACAACCCTGCCTCCCTCCCTTCCCAACCACTGCTTCCCTTTCATGTCCCTCGACTCTTATAACTGCCATCTGGTTTCTGTACAAATTGTAAATAGCCTTTTGCTCCCTGTATTTTACCCTTGCCACCTTCAGAATTTGAAAGAGAGTATTCCAGTCAACATTGTCAAAAGCTTTCTCTAAGTCTACAAATGCTAGAAACGTAGGTTTGCCTTTCCTTAATCTTTCTTCTGAGATAAGTCGTAGGGTCAATATTGCCTCACATGTTCCAACATTTCTACGGAATCCAAAGTGATCTTCCCCGAGGTCGGCTTCTACCAGTTTTTCCATTCGTCTGTAAAGAATTCGCATTAGTATTTTACAGCTGTGACTTATTTAACTGATAGTTCGGTAATCTTCACATCTGTCAGCACCTGCTTTCTTTGGGATTGGAATTATTATATTCTTCTTGAAGTTTGAGGGAATTTCACCTGTTTCATACATCTTGCTCACCAGATGGTAGAGTTTTGTCAGGACTGGCTCTCCCAAGGCTGTCAGTAGTTCTAATGGAATGTTGTCTACTCCCGGGGCCTTGTTTCGACTTAGGTCTTTCAGTGCTCTGTCAAACTCTTCACGCAGTATCATATCTCCCATTTCATCTTCATCTACCTCCTCTTCCATTTCCATAATATTGTCCTCAAGAACATCGCCCCTGTATAGACCCTCTATATACTTCTTCCACTTTTCTGCTTTCCCTTCTTTGCTTAGAACTGGCTTTCCATTTGAGCTCTTGATATTCATACAAGTGGTTCTGTTTTCTCCAAAGGTCTCTTTAATTTTCCTGTAGGCAGTATCTATTTTACCCCTCATGAGATAAGCCTCTACATCCTTACATTTGTCCTCTAGCCATCCCTTCTTAGCCATTTTGCACTTCCTGTCGATCTCATTTTTGAGACGTTTGTATTCCTTTTTGCCTGCTTCACTTACTGCAGTTTTGTATTTTGTCCTTTCATCAATTAAATTCAGTATCTCTTCTGTTACCCAAGGATTTCTGCTAGCCCTCGTCTTTTGTACTACTGTAGTAGGCATGGGCTTCGTGTCTATCTTGGCCACAATAATGCGTTCAATAATATGTATGACAGCTGCAAATTCTGCATAGTGTCCATTCTCTCAGACATGTCTGAAAAAAAAAAAAAAAAAAAAAAAACAGACACCATGGATTCATATAACAAAATGAATATACCTAAACATCTGAAGTGTTATTGTGAAATTTAGTTAATGATTTTCTATTTACTATTTAATTATGCCAATTACACTGAAGTTTTGAAATCCAAAGAAAATAATGCACAACAGCGATGTTAAGAATTAAATAGTGCTGCACTGCTTCTTTAAGGCACACTCCTTCATTTCATTACTTTACTTTGCATTTGTGAATCACAACAACAAAAATTTCAGAAAAAGATAATATGAGCAAATGGTAATTGTTGTATGTGCATGTTTAAAGCTTTACGTTTGGGTCGCATCTGCGTACTATCAGAATTATGCTCCAATTTTTTTTGCACAGGATTGATTGCTGGGTCTAATATCTTGCAAATGTGCTTTCTTCTCCTCAAAATATGAGATCAGATGGGTGAGGTTTCCTTGTTAGTTTTGTTTGTGTGCCTTTTTTTGAGGAATTGGTGGGTTCACCTGTTTTGCTAATGACCAGGAGAAAGAGCTTTTGACAATACATTATGTATTATCTTTGTTGTTGTTGTTGTTGTTGTTGTACTCTTATCCTTATTCTGCTTCCAGTCTTTTCCAACTGAACCATGACAAAATGACGATCCATCAGTAGAAACATCTGTTTATCCTGAGTTATTTTCATAGTGCAGCCTTGTGATGCAGGCACTGATGGTTGGCTGATTTTTCCCCATGTTTGAATTGCTTTGTATATTTGGCATTTGTACCACGTTTCTGCTATGGCACTGGAAACTAGTTGAGCCTTATGATTTGTTTCATCTATATATGTCAAAGTTGTCTTGCAGAATTTAAGTTGACATTGATGTTATGTTTTATGCTATTACTTAATGCAAATGTTGCACTTAATCGCATTTCCTGGGATCAGTACTTGGCAGTTGCACTAACAATCGGACATAAGCTTGGTGTTTGAGGCTTTCTTCAGCACATCTGTGGAACCGAAAGCAAACCTAGATAGCTTTTGAAAACATGTTTTAAACTTAATAACTGGAAATGTATGAACTGTGAACATTTTTACATTATTTGTTTTCGATGCTAACTGGTTTCCAGCTTACAAGGCCATTGTCAAACAACAATCTTGATTATGAAGGTATTCTACCAAGGAGTGACAGAATCTTCCATTACTAATGACAAAGTATAGTGTTATTTTATTTTTGTGTATGTATTAACAAGTATGTTATATGAGGTTTTCAGTAGTGGAGTTTTCCAACGAAACATATTACCTGTAGCTCATAATTTTAATCGTTTTGTAATTTAAAACCATGAAAGACAGTTACAGTGACCTGCTGATTCTAAATAACACATGTGTGACAAACTTGCCTCCAGTCCTTACTATTAAAGCTTTGGCAAGTCAAGGATTTACCAGATGCGTGACTGATTTTAATGTTCGTTGGCTGCCGTGTCATCTAGGGTATGGTCACACACCGATTGCATCACCCAGCAAATTATTGTGCTAACTTCAGTATACTTTAATAATTGTGGTCAGTGGTGAATATTAATAATGTTCTGATGAACACCAGCTGGTTTAGTTTAAAAATAAGTATTTATTGATTCTTCAAGTTTGTGGACTAACACCACAATATCAAGTGCAACACACCATGTTATTGTTTGTAATAAAATTCTTGTGGCTGACTGTCAAAAGATGTAAAAGTCCAACAGTGTGTATACGACCCGGAACAACTGGAAAATCCGGGGAAAACCCGGGAATTTTTTCATTCAGGAAAAACCTGGGATTTTTTTTAGAATTCCAGGAATTTTCCGTTGTTTCTGTTTTCAGTTAAATTTTTGTAATTTTGACTGGTAAGAACCGATACTCTAACAAAGGATATTACTGTATCCCACTACTGCAGAATAGTACTGCAGCAATAAAACATGAACAAGAGAAAAAACGAAAATTAAACTTAAATTGCAAAGGAAATGCACCATATACAGCGACAAAACACAGTGCTCATACAAGCATCTGCCAACAGCAAAATGTGTCAAAGGTTTTAGGAACACTATGCAATGCTTCGTAACAACAAATTGTCTCCGATGAATGTGACGTCACAAATGTTTACATTAGGTTTGTTTTAGCAGTTATGAGCAGGATCATGCGCATGCGCAGTTGAGTAGTACCTTCTCCCACTTCTGGCTACAGGAATGTGGCTGTTGACTGTGTAAGCAGTCGCAGCAAGCAGCTAGACGCTACCGGGGAAAATTTTACTGGAGCACCCAAGCGGCCAGATACATGCATGCGCAGCAGGCACAGATCTAGGAGTGGGGGGGGGGGGGGGGAATTCATATTCATGAGGGGAAAAACCTTGTTTCACAAAGCAACTAGCATCCAGCACATGTTAGTCTATTGATTATTCATATGACTTTGAAACGCATTCCTGTCAGTTCCTGAACATTTTTGAACGCATTCTATTTTGATTTCTGAATGAATCGTAAGTTGGTTTGTGAATGCGTGCATAGTAAACATGATGTCTCTGTCAGGGCAATACTCGTCGTATGTAGAAACAAACTTTCCTGCGGACAAAAGGGGCTGTACGAGCTGAATGGAGTAAGGCCGAACGGATGAATGCCAACCGCTGTCTGATTGTGTGGTAATTGGGTTTGCGAATGATGAGCGTTGTTGTAATTACTAGCAAAAACCATAGCTTCAGACTACAGGAGTGAAAATAAACGAATAACAGGCAAGAAAGATTACGTATTACCTTCTTGGTGTATCCAAGAAAATGAAATTTTGACAGAAAATTTTTGTCCAGATCGCTATATTGGTAAGGGCCAGTTGTACAGTTCCCGGCTAGCAGCCGCTTTAAGTTCTATTCTGGAAGAAGTGCGGAAAATGCGTTGTACGAACATGTAACAACGCCTAACCGGAGAATAATCACGGGATAACTAAACCGGTGACTGTGGCAGAGTTAGTTAAGTTAACCTGCAAATAAGCTTTGACATTGCCAGGAATAGTTACAGAATTAGTGATAACAAGACTTTGTTAGAATGAGGAAGGAGAAGAAACGGGGACATCACACAAATTATGGAACAATATGACGATTCCAAGTTTGTATAAAAATTTCCTAGTACTACTTTTCAATCTCGTGCTTGAGAAGCTGGAGCGTATGAGTGAAGTGTGAAACTATTTCCTAACGTAAAGCTTTTTGCTTGTAATAGGTCTAATAGTCATTTGATACTGGTACTTTGTGAATTATATTCTATCGCTTCAAAAACGACCGTTTGTGCCAAAACAGTCTCGTTTATTTGGTGTGTGTTACAATTGTTGCAGTATTAGCAAGGCCTACTTTGTTTTATCTAGCAGACAGTGACAAAATAGATGTAATCAGATCGGAAAACCACACCAGTCTTCGGTCCTATTTGTATTAACAGCTTTTTCAGTATTAGACAACGACATTTCAACTTTTCATGTAGAAAAGGTTGACGAACTTTGATGAGGCAATAGATTATTTCGCAGAAAGGAAAGCACGCCATGTAAAGCTGCAGCAAGATTAGAGAGAGAAAAATTCTAGGTGCTAAGGCTTGAAGAAATGTGTATTTTCCTGCTTGTCTCATGTCTTTACGGGGTTTATGTATCCTATATTTAATTTTATGTCACACAAAGCAGCAAGTTGTTAATTGATAGGGAATAAAGAGTGCAAATTTTCTGAAGAGTTCTTTTTTATATACATATATTGTTTTAGATATAAAAACAAAGATGAGGTGACTTACCGAACGAAAGTGCTGGCAGGTCGATAGACACACAAACAAACACAAACATACACACAAAATTCAAGCTTTCGCAACAAACTGTTGCCTCATCAGGAAAGAGGGAAGGAGGGGGGAAGACGAAAGGAAGTGGGTTTTAAGGGAGAGGGTAAGGAGTCATTCCAATCCCGGGAGCGGAGCGGGGAAAAAAGGACAGGTATACACTCGCACACACGCACATGTCCATCCACACATACAGACACAAGCAGACATATTTTTTGGTCTTTAAATATGTCTGCTTGTGTCTGTATGTGTGGATGGATATGTGCGTGTGTGCGAGTGTATACCTGTCCTTTTTTCCCCCTAAGGTAAGTCTTTCCGCTCCCGGGATTGGAATGACTCCTTACCCTCTCCCTTAAAACCCACTTCCTTTCGTCTTCCCCCCTCCTTCCCTCTTTCCTGATGAGGCAACAGTTTGTTGCGAAAGCTGGAATTTTGTGTGTATGTTTGTGTTTGTTTGTGTGTCTATCGACCTGCCAGCGCTTTCGTTCGGTAAGTCACCTCATCTTTGTTTTTATATATAATTTTTCCCACGTGGAATGTTTCCTTCTATTATATTGATATATTGTTTTAGATATATATATAAAAAAGGATGGACAGGATGTTAAACTGGCCGACTGTAAGCAGGAGAGGCACCACAGGACATTTTAATTTCCACTGTCCTGAATATGGTTTGATAGCATCCATTACAGAATGTACACATTTCAATTCCACAGAGCGAAGTACAGTGATGTGCGATAGAAGAATGCAGTGTGAAGAGGCGAGGCACTGCACTTTGGCACACTTACGACCAAATAATGTGTGTTACATTTCCGCGAACACATATGTTTTATGCATCAGACTTTCTGTAAAGATGTACGCTACAAAATGAATATATTTTTGAAAATCCATTATATTTTTATTTTTATTTTTGACGTCCTGTCTCAAACGCTCGAGGGAGCGGCGGGGTATTGCCCAGTTCAGAAATATCGTAGATCTGGGGCTGATGCGCAGAGCAGTCTGAGTGTAACTGCGCAGCGGAGGTGGATAGTCTCCATGTGACCCATGTTTACATTTAGTGATTTTGCTGTTTCCTCTTCGTTTACTGCTCTCATGTCAAATGAAAACAGAACAGATTTCTGTAGCTGGGAGCTATCAAGTGAATTAAAATACATTCACATAATTATGGAAGGCTAAAATGTGTTATTAGTTGCAGATTTTATTTTATTTCCACCTTTCTGACAGTCAAGCATTAATTGCCTTGCAGAACAATGAAGTAATTTCTTCTGCTGAGGCAGACAATATATTTGAAACAAAGCATTTAATTCCACACACTGTTCGCTGCATTTCAAGTGCACGTTTTCAATTTCTAACACATATGGCATTATGCCATAATAAAGAACTAAACATGAGATAACACAGTACTGGTACTCCAAGAAAATTTACATCTCGAAAACCACATTGAAAAGCTTAATATCAGGTCATGGCCTACTTCTCTGGGAGTATCCTCTGATGTCTTTTTTTTTTTTTTTTTTTTTTTTTAAATGACATAATGTAAGATCTTTTAATGTTTTACACGTACGAACATACGGGCTCCCTATGACATCGTAGCTGCACAAGCGCAGTGACGCCTGTCATCTGGTGCTGTTTGGCAATTGCAGAACCAAACCTATTTCTAACAGGTTGCAGGAAAATATTCCGAATGGTGGTTTGAAAAGCATTACCATCAAAGTACCATTCTGGCAGTTATACTAGAACTATGTGCGAGAATGTACTATGAATTTCTCAAATCACAGAGCGTTTGATTCTCATTTAAAGCTTAGCTTAGCTTCTCTTGCAGCAATTAATCTTATAGACCAATATTATATGTGAAAGCTTTGCGTTTCGTGTAGCAACACTATGTATATTAATTTAAACCATTAACTTTTTCTGTTTGTGTGTTCGCACTACTTAACAGTGATGTTGCTGTTGGCTGACTACATCACATGTCCTGAGCTCTGAATACCCGCTGTCATCGGCTGGCGAGATCACATGACATGAGCTATGACTGGCTTACAAAAGGGCATCGCAATCTCGATTTAAATGCTTCGGAAATTAACATGCAGTGTTTGGTGGAATTCGAATTTCTACTTTCATAATACGAAAATATGCACCGTGCATGTTGCTGCACATCAAAGATCTTTCCAAAACGCGTTTTTTCCCCTGTGTTTAGTTTTCTAAAGTGCCTGGAAATTCTATGCCCATATATAAAACCATAATCATTCAAAGGACTGATAAGTTGTACAGTTCCAAGAGAAAATATACTGTCAGTTAACAGGGAGGAAGAACGTTTTCACCCGGGAGAAAGTGTATTTTTAACCAGGGAATCCGAGAGAAATCTTGGAATTTTTTTTCCTTGTCCCCGTATACACCCTGTCCAACACATCTGCTCAGATGTTAAAGTTCTCTAAGTGACTGGTATAAAATACTACAGTTTTGTATGTGTATTCAAAAATTAAAGCCCAATGTGAACTACTGATACTTTTGTAACTCCTCCACGAAATTCTATAATCCATGGAGCTGTTTCCCAAAAAATTTCCAGGTTCTTAGAGATGCGGCACTAATTTGTCTTCTGAGAAATATCATTCAGTTGAAGCCTGTGAGACACATCGCTAACAATACCATACATCCAAGCTCGGCCAACTCTCAAAACGAACTGTCAGAGGCAACTGCCCTTTTATATAACCGTGGTGTGTCATCATAAAAATTCTCACATGTGCATTTATCTTATTGCTGCTGTACATGTTGCATGTTAAACAGGGCCAGGTTTTTCCAGCTTTCCCACTGTGGCTCAAGATTTTTGCTGGGTTTTTAATTTTTGATTTATTTAAAATTTAATTAGTGAGGTAGTTAATCTGCTCTTATTTGCTATTAATTATTATCAAACGTAATGAAACTCCTATGACTTTGGCTAGGTACTGCTGTCTTTCTCGCATTGCTACTACTTTTATGAATTTACAACTTATTTTATGTGAAATTATGGTTTTGCATCTCGGAATGGATGTTCCAGCTTGTTGTTGTTGTGGTCTTCAGTCCAGAGATTGGTTTGATGCAGCTCTCCATGCTACTCTAGCCTGTGCAAGCTTCTTCATCTCCCAGTACCTACTGCAACCTACGTCCTTCTGAATCTTCTTAGTGTATTCATCTCTTGGTCTCCTCCTATGATTTTTACCCTCCACACTGGCCTCCAATACTAAATTGGTGATCCCTTGATGATTCAGAACATGTCCTACCAACCGATCTCTTCTTCTAGTCAAGCTGTGCCACAAATTTCTCTTCTCCCCAATGCTATTCAGTACCTCCTCATTAGTTATGTGATCTACCCATCTAATCTTCAGCATTCTTCTCTAGCACCACAATTCGAAAGCTTCTATTCTCTTTTTGTCTAAACTATTTATCGTCCATTTTTCACATCCATACAGGGTTACACTCCATACAAATACTTACAGAAAAGACTTCCTGACACTTAAATCTACACTTGCTGTTATCAAATTTCCCTTCTTCAGAAACGCTTTCCTTGTCATTGCCAGTCTACATTTTATATCCTCTCTACTTCGACCATCATCAGTTATTTTGCTCCCCAAATAGCAAAACTCATCTACTACTTTAAGTGTTTCATTTCCTAATCTATTCCCTCAGCATCACCTAATTTAATTCGACTACATTCCATTATCCTCGTTCTGCTTTTGTTGATGTTCATCTTATATCCTCCTGCCAAGACACTGTCTATTCCGTTCAACTGCTCTTCCAGGTCCTTTGCTGTCTCTGACAGAATTACAATGTCATTGGAAAACCTAGAAGTTTTATTTCTTCTCCATGGATTTTAATTTCTACTCTGAATTATTCTTTTGTTTCCTTTACTGCTTGCCCAATATACAGATTGAATAACATTGGGGATAGGCTACAACCCTGTCTCACTCCCTTTCCAACCACTGTTTCCCTTTCATGCCCCTCGACTCTTATAACAGCCATATGGTTTATGTACAAATTTTAAATAGCGTTTCGCTCCTTGTATTGACCCCTGCGACCTTCAGAATTTGAAAGAGAGTATTCCAGTCAACATTGTCAACAGCTTTCTCTAAGTCTACAAATGCTAGAAACATAGGTTTGCCTTTCCTTAATTTATCTTCTAAGATAAGTCGTAGGGTCAGTATTGCCTCACGTGTTCCAACATTTCTATGGAATCCAAACTGACCTTCCCGAGGTCGGCTTCTATCAGTTTTTCCATTCATCTGTAAAGAGTTTGCGTTAGTATTTTCCAGCCGTGACTTATTTAACTGATAGTTCGGTAATTTTCACATCTGTCAACACCTGCTTTCTCTGGGATTGGAATTATTATATTCTCCTTGAAGTCTGAGGGTATTTCGGCTGTCTCATACATCTTGCTCACCAGATGGTAGAGTTTTGTCAGGGCCGGCTCTCCCAATGCTATCAGTAGTTCTGATGGAATGTTGTCTACTCCTCGGGCCTTGTTTTGACTTAGGTCTTTCAGTGTTCTGTCAAACTCTTCACGCAGTATCATATCTCCCATTTCATCTTCATCTATGTCCTCTTTCATTTCCATAATATTGTCCTCAAGTACATCGCCCTTGTATAGATCCTCTATATACTCCTCCTATATAGACTCCTCCCACCTTTCTGCTTTCCTTTCTTTGCTTAGAACTGAGTTTCCATCTGAGCTCTTGATATTCATGCAAGTGGTTCTCTTTTCACCAAAGGTCTCTTTAATTTTCCTGTAGGCAATATCAATCTTACTCATAGTGATATATACCTCTACATCCTTACATTTGTCCTCTAGCCATCCCTGCTTAGCCATTTTGCACTTCCTGTCGATCTCAATTTTGAGATGTTTGTATTCCTTTTTGCCTGCTTCATTTACTGCACTTTTATATTTTCTCCTTTCATCAATTAAATTCAATATTTCTTCTGTAACCCAAGGATTTCTAGTAGTCCTAGTCTCTTTACCTACTTGATCCTCTGCTGCCTTCACTACTTCATCTCTCAAAGCTACCCAGTCCTCTTCTACCGTATTTCGTTCCCCCATTCTTGTCTGTTGTTCCCTAATGCTCTCTCTGAAACTCTCTACACTGTCTGGTTCTTTCAGTTTATCCAGGGCCAATGTACTTAAATTCCATTTGAATTTTTTTCAGTTTTAATCTGCAGTTCATAACCAATAGATCAGAATCCACATCTGCCCCTGGAAATGTCTTACAATTTAAAACTTGGTTCCTAAATCTCTGTCTCACAATTATATAATCTATCTGAAACCTCCCAGTGTCTCCAGGCCTCTTCCATGTATAGAACCTTCTTTCATCATTCTGGAACCAAGTGTTAGCTATGATTAATTTATGCTCTGTGCAAAATTCTACCAGGCAGCTTCCTCTTTCATTCCTTACACCCCATTCCCTATTCACCTATTACTTTTCCGTCTCTTCCTTTTCCTAGTACCAAATTCCAGTTACCCATGACTATTAAATTTCCATCTCCCTTCACTATCTGAATAATTTCTTTTATCTCATCATACATTTCATCAATCTCTTAGTCATCTGCAGAGCTAGTTGGCATATAAACTTGTACTACTGTGGTGGGTGTGAGCTTCGTATCTATCTTTGCTACAATAATGCATTCATTATGCTATTTGTAGTAGCTTACCCGCACTCCTATTTTTTTATTTATTATTAAACCTACTCCTGCATTACCTCTATTTGATTTTGTATTTATAACCCTGTGTTCACATGACCAGAAGTCTTGTTCCTCCTGCCACTGAACTTCACTAATTCTCACTATATCTAGCTTTAACCTATCCAGCTTATAATTCAAAATATATTACATGTATAAAAATGAAGTTATATTTCGTAACAATATTATGAAAAGGATAGTTGCTGTTTACTAAATAGCGGAAATGCTGAGTCACAGATAGGCACAGCAAAAAGACTTCCAGAAAGTGAGCTTTTGGCTAACTAGGCCTTCGTCGGAAATAGACGACCGCACACACACACACACACACACACACACACACACACACACACACACACACACTTGTGCAAATGCAACTCACACCTATGACCACCGTCTCCGGCTACTGAAGCCAGACTGTTCTCTATTTTTTATGAAGACCTAGTTGGCTGAAAGCTCACATTCTGACAGTCTTTTTCTTGTGCCTATCTGTGACTCAGCATCTCTGTTATATGGTAAGTAGCAGCTATCCTTTTCATATTAGTGTTACATTTCATCCTGGATTTTCCTTTGTTGTTATAGTTTGATAGAGCTCCTCAAGCACTACCTGCTGATACTTGATGTTTTTTAAAAATGGATTAAGGTGCTTCCTAGTCCTTAGGTATTTGCAAATCTTGTGTCTTGACTAACCTAAGTTGTTTTTGGTGTATCATGAATGTGTTCAGGTGTACATTGTCATCCCATCTTTCTCTTCAGTTTGGTTCACTTGCCAAATATTTAGCTATATGGGTTTAGATTTTATGGATTTTGTGGCCGTGAAATGATTTTTCAGCCGCTGAATTCCTGTCATGGTGGGACCTCACCTAACCACATCTTCCAGTGGCCAAGTGGCTGGGTTTCCCCAGCAGCTGTACCCCGCCAGTAACATACAGGTTGCCTACTGCCCTTGTGCTCTCTGTGTTACTGTGTAACCTCTTGCTTCCACCAGCAGCAGAGTCTGAAAGCATTGTCTATTGGGATTTAGCAGATGACTCCTAGTTGCTACCTTCTAGCAAGTGTTACCTGTGACAAAACTCACATGTGTTGCCTCTTCTCCTAAGCTGACCAAACAGATTGCATGCTGGGCCACACCACTGTGTAAAGTCTTGTGTCTGTGTGTAACCGCTCATTAGTATTTAAGCGATAGTCATAAGTGTACAATTTTACAGGCACATATCGTTTAAGCAGCCTCGAAAAAGTTTGCAAATTTTGTAACTTTTATGGATTTGTTCTTTCCCTTTCACTCTTTTTAGAATTTTACACTGCGCATTTGGTGTATTGCAACACCTTCCCCGATGAAACTATTTCCTATTTACTTTTCCATAAGACAATTGAGAAATAGTTTCATGAATAGCAATATTGATCATTGGAACTGGTTATTTCTTCATTTGGTGAGGTAGAGAAGTAGGGTGATGGAGTGTGAGACTATTGCAAGTTACGCAGGAAAGCCTCCAGCATCTTGTCATGAGAGACGCAATAGCACAGGATGAGAGGGAAACCAACAATGAAATTACAAAAAGAAATGAGATTTGAAACTTCATCACCATGTAATATCATTGATATCCATTAGATGTCACTTTGCACAGGCTTTGAAATTTGTTGTTCTCAGAATCCATGTTATCCTCTACATACAAATAAAGTTGTTCAGAAACTGTGTGTCATACCTGTTGTGACAGCCACCTGCTTTATTTCTTCGTTGATAGTCCTCTGTGTTAACATACTGCATTGTTATATTGTCTGAAAAATTTGGGGGGGGGGGGGAGGGGGTGGAAGTTCAATTGCGTTTCACAGTTCTTTACATTCACTGGTCACAACCCCCCAATATTACACAATTATATGGCCAGTTCACTATTGGTAAATGTTGTTAAGCCTCATTAATAGGTTGCAGGCAAAAATCAATGTACTGCTACAATAGTTTGCTGTTGATCATCTATGAATAGTAAAAACCTAACCTCACAGTTCACAGTTCTTGCAGAATAATACGGTACGTGTGACACTATTTCTCAAATATATTAAACAGACATTGTCAGTAATTCTTTTAACATGCAGCCTATTTGTGTTACTCTTATCCCACTGTTAAGTTGATGCATTGTTGTTAATTTAATCAGTACTTAATTTCCACCTGAAAATCGGCCATGGAGTGACTGTGTCAGGACCAAAAATTGGTCCTTTATATATCCTCACAATAATAGGCACTGAAATTATACATTGATCGATATTTAAGTTACAGAAACTATAATTAAAACATAACTCATTCAATTAACTGAATACAGTGAAAAATTCCTTCTTTTTGATAGTTCCTTCTACCACAAATGCTAGGCTGAATTAGTTGTGTAAATAATGAAATTAACAGATACAGTTATACAAACAATACTTCGACAAATCAGGTAATTATTTTGGAATTAATTAATGGCTGGCTTTGCTAATATGTTTTGAAATAGAGCCAAATAAATACTTTAAGAAACCTAGTAGTTCTTCTTCCAAATGTTTATAATTAGTACAGAATTTATATTTGTTTATAAGTCAACAGTAGACTCTAAGTCATGAAACTATTACTGATTTCACCCTATAACAAAATATATTAATTAGGAATTGTCAAAATAAATTAGAAAATTAATTACATACACAAAACTAAGCACAAAATTAGGGAAAAAAGCACTCCGACTTCAGGCCACAAATGGCCCATCAGACCCATCCGACCGCCGAAGTCATCCTCAGCTGAGGATGCGGATAGGAGGGGCGTGTCGTCGGCACACCGCTCTCCTGGTCGTTATGATGGTTTTCTTTGACCAGAGCCATTACTGTTCGGTCGAGTAGCTCCTCAGTTGGCATCACGAGGCTGAGTGACCCCAAAAAATGGCAACAGCGCATGGCAGCGTGGATGGTCACCCATCCAACTGCCGGCCATGCCCGACAGTACTTAACTTCAGTGAGCTGCCGGGAATTGGTGTATCCACTGCGGTAAGGCTGTTGCCAAAACCATCCACAGTCTGGCTTGCCCACCAGACCTCAACACTAACCCACTGGGCAGATTTATGCTGGGAACCGGCACACCTTCCCGCTCAGGAAGCAGTGCGTTAGACCGTGCAGCTAGCCGGGCGGGCTCACAAAATTAGACTGATGGCCAACATTTCTCTTTTATGGAAATGTAGATTATACTTGGGCATGTTAATGGTAATTAGGCAAAAATGAAAATAAAATGAATTTAAGGAGACAGATGGCAAAAGAAGGGAGGAAATAGAGAGATCCCAGCTTGCTTCATCACACTGTTTTCAAACCACAACCCTACAAATTAAGGGTCCAGATTATAAATCAGTAAAAGCAACATTTTTCAGTTAAACAAAAACATAAATTCGTAAGCTGAAAAAGCATGGTTATAAACGAGTTTGTTAATGTGACATATTTTATTTATTTATTATTAGTACTGTAGGTAATATATTTTTTACAGTAAATCATATCATGATGTAGAACAAGTCAAATTAGGGTAAGATGGTGTATGATGACAGATGGTCGTAGTGGTACATACTTCACTTAGCAGAGTACATGTAAGAGATATAGACAAAAATGTAAAACTATAAGAAAAACAGTTCAAATTATCTTACTAAGTTGAAATACATACAAGTGAATAACAAATGAAAATTTACATTACTAAGAAATAATCCAAATGTTTTGCATAGTTATCATTATCAAGAATATTCCAGACAGATGGATTCCTACTGGGGATTATACACTCCTGGAAATGGAAAAAAGAACACATTGACACCGGTGTGTCAGACCCACCATACTTGCTCCGGACACTGCGAGAGGGCTGTACAAGCAATGATCACACACACGGCACAGCGGACACACCAGGAACCGCGGTGTTGGCCGTCGAATGGCGCTAGCTGCGCAGCATTTGTGCACCGCCATCGTCAGTGTCAGCCAGTTTGCCGTGGCATACGGAGCTCCATCGCAGTCTTTAACACTGGTAGCATGCCGCGACAGCGTGGACGTGAACCGCATGTGCAGTTGACGGACTTTGAGCGAGGGCGTATAGTGGGCATGCGGGAGGCCGGGTGGACGTACCGCCGAATTGCTCAACACGTGGGGCGTGAGGTCTCCACAGTACATTGATGTTGTCGCCAGTGGTCGGCGGAAGGTGCACGTGCCCGTCGACCTGGGACCGGACCGCAGCGACGCACGGATGCACACCAAGACCGTAGGATCCTACGCAGTGCCGTAGGGGACCGCACCGCCACTTCCCAGCAAATTAGGGACACTGTTGCTCCTGGGGTATCGGCGAGGACCATTCGCAACCGTCTCCATGAAGCTGGGCTACGGTCCCGCACACCGTTAGGCCGTCTTCCGCTCACGCCCCAACATCGTGCAGCCCGCCTCCAGTGGTGTCGCGACAGGCGTGAATGGAGGGACGAATGGAGACGTGTCGTCTTCAGCGATGAGAGTCGCTTCTGCCTTGGTGCCAATGATGGTCGTATGCGTGTTTGGCGCCGTGCAGGTGAGCGCCACAATCAGGACTGCATACGACCGAGGCACACAGGGCCAACACCCGGCATCATGGTGTGGGGAGCGATCTCCTACACTGGCCGTACACCACTGGTGATCGTCGAGGGGACACTGAATAGTGCACGGTACATCCAAACCGTCATCGAACCCATCGTTCTACCATTCCTAGACCGGCAAGGAAACTTGCTGTTCCAACAGGACAATGCACGTCCGCATGTATCCCGTGCCACCCAACGTGCTCTAGAAGGTGTAAGTCAACTACCCTGGCCAGCAAGATCTCCGGATCTGTCCCCCATTGAGCATGTTTGGGACTGGATGAAGCGTCGTCTCACGCGGTCTGCACGTCCAGCACGAACGCTGGTCCAACTGAGCGCCAGGTGGAAATGGCATGGCAAGCCGTTCCACAGGACTACATCCAGCATCTCTACGATCGTCTCTATGGGAGAATAGCAGCCTGCATTGCTGCGAAAGGTGGATATACACTGTACTAGTGCCGACATTGTGCATGCTCTGTTGCCTGTGTCTATGTGCCTGTGGTTCTGTCAGTGTGATCATGTGATGTATCTGACCCCAGGAATGTGTCAATAAAGTTTCCCCTTCCTGGGACAATGAATTCACGGTGTTCTTATTTCAATTTCCAGGAGTGTATTTGTATTACAAAATTTTGCTCACGTAGTGCATGCACACATAAAAATTACAGGCTGTACATTGTAGTTAAAACAGAATCTAGCTTATTACAAATAATTAAAATTTTGTTTCAAGAAATTTATGTACAGAATAGAAACAATGACTTAATAACAATTCCTTTAATTTGAGTCTCATTATTTTTGGATTTTTGATTGTTTTGATGTTTGATGGGAGTTGGTTGTATATTTTAATGCCCATACACTTAACCCCATTAACATATAATTTTGTGTTGTGAGTTATAATTTGTAATTGGGTTTTGTTTCTGCAGCCGTGTGTGTTGGTCTACATTTCTGTGAAGGGATTCCAAATGCTGTACTGTAAACCAAGCCAATTCCGTTATATAGAGGCGTGGCAGTGGCAGAATTTTTAACTATTTGAACAGTGGATGTCAGTGCTCAGTTCTTTTTTTAATGTCATTATTCTTACCACTTCTTTTTGTAGTTTGAAAATTATGGGAGGTTGAGCACTATTTCCCCAGAAGATCAGGACATAGCTCAAGATATCCGCAAACAGGGCATGGTACACCATCTTCAAAGTATCTGCACTGGCTGTGTCTTTTAATATAACAGATTTTGTTAAGCTTTTGTGACAGTACCTCAATATGTCGTTTCCAGTTTGTGTGTTGTGTATGGTAAGTCCAAGAAATTTGGTGTCCTGCGTATTTGCAGTGTTTTCTTCACAAATAACTGTAACTGCTGTGAAGGGGGTAAGATTTTGTCTTGTGTGGAAGTTCATACTTACTGTTTTCTATACATTTACGAGATCTGTTCAAAAAATTCTGGTTTCCACAAATTTTTTCTACGCTCTCCTTTTATTTATTGTGCACGGTTTCCTTCAAAATACTTTCCTCCTCAATTGATACAACGCTCTCAACATCATTTCCACTTCTGGAAGTAGTCTTGGTACACCTCTTGCTGGATTGCGTGAAGCGCCATCTGCGAGTTTTTTTTTATCTCGTCTGTCATTGCAAATCTTTGTTCTGGAGAGTATGTATTTTTTGTGCAATAGTCATGCACCAACAGTGATGACTGTGTGTGTGTGTGTGTGTGTGTGTGTGTGTGTGTGTGTGTGTGTGTGTGTGTGTAATTGTAGTGCATGAGTTACAAATTGTCTCGCCGCATTTGAGGCCGTTTCCTTCTCAAATTTCTCATAGGTGTCACAATGTGTCCCAATAGTACCATCGATTAACAGTTTGTCCCTGTGGTACAAATTCATGATGAACTAATCCTTCAAAGTTAAAGAAAACTATCAGCATGGCTTTGACATTTGACCTGACCTGACAAGCTTTTTTTGGTCTCAACGTCATAACTGTAGACCCATGTCTCATCACCAGATATGATTCTCTGATGGAACATCTCATTCTTATTTGTGTGATCTAAAAGCCCTTCACAGATTGCGAGGTGAGGGTCTTTCTGATATTGACTCAAGAGCCGTGGGACGAACTTGATGTGTTCCAAGATGTTGTGACTGGATTTCGTGACATGATCCAACTGAAATATTACATTCTTCTGCAATCTCGGACGGTCATTCTTCGATTGGCACACACAGTTTCATTGACATTCCTGACATGAGCGTTGTCGGTAGACATCGAAAGGTGTCTTGAACGAGGGTCATCTTTAACATCTATCTGGCCATTTTTAAACCATATAAACCAATTGTAACACCGAGTATGGTTGAAGCACAAAATCACTATAGGCTCCCTGCATCATTTTGTATGTTTCTGTACAGGTCTGTAACAATATTATGTAAAGGAAAGTTGCTACTCACCATATAGCAGAGATGCTGAGACGCAGATAGGCACAACAAAAGACTGTCACAAATAAGCTTTCGGCCAACGAGGTCTCTGTTGAAAATAGACAACATGCTCACACTCTCACTCATGCAAACGCAACTCACACATGTGGGTGCAGTCTCTGACAGCTGAAGCCACAGTCTGTAAAGGTTTCCTCCCCCCCCCCCCGCTTCCTCCTGAGGGGCTCACTGTTCTTTCATGAGTTCCTGTGTGGTGCACACAGGGCCCTGAGTCATTGCACCTCATTCTTTTTTCCCTGGTTGCATTTCCTTCACCCTGCCGTCCCTCCTTATCCATGCTCCTTCCCTGTTGCGCCCTCCTTTCCATCTCTGTGTTCTGATTTATGGGATTCCTCTCCCCCCTTCCTTCCCCTCTCCCTTCTCCATTGTAGCCCCCTTCCACCCAGCTAGGTCATCAGCATGTGTAGCCAGTACTTGTGGAGGGGCTGTTATGTACCCATCTGGTTGGGCCCCCTTACAACACAAAGATCACACTACTGATACCTGAGCTGTTCCCTCCCCATGTACGCCAAGGAGTGGTTGCTTGTCTTCATGGAGCATCAGAATGTCTAGCAATGGCTGCCATGCCAGGTAGCTCTTGCTGTGGCTGGGTGGTGCCCATGGGGAGAGCCCCTGATCAGAGTGGGTGGTATCAGGGCAGATGCTTGGCGCATGAAGCGCATCGAGCTGCAAAAATCTGGTCATTCTCAAATGGCTGTCTCTTGGAACAGCGAAGGATCATTGACTGCTGCTTTGTATGAGCTGGCAGCCTTTCCTTCTCTGGTTGCACCATGGGAGGAGGGCCAGGTTCGCTGTCTTGGGATGAAACACTTTCCCCACTACCTCGTTTGTACTAGGACAGATGGAAACACATTCACCACCACAAAGCCATTGGTTTTTGTGGTGAACATAAAGGATAAGTTTTGTGAAGTGGAGTCTTTTAGTAAGATGTGGTCGGGCTCCGTGTTGATCAAAGGTTTTCCTGCCACTCAATCCACAGCTCTCTGTGCCTGTGATTGTCTCAGCAATGTCCCAGTGTTTATTACGCCTCACCAATCTCTGAATATGGTCCAGGGAGTGATTTTTCATAGGGACCTCATCCTGTAAACTGATGAGCAATTTCGGAATAATCAGGAGCGACACAGCGTTCATTTTGTTTGACATGTGCATAAGGGTCACAAAGACTACTGCACTGATAAAGGCACCTTCATATGCTACAGATGTGACGTGAAGCCATACATCCCACCACCCATGAGGTGCTTTCAGTGCTTGCGTTTTGGGCATATGTCTTTGTGCTGTACGATGGGCCATCTATGTGGTGACTGTGGACACCAACACCATGAGGGAAGCCCCTGTGTTCCGCCACCTGTCAGTGTCAGTTGTCATGACTGCCACTCCCATCACTCACCGAATTGCCCTTTCAAGAGAGAAAAGAAGATCCAAGAGTACAAGTCCCTGGATTGCCTGTCTTATACTGAGACTCGCCAAAAGTATGAGAGACTCCATCCAGTGTCACTGTCTTCAACTTTTGCCTGTGTTACATTCTTTCCCCCTCCTACCTCTTCCTTACTCCAGCCCCATCTCCCTCTCCCTCCCTTGCAGTTCCCATGACCTCCCATCCAGGAGCCGTCCCCCTCCCCAGGCCAAAGAAGTGCCCCCCCCCCCTTCTTTGGCACCTGCCAGTGATGGGGACACCCCCCCCCCCCCCCCCCCCCCCGAACCCCTCTCCTCGGTATCTCTCAAACCGGAAGCCTCCTACCACAGCTCGGCCACAAATTGCACCATCTGTGCACAATAAGGTCGCCCGCTCTCTTTTGGTTCCAGATCTTGCAGACACCTGTACTCCCTCTGTGCCCTACCCTCCACCTCTGAAAGAGAAGAAAAAGTAACTTAAGACCCAAAGCAAGGCACCCCTTCTGATGACCTCGGAGGTGCCATCTCCCTCCTCGCAACCTGAGTCTGACATCTTATTTATGGATGTCACCCCATCCTTGTTGGTGATGACCGACTGAGTGAGATGACCTCCTCCCGGCTTTTTAAAATCTAACCTGGACTATCGCCGCATGATCATCCAGTGGAATTGCAAGAGGTACTATCGTCACCTATCGGAAATATGTCGTCTTGCCTCCTTCTATTCTGCGTTCTGTCTTGCTCTTCAGAAATGCACTTCCGTGATGACCACTCTTAAACATATCATGGTTATTGGACGTCCTGTCGGAACCATGCTGGTACCGGGGTGGCATCTGGTGGGGTCTGCACTTTGGTTTACTCCAATGTCATTAGTGACTGGATCCCTCTGAGTACCAACCTGGAGGCAATAGTGGTTAGAGTGCAAACAACTCCAGCAATCACCGTTGACAATGTCTACCTTCCTACAGGAACGCTACTTCCATACATTGAACTTGTAGCGGTACGCCTACTTTGTTTCTTCGTTTCTTGCCTTGGTGTCGACATACTGGCTGAAAAAATAGGGGTTGGACGTACAGTACTGACTAATGTAAATGATGTAGCTGGCAGATGCACAGTTGCGTTTCGCAGTCTTTTACTTTCACTTTTCACAACCCCCCAATAATACACAGTTACATATGGCCGGTGCACTATTGTTCTAACATCCCATAAGCCTCATTAATAGTTAACAGGCAAACCTCCACATACTGCTACAATAGTTTAAGAGCAGTAAAAACCTAACCCCAAAGTTCACATTTCTTGAAGAATAGAAAGGTACGTATGGAGCAGACACTGTCATTGTTTTAACACACTGCCTAATTTTGTAACACTTATTTCACAGATAAGTTGAAGCATTGTTGTTGCTCTAACCAACACAAGTTCCTTATCTGAAACTTGGCCATGTACAGACTGACTCGTGACCAAAATTTGGGCCCTTATATATCATCACAATAATAGGTGCTCAAACTACACATTGTTCGATGTTTATTTACAGAAATTACAATTAAAACATAACTCATTAAATTAACTGACTACTTTAAAAAGTTCTGTCTTTTTAACGGTGTCTTCTACTACAAGAGTTAGGCCGAATTATTTGTTTAAATCATGAAATTAACAAATATAATTATGCAAACAATACTTTTGACAAAACTATTAATTACTCTGGAATTAATTAAGGGCTGGCGTTGCTAACATGTTTTCAAATAGAGGCAAATATGTCCTTAAAGAATACAATTAGTTGTTCCTCCAAATGTTTATAATTATTAAAGAATTTATGTTTGTTTATACACCAACAATAGAACTTAAGTGACGAAACGAATACTGACTTCATGCTATAATAAAAGATACTGACTAGGAATAGTTGAAATAAATTAGAAACTCAGCTAAGCACAAAATTAGACCTGGTGTTATATTCTTTAGAACTGAGGGACAACCTTTCTCTTTTATGAAAATGCATATTATATTCACGTATGTTAATGGTAATTAGTTCAAAAATGAAAAATGAATTTCAAGGCGGCAGATGGCAAAACAAGAGGGGAAGTAAAAATATCCCAGCTTGCTTTGTCACAAACTGTCTACCTAATTACAGCAACTCCCACCCCTTTTCTCCTCCTTGGGGACATAAATGCCCATCACACACTGGGGGAATGCCACTTCAATGGGTAGGGGTCTCCTAATTGACCACCTTGTTACGGACTTCGATTTATGTCTCCTCAATGATGTTTCCTCTACCCACTTCTGTGCCACTCACAGTACCTTTACTGTTATCAGTCTCATGTTCTCCTCCCCTGCTCTTGTAGCTTCCGTACATTCACTACCCTGTGATGACCTATGGGACAGTGATCACTTTCCAGTGATTCTATCATTCCTCTGCTGCCACCAGGTAGACAAGCCCCCGTGTTGGACACTCCGCAGGCCCAATTGACCTTTATATATGTCTGCTGTGCACTTCAACACCTCCCTATCGAATTGCATTGATGCGGTTGTGCAGTGTGTGTATGCCACTATTCTTCATGCTGCTGGTACTGCTGTCCCCCTATCCACAGGTCCTCCTTGTCATTGACTGGTACTGTGGTGGACCAAGGACATTGCTGTTGCTGTCCAGGACCACCTACATGCGCTGCAGCAATTTAAACGACACCCTTCACAGACCAACTTCCTCGCTTTTAAGCATCTCCGTGCTAAGGCTCGTTACATTACTGAGCAGAGTAAAAAGGAATGCTGGGAGCTCTATGTTTCTTTGCTGGGGATGTATGTCTCTTCATCGCAGGTTTGGTCCAAGCTCTGTAGCCTTCTGTACCCTGTCCTCGTTGCAAATGAGGGATGTCTCCCTTCTGACAACTGCTCTTGCGTGGGATTGCCAGTTGCCATGTGGGTCATTCCATGTTAGTTCAACCAGGGGCTCCAGCTCATAGTCTCAGATTTGACTGAAATTCAGTACACTAATACTACCATGTGTGGAACACTCGTGTACAAAGTATTAGTTTCCCCTGCCAGTTAGTTCCAGAATTATGACATGTGAAAGAAGGTGGTGTGACCCGGAAATTGCAACCTGGATCTGGCAATCTACCTTCAGACCCAACTTCAGGTCTTAATAACTTTGGAACTATTCCACACATTGCAGTGAAATTTTTACAACCCAGTAACATCCATTTAGAGAACACATTCCATGAATCAAAACACCAACAACACATTTCTGAAGGGAAAATAAAAAATTCCAAAATGTGATTAAAAAAATGTAATACATTAAAAGGTACATATTGTAGGTGACCTCTATGCCAAATATAATTCACTCAAAAAGGGTATACATTCTTTGTGGTAAGCTTAATGTGGCCTAAACACACACAGAACTCTTCTTGCCCATATCAGTCATAAAAACAGAGTTTCGTGGACACGAAAATACAAAAATTTGAAAAATTACCTGAAAAACATGGATTTTTGAAGTGTGGTAGCACAAAAGGGACAAGTGGTACCCAAGCCAAATTTCACACACTGCATAAGTAGACCATAATGATATACAGGGTTTTACAAAAAGGTACGGCCAAACTTTCGGGAAACATTCCTCACACACAAAGAAAGAAAATATGTTATGTGGACATGTGTCCGGAAACGCTTACTTTCCATGTTAGAGCTCATTTTATTACTTCTCTTCAAATTACATTAATCAAGGAATAGAAACACACAGCAACAGAATGTGCCAGCATGACTTCAAACACTTTGTTACAGGAAATGTTCAAAATGTCCTCCGTTAGCGATGATACATGCATCCACCCTCCATCGCATGGAATCCCTGATGCGCTGATGCAGCCCTGGAGAATGGCATATTGTATCACAGCCGTCCACAATACGAGCACGAAGAGTCTCTACATTTGGTACCGGGGTTGTGTAGACACGAGCTTTCAAATGCCCCCATAAAAGAAAGTCAAGAGGGTTGAGGTCAGGAGAGCGTGGAGGCCATGGAATTGGTCCGACTCTACCAATCCATCGGTCACCGAATCTGTTGTTGAGAAGCGTACGAACACTTCGACTGAAATGTGCAGGAGCTCCAACGTGCATGAAGCACATGTTGTGTCGTACTTGTAAAGGCACATGTTCTAGCAGCACAGGTAGAGTATCCCGTATGAAATCATGATAACGTGCTCCATTGAGCGTAGGTGGAAGATCATGGGATCCAATCAAGACATCACCAACAATGCCTGCCCAAACGTTCACAGAAAATCTGTGTTGATGAAGAAATTGCACAATTGCGTGCGGATTCTCGTCAGCCCACATATGTTGATTGTGAAAATTTACAATTTGATCATGTTGGAATGAAGCCTCATCCGTAAATAGAACATTTTCACTGAAATGAGGATTGACCATGAACCATTCGCAGAAGTGTACCTGTGGAGGCCAGTCAGCTGCTGATAGTGCGTGCAGACGCTGCACATGGTACGGAAACAACTGGTTCTCCCGTAGCACTCTCCATACAGTGATGTGGTCAACGTTACCTTGTACAGCATCAACTTCTCTGATGCTGACATTAGGGTTATCGTCAACTGCACGACGAATTGCCTGGTCCATTGCAGGTGACCTCGTCGTTCTAGGTCTTCCCCAGTCGCAAGTCGTAGGCTGGAATGTTCTGTGCTCCCTAAGACGCCGATCAATTGCTTCGAACGTCTTCCTGTCAGGACACCTTCGTTCTGGAAATCTGTCTCGATAAAAACGTACCGCGCCATGGCTATTGCCCCGTGCTAATCCATACATCAAATGGGCATCTGCCAACTCCGCATTTCTAAACATTGCACTGACTGCAAAACCACGTTCGTGATGAACATTAATCTGTTGATGCTACATACTGATGTGCTTGATGCTAGTACTGTAGAACAATGAGTCGCATGTCAACACAAGCACCGAAGTCAACATTAGCTTCCTTCAATTGGGCCAACTGGCGGTGAATCGAGGAAGTACAGTACATACTGACGAAACTAAAATGAGCTCTAACATGGAAATTAAGCGTTTCCGGACACATGTCCACATAACATCTTTTCTTTATTTGTGTGTGAGGAATGTTTCCTGAAAGTTTGGCCGTACCTTTTTGTAACACCCTGTATATCTAAAAATTTTGGCATGTTATTGCAAGACATTTGTGTACAATGGAAGTTGACAGATGTATTTGGTGATGTGGCCATTGTTCAACAACACAGTTTTGTAAATACGTATCATAGACTATTCCGCCTCTTCTTATCCTCTCCCACAACTGTTTAATCACTAAGCAACAACATATAGACATGAAACTTCCTGGTAGATTAAAACTGTGTGCCCAACTGAGACTCGAACTCGGGACCTTTGCCTTTCGTGGGCAAGTGGTCTACCATCTGAGCTACCGAAGCACGACTCACACCCGATCCTCACAGCTTTACTTGTGCCAGTATCTCGTCTCCTACCTTCCAAACTTTACAGAAGCTCTGCCGCGAACCTTGCAGAACTAGCACTCCTGAAAGAAAGGATACTGCGGAGACATGGCTTAGCCACAGCGTGGGGGATGTTTCCAGAATGAGATTTTCACTCTGCAGTAGAGTGTGCACTGATATGTAACTTCCTGGCAGATTAAAGCTGTGTTTGGAAGGTAGGAGACGAGATACTGGCAGAAGTAAAGCTGTGAGGACCGGTCGTGAGTCGTGCTTCGGTAGCTCAGATGGTAGAGCACTTTCCCGCAAAAGGCAAAGGTCCCGAGTTCGAGTCTCGGTCAGGCACACAGATTTAATCTGCCAGGAAGTTTCATATTATCACACACTTTGCTGCAGAGTGAAAATCTCATTCTGGAAACATCCCCCAGGCTGTGGCTAAGCCATGTCTCCGCAGTATCCTTTCTTTCAGGAGTGTTAGTTCTGCAAGGTTCGCAGGAGAGCTTCTGTAAAGTTTGGAAGGTAGGAGACGAGATACTGGCAGAAGTAAAGCTGTGAGGACCGGGCGTGAGTCGTGCTTCGGTAGCTCAGATGGTAGAGCACTTGCTGGCGAAAGGCAAAGGTCCCGAGTTCGAGTCTCGGTTGGGCACATAGTTTTAATCTGCCAGGAAGTTTCATATCAGCGCACGCTCCGCTGCAGAGTGAAAATCTCATTCTGGAAACATCCCCCACGCTGTGGCTAAGCCATGTCTCCGCAGTATCCTTTCTTTCAGGAGTGCTAGTTCTGCAAGGTTCGCAGGAGAGCTTCTGTAAAGTTTGGAAGGTAGGAGACGAGATACTGGCACAAGTAAACCTGTGAGGACCGGGCGTGAGTCGTGCTTCGGTAGCTCAGATGGTAGAGCACTTGCCCGCGAAAGGCAAAGGTCCCGAGTTTGAGTCTCGGTCATGGCTGAAGAGTTGCTTGACTGTTGTCCCAATGATATTCTTGGATGGCATCTTGAACTATAAATGCATAATTTTCAGAAAACTGTAGTATTGCTATAATTTCATCTTGTTTCAAATTATCCTTACAAAACTGGAGATAAGCCGATTGTGCTGTTGCTGTGAAGCTGTGTGTGGTCAGTTTGTCCATCTTTTGACAACACATTTCAACAAAATCTTCCACTCTACTTTGCTTTGTTTCAAGACTTGTGCGATCCATGTGTGTCCATTGTTTATAAGAAACAAGTTCATCGTCACCCATAAGGAGTTCATCATACAGTTGGTTATTCATGTGTTCTGCAAGATTTGCCTTACCAGGACACTTTTCACACCTGTGTATCACGCACTGGTAGGAACTGATGTCACACACTAGCAGCTTCATTGCACCTTTGTATCCAGACCAGACTCCTTTATAGCAGCAAACATCAGCTTAGCATTTTGATGGGTCTCACATACACAAACATTGTGTGTGCCCCTTGCACTTACAGGCACAACCCATTTTGGCCAAAGATTGAAAAAAGATGATAAACCTACTTTGGTATTGGGATATTTTTCCTTGAATTCTATGTATAGTTCTGATATGTTGCATAGCAACAGTCTTTTTTTCCATCTGTACACGTACATTTTGCATTTTCACCTTTACATAGTCTTTTTTTCCAGGCATTATTCAGCTGTAGTCATTATGTTCATAAAACTCTGACACTAGCACCTTTATTTCTGAACTCAGTTGCTTACCCTGAGCCTGCTGAAGTTGTGGAATTACTCCTTGGGTTGCTTTTATTTTCCTAGCTTGCTTTACCATATATGTAGAAACACTGAATTCCTTTGCAGTGTAGTCAATAGACCAGTTGGAAGGTGCAAGGGTAAGAATAGCTACTCTTTTCTGGCGTGTGGATATGGCACATTTTTCTTTCAAATCATGCACAATTTTGTCCAAATCAGAGCATTTCTGGCATGATTTCTGTTCCTTTGGAGCAGATAGTCCTTCCTCTTCCACCATTAGTGTGTCAGCTATTTTGTGTTTTGATTCCATTTGAGCTTTTTGTAGTGTTCTTCTACCACAGCTGGGCCTGTCTCTTTTCCCAACTTTGTGTGTCTTCATGGGAGACAAATCAAGAGCAGTCACTGAAGTATTTAATTGCTCATCCGCTGTGGTGGTAGGTGGCTGATACTCTTTGTCACTGTCATGTAAATTATCAGAATATTCTTCATTTTTTAGCAGTGTAACACACCTGGAACATAACTTTTGTCCTGGTTTCATGCTAAGTCCCATGCACTGATTCCCTTTCAAGGCTGATTTTATATCAATTTCTCTGAGGCTACACTTCACTGTCTTCTTATGAATCTGAAATGGATCAAAACAACTTCTTTGTAGGAAAGAATACTTATCCAGAAATACTTTCATATGATGATAACAAACACTAAAGTTTCCTGGAACTGAACTTCTTGTGCCCACAGGGTGTATCCCGGATCTCCATAGCAACAAATCTTGGTCCGATCCATCCAGATCATACAGTACAAAGCGAATGCCACATTTTGTTCCATATGTTGTTTTATGACATTCAGATGCTTGTGCTCTACCAATACTGCAACTTGTTTGAACAAAAGCACCACTAGTACATTCTTCTGCCTCCATACTGACTTTCCACAACAGTACTGACCAATCTGAACTAGAATCTTAAAAACATGAGTAACCTGTAATTGTTGCTTGTTTCCTTTGTTGTTCCTGCCTAACAATGACTCATTCTGTCCCTGAAAACTACCATTGTTTAACTTTCTGTTGCCTAATGGTTCCTGACAATTGCTACAGCTTTATCTGAAACAAGCTGTCTGCATCATCACTATTACTTGCTAAATTGTGTTAAAAGAAATGTAACCAAATACATCTCTGTCAACTTTTATTGTACACAAATGTCTTGCAATAACAAGTTGAAAATTTGCCACATATTATATTATGGTCTACTTATGCAGTGTGTGAAATTTGGCTTGGATACCATTTGTCCCTTTTGTGCTACCACGCTTCGAAAATCCATGTTTTTCAGGTAATTTTTCAAATTTTTGTATTTTTGTGTGCGTGTAACTCTGTTTGTGTGACTGATATGGGCAAGATGAGTTCTGTGTGTGTTTAGGCCACATTAAGCTTACCACAAAAACAAAAAATTATACCCTTTTTGAGTGAATTATATTTGACATAGAGGGCACCTGCAATATGTACCTTTTAACGTATTACATTTTTTAAATCACATTTTGGAATTTTTTATTTTCCCTCAGAAGTATGTTGTTGGTGTTTTGATTCATAGAGTGTCTTCTCTTAGTGGATGTTACTGGTTTGTAAAAATTTCAATGGCCTGTGCGGAATAGTTCCAAAGTTATTAAGACCTGAAGTTGGGTCTGAAGATAGATTGCCAGATGCGGGTTGCAATTTCTGGGTCACGCCACCTTCTTTCGCAAGCTATAATTCTGGAACTAATTGGCAGGGGAACTTAAAATTTTGTACATGAGTATTCCACACTTGGTAGCATTGGTGTGACAAATTTCAACCAAATCTGAGACTATCAGCTGGAACATTTTCTCAAATTGTTTGAATTGACATGGAATGACCCATGTGTCTCACTTCCCCCTCTTGGATCTCCTTTCCCACTCCTTTTGAATGCACCCATGTATTTCCCCCCCCCCCCCCCCCCCCCATGGATTAGGACCGCCTATTCCAGGGTCCTAAGATCTCTGTTGCCCCTATGGTTTTCTGGCGTCTTGTATGTGTCATCTTTGCAGAACACCAGTGTGCCACCGTCTTCTGCACTGATGGTTCCAAGACAGTCGATAAGGTGGGATATGCTCCAGCGTCTCCTACTGACTTAAAACACCATTTATTGCTGGGGTCATGTAGTGTGTTCACAGCAGAGCTTCTAGCCATTCACAGAACCGTCCATTTTGTTTCTCTGGCCTCTCTTCACAATGTTTTAATTTGTTCTGACTCAATGAGCAGCCTGCAGGCTATCGACCGATGCTACTCTCGTCACCCTTTGGTCTCCGCTATCCATGACCTTCTCTCTGCCCTTGGCGGTGCCACCTGCTCAGTTGTCTTTCTCTGGGTCCTAAGTCATGTAGGAATCCCAGGGAATGAACTGGCTGACCACTTGGCTCGAGAAGCAGATACTTACCCCCATTCCCTTTCATGATTGCAGGTGCTCTCTTGGCCCAAAATTGGAATGCTGTTTGGTGTGCTACTGCTCATAGTAATAAACTCCTCACAATCAAGTATTCTTCTGTACTTCGGCGCTCTTCCTTCTGCTCCTCTCAGAATGAGTCCACTGTCTTTTGCCGTCTATGCATTGATCATACCAGGCTCACCCCATGTTTCCTCCTGCATAACGAACCACCCCCACAGTGTCATTATGGAGCCAGACTGATGGTATTCCACATCTTGGTGGAATGTCCCCTTCTTTTGGCCCTTTGTGCTAAGTACAGTCTTCCAGATTCCTCAAATTTAATATTAGCAGGTGATTCATGGATGGTTGAACTGGTCCTTGGTTTCCTCTGTGAAAGTGGTTTGTATTTCCAGGTATAAGGTTTTACTGTATTCCTGGGGCAAGGGCAGGGTGATGGTGACTGGGACTTCTCTTCATGTCTTCTCAGTCTGTAAAGACTGCCCTTTTTTTCGGTTTTTAGATTTGTTCTCACCTTTTGTGCCTTTTACTGTGTGTGTTTTAACTTCATTATTTTATAGTTTGACACCCCTTACTGGATCTGTCCACTTTTAGCGAATCCTCTTTCTTCTTAGAGTAACTTTGGAATCATAGGACTGATGACTCGTCATTTGGTCACATAAATCCTCTCAATTAATTAATCAATCAGTCAAAGGTTTGCTTGCCTTTCATGCAAAATTTTATGCAGACACGTAGCTCACCTAACTCTGCCATCTTGGAATTTGCAAACTGTGTGACACAACGTTCTTCTCAGTGTAGCACTGAACTATACAAATGACATACAACAATATACTTCCAGCAGTTACACATTAAACACAGGTGTGTGCAGGGATACCAGCCACATTTCACCCCAACACACAATTGGCGCAAAATTATGAATGTTCCGGAATTTTTTGAGTGAGTAGTTGATTGAGTGAGTAGTCAATTTGCTTGAAACCAAGATTACAATTGCAAGTCATTGACTGCATCTTGCAATAAGTCACCTCTACTAATTATCAAAGTATTTTTGTCATCAGCGTACAGAAAGGAGCTGGCATTTGGTATGTGTTTGCTTGGCACACAACTGCTGCACAAGGAGTTCAGTTGGAAATGCTATCACGTGATAGTCATGGTCCATGCAGAATACAAGTCAAAGCACTATACATCAAAAATGGCACATGGGAATACATATTTAGGGATGAGAATCAGACCACGCATCTGAAGGACATACTTGCAAAGCAATGCTGCTTAAATGCCTCACACTTCACAAAATTCAACCAAGTGATGCACATCTTACTGAATTCTGAATTCTTTGATGCAGTGCTGGGTGAGTGGGGGGCAAAACTGCTAAAAAAACAGACTACTTCAGAATAGGTGTAAAACAAAGATTACAGATAAATAGATGCTAAATTGAATGCATTTGGCTGTCAAGAGAACAATGTGTTAAGCCATTAGTTACTACTTTAGCAGAATACTGTGGAAAGATCTTTCACAAAACCCAAAGAAATTCCGATTTTATGTGAAGAATGTTAGTGGCACCAAAGTTAGTGTCCAGACACTCATGGACAAGTCAGGAACTAAAATTATCCTTAGGAGAACAAAATCAGAAATGCTCCTTTACAAAGAAAAAGCCAGAAGTATTGCCACAATGTAGTCCTCAGGCCACTGAAAATATGAATAAATTGGTATTAGTGTCAGTGGCATTGAGAAACAGCTCAAATCATTAAAACTGAACAAAGGTCAAGGGCCCAACAGAATCTCTATCAGATTCCATACTGAATTTGCGACTTACCCCTTCCTTTAACTATAATCCATTGTAAGTCCCTTGGACAATAAATTGTGCCCAGTAGTTGAAAGAAAGCCAAGGTCACACCCATGCATAAGAAGGGTAGTGGAAGTGATGCTCAAAAACTACACTCCACTATCCTTGACACCCAATTGTGGTATAATCTTAGGACATATATTGAGCTCAAATGTAATGAGGTGTTATCTCAACAGAATGACACTCATCATGCCAACCAGCACAGATTCTGTGAGACCCTACTTGCACCTTTCTCAAATGACACACAAAGCCACAAATCAAGGCAGGTTGATGCAGTATTTCTTGATTTTCAAAAAGCATTTGACTTGATACCACATCTATGCTTATTATCAAAAGTATGAGTCACTTCAGTTGCCCAGAATGTTCGTCAAACCAGTCACGAACAATTGTGTGGCCCTCTGTCATGGTGCATTGTAATCCATAAAAATTTAGTGGTTGTTTGGATACTTGAAGTCCATGAATTTGTAACTGCATTGAGGTTATTTTCATAGGGAAAATGCAGCATGTTATTTTGTGTGGAGAGTCATCAACAGATATAGAAGTAACTTCTGGTGTGCCCCAGGGAAGTGTGTTGGGACCCTTGCTGTTCATATTGTACATTAATAACCTTGTGGACAATGTTAATGGTAACCTCAGACTTTTTGCAGATGATGCAGTTATCTTTAATGAAAGAAGTTGCACAAAAGTTCAATCGGATCTTGATAAGATTTCAAAGTGATACAATGAGTATAGATGTATGTGTAATGCAGATGAATCATGAAAGAAGGTTGTATACATGGAAGAGACCTGAGGCCATAAAGGTTTCAGATGGATTACAAAATAGTGAGACAAAGGTTTTGAAACCAGATTTTAAACTGCAACACCTTTTCAGGGCCAGAGGCAGTAGTTGCAAAAAGATAGTAAACTGGGGAAAGTGGACCTGGGTAATTTGAAAGAACCAGAGGTTTCCGAGAGTTACAGAGAAAGCCTGAGGCAGTGATGTCGACTGGAACAGGGGAAGGAATACAATATAAAGTGAACTGGTAGCTTTGAGAGATGAAATAGTGAAGACAGCAGAGGATCAATTAGCCAAAACGACAAGGTCCAGTAGAAATCCACGTATAACACAAGAGATATTAAATTTAAATCGTAAAAGAAGAAAATATAAAAATTCACCAAATGAAGCAGGCAAAAGTGAATACAGACATCTAATTAATCAGACTGACATTAAGTGCAGAAGACCAAAGTTGAAATCAGTGAAAGAGAAATACAAGGCTGTAGAAGCATGTTTGACTATCTGAAAGATATATGCTGCCTATAGCGAAATAAAGAGGACTTAAAGGAAAAGAGAAACATTTGTATGAGTATGAAGAGCTCTGGTGTCAAGCCTATATGTACTATTCGAAGAAGGGAAGGTTGAAAGATGGAAGGAATACACACTGAGGTGACAAGTGATGGGATACATCCTAATACAGCGTAGGACTTCCTTTTGCGCGGTGTAGTACAGCATCTCAACATTACATTGACTCAACAAATCATTGTAGGTCCCCTGGAGAAATATTGAGCCATGCTGCCTGCATAGGGGACCATAATTGCGAAAGTGTTACTGGTGCGGGATTTTTTCCATAATTGCGAAAGTGTTACTGGTGCGGGATTTTTTACATGAACTGACCTTTCGATTATGTCCCATAAATGTTCAATTGGATTCATGTCAGGCAATCTGCATGGCCATTTATTTGCTTGAATTGTCCAGAATGTTCTTCAAATCAGTTGTGAACAATTTTGGCGCAGAGACATGTCGCATTGTCATCCATAAAAATTCAGTGGTTGTTTGGATACATGAAGTCCATGAATGACTGAATTGGTTTTCAAGTAACCGAACATAACTATTTCCAGTGAGTGATCAGTTCATTTGGACCAGGTGACCCTGTCTGTTCCATGTAAAACAGCCCACACTATGTTGGAGCCACCACCAGCTATCACAGTGCCTTGTTGGCAACCTGGATTCATGGCTTTGTAGGGTCTGCGCCACACTCGAACCCTACTATTAGCTCTTAGCAACTGAAGTCAGGACTCAATTGATCAGATCATGGTTTTCCAGTTGGCTGGGGTCCAACCAATATGATCGTGAGCCCAGGAGAGGCACTGCAGGTGAAGTTGTGATTTTAGCAAATGCATTGTGTCAGTTTTCTGCTGTGATAGCCCATTGATACCAGATTTCCTCATACTGTCCTAACAGATATGTTCGTCATACATCCCACATTGATTTCTGCAGTTATTTCACGCAGTGTTGCTTGTCTGTTAGCACTGATACAAATGCCACTGTTCTTGGTTGTTAAGTGAAACCCATCGGCCACTGTGTTGTCCATGGGGAGAAGTAATGCCTGGAATTTGTTACTCTCTTGACTCTGTGGATCTATGAATATTGAGTTCTGTAACGATTTTCAAAATGGAATGTCCCATGGGTCTGGCTCCAACTACCATTCTGCATTGAAAGTCTGTTTATTCCCATAGTGTAGCCATAATCACGTTGGAAACCTTTTCACATGAATCATCGGAGTGCAAATAACAGCTCCCCCAGTGCACTGTCCTTCTATACTTTGTTTATGCAATATTACCACCCTCTGTATACATGCATGTCACTGTACCATGACTTTGTCACCTCAGTTTATAGAGATTCTCTACAATGGAAACATACTTGTAAACAATGTTATAGAACGGGAAGAGGATATAGATGAAGATGATATGGGAGGTATGATACCATGAGAATAATTCAGCAGGACGCTGAAAGACAAGTCAGGACAAAACTTCTGTAGTGGACATCATTTTCCCAGAATTATTGAGATTGTAGAGCCACCAGTCATGATAAAACTATTCCACCCAATATGTGGGGGACAAGACAGGTGAAGTACCCTCAGATGTCAAATATAATGCATTAAATCATATTCCAAAGAAGACAGGTGTGAATATTACTGTCACTGTAATAAGTTGTGGTTACAAATACTGACTCAGATTATTTACTGGAGAACGAAAAACTTGGTAGAAGTTGACCTCGGGAAGATCAGTTTAGATTCCAGAGAAATGGAGGGACACAAGGCAATACTGACCCTATGACCCACCTTAGAAGATAGGTTAAATAAAGACTAACCCACATTAGTAACATTTAGAGAAATCTTTTGACAATGTTGACTGTAATACGCCCTTTGAAATTCTGAAGGCATTGTAGATAAAATACGGGGTGTAAAAGGGTATATACAACTTGTACAGAAACCACACTGCAGTTTGAAAGTGGAGGGATGTGAAGGGCAAGCACTAGTTGAGGATGGAATGAGACAGGGCTGTAGCCTATCCATGATGTTATTCAATCTGTTCACTGAGTGAGCAGTGAAAGACTTGGGAGAACAGTTGTCCAGAATGGATAACATCTTGAAAAGGGATTATAAGATGAACATCAACAAAAGCATCATAGCAAAGAATATAGAATGTGGTCAGTTTAAATCAGGCGATGCTCATTGAATTACTTTAGGAAGTAAAAGTAAACAAATAAGTTTTTTAGCAGCAAAATAACCGACAATTTAGCCAAAATACAGACAATATAAAACTGAGACTGGAAATAGCAAAAAAAGCATATTTCCAAAGAGAATTTTGTTTGCAGTTAATGTAAATTAAAGCATTAGAAAGTCTTCTCTGAAGGTATTTGTCTGGATTGTAGCCTTGTACAGAGGTAAAATATGAAATGTGGAAGATACCCAGTTCAGACAAGAAGAGACTAGAAAGTTTTGGTGATATTGTAGAAGCCTAAAGATTAGATGAGTAGGGCAAATAACTAGTGGGAAGCCACGGAATTGAGTTGGGGTAAAAGTGACTTTGTGGTGCACCGTGATTAAAAGAAGGGATCAGTTGGCAGAACATCCTGAGGCATCAAGGATGTGTCAGTTTGGTAAATGAAAGAGATGTATGTTGTAGGAAGGGGAGGAAGGAGGGGACCAAGATTTCAGTGCAGTAAACAGGTTCGAATGAATGTGGGTTGCAGTGGCTATGGAGAAATGGAGTCTTCTACAGAATAGGCTATTGTGGAGAGGTGTATCAAACTGGCCTCCAGATTGAAGATAACACAATAACAGTTCAAACAAGGATGAATTTGTAAGAGGTAGTCAGAATTTGTTTGGTTCATACTTTTAACTATGGAGATTAATGGCATGAAAGTACAACTGTATGATTAACTCCACACAATCAATGTTGAGAATTGGCATCTTTCTGTGTAATGGGGCCAGATTCACCTGTCTCAGGTAGCTGAAAATGCAAGAGGCAGTTTATTCTAACCATTGTTTTACAGTCTAAATGAAAATTAAATCATCCATGAATCTAGGTTAACATGACACAGTAAACAACTAAGTAATCAGAAGAAATTATTTGCAGATAGTGAATAAATTAGAATTAATATTAATAATTTTGACATTTAGGCCTATTACTTTCTGCAGTAGACTGAAAACTCTGCAGAACAGTTACTTAAATAGAAATAACTGCATTTTCATGTTACCATATTTTGTACACAATTATGATTGTCATTTTATTTATTTCTATTTTTTTCTTTTTGTGCCTGTTGCAGACTGAAGAACAAATTCCTGCCAGCTTCTCACTCGATCAATATCTAAAACGCAAAATTGACCCTGTAGACAAAGGGAAATCAACAAAAGTGCCAAGGATTGACAAACTAGAAAAGAATTTGAGAAATAATAATGTGTGTTTGGAGACTACAAAATCTTCAGACTCAGAAGTTAGTACAGCCATTGGAAACACTGAAGATTCCATAGTGACTACAAACAACACAGAATTACGGTGTGCAAGTACAGCTGTTGGCAACAGTAATGCATCTGTGGCGACCACAAAGAACTCAGAACTTCTTTGTGTTACATCAACCAATCCACAGAAACCAAAATTGCGTGTCAAGACAACCAGTGAATTAAGACAGGCTGGGCAGACAAGTATTGTGACGGACTGTGTGCCAGCGCTTCTCCCTCTGCAGACATCTTCATCTCAGTCTGCCTCAGTTCCTACCACAGGGCAGTCCACTTGTGTCAGTGCTTCTCCCTCGGCAAGTGTTGTATTTTCACAGTCTGCTGTGCCGCAGAGCTGTCCCAGCGTATCTTCTGTACCACAGCAAGTAAAGAGTTCCTTACCACAGCATGTAAGTAATTCATCTGCCTCAGAGGGTGGTATGAGTCGGTCACCTGCAGTGCAGAATGCTAAGTGTGTACCATCTGCCCCACAATGTATTGGAAGTTCATCATCCGTGCTACAGTTCAGCACAAGTTCATCACCGGTGCTACAAACTGCCACTAGTTCATTATCTGTGCCACAAAATGCAACTGCTTTATTACCTGTCCCAAATAATGCTACAGTTTCACTACCTTTACCAGATAACGCTACAGCTTCATTAACTGTGCCACAGAATGTTACAAATTCGTCATCTTTGCAACAGTACTCTTTGTCTGTACCAAATTCATTATCTTCAGGACAAGCCATTCTTCCGAATGTGTCCCAGTTCATCATTGTGCCAGACACATTTGCAAGTGCACCAACTTTCACTGCAGCTGGGATGAGTACCGTAACTGTGCTCACACCAGCTGTTCCATCCAATGTGTCTCTGGTAGGAGACCTGGGCATACAACTAGGGCCAGCAACTACGCTGGTGGCACCGCAGACCACACGGCCGTCACTGCCCGTTTCGATGGGAGCACTGACAGTTTCGACGACACCAGCAGTGCCGCTGGCATCTTCCTCACTACCTTTAGTGCAGACAGTGCCAATTCAACTAGCTCAGAAACTGCCAAATTCTGTGGTGTCAACTCTGACATCTGCACCAGCTATTATTAGTCAGAGTAGCACATCAGATAGTGTTTCATACAGTTTGCTCAAGAGAAACCGCCAGGAGCTTGTTATCTCTAGTAATTCACTTGCTACAGTTACAACATCCTCTGCAAATGTGTCCTCAAAAGCCGACCGTCAGCCTTCGATGTTACCTCAGAATTTGAAGGTGTTGAGTAGTTCCTCTGTCAGCCCTGCCAGTAATGTGCCAGTGATGAGAGTTAGTACAGAAAGCAAGATTGTCAGGTTGCAAAATGACACTGTGGTGCGGGGTGTGGGTAATGATGCCTCGAGTGTTTTATCAAAACAAAATGGCAGTGCTCAGTTGAAAAAAAATGTTGTGGCAGCTTCCAGTGCAGTTTCACATCCCAACAGTCTCCGAAAACGTAAATCTCCAGCAGCTATCAGTGCAAAGCAGTTCACGAGTAATTCATCACCAGTACTAATTGGTCGTCTGACCTGCAGTGTACCAAATAGTAAAAAGAGTTCATCAGTGCCACCTGGAAAAACTTCAGATGCAGAAAGCACTTCAAAAACAAAAACATTATTGGGTATCGTAACCCAGGGTAGTAATTCTCAGCATCCTGACTCTAATAAAGCTTTACAGAAAACTGTTTTGTGTTACTCTAATCGGTCAGCAACTAAAGTGAACAGTTCACCTCCCAATAAAACAACTACAGTTCCTACACCAAATTCTGTTTCTCAAGCAACAGTTTCTACAGCAGTTCCTTCTTCACAGCCTACATTCTCTGGCTCCATAGGGTCCACACACCAGCGAAAGGAGGACGTTAGGCCTGGTATTCTCAAGAAAATCAATAGTAAAAGTGCTGGAAATGCACAATTACCTGTAGTGGATACAGTGACAAATATGAAAGCTGAGCGGCAGCCCAGTGAAAACCGGCCACAGCAGAAAGCAGCGGTGCTGAGATCACAGCCGTCTGGAGAGCTTCCACCCCCACCTCCAGCAGTGCCTCTGAACAGTATCAGTATTTCTGATAATAGGAGAATACTGACAAACACTGGCAGTGGAGACCTGCAGAATTGTGAAGCTAAAAGTGCGAGGTACGTAAAATACTTGCTGCCTTAACAGTTATGACTACAAAATTGTTTTATTGTTCTGCTATATTCCCATTAGTATTTTGTATAAGTAGTGTGTAATTGCTGTGATCATTCTTTCAGCAGTGGTCATCATGTTATCAGACAAAACTCTCAAAGTCAAGACTTGAACAATGTGGAAGTATCCTAAAAGAGTTCCATAGGGTATTAGATCATTGTTAGAATAATGGAAATTCGTGGATGGGAAGATATGTAATGTAAGGGAAGGCAGCCACTTACCTGTAGCGGACTGGTGTGTGACACACAGAAGTTCATAATAGAAAGCAATTAGCTTTTGCACTCATTCTCTTTTTCTAGTAGAAATACACACACACACACACACACACACACACACACACACACACACACACAATGGCCCAAATGTCCATGCACATGGTAGAAGCGAGATGGATTATTGAATAACAATTAATGAAAGTAATTGCCTGGGTAGATGGAGGTGAGGAAGGGGTAGGGAAGGACCCACAAGGCAAGAGGGGATCGAAGGGTAATGTGAGGCAGGTCTTTTTCGCCAGGTGTCTCAGTGGCTGCAGAACAAGACAAAACGTGGAGTGGAAGACAGGGAGAGAGTATGGTGAGGGGTGGGGAAAAAGAGGAGAGGAGGGGAGAGAGAGAGAGAGAGAGAGAGAGAGAGAGAGAGAGAGAGAGAGACCACATGGCAGGGAGGAAGATGAGGAAGATGGTGGGAGAAGACAGTACACAGTCTGGATGGGTATTAGTGGTGTGGACAGAAGAGAGAAGAAAAAGGTTAGTTGAGGCAATGGGAAACAAAATGGAGGTTTAGGCCAGGAAGATTGTGAAAGCATAGGATATGATGGAGATAGAATTTCCACCTACATGGTTCAAAGAAACTTGTGCTGAAAGGAAGTATCCGAATGACCCATTCATTGGAGCAGCTATTGAAATCATTTGTGTCGTTAGGCAACTGGGTATTAAAGTTTTCGATCTTTCACAGTTTGATGGTGCCCATACATGTGAGTGGACAGAATAGGTCTGGCTCCTGGGTCAACCACAAGGGAATGATCTACAGGGTGCAGGATTGGAGTAGGGGTGCATAGGGATATTCTCTAGATTCGGTAGGCATTGGGAGCTCTACCTTGGGTAATGCTTGTAGGATTTTGGGTAGGATATCCCTCATCTCAGGGCACAGCGAGAGGTAGTCAATGCTCTGGTGCAGGATGTGGCTGATCTTTCAACTACTTTCGATAATTGATATTGAAGGATCAATCTCACTTCTACCACAAGACTGAATGTTTGAGTGGTTGTGTTTGCATGAATGTGTGCGCTCGTACCAGAAAATGAGCAAGAAGTTGAGAGGTAGTGTTAAATTTTCTGTTACATGTTTCTGTGTGCCACAAACCAATCCTGTTCAGGTAAGTGGCTGCTTTTCCCTTATTTTACATAAATTGTTATTAGGGTTTACTTGCCTCTGAACATGTTTTGAAGATATCCTCGATGTTTATTACACTATGAACACAAACCTCTCCTGATGCAGGGGGTCTAGGTAAATCCGAGATGGTCCTTGTGGCTTGTGTGTCCTGTCTCAGCAGTTCAGTCCTGTTCTAGTTGTATTAATATTTTCTTCTTTGAAGTAAGTATTCACTAATTGAAAAGGGATGCCAGTTCAGTGTCTGTTTTTATGATACAGGAAGCATCTGGATTTAATATCCATAATTTTTAGAACTTTTTGTTTGAAATGTCTCCAGGTATTTATTTTAGTACATTCCTAGGATGTACCAAGTGTCATATGCACAGGGGCACCAACTTATAAAAAAATATTGTGGGTGCCCATACTGGGGGTCTTGCCCCGGTAAATTTTCTAAATTTTAGATGTAAAAATAGTGAGTTTTAAAGTTTTCTAAGCATTTTAGAGTCATATGATCGACATTAGAACCCCAAAAACTGGACTCTCGATAACTTGATACTCTGGGAAACTCTACAAGCCTCACACATTTTTTGAGTTAAAAAAAAAATAAAATAAACATACACGGTATTTTTGTAAAAAGCTAATTTAATTTATAGTAATAATCATGCTTATAGACTGTTACAGAGCAGTGAATATATAGCTCTGAAAAGACTGAAATTATATTTAAATAAATCCTAAACTATTATTAAAAGAATAAAACATAAAATATTGCTGTCTCACAGTAATAGGCTAATTTAAGCTTACTTTGAATAAGGCTCGGGGTCCATTAAATAAAAACTGTATCTCAAAGTCAATGCTTTAATACAGTTAATAAAGTTCATACAGTATGCCCAATACTTTCAGTCAAAAAGTATGTAAATAGCGGGTTTTAATTGAGTCTTACGCCCAGAAAATATATAAGTATTTGAAAATAACTAATACAGTACTACAGTAATATAGTACTAAACTAATACTAATATTTTGAAATTGAAAATTTAACATTATGTATGTATTTAATTCTCTATTTTATAAAGATTTTTAATGTAATTTCCTAGACTTTCCCGGTGATTTTGTGACATCTCATTGAATTGGATGTACTGCTGGTGGTCTGCGTTTATCTAACACAATATTTCAATATTGTCTTCATAAGGTGCTTCCTGTTACTGTGACAGTCACAGGAAGCACCTGATGAAGACGCCGAGGTACGACGTTGAAATATTGTGTTAAATAAACGCAGACCACTGGCAGTACACCCAATACAACGAGATGTCAAGATTTTTAATATTGCTCTAAATGCCATTATTAAGGCTAGAGTGTCTTTAGGAAGGTGTAAATGTCGACCGTCTGACTGGATTACTGAATATGAAGTCTTTGATGACTGGTCAGACATCCAATTCATCCAAAACATCTCGGTGGGCATGAAGAACAGCCAAGTTGTTCAATCGCTTCTGTCCCATTGTTGATTGGAGATGTGACTTCAGACATCTAAGGACGCTAAAGGACCGTTCTGCTGTTGCTGTTGTGATTGCTATTGTGATTGTTGTTATTAGAGAAGCTTAATGCACTTCCCTACTTCACATAACATTTCACCAACTGCAGGCTCTTGTGTAATATACTTACTTACCTCACACATGTTTTTTAAGACCAGTTGTTTTTTATTAGCAATATTGGCTAACATATTCAAGTGTAAGCACAGTCTCTCAATGTCTAGGTCATTTTTGAAAAACTCAGTTGATTTTTCCAAATTTGTTTCACCTCTGTTTACTAAAAGAAAGCACTCCTGTTCAACTGCAATGACCTGTGTGAGTCCAGTTGAAGCAAACCGCTCAGTAATGCAAGATTGCACTGTTTCACAAAATTCAATGTAAGTAGCTTTGTAGTATTCCTTTGGGGTTTTGAAAGTGTGCAGTGAGCTGGCTTCGTTGTTTTCATACTTCTTTGGTATACTTAGATTCTGAGGAAGCTAAGGATCATCAACTTGTGAAGGTTTTTCTTTTAAACACAATTCCCAAAAGTGTTCAAAACTATCACGCCTTCCATTCAATATACAAATCAAGCCCTCATACATTTTTTCCAGATCAGAAACTCTTAGATGAGGGCATTGAATTTTTTCATTGACGTCCTCTACTGGGTTCATTGCATGGCAATAAAGACATAAAAAGAAAAAAAGTCTTGAATTGTAACATTGACTCAAGGTAGCCTGTACATTTGTAACCTGTATCTGTTTTGTCGTCTGCAGAAAATGTTTCAAAAAACTGTAGAAGTTCTTCAAAGTTTTTCAATATTCTCAAGCTACTAGAAGCTCGCATAGTCCATCGAGTCAGGCAAAGGGGTCGTAGACCAGCTTGGTCGTTGGTGGTCTCACAGCGTATGCTTCTAAAAAGTGCCATCCTTTTTGGTTGGTTTCCCTTACAGTGTTTATTAAGTCCTTGGCTAAAGCCATAATATCCCTCATAGACGTAAGATGGCGGAGACTGTCTACAACTGCCAAGTCTAAACTGTGAGCAGTGCAGTGCACATAACGTGCTTTTGGTTGTATATCCAAAACTAACTTTTTTGGTCCTTTAAACTTACTTCTCATATTCGAGGCACCATCATAGCACTGTTCCTCTTAAGTTATCCATTGACAAATCAAGACGAGCAAAAATGTCTTTTAAAATACTAAACAGAGTTTGTGATTCAGTGTTGGGGGTCTTGTATTATAAGCCAATTAAGTCTATGTTGATGATTAAGGAATCATCAACAGTACGAATACAAAATGACACTTGTTCGGGAATTGAAGAATCACTTGTTTTGTCAACCATAATAGAAAAATGTTCAGTCTTCGTGATTGAAGCCAATACCTTTCTCAACAAAGACTTTCCTAGTAGATCAATGATCTTGTTTTGAATAACGTGAGACATCCACTTATACCCTGAATGCCCTAACCGATCTTTAAACTCAGGTATGTCATTCTTTCAGAGTTACAACAATTGAAAAAAAATTTGAGTTTACATCTCCGTGCCCTCTAATTGCTAGGTCTTATTGGGATAGAAATTGCACAGTAGTAAAAATTGTCTCAAGAGCTAAACAGCCTTTCTTCATATCACTAACTAACTGTTCATTCAATTGGGAGGCCACACTCCGCTTAGTGATAGAATTTAGTTTCAGAACTCCTTCTTTATGTGTAAATGTATTTTCATGAAGACGGAATTTTTCCAAAGCCCTTTTCCAGCTAGAAAACCCTACAGAAGTAAATTCATCTTCTTTTTTGAAGAAAATTGTAATATATTTTTAGCATCTGCCTCTTTGCAGGTTTTGCAAAAAACTTTTTCGGTAGATGGTTCATATTCTAGCCATGTATATTTGATCAACCAAGACTTCTAAAATGATCTTCCCTTACCAGATTGTCCAGGTTTCGGCTGTGAACGGTTCTTGCCTGAATATTACAAAGCAATTGACGATACAATAATTGTTGGAGGTTGACTTGCAGTATCATCAACTTCCAAGCGCGCCTTTTTGGTATCTGATTTATCCATTGCAAACTCAATTCACAATACACTAAGACACTAAAGTAAACAAATAAAATATAGTCATATAAAACAGTCCACTAGACACTAAGTCAGAACACTAAACTCGTCTGAAACTGCCCACACTGAATGGCTGCGACAGCAGGGTGGCTTTATATAGCCATTGTGTCATAATGTGTCGAAACATCAAGGCGACACGAGGCGGAGGGTTCCAGGCACTTCTGCTCCAGTCCTTTTGATGTCGCCGCGGCTGCAGCGCTGACCCGCCGGCGCCAGACTTTGCCCGAAGGTTCACAGACCAGGACAAATTCTGAGTGTGTCTACAGCACCATAACACTGTCATGATTCCCACCACTCGATTGCAGTTAATCTGCTTATTACCGTAATAATTATTTGTTTTAACTCATTACTGAATGTATTTTAAAAGATAACTATTGTCAAACAAGGAACATAAAAATTCCAACATAATTTTGTGATTTTACAAAGCATAATATAAGTAACAATTTTCTTAAATTATTGGGGGGGGGGGGGGGGGGGGTGAGCTCGGGCCTCCTATAGCCCAATGGAGTCGGCGCCTGAGCATATGCACCCTCATTTTGTCACTATTACAGGGTTTATTCCTAAAATGTGATGAATAGTTGTTGGCAAGGTTTTGAGCAAGTTGCTCAGATATTCGACACACACTCCAGTTTATCTCAAAGATGTTCAGTGGGATTCCAAAATGAAACTATGAACAAGTCGGGACAGCAGATCCACCCAATTTTATTTGCAAAAATGAGGACATGCCTTGTTTTGTCAAAAGGATCATCGTCATCATGCTGATAACATGCCACATACCAAATTGCAGTGGTGGTGGCATCATTGTTCAAGTAATAGCAGTGTGGTAGTTTAAGCCTTGCACTCGCACATAAATACATGCAACACACACCATTGATGTACATCTACATGATTACTCTGTAATTCATATGAAGTGCCTGGTAGAGGGTTCATCAAACCACCTTGAAGCTACTTTGCTACCTTTCCACTCTTGAGCAGCGCACGGGAAAAATGGACACTTAAATCTTTCTGTGTGAGCTCTGATTTGTTTTATTTTATTATGATGACCAATCCTTCCTGTGTAGTCGGGTACCAACAAATTATTTTCACTCTGAGAAGAAAGTTGGTGTTCGAAATTTCATGAGAAGATGGCGCCGCAGTGAAAAACGCCTTTCTTTTAGTGGTTGCCACCCCAGTTAACATACCATATTCATGGTGTTCTCTCACGTATTACACCATAGTACAAAATGAGCTGCCCTTCATTGAACTTTATTGATGTCCTCTGTCAATCATATTATTTGATGCGCGTCCCACACTGCACAGCAGCAATCCAGAAGAGAGCATACAGGCATAGTGTAGACAGTCTCTTTAGCAGACCTGCTGTTCTGTTAATAAATCATAGTCTTTGGTTTTAACTGGATAGATAAAAAATCTACTCACCAAGTGGCGACTGAATGCACACGTGAAAGACTGTTGTGATTGGCAAGCTTTTGGAGCCAAGGGCTCCTTCTTCAGGCAGAAGGGTGAAGGAAAAGAGCTGGGGAGGTATAGGAAAACAAGTAGATTTTGAGAAAGTCACCCAGGACCATGGGTCAGGGGAGGTTTAACGTAAACCGTAAGGGATGAGAAGGAAAACTTTCGTTGTCCGATGCATCCAAAAAGCTCCCAAGGATTATTGAACAGTTACAGGCACCTTTACCTTATCTTTGAAGGGAATGTCCTCCCGGAGAGGCTAGATGTGGTCTACAAGTGTGACAAAAAACCGTATGTCTCACCACCCATGAGGTGCTTCCAATGCTTACACTTTGGTCACATATCATTGTGCTGCATAGCGGATCCAAAATGTGTCGCAACTGCGGTCAACCATTCCACAAAGGTAGTCCTTGTGAACAACCACCTTTGTGTGTCATTTGTACGGAACACCATCCTCCGCATTCACCAATTTGCCTGGTCTTCAAGAACAAATTTGAAATACATAAATTAAATCTATTATCATCTGTAGTCTACTGAGTCATGAAAAATTATGAACAACTGCATCCTGCTGATATGATGAACAATTATGTGAAAGTCACAGGTATCTCCCCCAGCACCTCAGTTGTTTCCAAACCAGTTCTCTTGCCACCCTCCTCTATATTGGTCCCTGCGGCACCAGCTTCGAGAACCACTTCCTGAATCTGGCCGGAGGAGCAGCTTCCTCCTCCAGCTTCTATCTCTGCCTGGCTGAAGAAACCATGGCCTTTTAGTCCCAGAACTTCCCAATCTTCATCTCTCCCCACCTCTGCCTGGCTGAAGGAACCATGGCCTTTTAGTCCCAGAACTTCCCAATCTTCATCTCTCCCCACACTTAATGCAAGATAAGCCCCCTCAAGAAACTTGGCCACCAAAGACTGTGAAGCACCAGCAGGAGGAGGAGGAGGAGGAGGAGGAGATATTTTAGATACCCAAATTCTGTCCCTGGTGTTTGCATCTGTACAGTGTAATTATTCTTGCCCTGTTTTACTGCAGAGGCATTCCTGTAGTAATTCTCTGATTGACCCCTCTGGTTTCTATTCCCCATCATTAAATCTTCCTCTATTTCCTCTTCATTTCTCATCCTGCTTCCTATTTCGGTTCAGATTCTGTTGATTGTTCCCCAGTTTCAGTTGTTTCTGTTATCTTGGTAATTTGTCTGATTGATACCCTGACCATTGCCTCCAAAGCTTGGTCTGTGGCACATTCCTGAGCCATCCTCTGTAAAATCTAAAAAACTTTAAGTCGAATCAGTAGGACAGTGTATTAATTCCCACTGTAATGTTCCAGGTAATATACTTCTTAACGTGGAAATTTACAGCAAGTACTCCCAATGGTCTGTCTACTCCTCTTGATAAAGTCTTTCACTGTGTATCTGCTTCCCTTATACAGTGGTCTAGTAAGAAACTAATTTTGAAATCTACTGTTTTCTCTCCAGTTCCATGTTCAAAACAGTCATATGAAATAAACTGGTCAGTACACTGATTTGCCAGTGTCTGAGCACAAACTTCTTGGTAGTATTTTAACAATTTAATTTTTCTTTCATTATCCATATCTTGAACAAAACAGTTCTTGTATGAATCCATCCCTGTGAATGTTTTACCACTGGGTTCCTGTGTCACAGACCACCCCATATTTTTATATACACTGCTTAATTCGACATTATTTATCCTACTACTGGATACTTGGCTGAGATCACTATTATTTACAACAACCACATTTTCCATCCTCTTCCTTAGATTGCCAGCTGTGCTTGCTAGTCTACCTAGCAGAAAGATTTTCTTATCATCACCAGCTACAGTCTTTATATACATTTCAGTCCTTGCCTGCCTTATTTCAGTATCCCTTGAATACTCAACGCCTCAACTCAGACTTAGCTGTGCCAATTCTGGTAAGCAGTTTCTGTTTTACTTCCCGAAAACTGTGCAGTTGGTGCTGATTGCCCCCGTGTGCGCACCAGTTATGGCTGCTACCATTGCTCATAATATCCCACTGATGCTGGTGACATGGTGTGGTGGGATGTGATGCCACGTACTGGCTGCTGTGGCTGCTGTTCCCACCTGGCTGCATGCAACATCTCGCTGTTGTTTGCTGACTGCTCAGTACTCAGAGATCGCTGTGCACTGATGTTGACTGCTGGCTGCTCCCGAAATGTTTCTTGTAGATCATTGAAAGGCTGTTGACAATGTTCACATGCATAACCTGCTCTGCCTACTGTAAACTGATCCCAGACCTGAGACCCTATATTATGACCGTGCAAACAATAAATCAAATGAAAGGTTGTATACTTACTGTTGGTTGCTTGTGAGTCTCCATGTGTGACTGCACAAATTATAAATTGAAATAATGCTGACTACTGAAAGCTTGTTTCAATTGTTCTTGGAGATTTTAGAATGCTGATTGGTTTTTACTATTTGCCTACACTAATGTCTAGGGGCCAATCAAACATCTCGCAATTACCCTTGATATATATTCACACAGAAATAAGTAATAACAAGTGTGCAGGCAGGAATTTTACAGGCTGTGAATAAAAAATTAAATAATGTTCACATTACACAGGTGTTTACTAGTTTAAGTAAGAAACAGGGTTTGTTATTCTCTTTCCTTCAATGAGTCAACGCAACGACTGTGCAAAAACTTTAAAGTAAAAGAAAACCAGAGCAGTATACTACAATAACTAGAATGTAAATTCATATTAAACTTCCAAAATAGTCCAAAGTTCATCAGCATATGTTTTAAAATAAAAGTTCCGTGTTGGCTACCCAATCAAGACCACAAGTTCCAATCGCTCACAAAATAATCATGGAAAACTCCTGTTCACCTAATGTCAATAATTCTTAGTTCACATGCTAGCTAACTTGCCAAAATATTCCTACCAAAGTATTTGCTGTGGATATGTGTGAAAAACACAAGTCCCCAATTCCATACTTATAAATTTTCCCACCACAACTGAAACGCAACATAGCCATTGCTTGTATATACATCTTTTCTGCTCCTGCTCTCACAGCTGAATGACCAAGAGCAAGGTGGCTGCCAGCTATTTAGCCTTCCCATTGTCATCGGTCAAATTTACATCCTTCCATTTTTGAATAAATACTCAAAAACTATCAATTTTAGATTATATGTGTTCATAATACAACATATAACATAGAAATTTACTCAGCTTCTCACTGTTGTCATTGGTTTTCACTTCCTGTCATTTGTCTGTCCAATATTTAGTGTTTTATCTGTGTAAATGCTACTTTGAGGGGTTTTGTTGTCAATAAATTGAAAGAAGTAAAAACGAATATATTCATACATCAACATCTATGTCTAATTTGATATGCTGCCACCACTTTCATTGTTTCAGTAATTATTTTGCTGTTATTTCACATCTTTATGTGAGAGGTATGCATATTCTAGCATGTAGTTTAAAATACATAATGCCTGTAGAAATGTATTACTATTTTCTGATAGAACTCCTTGAGGCCTATCCATGGACTCTTTGTTTCTAAAAATTGTGTAAGGCATTGGGGAGATATCAATTTTTAAAGTTTATTTTAATTGTAAAATCTTTAGTATCAAATAAGTTAAAAACTATTTGCTTGATCAACGGCACAGTTTATATACACCCTCATATTAGTTTTCTCTTTTTAAAAGTTTTATTGGTTTTTCTGTAACTGTCTTGGATGTGGTCACTCAGTTCCACAGTCTGCAGCTTGTGGTCTAGTGGCTAGCATTGCAGCCTCCGGATCACGGTGTCCCGGGTTCGATTCCTGGCTGGTCTGGGGATTTTCTCTGCCCAGTGACTGGGTGTTTGTGTTGTCCTCATCATTTCATCAGCATCCTCATCATTCATGATAGTGGCTAGATTGGATTGTGTAAAAACTGAACTGTGTAAAAATTGAAACTTCGTATGGGCACTGATGACCACGCAGTTGCGCGCCCCAAAAACCAATCACCATCATCATCAACTCAGTTCCACAATAGTAGGTTTCTCTTCCATGCCTGACAGCTGTGGCTAAGCACACTGGTTTTTTTTCCAGCTGCTGAGCCAAAGAACGAGTTTAACTGCTGCTCTCCAGCAGCCGTGAGATTTCTCACATGCTCATTATCAGCCAGTCACAGAGTCTGAATACCATAATCATCTGCTGGGCCTTGCGACCACCTTCTGCCAAGCGCTATTGCCCTGACATGCCTCGCCACCAAATTTAGGCTAGGGCAGGCACATCCATGTGTGCGCACAGACATGCCAGTTGCCTTCTTAAATTTCAGGTGTTCAGCTGTGTGCCCTCGTATAATGCACACCTTTTTTGTAGCCTTTGTGAGGCATGATATAACTTGTCCAATTTTTTGTTTCAGCAGTCAAGCCAACAAATCAGGGCTGACACCAAAACCACGTGGAGCTGTTGTAACGGCAACAGTCAGTCCTTTCACTCCAACTTTGCGGCCTGCATCAGAGCCACAAAGACAGTTGCCTGAAGGCCGTCCACCAGAGGTACAGGTAGAGCCTGTAAGACCATCATCTCAGTCACCATCTGAAGCGGGGCCTGGAAGATCTTCAACCTCTTCGCCATCACCACCATCAGTAGGAAAGGAAGAGTGCCCTTACTGCCATATTGAGTTTCCTGTTGATATTCTGATCCACCACAAGACACTTCACTACAGAGAAAGGTTCTATACATGCATCGATTGTGACAAGAATTTTGTAACTGAGAAGGGCTTAGAATCACATCGATGTCAGAAAGAAAGCAAGGGATAAATTAATAAGACTGAATTTTAAGTTTTATTTACTTCTTTTATATCAGACTTTTTTTTTTTTACAAAAAATTGCATTGGTTCGTTCATTTGGAAACACTATTAAAAATACCTGTCACTGAAAATTATTCTACAAAAATGCCTTTTTTCTTTTGCATTCTTTTTTCTGAGATAATTAAGACACTACACACACCAAGAAATGAAAAGACAGTGTATGTAGGCCCTTCACCAGAGGAACAGGTAGGGCCTTTATAACCATAATCTTTCCCACCACCTGAACTGTGCCTGGTGCCTGGAAGACCTTCATTTCCCGTTTCCTTCACCACCACCACCAGCACCACCACAAACAGTAGCAAAGGGAGAGTGCCCTCATTACCACGTCCTTTTTCCCGCTGAGATTCTGATACCTGCAGGAACATTACAGGGAAAAGTTTTATACGTGCATTGATTGTGAAGAGAATTTTGTAGCTGAGAAGGGCTTTGTATTGCATCATTGTAAGTTAATACTGTGGACAGGATTCTTAGATTGTATCTACTTCTTTTATATGAAATGTGTTATTTATGAAATTTGCTCTGATTTGTTAATTTAAAAATAATATTAAAATACTTGTTTCTTAAAATTTATCTATCAAAGTGATTTTTTTTATTTGGCGCCATTTTTTTCCTGAAGCAATTAAGAGACTACAACAGCATGAAATGAAATGAAAAGAGAATTTATAATTGTAGTTACAAATTGTATTTTTTTTCCCCCAATTTATATTACCTCAAGTTGTTTTCAGCCCTTGAAAAAGTGTAGCTCTACGTTGCCAGTGTTGAGCAACACAGTACAAACTGTATACAACTCCCCCCCTCCCCCCCCCCCCCCCCTTAAAATGGTGTCTCTTACCAAAAGGACTATTCAATTTCATCAGGAGGTTTCCAAAAACTGCCATACTTCTGTAACATTGCTGATTTAAATTCCTGCCTATAGTTTCCGGTGAAGCATGTACACTCCGACCAAATTGAGTAGGGCCCTAATTGATAATATTTTCTATGGTGAAGCTTAAAGCAAGAAAATAACTATTTACCCAGTAACAAATGCTATCTCTGTTCGTGATGCACAGTTAGGATAAATAACATAGTGCCTTACAGTATGGATGCTCCTCAGTGGAAATAAGTTTGAGTAGATAGTGACACCAGGACAAAAAGAATAGTTCGCAGGAGATGACCTGATATTAAATTTATAATGAACCAAGTGCAAACATAAAATTTAGTCTGTTCCATGGTAAATTCGTATCATTATTTGAAAATAGCTTTCCACATAAGCTAGTAAGGAAGGACACTAAAAGCCATCTAAAAAAAAATATGGCTCACTAGAGGGATTAAAGCATCCTGTGAAAGGAAAAAGGAAATGTATCTTTTGGCAAGAACAAATAGTGATCCTACAGTAGATGCACACTACAAAAACCATTCAAAATTACTAAGAAAGGTTATTAAAAACCAAAGCTGTATGGAGTGTCGTAAAATGAGGGACGGGACAGCAAGCCACAGAACAGGATAACATAATTATTGAACTGAATGAAAGGACTATAAGTGATGAGTCACAGGCAGCAAATGTATTTAATAATGATTTCTTAAATATAGTAAAAGGATAGGGACAAACAACTTGTGGGAGCATTATGTTGAAAAAGTAATACTCGTAAAATTTAATCATATGAATGTCTCACCAACTTATCCTTCTGAAATTAAGAAAATTAAACATTCCCAAAAATAGCTCATCCGGTTTTGATGGTGTCTCCAACAGCATACTAAAGATCTGTTCCAATATAATATGCCCAGTCTTATCTGAAGTATTTAATGCAGCACTAACTCAAGGCTTTTACCCAAAGAGACTGAAATATGGTGCTGTTAAATGCCTCTCTAAGAAAGTAGGTAAGAGAGATGTCAATAACTACTAACCTGATTCACTGCTGAGATCATTTTCCAATGATCTCCATGGATCAAATAAATCTATGACCATTTGTGCTGCCCTCCCCTTTAGCTTTCAATATCCCGTGCTGCCCTCCTCTGTATGCTATCAATGTCACCTATTAGTCCTGTTTGGTAATGTCCCACACTCTTTGGCAGTATTCTAGAACCAGTCACATGAGCGATTTGTCAGGAATCTCCTTTGTAGGCTGATTCCACTTCCCCAGTAGTCTACCAGTAAACCCAAGTTCATCACCTACTTTATTCACAACTGAGCCTATGTGATCATTCTGTTTCATATTCCTACAAAGTGTTACTCTCAGGTATTTGTGTGACTTAGCCAATTCCAACAGTGACTGACTGATATTATAGTCATAGGATACCATATTTTTTCATTTTGTGACATGCACAATTTTACACCTTTAACATTTAAAGCAAGTTGCCAATCATAGTACCACTTTTAAATCTTTTCAAGACTGACTGAATATTTGTCCAGCTTCTTTCAGACAGTACATAATTATAGGTAACTGCATCATCTGTAACAAGCCTGTGGTTTCTATTAATATTGTCTGCAAGGTCATTAATATGCAACATGAACAGCAAGGATCCCTACACATTTCCCTTGGGCACGCACGAAGTTACTTATACTTTGATGATGACTCTCCATCCAGGATAACATGCTGCATCCTCCCTATCAAAAAGTCCTCAATTCAGTCACAAATTTTACTTGATTACCCATACTTAAGCATAGATGTGGTACTGAGTCAAATGCTTTTTGGAAATCAAGAAATACTACGTCTACCTGATTGTCTTGACCTGAAACTACCATTATGTCATGTGAGAAAAGTGTAATTTGGGCTTCATATGGTCGATGTTTTCAGAATCTGTGCTACTTGGCATTGAGGAAGTCATTCTGTTGTCAGGAAACTCCTTTGTAGGCTGATTCTGCTTCCCCAGTAGTCTACCAGTAAACCCAAGTTCAATACCTGCTTTATTCACAACTGAGCCTATGTGATCATTCTGAAACTACCATTATGTCATGTGAGAAAAGTGTAATTTGGGCTTCATATGGTCGATGTTTTCAGAATCTGTGCTACGTGGCATTGTGGAAGTCATTCTGTTGAAGATACCTCATTATGTTTGAACTCAGATATTTTCCAAGATTCTACAACAAATTATGTCAAGGATATTGGGCGGTAGTGTTGTGGATCACTTCTACAACTCTTCTTGTAGATGGGTGTAACCTGTGCTTTTTTCCAAGAAATGGGCACGGTTTTTTGTTCGAGGGCTCTGCGATAGATTATAGTTTGAAGAGGGGCTAATTCAGTATAGAATCTGATAGGGATTCCCTCAGATCCTGGAACGTTGTTCAATTTTAATGATTTCAGCTGTTTCTCAACACCATTGGTACTAATACAGGGTGTATATGCCCCGGGAAATCCAGGAATTTTTCATTGTTTTAGTTTTCAGTTAAATTTTTGTAATTTTGACTGGTAAGAACTGATACTCTAACAAAGAATTTTACGGTATCCCACTACTGTAAAATAATACTGCAGCAATAAAACATAAGTGAGAGAAAAATAGATAAAATGTTTTAAAAAAAACTTAAGTTACAAAGAAAATGCACCTTTACAGCTACAAAACGCTGTGCAAACACAAGCATCTGCCAACAGCAAAATGTGTCAAAGGCTGTAGGATGAAGATATGCAATACTTCATAACAACAAACTGCTTCCAATGAGCGAGATGTCACAACTGTTTACATTAGGTTTGTTTGAGCAGTTGCCAGCGGACTCGTGAGCAGTTGAATTGTGTATGTGTGGTACCTTCTTCCACTTCTGGCTACTTGAATTGTGGCTGTTATCTGTATCAGCAGTAACAATAAGCAGTCAGATGCTACCAGGAAAAAATTTTCTGGCACGCCAAAAGCTGCCAGGTTCATGCATGTGCAGAGCAATCTGAGTTGTTGGGACGGGGTTGTCTCCACGTGACTCGTGATTATGTTTAATGATTTTGCTGTTTCCTCTTTGTTTACAACTCGTGCGTCAAATGATAACAAAACAGATTTATATGGCGAGAAACTATCACATGAATTAAAATACATCCACTTAATTATGCAAGGCTAAAATAAGTTATTAGAGTATTTTCTGATTTTAGTTTATTTCCAAGTTTTTGGCAATTGAGCAGTAATTGCCTTGCAGAACGATGAATTTATTTTTGTCGGTTTGCTAAAAAAATTTGGCTTTTATTAATCTTTTTCACAGAGGCAGTCTATTCTTTGAAACAAAATGTTTCATTCCACACTATTGTCTAGTTTCACAGCTCGCTGAATTTCAAGTGCAAATGTTCATCTTCTGCCACATATACCAGTATTCCAAATAAAGAACCAAACAAACATAAGATAATTTAGCATGGGTACGCCAAGAAAATTTGCATACCGAAAACCACAGTGAAAAGCGTAATATCAAATCGGGGCATAGTTAAGTTCATTGTGAATACATATGAATATACGGTCTTCCTACATCATAGCAGCTGTGTATGCGCAGTAACGCCTGCTGTCTGGCGCTTTCTGGCAACTATTGAAATGAACCTATTACTAACAGGTCACAGGAAAATATTGCAAATGGTGGTTTGAAAAGTGTTACTTTCAAAGTAAATTTCCTTTCACGCAAGATGAGTTACTTACATATGAGAATGTGCAATGAATTTCTTTAATCTGGTTGTTTGACTCTCATTTAAAACTTAACACTTTGAGGACCAGCCACTTAGAAGAATTTAGAACCCAAAAGGCCAGACATTTGCATCATTACTTAAAATTTTGCTGGCAGATTTGTCTTGTGTATCTTAAAGGTGTATCACAAGCAAAAAAGACCAATATTATGTGTGAAAGCGTAGCTTTTTGTCCGCGTATACACCCTGTAATACTTTTTTCGTTCATCTTTCCAGTGTTACAAGGATTAAATTACAGCAATTCTCCTGGGTTGTCCTTTATTAAGAAGCACTTGGAAAAAAAACGGAGTTCAGCATTTCAGCTTTTGCTTTGATACCCTCAATTTTAGTTCCTATCTCATTCGCTAGGGACTGGACAAATAACTTTGGTGCCACTAACAGCTTAACATGTGACCAGAATTTCTTTGGGTTCTGTGAAAGACCATTCTACAATATTCTGCTACAGTTGTCATTAAAGGCATCGGGCATTGCTCTCTTGATAGCCAAACGCATTTCAGTTAGCATTTCTCTTTATATAGCCCTAAACTTTGTACTAATCTCTGTTGTTTCTTTAGAAGTTTCCTTACAGTGACCATATACCATGGAGGTTTCCTCCCATTGTGGACTATTCTTTAAAATTTGAGCCATAATTCTTCTAAATATTCCTTCCCTGTGCTGAAAGTTTCAGGTTTCTCATTGAGATATGCCACTACTTTTTTATCTAGTTTACTGAACACACATCTTTCTGCGTTGTTTAGTTGTCCTTTGTACATTGGTAATCATTGTTGCCACATTCACGTCATGGTCACTGATATCAGTTTCGATGTGAACATCCTCAAAGAGGTACCTCCCAGGGGCTCGCTACTCTTTGGTGGGCTCATGCTTGGCTACCATGTGGCTCCAGCATTTGCAGCATTTGTTCTCTTCCGTGCTACATGTCTATCCTCTTGGGGAACATGTCTGGGGTGTTACTGGGAATGTTCTGCATTGTCTGTTGCTGACGTAAGAACAGTCTCACCTCTGTTTTTGTCTCCCTTTTCCTTTCTTTGTTTCCCTTCTCCTCTCATTCCTCTGCTTCAGCGTTTGAGGTTCCTCTTTTTCTTCTTCCTCCCTGTGCACTCCTGAAAGCTGGCCCACGTGACTGATGCGTAACAAGTGACTGGGTAACGGGCAATTCCCAGTGCGGGGTTGACAGGTAGGGTTCGCTCGTACCACCTGGTACAGGCCAGGCCCATGGAGGGGTGTTTGCCTGAGCTGCAACCTTCCCATACTGCCAATTGGTTCCTCTGTCAGGTGTTCGGGAGGTTTGAACAGTCACCTATGATGGGTGTGCCCCATTGTGCCAGTTGGAAGGAGTCCTACGAAACGTAAACGTAATGAGGCTAACGATTCATCAAAGACCCTTCCTGCTACACCACGGTTCCTCGTGGTCTCACATACTGAAGACAGTCAGTCCTTCACCACGGTAAATCCATTTATTATCCAGTAGGTGTTGATGCGGTTGCCAGCCCTGTTGTTAAATCCTGCACTTGTTTACGGAAATGGCACTTTGCTTTTGGAGACTACTTCTATTTCTCGAGCACAACAACTGTTCGCTGTCTCTCTTCTCCATGGCTACCCTGTTTGTGCCGAGGCCCATAGAACTTTAAATTCTTCCCGTGGTGTAATTTACACCAGGCTGCTTGATGGTCTAACTGAGGCCTAAATCCAGTCTTACCTCACTGATCAGGGTGTCATTGCAGTCCATCGTGTAATGGAAAAGATAGATTCCTCCTTGGTGCCCACCCGCACTCTTTTTCTCACCTTCCATAGAGTGGTGCTTCTGTCCAAGATTAAAAGCAGTCTATGAAATTATCACAGTCTGGCCGTACATTCTGTATCCAATGCGCTGCTACCAGTGTCATCGTTTCAACCACACCAGAATGTCGTGTTGAGCCCCAACCAAAAGTGTAACCTGTGGTAGGGATGCACATGAGGGCGATTGTCCACCTCCTTCTTCCTGCTGTATCAACTGCAGTGGTGGCCATGCCATCTCCTCTCAGGATTGTCCCATGTATCTTGATGAGCGGGTTGTCCAAGAGATGTGGGTAAAGGAAAAAGTGCCTTACACAGTCGCTCACAAGTTACTGGCTAGCTGGAAACCCTGCGTTCTCCCCTCTGGCACCTATAGTTCTGTTCTTTTTATCTTTCGCTCCATGAAGGACATGACCATGCAGGTCACCTCCAATTCGGCTCCGAGGTTGTGAAATCACCCAGTGCAACAAGCCATCAAACTCTCATCTCAAGTGGTGGGCGCTACTTGTGTTCTCAGTTCATCTCAATCCTCCGCCCCAGGGCCAGACCCCATCCACATTCAGATGTTGCAACCCCTTTCTCTTGTGGGCAAGCACTTTCTGCTTAACACGTACAATTGCATCTGGGCAGAGGGCACATTTCCTGGACACTGGAGTGAAGCCACCATATACCCATACCTATGCCCGGTAAGGACAAAAACCTTCCTTCTAGCTGCCACACCCCATCTCTCTTACCAGCTGCATTTGCAAGGTGATGGAACATATGAGTTGTGCCCAGCTAGTATGGTGGCTTGAGTTTCTTAGTTTACTGACGAATGCACAGTGTGGATTTAGAGTGCAGCATTCTGCAGTTGACCATCTCATGACTTCGTCCACCCATGTCATGAATGGTTTTCTGTGGAAATCCCAGACTGGCCGTGTTTTTCAATTTGGAGAAGGCCTACAAAATGTGCTGGAGAACTGATATCCTCTGTACTCTTTACATTTGGGGCTTCTGTGGCTGCATGCCCTGTTTCCTTCAGGCATTTTTAAAAGACCGAGTTTTCAAGGTGCGTGTGGGTTTTGCCTTGTCAGACACCTTTATACAGGAAAACAGTGTACCTCAGGGTTCTGTCCTGAGCATCATCCTGTTTGCTATCGCCATTAACAATATAATGGCCTGTCTCCTGCCGTGCATCTCTGGCTGGCTTTTTGTTGATGATTTTGCCATCTATTGTAGTTCTACATGGACCTGTCTCACTGAGCAGTGTCTTCGGCGACGTCTTGATCGTCTTTACTCTTGGAGCATAGACAGTGGCTTTCGCTTTTCCACTGACAAAACCACCTGTATGAATTTCTGGGGACGCAATTGGTTTCTCCCACCATCTTTACATCTTAGCCCTGTTGCCCTTCCGTTCGTTGAAACTACGAAATTCCTGTGGCTAATGCTCGATATGAAACTCTCATGGTCCTCCCCTGCGTCTTACCTGGCAGCCCACTGTACATGGTTCCTCAATGTCCTATGTGTCCTCAATGGTACTTCCTGGGGTGCCGATCAAACCTCCATCTTCTGTTTGTACCAGTCCCTTGTCCTTTCGAAACTTGATTATGGGTGCTTTGTTTATTCATCTGCATATCTATCCTTCTTATGCTGTCTCAACACTATCCATCAGCGTGGCATCTGTTTGGCCATAGGCGCCTTTTACACTAGCCCAGTTGAGAGTCTGTATGCTGAAGCTGCTGAACTACCGCTGTCCTACAGCCGTGACTTTCTCCTCAGCATGTATGCATGCCGTTTGTCTGCCATGCCATCCTATGTCTCATTCTTCAATGATTCCTTTGATCACCATTATGGGGCACGTCCCTCTTCTCTGTTACCTCGTGGAGTCCGCTTTTGGCACTTGCTACGGCAACTTAACTTTGCACTACCTGCAACTTTCCTGATGGGTGTGAACCCTTCACTGCCTTAGGTTTGTGAAGCAGCGCTTGTTAACTTTTGCATTCATTCGCTTCTTAAGGACACCACTCCTGCCTCGCTCTGTCACATTCATTTTCATGACCTTCGCATGGAACTTTGTGATAGTACCTTTGTATACACCGTTGGCTCTCAGACTGAGCGTGGGGTCGAGTGTGCCTTTGTCATTGGCACCCGTGTCTTTCAATATCGGCTTCTGGCACACTGTTCAGTATTTACAGCCGAGCTCTTCACCCTATATCAGGCCACGGAGTACATCCGGCGACACAGCCTTTTCAATTGTACCCTCTGCTCAGACTCAATCAGCACCCTTCGAAGTCTATGTGCTCTGTACTCTACCCATCCCTTAGTGCAGCGGGTCAAGGGAAACTATCACTTGCTCACTCGTGGTGGAGCCTGTGTGATGTTTCTGTAGGTTCCTGGTCATGTCAGTCTGCCAGGAAACAAGGCTGCTGACACTGCTGCCAAGGCTGGAGTCTTCATACCTCAGCCCACGAGTTCCTGTAGTTCCTCCAATGATCTCTGTGTTGCCGTCTGTCAGGAGGTGGTGTTCCTTTGGCATCATCAATGGTCCTCCCGTCACGGGAATAAGCTCTGGCTTATTAAGCCTCTCCCAGTGGTGTGGACGACCTCCTCTCGGCCCTCCCACTGAGAAGAATTCATTTTAACTAGGCTGCGTATTGGGCACTGCCTTTTTAGCCACCGTCATTTGATAAGTGGTGCTACCCCACTTTGTACACATTGTGCCCAAGTTCTAACTGTCCGCCACTTCCTGATGGAATGCCCATTTTTTAACTGTTTACTTTCCTCCTTGGGTTTGCTTTCTGAGTTATCGACCATTTTAGCAAATGACATGCAGACTGTTGACCACATTTTACTTTTTATCTGCCAAAGCAGTATGGTGAAAGTCATCTAATTTTTAGTTTTGGACCTCCATTTCTGTATGGTGTCTTTTTTCGCCCTTTTTCCACGTGCATGTTTTTAGCTGTCTTCTATGATGTCAATTGAGACTGACATATATTCGTTTTTTAACTCCTCTCTGTCTTCGTGTTCTATAGTTTTGACATGGGTGCTTATGACCCCAGTTGTTTTTTGTGCCCTAAAGCAAAACAATACCCATACCTCAAAGAGATCAAGTCTGTCTGTTGCCATTTCCATGAGGGGCTTCATAACTACCTGTTCTAGGTAGTTTTCAGAGAAGGCATTTAGTACTGTTTCACAGTATGTCTCATCAGACCCATCAGTAACAAAATTGCAATTTTACCAGTTAAGTGTTGGATGATTAAAGTCTCCACCAATGATTACCGTATGATTGGGGAGCTTACGTACAAGTGAACTGAGGTTTGTCTCTTAAGTTTTCAGTTACATCAGAAGACGAGTGTGATGGGTGATAGAATAATCCAATTATCATTTTATAGCCAACCAGTGGATAATCAACCAGTGGATAATCTAACCAAAAGAACACAGAAAGCTGAATGCAGCAATTCAACCAATGTGATCTGGAAACTTAATTCTTACTGGGGAGGTATCACATATAGGGTTCCCCAAAGCTCAGTCTTTGACCCACTGTTGTTCCTTATATAAGTAAATTATCTTCTGTCTAATATACAACATGGCAGAGTTAGTTCTTTCTACAGATGACACTAGTATTGTAATCAATCCAAGCGTATATACAGAAACAGAAGAATTGGCAAACAAAATTCTTAAAAGTACCATTGACTTGTTTTCTTCAGATGGTCTCACCCTCAATTTTAAAAGACACAACATATTCACTTCTGCACATCTAGAAGCATTACACCAATGAAAAGTGTAACAAATGGCGAGGGAACAATAAATAAGGTGGAAAATTCAAAATTCTTAGGTGTCCATATTGATGAGAATTTAAATTGGAAAAAGCACATTTTGGAATGCCTAAAAAAACTTAGTTCAGTCGCATTTACACTTAGAATCATTGAAAATTAGTAAGTGGACACATTTTGCATTTTTTTCATTCAGTAATGTCATATGGAATAACATTCTTGGGTAACTCGTCTTTAAGAAAGAAAGTCTTCATTGCAGAAAAAGTGCTGTAAGAATAATAAGTGGTGCTCACCGATGATCGTCTTGTACACATATGTCTAAGGAGTTGAGCCTTCTGACTACTGGTTCAGAATATATTTATTCCCTCATGCAGTATGTTGTAAATAAACCACTACAGTTAAAAAGGAACAATGATGTAAATAATTCAATACCAGAAAGAAAAATGACAAATGACATTCATTAGTCTATATTAATGTTGTCTTTAGCACAAAAAGGCACACTGTTGTAATAAAAATGTTTGATCACTTACCCAGTGGTGTAAAATGTCTAACAGGCAGCAAAGTAAAATTTGAAAACAAACAGACAATTTCTCCTTGACAACTCCCTCTGCTCCATAGAAGAATTTCTGTTACTGTGACATGTGAAAAGCGGTGGGTAGGAATTAGTAACGTCCATCTGTATATCTTTTTCTCTTTGTGTGTGTATGTGGGGTGGCTGGGTGGGGGCTTAGAAATGTTCAGAATGGAACTATATGTACAAATTAATTTTCAATATGAATGTAAAATAACTCAATCCAGAGCATTGTGATCTATTGTGCAGAATGATCCATGGAATGTGTAACTAACTAACAAACTGACTGAGGCTGCCAGGGTTAAGTGAGAAGCTGATATGACAGGCTGGGTATCAGACAATCACACTTCACTTGAGTTTCATGTTACTTAATTGCAAGATTTTTGGCCTGTTGATTTGAAGTGTTGAAGCAGAAGTAACTGTTAATTCTAGGTGTGTACTTCTTGCATAGTAATTTTGTCTAAATGATGCGCCTTTTTTTACTGCTAATTTAAAGTGGGTTTTGAATATACAGAATGACAGTGCTGCAACTAATTTTTCATTTTTACTATATATTGTCCATGATCACATCAAACATTAATTACGTGTTTGTAATCCTTTAATAGATACAGTAAGTTGAGTCTCTTATTTACCTTTTCCAACATTAATTTTATTTAACTTCCTGAGTTGCATAAGACTGTGGCTTTTGATGTAGGTAGATGTTTTACACACATCGTCTTGTAGACAATGAAACTAAAGTTTCTAGAGCACTGAAATTAATATTGCACATAATTTTACAATGTGTTAGGTGTTAAGGTGATGTACAGGGTGGTTAGAAAGTCCCGTTACAAACTTCTAGGGCATGTAGAGGGTAGTGAGTACAGAACATTTTGAATAGGAACCCATGTCCGGAATCGTATCATTTCCATTCTGCGACAGTTTCATTTCAGATGTGTACCTCGTCAACGTCTGCTTATGGCAAGAGAAACGTCTCAGAGTTCTTGTCCTGGTATGCAACAGGGTAGACACTATGTCAAACGATCCACAGATGTGACTTATTGTCTGCTTTGCTGTGAGACCAAGTCAATACCTGTGCATCATCGATAGAGGAAACATGGTGCAGTACACATTTGCAGAATACACAGACATGCTCCTTGTGTATGACGAAGCTGGAGGTAACAGAAGAGCTGCTAGTTGGCTGTATCATGAACGCTTTCCACACCATCACACTCCATCGCACAAACTGTTTGCCCAAGTTACGCAACGGCTACGAGAAACGGGTACGTTCACCGTGAGGAGGCAGGAGTGTGTTGCTCCACGGTGATGCTGCACTCCCGAATTTGAAGAAGGTGTTCTGCGTCTCATTGAAGATAGCCCATCAATGAGCTCACGAACAATTGCGCTTGCAATGGTTGTTAGTCACAGTACCGTCTTGGACGTCCTGCATGAGCAACAATTACATCTGTATCACTTACTAAGGGTACATGCTATGGGTCCAGCAGACTTTCCATAACGCGTAGCCTTCTGCACATGGTTCCTGCATCAATGCGCCCCTGTTTCCATGTCGAGTTCTCTTCACAGATGAATGTAGGTTCACAAGGGATTGTGTTCTGAATGCTTGAAATAGCCATGTCTGGGAGGACGGAAACCCTCATGCCACGCATGTTCAGGGATTTCAAGACAGGTTTAGATTTAATGTGTGGGCAGGTATTCTGGACGGTCATGTGATAGGACCATACCTCGTTCCATCCAAGCTCACGGGTCCCGCATACTTAGTCTTCCTATGACACGTACTGGTTCCGTTCTTGGAAGCTGTGCCATTGAATGTCCATCGGGAAATGTGGTTTCAGCATGATGGAGCACCACCTCACTTTTCACTGGCTGTCTGGAGACATCTCAACAGATGGACAGGCCGTGGTGGTCAAACCGCGTGGCCGCCACAATTGCCGAATTTAACCCCTATGGACTACTTTTTGTGGGGGTGTATGAAGAGCCTAATTTATGAGACACCTGTAGAGACAGAGGAAGATCTGCTGGCACAAGTTCTGGCCGCTGCACAAGGCATCGAAGAGACACTAGGTGGGATGGAGAGAGTGTACCAGAACATGCTTCAGAGGTACAATGTGTGTAACAACGTTGGTGGTTGCCACATTGAGCCACTGTTGTAATGCATCAGTACGTTGCGGCTGGTGCCATAGATGCTGGGTTCTTGTTGTTGTCGACTAATGTAAACCATAAGGTGTAAGTTGTAATGCAAATGCGTAAGTAATAACGAATGTGTAAGTAATAGTGGAACGAGTCAGTATTATTTTCAAATGGATTGCATAAATTGTACTGGGTCACGCCTAAGTACATTCCTCACGTGGGTGTGGATGAGATAATCTTCTACATTGACACTGTCGTAGAACAGAAATGATACGTTTCCGGACGTGGGTTCCTATTCAAAATGTTATGTACTCACTACCCTCTACATGTCCTAGAAGTTTGTAACGGGAATTCCCGACCACCCTGTATATTGTGATTATTTACTCTAAAAATGAGGGGTTTGCTGTTTTGTTACATTATCCCACCCGAGTTTCATGTGTAATTACCGAATTTTAAAACTGAATGATATGTCAATGTGGCGTGTGCACTACACTTGTGTTCGGGATGACATTGGTTCAAATCCCCATCCAGTTTTTTTGTGATTTCCCTAAATTGCTCCAGGTAAGTGATGGAATCATTCCTTTGAAAGGGTACAGCCGATTTAGTTCTGTCCTCCATGAACTGAACTTCTGATGTCTCTAATGATCTTGTTGTTGAAAGGTCATTAAACTCTTAATCTTCATTCCTCCTAAATTTTAAAGTGTTTATTGGAGTCACAAAAGTATAATTTTTTTAAAAAATGTTATCTTATTTCCAAAGTATATTGTAATTTGTAGTAAGCAGCTTGTGGTGTTGTTCATAGCATTGCTGACTCTCCATCCCTGGGCCCTGGGTTTGATTCCCTGCCGTAACAGGGATTTTCTCTGCTTGGGGCTGAGTATGTGTGTTGTTCTCATCAGCATTACATCATCATCATGATCCAAGTCGCCAAAGTGATGTCAAATAGAAAGACTTGCACTCAGTTGCTGAACGTACTAGATATGGTCTCTTGGTCAGTAAAACTATACACACATTTCATTTCATCATAATTTACAGAACCTTGTTTTCCTACAAATATGGAGGGGAAAATATACTTAAAGCAAGAGGTTAACTATTCAGTTAACCTCTTGCTCTGTGTGTATCTTCCCCCTATCCAGGTGACGTTATGGCACCATTAGCCATACATTCTCGCTACATTTGTTTTTATCTCTTGTGTGAAAGCACACTTAAAGTGTCTTGCACTGAAATTCTTACAACACATCTGATGGTGCTCGCCCGCTTTAATTCTTCATTGGTTCTCCTCAGTGTCAACGTACTGTGATGCTATAGGGAGGGGGTAGAAAATCAACACCAACTACTTTAAATGATGTAGCACATTTGCGTTTCACAGTTATTTACTTTCACTGTTCACAACCCCCCCACCCCCCAGTAATACAGTTATATGGTCAGTGCACTATTGGCACTATTGTTTAACTTTCGATAAGCGTCATTAATAGTTTGCAGGCAAACATCCACATACTGCTACAATGGTTTACTGTTGAACATAAACGAGCAGTAAAAAACCTAACCACAAAGTTCCCAAGTCTTGAAGAATAGAAAGGTACGTAAGGAAACAGTCACTGTCATTGTTTTTACACATGGCCTAATTGTTTAATCCTTATTTCAGTGATGCATTGTTGTTGATCTAACCAACACAGGTTCCTTGTCTGAAACTCGGCCATGGACTGACTTGTCTCGGGACCAAAAAATTGGGCCCTTACATGTGCTCACAATAATAGGTGCTGAAAATACACATTGATCGAAGTTAAATTTTCAGAAATTACAATTAAAACTTAACTCATTAAATTAACTAAATACATTGAAAAATTCGGTCTTTTTAACAGTTCCTTCTACTACAAGATTTAGGCCGAATTATTTGTTTAAATGATGAAATTAACACATATACACTCCTGGAAATGGAAAAAAGAACACATTGACACCGGTGTGTCAGACCCACCATACTTGCTCCGGACACTGCGAAAGGGCTATACAAGCAATGATCACACGCACGGCATAGCGGACACACCAGGAACCGCGGTGTTGGCCATCGAATGGCGCTAGCTGCGCAGCATTTGTGCACCGCCGCCGTCAGTGTCAGCCAGTTTGCCGTGGCATACGGAGCTCCATCGCAGTCTTTAACACTGGTAGCATGCCGCGACAGCGTGGACGTGAACCGTATGTGCAGTTGACGGACTTTGAGCGAGGGCGTATAGTGGGCATGCGGGAGGCCGGGTGGACGTACCGCCGAATTGCTCAACACGTGGGGCATGAGGTCTCCACAGTACATCGATGTTGTCGCCAGTGGTCGGCGGAAGGTGCACGTGCCCGTCGACCTGGGACCGGACCGCAGCGACGCACGGATGCACGCCAAGACCGTAGGATCCTACGCAGTGCCGTAGGGGGCCGCACCGCCACTTCCCAGCAAATTAGGGACACTGTTGCTCCTGGGGTATCGGCGAGGACCATTCGCAACCGTCTCCATGAAGCTGGGCTACGGTCCCGCACACCGTTAGGCCGTCTTCCGCTCACGCCCCAACATCGTGCAGCCCGCCTCCAGTGGTGTCGCGACGGGCGTGAATGGAGGGACGAATGGAGACGTGTCGTCTTCAGCGATGAGAGTCGCTTCTGCCTTGGTGCCAATGATGGTCGTATGCGTGTTTGGCGCCGTGCAGGTGAGCGCCACAATCAGGACTGCATACGACCGAGGCACACAGGGCCAACACCCGGCATCATGGTGTGGGGAGCGATCTCCTACACTGGCCGTACACCACTGGTGATCGTCGAGGGGACACTGAATAGTGCACGGTACATCCAAACCGTCATCGAACCCATCGTTCTACCATTCCTAGACCGGCAAGGGAACTTGCTGTTCCAACAGGACAATGCACGTCCGCATGTATCCCGTGCCACCCAACGTGCTCTAGAAGGTGTAAGTCAACTACCCTGGCCAGCAAGATCTCCGGATCTATCCCCCATTGAGCATGTTTGGGACTGGATGAAGCGTCGTCTCACGCGGTCTGCACGTCCAGCACGAACGCTGGTCCAACTGAGGCGCCAGGTGGAAATGGCATGGCAAGCCGTTCCACAGGACTACATCCAGCATCTCTACGATCGTCTCCATGGGAGAATAGCAGCCTGCATTGCTGCGAAAGGTGGATATACGCTGTACAAGTGCCGACATTGTGCATGCTCTGTTGCCTGTGTCTATGTGCCTGTGGTTCTGTCAGTGTGATCATGTGATGTATCTGACCCCAGGAATGTGTCAATAAAGTTTCCCCTTCCTGGGACAATGAATTCACGGTGTTGTTATTTCAATTTCCAGGAGTGTAGTTACACAAGCAATACTTTTGACGAAACTGGAAATTACTTCAGAATTAATTAAGGGCTGGCTATGCTTACATGTTTTCGAAAAGAAACAAATAAATACTTTAAAAATACTATTAGGTGTTCCTCCAAATGTTTATCATTAGTACATAATTTATATTTGTTTACAAGTCAACAATAGAATTTAAGTTTCAAAACAATTAGTGATTTCACTGTGTAATCAAAGATACTAACTCTGAATATTCAAAATAAATTAGAAAATCAATTACATACATAAAACTATGCACAGAATTAGATCTGGTGTTATGTTCTTTAAAACTGAGGGCCACCTTTTCTCTTTTATGAAAATGCAGATTATACTCAAATATTTTAATAGTAAGTAGTCAGAAGTGAAAAAACGAATTTAAGGAGGCAGATGGCAAAACAAGAGGGGAAGTAAAAATATCGCAGCTTGCTTCATCACATCGCCCCCTCATTGGACTGACCAGATAGATATTGCAAAGAGGTAACTGTGCAATTCAATGACCACAAGTGACCGCAGAAATTGGGTTCAAAATCTACAAACACACAAAACATTAAACAAAAAATCTTATCAAAAACTACAGTACGTATGTTTTTCAAATTTATACTTATACTAACTGGCCATATGAAAATCCCCATAGAAAATGTTTACATACAGTGTATGCAAAATTACGCAAAATATCCACAAGTTATACTTTTAACAAGAAATTAGGCATCTTCATCATAAGTGATGTCCTTTTTGGAAAAGTGAAGATAACATTTAAGGATGCATATCATTTGATACAAATCCTGTCTTGCTTCAAATAATAAATCCTCGTGCGTTGTACAATTGCACATTGCAGTTCACTTGTTAGAAAATTCCATTTGCTCAATGTTTAGTATTTTTCACAAGCAGTTTCAATGAGTTTTTTCACATTTTCTCACCAAGTTGTCCACGGCTTCGACAGGTCCAAGTGGCAGTTAGTAAGGAAATGCACTGTTATCAGTTCTGTTGGAGGTGATTCTCCTCTACCACAGTACATGAAAAAATTAGAAAAAATAACCTACTTCAGTACACTTACTTTTACTTCTACCTTAAGTCTAAGAAAAAAATTGTTTAACACTGACAGCTAATGATAGTCATTACCTCACATACCTCTCATAACATTACAATAATTAGTACTACAATTGACTATAGTATAAAAGGTGGTGACTAGAAAAAATTTTAAAATCAAGATCACCACCTTACACTACAAAACATCACTCTAAGTCATAACTATCTGAAACTGGTTAAACTTAGAAGATTTTTGTTTCTTTCCCATTTGAAAAACACCAAAAACTCAAGGTGTGCAGTAGCATAACTTTACTAATCATTATGTTATGAAAAAAAGAATAGAGTCACCATAACCTAGCTTAATTACTATTCAACTCAAAATTAAGGGGATGGAAGTTCTACCAAAACACTGACCCACTTCTCTACTCAGCTCTTTAGCACTACTCTCATTCCACCAGAAAATTAAATCCTCACAAAATGCTACCAAATAGTTGATCTGTCAGAATATTCACATCAGTTTAACACCACAGTTATCAGTTAATCAGCAAAATTATTGTTCTTTGTTCCAGTATTACCACCTTAAGCTCATAATTCCTCAGAACACAAATAGAAGTTTTCAGGTAACCTATAGATCAAATGATGCAGCATTATATGACTTGTACCTCACTAAAATTTTCCAGCTGCATTGTCATGGATTGCACAATATACACAGTACTCAAGGTTGCCTAGTTCACAGTTTAGACCCTCAATACAGTTACACCACTTTTGTTCGTACACAGTTATCTTTTGCATTAATCATGTCTGTCAGCACATTACTTTACTTACCTTTCTTACCCCATTAACTATTGGAGTGCATTCTCAAAAAATATCCCTGAGACAGGCTCCCTATCCACTAAGACCCTAACTTTATTCATTGTTTCATTATCTAATAAATAAACACCTGCTCTGCCTATCTAATGCAAAACTGACTTTACTGAAAAACACTCCACTGTAACAGATCCTTATACTTAGGCAAACTTAACTCTCATTACCAATCAGATAAAATTATCACTCAGAAAAACTATTCTTTCACTGTATTCTGTCAAATTGCCTGAAGGGCAATATACATATAAATCTTGCTTACTCCTTCCACACACATTACTTCAGACAACTATGTTTAAAGCTGTAATTCCTTCATGTTAGAAAAGGCTGAACCATGACACACTTCTATAGGTAGGTAGTTATCTCCATATACAAATTGCACTGAACACAAACACTTCTATTATACCACAATTAATATTAAGATCTCATATTTAAGATAGTTTTTACTTCATATTGTTTCTGCTGCTGTACCAATGAGCTGATTACTTCAGATGTTAATTATCCTCCACATATGCTGACACATTTCATTTTCAGTTTACCTTACCTCTTTGTTTGACAGAATTTCTTTAACCATACAAAGTTACATGAAAGTCGAAGATAGAATAGTTCTGATTCACTTATAAACTATTGATAGGATAGGTGAAGAGTTTGACTGCCTCATTAAAAATGAGACAGACAACTGGGGGTAAGCATTATCGCCACACAATGAATCCAACACAGAATGTTGACCCCCCCCCCCCCCCTACTTGCTAATTGCACAAGAAATTAGTCCCAAATATTACATCACTGCTGAGATTTTGAATTACCAAGAAATTGCACTCCAACAGCTTGTCCTGCCAATTTCACAGTCAATACTACCTCTCGTGTCACACTCACTGATAGCTTACTTGTAGCACCAATAATTTTTATTCCAGACACATTCATCACTACTGTACCCTCTGTGTTCTTAATAGATTCAAAATTTGCCTGTGAAATGCCATTCAAATCTCTACCACTGTCTAGTAATCACTTAAGGGGACATGCTCGTGAAAATGACCAAAAATTTGAAAAAAAATTCTTTGTCTATAGAAAAGAGCATTTCATGCTGATTTCAAAAATGTATAGTTTATGCTCATTATCTTTTCTGATCATTCTAAAAGATGATAGATAAACTTCAGTGGAAGACTCATGCAAGAGAGACGCTCAGTAGCTCCGTACGGGCTTTTGTTGAAGTTTCGAGAACATACCTTCACCAAGGAGTCAATCAGTATATTGCTCCCTCCTATGTATATCTCACAAAGAGACTATGAGGATAAAATCAGAGAGATTAGAGCTCACACAGAGGCATACCGACAATCTTTTTTTCCACAAACAACATTAGACTGGAATAAAAGGTACCCTCCGCTACACACCGTCAAGTGGCTTGCGGAGTATGGATGTAGATGTAGAATGTTGCACAGGGGCCATGCCGATCTGTCAGTTTGAAGTGCGTCAGAATATGTGATGCATTATTTTGTTCTTCCGGTTTTTCTGTCGTTAGTTACGGATCGTAAACACTGGTGTATTCTAGAAAGCACTGACTTCCAGAACCAAAGTACAGGCCTGTCTAGAACGCTATGGTTCAAAAGTAAATAAAGATCTGAGAATATATGATTTCGGAATTTCGTATGCGTGGGGTTTTGTAGTCATTGTGTGTGTGTGTGTGTGTGTGTGTGTGTGTGTGTGTGTGTGTGTGTGTGTGTGTGTGTGCTACATATGCCAAGAGTAAAGAAATTTAGCCCCAAACGAAAGCTTTGTGGAAACCAGTTCCAAACACAACCGAATAATGCTTCAAAAGGCGCCTGCGGAAACTGTATCTACAGGCAGTGCTTCTAGACGTAAACTTTCACTTTCTGAAAGCCTAGTAGTATTGGGAGCAGCAATAACAACGGAAATGTTATTGTGAACCTAAATATGCTGTCAAGACTTTTGAAGAGTGCTGTGAAATCTAAGCACTGCAATTGTGAAGATAGTATTGACGTTTCTGAGGACATTTCAGCAAGGAAGGGTCTTTCAAGTTGGGTAGTGATTGCCTGTAACTTGTGTAACATACACAATGATACTATGACATCACCAGTAACTGATGGTTGACATTACAGTGTAAATATTCAGCTTGCTTATGCAATACGATGTATTGGAAGGGGAAGGAGAGCTGCCCAGATTTTTTGTGCAGTGATGGATTTGCCTCCACTGAGGTTTAACAGATACAATAAATTAATACATAACGCTTTATGTAGTGTAAGTGAACATTCAATAATAGAGCAGCAGAAGAAGCAGTAACCTTTTCTGAGAATATAGACATTGTAGCTGAATTTGATGGATCTTGGCAGAAGAGAGGTCATAATTCTTTGAATGGGTTATAACTGCCACATTTATTGAAACTGGAAAGATACTAGGTTATGAATGTCTAACAAAGCACTGTCAGGGTTGTTCAAGTAAATTTATTGGCACCCATGTTTGTGTAAAGAACTTAATGGCCCAAGGAAAAATGGAAACAAAAAGAGTTCTAAACATTTTTAGAAGATCAGAGGTCAGTCGTGGTGTGAGGTATGTAGGCTACCTTGGGGATGGAGGCTAAAGGACACATTACTGTTGTTAATGACAGACCATATGGGGACACACTGATAGAAAAGCTTGAATGTGTTGGGCATGTACAAAAAAAGAATGGGAGCTTGGCTGAGAAAATTATGTAAAGACTTTAGTGGAAAAAAAACTGTCAGATGGAAAACACATAGGTGGTCCAGATCATCTTACAAAAAGTGAAATTGATTCTTTGACTCAATATTACGGACTAGTAATAAGCAGAAATGCAGGAGATTTGGAGAACATGAGACAAGCTGTTTGGACAACATGGTTTCATAGTGTGTCAACAGATGAAACCCCACAGCACGGTTTGTGTCCAAAAGGGGAAGATTCGTGGTGCAAGTACTTGTTGAGCAATGCTGCAGGCATACAATATACCCACAAGCATTCCTTACCACTTGCTGAAATAGAGGCAATTAGGCCAATATATAGGGATCTACCAAATAAAAATCTACTAAGGAAATGTATGCATGGTCTCTCTCAGAATGCAAATGAAAGCTTCAACAGCCGTATATGGGAGAGAATACCCAAAGCTGAAGATTGGTGTAATGGATGCAATAATAACATTCAAAGATGGTGTAATTTCGAGGATCAATGTTATGAAGAAATTGAACATCCAGATGGGAAGGAATATGGCTTCAATTCTAACTGCTACTGATAAATGGCAGGTAACTGCAGCAGAGACAGCTGCAGAAGCTGCCTACCAAGGAGTCAAGGAAAAGGAAAGAATGAAGGGGGAGAGAGAGTATGGAGGGTAAGGAAACATAGGGACAACTGGAGTATGCAGCTGGAATGTTCTAAACAAGCATAGTGGTAAGTTAATAAATTTGAAAATCTTTTGTGATTTACCGAAAACTTGAATTTTCATCATTCAGGTACACTTTTCTCATAAATGACTGAAGTTAAACTCACAAAGATTGGTACAGATATTTAGAATGACCTCCTCCACCTACCTTGCCTACTATTTCCTGAAAAATTTATAACATCATGATGATTTCGGTGATATTTGAACTACATTTTTAAATATTTTTGCTGTAGTAAAATAAATTACTTGTCTTTTTCACAGATCAGCATCAGGGAAGGAAATTGGGGGCATAAAACACTTATGTGAATGTTGTCTGTACTCTGACTTTTTTTTCCAAGCTGTGCAGCCAGTGGTTCCAAAGAAAATGGTACTGCAGTGAAATAGTGTTTTGTTTTTTATGCTATTATAAATATTGTTGTCAGTATCAAAATATAATAAATATCTCAATGATTTTTTGGGAAATGTGTTGACTATTGACCCTAATTGTGTGTAAGAATTTTGAGCTCTATCTCAATTATAGATCAGTTGCACTATGAGGGTGAAGATAATGCTAAAAATGCAGCCCGTTCAGGGGCGTGTCCCCGTAACACATATACATTGTACACTTGCTGTTATTACAGGTTGACACACTTCCTTTGTACTTAAGGGTCTTCTACATGCAACAAATCCTCATTAATCTTTTCCCTAGAAAAACTATCATCCTGCTTACCAAATTGGTTATGAGACACAGTCAAATGACTGACAGAATGGTTCTCTTCCTCATTACCACTCTCAAGCTCAAACTCTTCACTAGGCCTAATATTATCCTCCTCTGTTCTTTCTTTACTTAATACATTTCCATCATTATCAGTTATAAATTCAAATACCTCATCCTCATCACTACTGGATTCGTCATTGCTATCATCATTACAACTGCTCTCAGAATCAGACCCATTTACTTTTACCACTTTTTCCTCTACCACTACTGCACACTTGTTTTCTATCCCAGTTTCTCAATTATTTTTAATCTGATCAATTTGGTTCTCAAGTTTAACCCTATTTTCATCACAAAATTTCCTGGCTTCTTTGACTTCATCTTTACACTGTTTTCAGAAGCCTCCACCTCTTACTATAGTATCACAAAGCTTCTGTCCCTCTTCTACACATTTACCACCCATCAATGTTAATTTCTCATTAGCGTGATGTACTACTGTCTTTATCTTTTCATCACAATCTTTAGCTACTGCTTCAACCTTCTTATTTAATTCTAAAAAATTAGAGTTGACTGCCTTAATCTCCTTTTTAATTTTTTTCTTCAGTTCATCCTTAACCTCTACAGCTTTGTCCTCAGTCACACTGTCTTGTTCACTAAGGCCACTCGTTATTTATCACTTAATACAAAATAGCTTTTGCTATGAATTACCTTGTTTTCAATCACTCTTCTGCTGCTGCTCTGCTGTGGTTCTTGCTGTTGTCATCTGGTTCTGCACGGCTGCAGAAAGCAAGGCATCTTGTTTATCTCCGGTCAGCTGTGTCCACCTGCATGCTGATTGGCTGCTCCTGTACTCAGTGGCTGCTTCCATAGAACCTGCTCGCTAATTGGCTGCTGCACTTTCCTTGTTATGAAACTGAACTGTAAACCACTCGAGTTCACACTTCAATGTCAAATTTCATGAGTTCTGCTTTATTGTGCCCACACAGAATAGTCCTCATGTCAGAGCACCATATGTGATGGTGCTCCCCCACTTTAATTCTTCATTGATTGTCCTTGGTGTCAACAAACTGTGTTGCTACACTGGCTGAAAAATGGGGTTTGGGGTTTGGAAGTAAACAGTGACTACTTTGAAACTTTCACTTTTCACAGCCCCCCCCCCCATATACACATTTAATATGGCCAGTGCACTATCGTTTAACTTTCAATAAGCCTCATCAATAGTTTGCTGGCAAATATCCACATACTGCTACAATAGTTTACTATGAGCAGTTAGAAACCTAACCACTAAGTTCACAAGTCTTGAAGAATAGAAAAGTATGTACGGAAACAGTCACTGTCATTGTTTTTACGCACGACCTAATTGTGTAACTCTTATTTCACAGATGCATTGTTGTTGATCTAACCAATCATCTGAAACACCGCCATGGACTGACTGTCTCAGGATTAAAAATCAAGCCCTTATACATCATCACAATAATAGGTGCTGAAACTACACATTGTTTGATGTTTAATTTACAGAAATCACAATTAAAACTTAACTCATTCAATTAACTGAATACATCAAAAAATTGTTCTTTTTAACAGTTGCTTCTACTACAAGGGTTAGTCCAAATTATTTGTTTAAATCATGAAATTAACATATAAAGTTACATAAACAATACCTTTGACAAAACTTTTAATTATTTTGGAATTACTGAAGGGCTAGTTTTACTAACATAGAGCCAAATAAAATCCTTTTAAAATATTATTAGTTGTTCCTTCAAATATTTATAATTAGTGCAGAACTTTTATTTGTTTATACGTCAACAGTAGAACTTAACTTACAGATCAATTACTGATTTCACCCTGTAATAAAAGATACTAACTAGGAATATTCAAAATAAATTAGAAAATCAATTACATACATTAATAGGCACAAAATTAGATCTGGTGTTATGATCTTTAAAACTGAGAGCCAACCTTTCTCTTTTATGAAAATACAGATTATACTCACATATGTTAATGGTAATTAGTCAGAAGTGAAAAAACGAATTTAAGGAGGCAGAGGGCAAAATAAGAGGAGAAGTAAAAATATCCCAGCTTGCTTCGTCACACACAAATGGATTCAGCTGGAATATAAGGCAGAGCAGCATCAATTTTATGACAGTGTTCCATCTGCCTTTCATTTAGATGGCTCTATATGCAAGTACATACTTTATACTTGTAATGAATGAAAATCACTGATCGGATCTCCAGTTCTGTTTATATCTATCAGTCCTTCTGCAGGACTAAGTTAGCACAAAGGAAAAAGAGGTGACAATATAAAAAATTACATAAGTGTAACACTATAAATGATACCATCAGTTGTTGTACAGATTATATTAAAACATCAGGAACTTACTCATACCTGGTGCTGCAAGGTGTGGTTTATCAGTGGTAGTAAGAACGACATAAAACTAATGTTGGAGTAGAATAAACAGTCGTACTGCAAATGTCCATTAAAGCAAAGAAATTAAACTTATTTTTAAGAGAACAAAGGCTTCTCGTCTCTTCATTGCCTTTTTGAACAACAGCAACATCAAAGATAATTCCAGTCACAAAAACGTAACAAATAAAAAGAACTGTTGTTCACTTAACATGTCCCCACTTTGAAATCATATCTGAGGTAAGCTCTAGTTGTATACACTATGTGATCAAAAGTATCTGGACACTCCCAAAAACATACATGTTTCATATTAGATACATTGTGCTGCCACCTACTGCCAGGTACTCCATATCAGCGACCTCAGTAGTCATTAGACATCGTGAGAGAGCAGAATGGGGCACTTCGGGGAACTCACGGGCTTCGAATGTGGTCAGGTGATTGGGTGTCACTTGTGTCATACATCTGTACGTGGGATTTCTACACTCCTAAACATCTCTAGGTCCACTGTTTCCAATGTGACAGTGAAGTGGAAACATGAAAGGACACGTACAGCACAAAAGCGTACTGGCCAACCTTGTCTGTTGACTGACAGAGACCGCCAACATTCGAAGAGGGTCATAATGTGTAACAGGCAGACATCTATCCAGCCTATCACACAGGAATTCCAAACTGCATCAGAATCCACTGCAAGAACTATAACAGTTAGGTGGGAGGTGAGAAAACTTGGAATTCATGGTCGAATGGCTGCTCCTAAGCCACAATCACACTGGTAAATGCCAAACGACGCCTCGCTTGGTGTTAGGGGTGTAAACATTGTATGATTGAACAGTGGAAAAACATTGTGTGAAGTGAAGAATCACGGTACACACTGGTGATCTGATGGCAGGGTGTTGGTATGGCAGATGCCCAGTGAATGTCATCTGCCAGCGTGTGTAGTGCCAACAGAAAAATTCGGATGCAATGGTGTTATGGTGTGGTCGTGTTTCTCACAGAGGGGGCTTGCACCCCTTGTTATTTTGCATGGCACTATCACAGCGCAGGCCTACATTGATGTTTTAAGTATGGCACCTTCTTGCTTCCCACTGCTGAAGAGCATTTCGGGGATGGCGATTGCATCTTTCAACATGATCGAGCACCTGTTCATAATGCACAGCCTGTTGTGAAGAGGTTACACAACAATAACATCTCTGTATTGGACTGGCCTGCACAGAGTCCTGACCTGAATCCTATAAAACATCTTTGGGATGTTTTTGAACGCCGACTTCATGCCAGGCCTCACTGACCGACACTGATACCTCTTCTCAGTGCAGCAACCCATGAAGAATGGGCTGCCATCCCCAAGAAACCTTCCAGCACCAGATTGAATGTATGCCTGTGAGAGTGGAAGCTGTCATCAAGGCTAAGGGTGGGCCAACACCATATTGAATTCCAGCTTTACCAATGGAGGGTGCCACGAACTTGTAAGTCATTTTCAGTTAGGTGTCCGGATACTTTTGATCACATAGTGTTTTGTGGCGGCATTCGTAGCGACAAACAATTCGCTGTAGAAACGGCTTACGAAGTCACCGCCACACTTTTAATAGCGGGCCGACCGGTCCGCTGGAACAGTGAACAGAAAGATGAAAACCCAAACACTCTGATTAAATAAAAGTCGGTACTTATCTTTATTAACGAAGATACAGAAACAGTAGTGAACTCCGTGTTTACAGAAATCTGTCTAGTTCGAGTCGGAGCGGCTAGGTCAGCATCGGCTGACGACAAACAACAACTCTGCTGCGATGAACACACAACTGACTAGCAAGTACACAATTCGGTGGCGAGTATACAACTGAGCGGCGAATACAGAACTGTCCTAGCGCTCGCGACTCCAGCACTTAAGAAACCAGAAGCCAGCGGTGGCGCGCGCAGACTTGCGGTGCTTTCCTGTCTCGCTGGCGCTGCTTATGCGGACGGCGTCCGGACTTTGATGCTGCCAACCTTTTGGCAGCGGGCTCGGGTGGCATTACTGGCTAGGATATAACATAGTGTATATCATTTCAAATTATTTCCCTTATGTCACATTTTCTTACCTTACACAACATTTTCTTATAATGATATTGATGGATTTTGTGATTCAGTGGCTTGTTAACAAGTCTGCTTGAATTTTATCTATTGAAATGTATCGAATGTGAATCATTCCACCCACTACTTTCTCCCTAATGAAATAGTACATTATGGCAATATGTTTTGTTCATAATTTATCTACTAGGCGATTCTTATTAATGTTTAAAAAACTCTGAAGTGACATAGCTGAAGCTGAGAGAAGCAATTTAGTACAACACATATGGGATCACAAATGTCAGGAAGTATCCCAAAAGTGAATGACATATGTTGCAGTTGTGACTTCACCAGATGTGATTGAGCCTATAAATCTGTTGCACCTGATCATCCCAACCCAAGTATTCGCATCACTGTGGCTCCATACCTGCATGTGCAACTGTAGTGCATGGAGTTCAGTGTTTAAGTCTTGCGTATAGTTGGCAGTATTTTTTCATTCCCTGAGATAGCTAAGTGTTTACATTGAGGTATTAATTTATTTACAGGTCTTTCTCTCTCTTTTGTTTTATTGCAATGTACAGTACAACAAAAACCTGCAGTGTCGTGTCACAAGTAAATGAGTATGAGCTTCCAAATTGCATCATTACCAGTAAATGACCTATGCTTTCTTACTAGTGATGTCTGTAAACAAAAAAGGAGATGGAAAAGGAAAGAAACCCAAAATAAAAAGCTTTTGCTTGGTTACAGTGAGAACAATAATTTTGTAACTTCTACATTTACAATAGATCACATTTACAAAAGGTGTTTGAAATTTGCACCGTTTGTTTGAATGCAAGTATTGCATTGCTCAGTCATCCCTCCATGCACACACTCAAAAATATCCTCAGCATTTTGAATGTTACATCAACAATTTCAACATTTCTCATCCACTTTTGGTATGTTTCCCAACATGTGTCATATCAAATTACTTGTCATAGTGTCATCAATGTCACTACAGAGCTCTTTAAACATTAATAAGAATCATTCTGTATGTATTTCTTGGAGTGTATAATAGCTGCTTGGTTATCACACCATGCAAGTGTTGACTCACGAATCATTTCATTCAGATCAGAACCCTTCAGTAGCTTTCTCATCCTTAACACCTCTCTTTTGCAGGTTGCTATTGTTACATATCTACTTCCATTGTGCTTAATACAATTGCAGTTTGTTTCATACTATTCATTGCACAACTTTTTACTTACTCAGTATAAGCTTCCCTTTTGGAGTGAAGTATCATTGGATGAAATTTGCTTAAACCCATTTTTTCTTCTTGGCCTGCATCATTTTCATGAAGTTTCAATATGTCTCACAAGTTCCTGATTACTTTCAATTAATAAACTCATTTTGTCCAAATTTTCCTCCTGATCTGAGAAACCATAAAATTCCTCTTCAATGCTCAAGTCCTCTCTTTCACTTCATATTTCACCTTCAGAACTTGGAAATGTAATGCTTCTTCATTGTATACTTCAATACCTTCTTTCTGTTATCTGTATTTAGTTGAGCATTTGCTATTCAAAAATTCTTTGAATGTATAGTCCCTCTCACTCTACAATCTGTGTTGCTTATGGCATCTAGATCCTGCATGCAAGACCATATAGAGAGTGTCCAATACAAATGCACTTTTCATTCACATGGATAATTTAGAGTGACGTCTTTTCTTTGGTAGGTGAATGAAAACTTTGCTCCCTGTCACACATAAATGTCTTACAACAGGCTTTCTTGCTGCCTGCAATTCGTAAAGCATTTTTTAATTATAGTGGCTTTTTGTCTGATGATTTCTTGTGTATGCCACAGCTTACATCAGCTCAGCCATAGAACTCTTGCCAAATTGCTTCCTAGCAACTGTGACCTTACCATATCCATTAATTTTCTATTGAACAATTCAGCTTACCATTGTGTTGTGATGTATACATCATAATTACTTCAAACCAAATTCCTTCTGATTCACAGAACTGTAACCATTTGCGCTAATAGAATTCTAGGCCATTGTCAGTGCAAATTCTCTTCGAGTATTTACTGGTATATTTTTTCATGTGAATCTTCCATTTCTTGAATTCTTCAAATACTTCATCCTTACCGAAACACAAAAATATGTATCTTTGTGCATCATTGATACTCATTAAATATGTATTGGCTCCAAAGCTTGAAATGTAATAGGGTGATACAGTTTTTGGAAACGGTCTTTGTCATTGCAGGGGTTTATTTCACCTTTTTCACAGTGACGACCACTGACTTGTACACAAATCACGTGACTGACAATGCAAATTTTTTCCCCAATGCATCCTTTGTAATTTTTACATTAGTTTTATGTCATTCTAACCACAACTGACAAACTGAACCTCGCAGCACTAGTTATGAAACATGTTCATTGTATTTTAATGTTGTTTGTAGTACCCTTGTTTGCATTATTTGTAGTGTTACAATTATATTTTTTTTTAATGTTGTGGCATCTGTTTATCTTTTCCCAACTTAGATCTGAAGATGAGCTGATCAAACTGGTAATCATTAACAAAATATTTTATGTGTTAATAAAAGAAATAGTGATTCTGACAGTTTTCATTCAATATAACAATTGTGAGACTTGGCACCCTCCACGAAACTTAAGATTTGTGCTTGTGAGTAAAACAGGTGTCTTACACAGGAACTTGCTCAGGGGGCTACATAGGCCTACTTCACGTACAAATCCACCAGAATCAGCACTACGTATACTACAGCCTCTTTCCCCTGTGAAAACTTATTTTTCTCTCTGCTGATGAATAGTACATTTCTAAGACAGGCATGATGATGGCGAGTTTTCTATCAGAAGCTGGTGGTGGTAGTTATTATACACTCAAATTTAAAAACTGAAGCAAAAGTAGATAGAAATTGCAATGTTATTGCTACTTCATGACATGAAGTAACCAACTGCAACAATTGGTGTAACCTCACTGAAACACTGACTAACAATTTCCAGTGCTTATATTTGATATCTGAAACTAAAGCTGTGTTCAGTTGGCTTCATTTACACTTTCTTTGCTCTCTTGTTTATTGAAAGTGTGAAATCCTGCCCACTCGTGCAATATAGGGTGCCTAGGAAGCTGCTCTCTCAGACAGCTAGACAACAAACAAGCAAATCATCTACATCTACATCTACATACTTTGAGTACCTCTATCAGTTCTCCCTTCATATTAATGGAGTTTATTGCAGTAATTGAATTTGCCTTCTACATCGAAGTGTCGCAAGCAACTGGTGACATACGGTTAATCTGTGTCCTTCACTATATACAATTTCCATACAAGCTAATCACACAAGTTCATACGTCACTGCTCTCGTTAATATCATTAGAGCAGCTGAGGCTAGGCAGTGCATCGCTTTTATTTTCTTCGTGTAGAGGCCACTCTTGCCGTGGAGATGTCGTAGTCAGCGTGCTATTGGCTGACATTGTCTCACAGCCCTCTCTACTGTATCGTTCTTTATCTTTGTGCCGTCGCTTGTTGTTACACCGGTACATTCATCCCCCCCACCCGCACCCCCCACCCCCCACCCCACTCCTCCATCGTGTAGGGAGTGCGACAACAGCGGGGTGGTTGGAGTGTGGGCACAGTGCTGGACTGGAAGCTGCGGCTGCAGGGGATGTTGTGAAGCTTTCAGTCATACCCCGCCATCCAGCTTTCGCTCTGGTGGAAATGTCAGGTCCAGCTCCATCGGTAGGATGAAAGGCGGCAGAAGCTCCGTCTCCATGGGGTCGTCCCGCAGTGTCATGATGACACCCTCTGACAGCTGCTGTGGCCACACTGTTCTCATGATCTGTAATCTGGGGAAAGAGGCACAAAGATCAACGTGCACATGAAAGAGGCAAAGTTGATTTTGATGTTGGTGCTGCAAGCCATCTGGACATGAAATAAGATACATGCAAGCGCCAAGTCGACGGACAATCTTGCCTCACGCCCACTGTCTGCTATGCTAAAAATCCTGTAAAAGACAATATCATGCGGTGCGAAGTGATACTTGTGGCCTTCCTTTGGCGCCGAATGCTGAGGAGGGCAGCCTTGAAGCAATTCCGCAGGCAATGGTACGTTTCATGGGTGCGAATGATAGGAGGCGAGAAATAGTTGCAATGCTTGATCCCTGATGTGTGTGAAGCTTTAAGGTTCTGACAAAACATTCTGCTTCACTGTTTGGCTGTGGATGGAATGGTACACTAGTTAGGTGCTGTATGCCTTTGCGTTAACAGACTGTTTCAAATTCATTTGACATGAACTGAGTTCCATTGCCTGACACTATCACTTCAGGTAAACCTTTGAGGCAAAAAATAGGGGAAAACACCTTAATTGTGCTACGTGACGTTGTCGAGTTCATTGGCACAGCAAAAGGAAACTCGCTATACGAGTCAACCACAACCAACCAACGAGTGTTCCAAAAAGGTTCTGCAAAGTCTATGTGCACACATTGCAATGGTGCCTCCGACTGAGGCCAAGCAGAGAATTTTTGTGGTGGAGTGGACTGATTTTCTCCATACGTGTCACGCTGCGATGTCATCTGTTCTATTTGGGTGTCCATACCCTGCCAAGTGTGGTGTCTATGCACTAACTGTTTCGTACGAACAATCCCCCACTGTCCTTGGTGAAGTAACTGAAACACTGCTTTTTGCAAACCTTTAGGGATCAACATACGTGGCTGTCCACTGTCATTTTGAACAAGAATTACACCTTTCTGTACAGCGAGGCTATGCTGACGTGCAAAGTATCAGCGCACAACAGAATTCTTTATGCTGCTCAATGAGTGAGGCCAAGATGTGTGACTGTATGCTAGCAAAATGTTCAAATCTGATCAGCTTCTGTGGCCTGCACAGTTTTCCTATAGTTCAGCTGAAGACATTGAAGCATTCAGAATCTTGGGCATCGATGTGACAAGATGCAGCAAGAGCGTCAAAGTCTGTGTCAGGGCCAGTCGGAAGACGTGAAAGTGCATCCATGTTATAATGGTGAGCTTTCAGACAGTACACAATCTCGTACTGGTATTAACACAACAACAAAGCCCATCTTTGCAGTGTTCGCGCAGTTTGTACAGGAAATGGTTGCGGCGGATGAAATAGGGACTGCAAAGGCTTGTGATCGGTTACTAAGTAGAATTTTCTGCCGTACAGATAATGGTGGAATTTGGTGACACCATACACAATAGCCAAAGCTTCTTTCTCAATTTGTGAATCGTTACACCGAGCTTTGGACAACACTTTTGATGCAAAAGCAACAGGTCTGTTTTCATCACCAGTTCTGTGCCAAAGCACTGCACCAATTCCATAAGAGGAAGTGTCAACTTGCAATACAACTGGTTTGTCAAAGGGGACATTCTTTCGACACAAGTGATGCAATGCAGGTGCGATTTGTGCAGTATTTGGTATGAACCAAATGTAATAGTTCATTTACCCTAGGACTGATTGCAATTCTGTGACATTGTGAGGGACTGTCAAATCTCGTATGGCTAACAAATGTGACTGAAGAGGATGTACACCTTGACTGTTTATGACATGATAAAGATACTGCAACTCAGGTTTAAAAAAATCACACTTGCGCAGTCTACACTTTAGTCCTGCATCAGATAACACACAAAACAAAAGATGTAAGTTTGCAATATGCTATTCAGGTGTACGACCTGATAAGACAATATCGTCCAAATAGTTTGAACAGTTTGGCACTTGTGCAGTCAGCTGTTCCAAATACCATCAGAAAATGGCGGGTGCACACCACTGCCAAAAGGCAAACGCAAATATTTAAACAAGACCAAATGAGTATTTACTACACACACTTTTTGAGATTCTTCATTGACTGGTATTTGCAGATACACATCAGGCAAATCAATTTTAAAAAAATAGCATCCAGTGCCTAATCGGTCCATGAGATCCTCTGGGCGTGGCAATGGATAAGCATCAATCACAGTTTGTGGGCTGACTGTGGACTTAAAGTCAACACAGAGACGAATGCAACCTGAAGGTTTGGGGAACAAAACCAGTGGATTTGCCCATTGACTAGCTTGTATGAGCGCAATAGCTCCGCTATCTTCCTATTCTCGAAGTTCAGCCATGACTTTGTCCCATAAGACAATGTGAACAGTTCTGGCCTGGAAAAATTTCGGCTAAGCATTGTCTTTCAGAGTAATATGTGCAACAAAATTGTTAGCCTTGCCTAAACCTTCAGAAAAGAGTTCCGGGAATTCATTTGCATGCAATTCAGACACTGACAACACATTGTCCTGAATGTTACAGCCAAACAAATCAAATGAATCAAGACCAAATATTTCTCATAATTGTGTGACTGTAAAAGTCATTGTTCGCATATGCAAGCGATACATAGCAGGCAAAGCACATTTTCTGAGAATGGAAATGTCTTGTCCATTATAAGCCATCAGTTGTGTGCTAGTTTTAGACAGGTGTGGGGAGCCTAACATTTCATGTGTGTGATGATTGAGCAATGTGACACTGAAATTTTGCACGTTTCCCACAAAGAAGCAATTGAACAAAATGTTTGTTTGATTGCTGTATCACTGAAGAAACTGCACACTTGCTAGTTTGGTTAATGTCTGTTGCAGGCTTGGAATATACAACATTAATGCCATAGGCCTGTGACTAGATTTTTGTGAATGGGCTGAATTATTATGTTTGTTCTGTTGTAAACATACGGATTGTACATGTTCTTTCCTATCACAAGCATAACACTGAGCTTGTCGGGAGGGTCAGTCTTGGCGTTTTTGTCATGAATAACACCGAGGGCAAGACTTAATTCTGTTTGTCTGTGTAGCTGCATGTTTAGTGAGCTGCTTATGTGGTGTGGAGGGTTGTTTACTCGACATGGCAAGCCCAAGCTGTTGCCGGACTGATCTAGTATTTGCACTAACTGCTGAAATGACGGATTGGACTGTTTCAAAATCTGTTCTCTGCGTTTGACATCAGGTACATTGTACATGATCGCATCACGCAACATAACATCTGAATATAAAGCACCACAAGCACATCTGCATTTGCATTTCCTTATCATTCCCTGCAAATCTGTTACCCACTTGCGATAAGTTTGTTCTGACCATTTTTTACAATTAAAGAATTGATACCTAGCAGCTACCATATTCACTTGTTGGGTCATAATAGTTAGTTAGCAAATCCACAACCTGTTCATATGAAAGTTCACTCCGAGTGGCGTTAGGAAAAAGCTTCCGAGTTAATCGGAACATTGCACTTCGTACTGTGGATAATAGATAGGAAAGTTTCACAGTACCTGCTACGTTTGTGATGAAGCAAGCTGGAATATTTTTACTTCCCCTTTTGTTTTGTCATCTATCTCCTTAAAATTCATTTTGTCACTTTTAACTAATTACCACTAACATACGTGAATATTATCTGCATTTTCATAAAAGAGAAAGATTGGCCCTCAGTTTTAAAGAATATAACACCAGATCTAATTTTGTGCATAGTTTTATGTATGTAATTGATTTTCCAATTTATTTTGACTCTTCCTAGTTAGTATCTTTCATTATAGGATGAAATCGGTAATTGTTTCGTACCTTAAATTCTATTGTTGACTTATAAACAAATATAAATTCTGTACTAATGATAAACATTTGGATGAACAACTAATAGTATTCTTAAAGTATTTATTTGGATCTTTTCAAAAACATGTTAGCAAAACCAGCCCTTAATTAATTCCAAAGTAATTTCCAGTTTTGTGAAAAATATTGTTTGCATAACTACATATGTTAATTTCATCATTCAAACAAATAGTTTGGCCTAAATCTTGTAGTAGAAGAAACTGTTAAAAAGACGGAATTTTTCAATGTATTCAGTTAATTTAATGAGTTAAGTTTTAATTGTAATTTCTGAAAATTTAACTTCGAACACTGTGTTGTTTCAGCACCTATGATTGTGAGCATGTATAAGGGCCTGATTTTTGGTCCCGAGATAGTCAGTCCACAGCCGAGTTTCAGACGAGGACCCTGTATTGGTTAGATCAACAACAATGCATCTGTGAAATAAGTGTAACACAATTAGGCTGTGTGTTAAAACAATGACAGTGACTGCTCCATACGTACCTTTCTATTCTTCAAGAACTGTGCACTTTGTGGTTAAGTCTTTACTGCTCATAGATGATCAATAGTAAACTACTGTAGCAGTATGCAGATGTTCACCTGCAAACTATGAATGAGGCTTATTGAAAGTTAAACAATAGTGCACTGTCCATATTAACTGTGTATTATTGGGGGGTTGTGTACAGTGAAAGTAAATAACTGTGAAATACAAATGTGCACCTGTCAGCTACGTCATTTAAAGTAATCTGTGTTGTACTTCCACACCCCATTTTTTAGCCAGTATAGCAATGCAGTATGTTGACACTGAGGACAACAGATGAAGAAATAAAGAGGGCGAACCATCACATTTGGTGCTCCCGGTGAGGACTACAGCATGTGGGTACAATAAACTAAGACTCATGAATTTCGACAGTGAAGTGTGAAATAGAGTGGTTTACAGTGATTTAAATTGAAGAGGTGCTGCAGCCAATCAGTGCTGGGGTTTCATGGCCACATTAGGACAGCAGCCAAGCAGTACACAGTACACAGGTGGACAAGCTGACCGAGATAAACAAGACGCCTCACCAAGAAAATTACAGCTTGCAACAGCTGTGCAGACGATGAATCAATATTGCAACGCTGCAGTGAAATGAGGTGAGTGAATAAGAATAAGGTAATTTTATAGCCAAAGCTGTTTTATATTACGTGATACATAATGAGTGGCCTTAATGAAGAAGACTATGTGATTGAAAACAAAGCTGTAGAGGTTAAGTTTTTAAATAAACAGAATGACTTAATGGGGACTGATTCGCAGGACAGTATTGGTTACGGAAAATTGGAAGAGATGTTAAGGAAAATTATGAGTAGTATATGTATGAAAGAAGACATTAGAAGGTTTAGAAATAGTATAAAGAAAGTAGTGCATAGTACTAATGAGAAATTAACATTAATAAGTAGTAAATGTGTAGAAGTGAGAGAGAAACTTTGTGATGACTATAGTAGGAGGGTGGAGGCTTCCGAGAGATTTTGTGCTGAAAGTAGAGTTAAACTTGAGAACCAAACCATTCACATTAAAAATGATTCAGAAACTGAGGTAGAAACCAAGTGTGCAGTAGCGTTAGATGAAAAACTGGTAAAAATAAATAAAAATGTAGATTCAAAGTTGACTGAAATGGAGAAAAATGTGGAAGGGGTACCAAATCTAAAACAGAGAAAGTGAAAGTGGGTCTGATTCTGACAGCAGTTGTAATGATGATAGCAATGATGAATCCAGTAGTGATGAGGATGAGGTGTTTGAATTTATAATTGATAATGATGGAAATGTGTTAAATAAAGAAAGAATAAAGGAAGATAATGTTAGGCCTAATGAAGAGTTAGAGTTTGAGAGTGGTACTGAGGAAGAGGACCCTGCTATCTGTTATTTGACTGTGTCTGATAATCATTTTGATAAGCAGGATGATAGTTTTTCCAGGGAAAACAACAATGAGGATTTGTTGCATGAAGAAGATCACTTGGTAAGTAAAAAGGAAGTGTGGCACCCTGTAATAACAGCAAGTGCACAAGGTATCCATGTTAAGTGTTTACTGGACAGTGGTAGTGATTTGAATGGCATTTCATTGGCATTTTTTTAACCTATTCAGAACACAGAAGGTATAGTAGTGATGCATGTTTCTGGAACAAAAACTATTGGTAAGCTATCAAAGAGTGTGAAAGAAGAGGTACTATTAACTGTGGAACTGGCAGGAAAGCTGTTAGAGTGGAATTTGCTAGTGATTCAAAATCGCAGCATTGATGTAATATTTGGAACTAATTTCTTGTGCTAATAGTAAGTAGTGGGCTCAACATTCTGTGTTCGATTCATTATGTGGTGATAATGCTTACCCCAGCTGTCTGTCTCATTTCTCATGTTTCCTGAGGCAGTCAAACTCTTCTTCTATCCTGTATGTTAGTTGTAAGTCAATCAGAGACATTCTATGTTCGACTTTCAGGTGATTTTGTACAGCAGGATATTTTACTATAGGACTATCTTAGAAAAGGTTCCTCCAGTGTTTCTATGTGTGTGTATATATATACTATGTTGTATTGGTGATAAGTATTGCAGTCATAAGAGGATGGAAGAAAGTAAATTGGTACAATGGTTAAAGACTTTCTGTCAAAGAGGTAAGGTAAACAGACAATGAAAGGTGCCACCATATGTGGAGTATAATTAACATCTGAAGTAATCAGCTCATGGCTGCAGCAGCAGAGGCAATATGCAGTAAAAAAACCACCTTGAATACTAGATTGTAATATCAATTGTGGTATAATAGATGTGTTTGTATTCAATGCAGCCAGTATATTGAGATAACTATCTGCCCATAGAGGAGTGTCACGGTACATCTTCATCTAACATTAAGAAATTGCAACTGTAAGCATAGTTGCCTGGAGTAATGTGCGTGGAAAGAATAAGCAAGATTTATATGTATATCACCCTTCAGGCTTGAATCTTAAGCAATTTGATGGAATACAGTGAGAAAATGGTTTTTGTAAGTGATAATTTTGTCTGGCCAGTAATAAGAGTTAACATAAGGATCTATTACTGTGGAGCGTTTTTCTGTAGAATCAATTTTGCATTAGAAAAGCAGAGCAGGTGTTTATTTATTAGATACTGAAACAATAATGAAATAATAAAATAATGCATAATGGTAGGGTCTTAATGGTTGGGGAGTCTGTATTTGCAGTCGGGATATAAACTGAGAATGCACTCCACTAGTTAACGAGGTAAGAAAGGTAAGTAAAATAATGGAGCTGGCTGACATGATTGAGTAATGAAAAAGATAACTTATACAAACAAATGTGGTGTAACTATATTGATTATCTATTTGTGAACTAGGCGACATTGGGTACTGTGTATACTGTGCAATTCATGACACTGCAGCTGGGAATGAGAGCTTAACAGGAAGAGCAATATTTTAGTGAGCTACAAGTAATATAATGCTTCATGACTGGATCTATAGGTTATCTGAAAACTTCTATTGTGTTCTGTGGAATTATGAGCTTAAGTGGTAATACTGGAACAAAGAAATGTAATGTTGCCTATTAATTGATAACGGTGATGCTAGACTGATGTGAATATTCTCACAGGTCAACTATTTGGTAACAGTTTGTGATTTTGTGAGGATTTAATTTTCTGTTTGAATGAGAGTAGTGCTTTGAGCTATGTAGAGAAGTGGGGCTATGATTTGGTACATCTTCCAACCCCTTAATTCTGATCTGAATAGTAATTAATTTATGTGATGGTGACTCTATTCTTTTTTCATAAAGTAATGATTAGTAAATCTATACTGCTGTACATCTTGAGTTTTAGCTATTTTGCAAATGGGAAGAAACAAATATCTTTCACGTTTAACCAGTTTCAGACAGTTATGACTTACAGTAATGTTTTGTAGTGTAATGTGCACATGATTTAAAAAAATTTTCTAGTCCACACTTTTCGTACTATACTCTAATTTAGGGCTAATTATTGTGATGTCATGAGGACTATGTAATATGTTTATTTATGATATAATGACTATCGTTTGCCATTAGTGTTACATTTTTCTTAGACTTAGAAGTAAAAGTAAATGTACTAAAGTAGGGTATTTTATCTGATTTTTTCATGAACTGTGGCGGAGGAGAACCACCTCCAAGGGAACTGATAGCAGTGTGTGTCCTTACTAACTGCCACTTGGACCTGTTGAAAGCGTGGACAATTTGGTGAGAAAGTGTGTTAAAGCTCATTAGAAGTGTGAAAGTGCTTGTGAAAAATACTAAACATTGAGCAAGTGAAATTTTCTGTCTAAACAGTGCACTGTAATGTGCAGTGTAATTTAATTTTTTGCAACCCATGAGGATTTGTTCTTTTAAGCAAGACAAGACTTGTATAAAGTGATATGGGTCTTGGAATGTAATCGTGGTTTACCCAAAAAGGACATCACTTATGATGAAGATGCATAATTTTTGTTAAAAATGTGACTTGTGGTTCTTTTGTGACATTGTACAATGCACTGTATGTAAATATTTTGTATGGCAGTTCATATAAATCAGAATTTGAAAAACATATGTACTGTAGTTTTTGTGAAGATTACTTGTGTATTTTTTGGTGTGTAGATTTTAGCCCTATTTCTGGGGTCACTTGTGGTCAATGAATTGCCCAGTTAGCTATTTTCAATGTCTGTCCGGTCAATCCAATGAGGGGAGATGTGATGAAGCAAGCCGGGATATTTTTACTTCCCCTCTTCTTTTGCCACCTGCCTCCTTAAAATTAATTTTTTCACTTTTAACTAATTACCATTAACATATGTGAATATAATCTGCATTTTTGTAAAGAGAAAGACTGGCCCTCAGTTTTAAAGAACATAACACCAGATCTACTTCTGTGCATAGTTTTATGTATGTAATTGATTTTCTAATTTATTTTGACTATTCCTAGTTAGTATCTTTCATTACAGGGTGAAATCAGTAACTGTTTTGTAACTTAAAATCTGTTGTTGACTTATAAACAAATATAAATTGTGTACCAATGATAAACATTTGGAGGAACAACTAATAGTGTTCTTAAAGTATTTATTTGGCTCTTTTTGAAAAAAAGTTAGCAAAGCTAGCCCTTAATTAATTCCAAAGTAATTTCCAGTTTCATCAGAAGTATTGTTTGCGTAACAATACAATTTCCCCCCCCCCCCCCCCACTCCCCCGTGAACCATGGACCTTGCCGTTGGTGGGGAGGCTTGCGTGCCTCAACGATACAGATAGCCATACCGTAGGTGCAACCACAATGGAGGGGTATCTGTTGAGAGGCCAGACAAACGTGTGGTTCCTGAAGAGGGGCAGCAGCCTTTTCACTAGTTGCAGGGGCAACAGTCTGGATGATTGACTGATCTGGCCCTGTAACACTAGCCAAAACGGCCTTGCTGTTGTGGTACTGCAAACAGCTGAAAGCAAGGGGGAAACTACAGCCATAATTTTTCCCGAGGGCATGTAGATTTACAGTAGGGATAAATGATGATGGCGTCCCCTTGGGTAAAATATTCCGGAGGTAAAATAGTCCCCCATTCGGATCTCCGGGCGGGGACTAATCAGGAGGACGTCGTTATCAGGAAAAAGAAAACTGGCGTTCTAAGGATCAGAGTGTGGAATGTCAGATCCCTTAATTGGGCAAGTAGCTTAGAAAATTTAAAATGGGAAATGGATAGGTTAAAGTTAGATATAGTGGGAATTAGTGAAGTTCGGTGGCAGGAGGAACAAGACTTTTGGTCAGGTGAATACAGGGTTATAAATACAAAATCAAATAGGGGTAATGCAGGAGTAGGTTTAATAATGAATTAAAAAATAGAAGTGCAGGTAAGCTGCTACAAACAGCATAGTGAACACATTATTGTGGCCAAGATAGGCATGAAGCCCATGCCTACTACAGTAGTACAAGTTTATATGCCAAGTAGCTCTGCAGATAATGAAGAAATTGATGAAATGTATGACGAGATAAAAGAAATTATTCAGACAGTGAAGGGAGATGAAAATTTAATAGTCATGGGTGACTGGAATTTGACAGTAGGAAAAGGAAGAGAAGCAAACGTAGTAGATGAATATGGATTGGGGCTAAGAAATGAAAGAGGAAGCCGCCAGGTAGAATTTTGCACGGAGCATAACTTAATCATAGCTAACACTTGGTTTAAAAATCATGAAAGAAGGTTGTATACATGGAAGAACCCTGGAGGTACTAGAAGGTTTCAGATAGATTATATAATGGTAAGACAGAGATTTAAGAACTAGGTTTTAAACTGTAAGACATTTCCAGGGGCAGATGTGGACTCCGACCACAATCTATTGGTTATGAACTGTAGATTAAAACTGAAGAAACTGCAAAAAGGTGGGAATTTAAGGAGAGGGGACCTGGATAAACTGAAAGAACCAGAGGTTGTACAGAGTTTCAGGGAGAGCATAAGGGAACAATTACAGGAATGGGGGAAAGAAATACAGTAGAAGAAGAGAGGGTAGCTTTGAGGAATGACATAGTGAAGGCAGCAGAGGATCAAGTAGGTAAAAAGATGAGGGCTAGTAGAAATCCTTGGGTAACAGAAGAGATACTGAATGTAATTGATGAAAGGAGAAAATACAAAAATGCAGTAAGTGAAGCAAGCAAAAAGGAATACAAACGTCTCAAAAATGAGATCGACAGGAAGTGCAAAATGGCTAAGCAGGGATGGCTAGGGGACAAATGTAAGGATGTAGAGGCTTATCTCACAAGGGGTAAGATAGATACTGCCTACAGGAAAATTAAAGAGACCTTTGGAGAAAAGAGAACCACTTGTATGAATATCAAGAGCTCGGATGGAAAGCCAGTTCCAAGCAAAGAAGGGAAAGCAGAAAGGTGGAAGGAGTATATAGAGAGTCTATATAGGGGCTATGTTCTTGAGGACAATATTATGGAAATGGAAGAGGATGTAGATGAAGATGAAATGGGAGATATGATACTGCGTGAAGAGTTTGACAGAGCACTGAAAGACCTAAGTCGAAACAAGGCCCCGGGAGTAGACAACATTCCATTAGAACTACTGACAGCCTTGGGAGAGCCAGTCCTGACAAAACTCTACCATCTGGTGAGCAAGATGTATGAAACAGGTGAAATTCCCTCAAACTTCAAGAAGAATATAATAATTCCAATCCCAAAGAAAGCAGGTGTTGACAGATGTGAAAATTACCGAATATCAGTTTAATAAGCCACAGCTGCAATACTAACGCGAATTCTTTACAGACAAATGGAAAAACTAGTAGAAGATGTGCCTCAGGGGAGATCAGTTTGGATTCCGTAGAAATGTTGGAACACGTGAGGCAATACTGACCCTAAGACTTATCTTAGAAGGAAGATTAAGGAAAGGCAAACCTACGTTTCTAGCATTTGTAGACTTAGAGAAAGCTTTTGACAATGCTGACTGGAATACTCTCTTTCAAACTCTAAAGGTGGCAGGGGTAAAATACAGGGAGCAAAAGGCTATTTACAATTTGTACAGAAACCAGATGGCAGTTATAAGAGTCGAGGGGCATGAAAGGGAAGCAGCGGTTGGGAAGGGAGTGAGACAGGGTTGTAGCCTCTCCCCAATGCTATTCAATCTGTATATTGAGCAAGCAGTAAAGGAAACAAAATAAAATTTCTGAGTAGGTATTAAAATCCATGGAGAAGAAATAAAAACTTTGAGGTTCGCCGATGACTTGGAAGAGCAGTTGAACGGAATGAACAGTGTCCTGAAAGGAGGGTATAAGATGAATATCAACAAAAGTAGAACGAGGATAATGGAATGTAGTCGAATTAAGTCGAGTGATGCTGAGGGAATTAGATTAGAAAATGAGAATCTTAAAGTAGTAAAGGAGTTTTGCTATTTGGGGAGCAAAGTAACTGATGATGGTCGAAGTAGAGAGGATTCAAAATGTAAACTGGCAATGGCAAGGAAAGCGTTTCTGAAGAGGAGAAATTTGTTAACATCGAGTATTGGTTTAAGTGTCAGGAAGTCGTTTCTGAAAGTATTTGTATGAAGTGTAGCCATGTATGGAAGTGAAACATGGATGATAAATAGTTTAGACAAGAAGAGAATAGAAGCTTTCGAAATGTGGTGCTACAGAAGAATGCTGAAGATTAGATGGGTAGATCACATAACTAATGAGGAGGTACTGAATAGAATTGGGGAGAAGAGGAGTGTGTGGCAAAACTTGACTAGAAGAAGGGATCGGTTGGTAGGACATGTTCTGAGGCATCAAGGGATCACCAATTTAGTACTGGAGGGTAGCATGGAGGGTAAAAATCATAGAGGGAGACCAAGAGATGAATACACTAAGCAGATTCAGAAGGATGTAGGCTGCAGTAAGTACTGGGAGATGAAGAAGCTTGCACAGGATAGAGTAGCATGGAGAGCTGCATCAAACCAGTCTCAGGACTGAAGACCACAACAACAACATGTGTTAATTTCATCATTTAAACAAATAATTTGGCCTAAATTTTGTAGTTGAAGAAACTGTTAAAAAGAGAGAATTTTTTGATGTATTCAGTTAATGTAATGAGGCAAGTTTTAATTGTGATTTCTGAAAATTTAACTTCGAACAATGTGTAGTTTGAGCACCTATTATTGTGAGCATATATAAGGGCCTGATTTTTGGTCCCGAGACAATCAGTCCACAGCCGAGTTTCAGACGAGGAACCTGTGTTGGTTAGACCATCAACAATGAATCCGTGAAATAAGTGTAACACAATTAGGCCATGTGTTAAAACAATGACAGTGTCTGCTCCATATGTACCTTTCTATTCTCCAAGAACTGTGAACTTTTTGGTTAGGTTTTTACTGCTCGTAGATGATCATTAGTAAACTATTGTAGCAGAGTGTGGATGTTTGCCTGCAAACTATTAATGGGGCTTATTGAAAGTTAAACAACAGTGCACTGGCCATATTAACTGTGTTTTATGGGCGGGGGGGGGGGGGGGGGGGGGGGGGTTGTGAACAGTGAAAGTAAATAACTGTGAAACACATATATGCACCTGTCAGTTACAAATTCAAAGTAGTCTGTGTTGTACTTACACATCCCATTTTTCAGCCAGTGTAGCAAAGCAGTAAGTCGACACCGAGGACACAGGCAAAGAAATAAAGTGGGCAAACTGTCACATGTTGTGGGCAAGTATGTGGGCTTCAAATTGTTGCAATCACTCGGGCCATTCCTCTTCTTGTTCACAAACTGGCGAAAACGTAGTATGGCTGCAGGTGTTACTGTAGGTGATGCTTGTTCCGCCGGGCACACAGCATTAGCCAGTAGTTGCTGCACCATATTGGTCAAGGTAGATATTTGCTGCATCTGGAACTGAAACATCTGCATTAGCTGTGTTGCACGTAACGCGTGCAGCTGTGGCGCCTGAGCAGGGCATGGACATTTTGGAAAAGACAAATGCAAGAAACAGACAAGTCAAGCAAGAAAAATAAGTACAAAATTAAAGAAAACTTCTGCAATGCCCACCTGAAAACACTGATTAACAAAAGAGACAGTTAAAGCAAATAAAAGCCCCTGAAAATAAAAGACAAGAGAGAATTAAGGCACAAGCAAAACATAAACGAAAATTCCATGCCCACAAGATGCGGGCTTTGCGAATCCGTTCCTCACTGCCAATGCGGAATCCTGCCCACTTGTGTAATATAGGGTGCCAAGGAAGCTGCTTTCTCGGGTAGCTAGACAACATACAAGCAAATCATATAGTGGCATTTATTACAGTAACTGAATTAATAATACTTAACTTTACCTTCTACACTGAAGTGTTGCAAGCAATTGGCAACATACAAATAATCAATATCCTTCGCTATATACAATTTCCACACAAGCTAATCACACAAGCTCATAAGTCACAGCTATCGTTAACATCACTGCTTTTCTTGTGCAGCTGAGGTTAGGTGGCACATCGCTTTTATTCTCTTTGTGTAGAGGCTCCTCATGTCGTCGTGACGTCCTAGTCAGTGTGCTGTTGGCTGACGTTGTCTCACAGCCCTCACTGCTGTGTCATTCTTGATCTTCGTGCCGCCACTTGTCGTTACACCAGAAAAGAAAGTAAAAAGATTCAATGAAAGTTGAGACTAGCTCGCAAGTACTTACATTTTTGAGATTCAGTTCTTTGTACTGATAAGAAAAATATCTAAACTTCAAAACAGTAACCACACCTTTTGGAACTGTGTTTCTTCTTCAGAAGGAAAGGTGAATTCGTTCGGGAAAAATGGAAGGATTGGGGGGGGGGGGGTGGATGGAGGCAGGCAGGTTGCTCAAACCATACAACCGTACGTTGAGAGGGTCGAGCCTTTTGTGTGGATGAGAGTTAGTGAAAACTAAGTAGAAAGTAACAGCAAAGCACTGCCTAAATAACAATACCCTACAGCTCTCTCAAAAGCAGGCAATGACATGACATACTTCATGCACGTATTTTGGCAGATGTTATACTGTGGAGTTTATTAGTGCACTGAAGATCACACATTGAGTTGCAAACAGGCACAACAAAAAGCTGTTACACAGTGAGCTTTCAGCCAAAGCCTCCTTAAATGTTTTTGAAATATTAGTCATTGATGCTAATAGATCAACAAAAGTATGTGATGGTTTAAATTTGATCCAGTATATTTTTCTTCATTTCACTCATCATGATATACTGAGAACAATTCGTCAGTATATTGGAAAACTACACCAACAGTAACTGCACCCTTCACGCAAATCACACCTCAGGAACTTTTCCAGGGTAAAGCCGTTCATACATCTCCAAAGTGTTGGTGAAAAACAGAGAACCTCCATTTGAAAAATAGGAGAAGAAGTAAGCCACTGTTTTTGATGCAGCATTAGAGTGTAGTGTGAAACTACTGGATGAATATACACTCATGTTCAGAAAAAAAACCCAGAGTGAATGACTAGAGATTGGACATCATATTTACAGGACAGGTGCATTAGTATGTCAGACTACAGGTTCAAGGTCAACACTGATATGGTGCAACAACACCTACCAGTAAAATGTGCCTGTGGCTCTCATTGTCACTGTAAACTGAAGGTAATGGATCAGTGAGACATTAGCAGACGTGCAGGATGCCTCACAGACGTGTATATGTGAACTGTACCCTCAAATTGGTGAGTCTGAAAGAGGGCCCAATATTGGTATGAGAGAATGTGATGCATCCATATAGGAAATTGCTACTCGTGTGTGAGAAAGTGTTTCGGTAGTGCATCAGCTATGTGCAGAATGGTTCACAGAAGGCCATAGAACAGGACGAGATGGGTCAGGTCGCACTGTGCAGACCACCCCCCAAGAAGATTGATGCCTTGTCCAAATGGCATTGCAGGACAGATCTGCATCCTCAGCTCTGGTGCAACAGTGTAACACATCCTACACTATCAGGGATGACAGTCCATTGTCATTTATTATGGCATGGTTTACATGGGTGAGGTCCACTTCTCTGCCTACCTTTGACGAATGTGCAGAAACATGCAAGACAGCAATGGTGTATGGAACGACATCACTGGGGACAGGAATGCCATCAGATAGTGTTTTCTGACAAGTCCAGGTTCTGTTTGTTTGAAAATGATGGCCACATTTTGGTTCTCTGCAGACAGGGAGAGTGGTATCACAGTGACTGCATTCACACAAGACATACAGCACCAACTCACGGCTTTATAGTGTGGTGTGCTATTGGGTAAAACCTCAAATCACAGTTGGTGCGTTTCCAGGGCAGTGTGACCTATGTGAATGACATCCTGCGACCCGTAGCCCTACCCTTTCTGTACAACATCCCAGATGTCATTTTTCACCATGACAATTCACAACCACATGTTGCTCCATGGACATATGCCTTCTTGGTGTTACACGATGTCAGTCTCTTACCCTGGCCCACCAGACTTGTCGCCAATCGAAAATGTGTGGGATATGGTGAAACAATGGGTGCAGCACTGTGACCTAATGCCAGTCACCATAGATAAACTTTGGAAACAGGTGAATCCAGTGTGGATGGCTGTACCGCAGCCTGACAATTGTGCTCTATATGCCTTTATGGCATCATGCATAGAACAAGGTATCAGGGCCCATGGCGGGCCCTGTGCCTACTAGGCAACAGGACGCATTCTGAACCATGATGACTGAAATGCTAATCATTTCTGCAGAACATACTAATGTACATGTCTTGTGACTATGAACATCCCATCTCTAGTCATTCGAGCTATTCTGTTTTTCTGAATATGAGTGTAATAAGTTTTGCATTGACTGACTGTTCTGTCAGTTCTTGGTAGAATATTTTATGCAATTTGAGTGAAACACCCATAACACTGGTGTAATAGTCTACAATATTTATTATTTTACAAACTGGTTTTCAACTGTTACCCCTTCATCAGATACAATGATGGCATAACAGCCCAAAACTGGATTGTAAAATAATTCCTTTTGTAGAATATTGCACCACCATTGTGTATGTTTCATTAATAATAATAAGAAATTTTATTGCAGTTCATTTTATGGACTAAATCAGTATTTTGACTGTGTTACAATTGGTGAAAAGTGATCTACAACAGTAAAGGTTCATGTGTATTATTTATTATTTAAAAAATAAGAAAAATACTCTTTGGGACTTAATGTATTAATTTATGTTAAGTGTACTTAAACTACTGCAAAAACTGTAACTAATATGGACAACTTTAGACAATCTTGTAAAACAAGAAGAAAATCATCTCCACAATGAAGATTTCGTTTTGGAGTAATTGCACGATATAAAGAGAATGGGCAGAACTAAGACAGCAGTTGAGTTTTGGAAATGTTAGCGACATTTAAGCTCCAAAGTGGCATAAGTTTGTTTCTCAGTTTCTACTGTTTGCTTCATTGTTCCTTTATTTAAAACCATATGTATAACTTAATGCATACCAATAAAAACTTTTTGGGTTACATGAGGAGAAAATAACAAACGTGAATCGTCATGACTGTATTGTAAAAGACAAAAAGGTGGAAACTTGGTTGACATAGCACTCTTGCAACAACTGCACTTGTTGATGGTGAACGTGTAATATCTTGATTTAAAGGTTGTACAGTGCAACCAAATATGTTTCAGTTGATTAGAAAAATAGGGGTGAAGAGTCAGTTATATTTTTTCTGACAGTTCAGTTAATAGAAAGATTACCTCTAATTCTGCAGATCAATGACAACTTGGTCCTCACTGCCATCCAGGAGAACATTTCAGGTCCTCGTTCTATATTATAAATATTGTACACATTTTCAAGTGCATACAGAATAACTGATTGCATTTAAAAATTCAATTTGTTACATTTTGCTTCCCCAATTTGACAGTGCATTTTCATTGATGAAAGCCTCATTTTTGATTGTCAGATATTTGTTTGATATTGAAAGCAAAAAAATTACTGAAATTTGGATATAGATTAATTATGAACACATTGTGCTCTCCGCTACTGGAAAGACAAAAAAAAAAAAAAAAAGGAAGCTTATTTGTCAAATTTTCAGTGACATGAAATGCTGTTCACTGGAGTTGTAGCCCACAAGTAACATTCAAAATTACAGAAGTGTAACTGAATTAATTAATACAGTAAACACATTATTCAAAATTTTAAATGTTAAATTTTCTTTTTAATCTCAGTACTAAAATGGGTAGGGAGTTACTTCACAATGAAATATCAAGTTCTGTAGTAGAGATGATTTTGAACAGTCGACATTTTAATAGAAATACAGAGATTACACCCACCACAGTGTAATTAATGGGAGTAAAGCATGCACTGAAAGAGCAGATCAGAACTGCTGAGTCATGAGGTGAACTTACCAGGGACAGAACATGATCCGACTACCAATCTATGAAGGATGGGAAAGGACACTGTGTCTCACCATATCTGCTAACATTGCTGATGCGTAACATGAGAACCAAAGGCACTTAACAAAATCTAGAATGTTTCCTCTATCCAATTCTTTTCAATGGGTTCAAAAAACCTACCTACTCACCCTCAGTTTCTGGAGAACTTTCTGCTAACAGTTATCTGTAAAAGAAATACAGCGTATGATAGTGGGTATCTGTACAAGAAATTTCTTACATTCCGTGGGAGAATAGCTTTTGACACTCAGCAATGGCTGTCACACTGACACATTTACATGCAATGCCCATTAAAATCGTAATACTGCAAAAAAGATGTGATTTAGAGAGATGAAAAAGAGGAAAAAATAAGTCAAATCGGTTCACAGAAATATATAAAAAGTCACATTTTACAATCATTTTTAATATTTTTCTGCTTTCCAACACTCGAGTGTGCTGTCAAATTATTAAATAGGTTGCACACTGCCTTCAAATTTGATGGAAAAAAATTAAAAACAATCTAATAAAAAAAGGCAGATCACAATTAAAGGATAAAACTAACATGTAACACTTTTCTCCCTCATTTATTTCACTTAACTAAGTTAAACTACTTCAAAACAAATTATTTTAGAAATTCAGTAGTATTATTAAGTACAGTTTGTTTTTATTTTAAATACTGAAAAAACTATAACTTTCTTGTCAGAGAAAAGTCCAGGAAAAAATCTAAAATATATATGTTTTATTACTTGTTCCCAGCTGAATGTCCTTGGAAATTTGACTTTTTGTTGAAGTTAGGCATCATGACCAATCTTGACAGCAACACTGTTCCAATGAAGCTGTTTACAGACTCAGCTCTGCAAACGTTTTCCTGGTGCTTCCATCACAAGTTTCACACATTGTCAAACTGCCTGTGTGTGAACTGGCTGTAAGATCACACCAGTTCACTCTATGGGAAGGATATGTTCCACAGTGTGCACAAGTTGAGTAAGCTCTGCCAAAAGAAAAGTCAACTCCTCAATATGTTGACCTTCTTAATGAGGTGTTGAGGTGAACATGTTGTACCTTTGTTCACTAAAATCAAGCATCACATTAACATGTAAGTGGTAAATAGAATTAAGTACCATGCAAGCCTGTCTCTAGCATGTGAGAAAATTTTGACATCCAACGAATGTTAGATTTCACTTCAAGAGACCTTTTTCATCTTCATCTTTACATGTCGACTAAATTCTCCGCAGAGTCTTGGGAATGGATTGACAATGTGACATGGCCACAAGCACAATCAATGCAGCTGGAAATGTCTGCATGCCAGAAAGCAAAATTTGATTTGCTTGCACAAAAAGCCAAGACAAGATGCAGGGAACCATACTGTAATTAATCTCACTGACAAACATCTGGATGGGGATATAGTAAAGACCATTGCTAAGGGCTAATTTTTGGCCACTCCAGAAATGCTGCCAATAGCAGATCACATCAGCTGTGTGGATCATGTTGTAGCTTCTCTCCCACCAGTAGCAGCAGAAGAGGTTCACGGCAAAACCTGGAGAGCACTTCCCAAGGTGGCAATACTATGATGAAATATCTCCAAGAGAGGATAAGTAACATTGAGAAATTTGTGGAAGGACAAGGAAACTGTAGCTCTGACAGCTGACAAGGGCAATGCTACAGTCCTAAAGTCAGGTGTGGATTGCACTAAGAAAATATTCTATGTTTTGAAAGATGTTGCATACAGATGGATTGGTGCTAACTGTACAAATAAAATTGAGTGGAAGATAATCATTCTCAATGAGTCAGGCCTGCCACATAATATCTTTAAGGGCAAAAAAACATGAGCAGCAATGCCACCATGACTATATTGTTTTCCTAAGGTCCTTAAGGAAAGAATTCCTGTAAAACCAACAGTTAGTAAAACTGGCACACCTATCTACCAGCTGGCAAAATACCTCAAACACATTCTTGGTGAATATGTGGGGATGTGTGAACACCACATGTGCAACATGCAATGCTCCACCCAGATTTATCCCGATATGGATGCGTATTTGCTTATAATTGACCGTGAGCAGTGATTGGACTCGTAAATATTTCTAGGCAGACACTTATGTGTAGTAAATAATTAGCATTCAGTTCACTGATTTCTCTCTAGAATGCAGAGCTTGTTTCTTACCACACAATTAAGGTTTTGATGAAAAGAACCAACAAAGTAACATTATTAAAAACACTGAAGAGAAGAGCACAAATATTAATGGGCACCACTTTGAGATGATGATGTTACACTGCAAATGATTAATATGGGCACCATACAAGTACTGAGTTAATTAGTGGGAAACGGAATACTTTCATATCCACAAAATACCTTTACTGTAAACTTATTTAATTGGATAGATAAACAATGTACTACTTGTGCGGCAGCAGCACACACACATAAAAGACTGTTGTGATAGGCAAGCTTTTGGAGCCAGTGACTCCTTCTTCAGGCAGCAGGGTTGAAGGGGAAGGAAGAAGGGTGAAGGAAAAGGACTGGAGAGGTTGAGGAAAAGGGGTAGATTTTGGGAAATTCACGCAGAACCACAGGTCAGGGCAGACTGGCCGTACAGTAAAAGAAGGAAAGACAGTTTCTATTGTAAACTTGATACACTCATAACTACATGTGTTGTGGAGTAATCAGTGAACATAACTTGCTAAGCATTGAAGGTGCTTGGCTACTGTGGTGGTGCTTACCTAGTTATAAGTACTTTTGTATTACTTTACAATATCTGATCATGTTTCTAGAAATGTGCTTTGTATTATTATTAAAACATTACTCTTTATGTCAAAACAAGCCTACATTGATGTGATTACATTTTCATTAACTTTCATTAAACAAAACAAAAAACCCATTATCCCACACTGTAACAGATTGGAAGTTACCTTTGTCACATGCACATAAATTTATGAAATCATGTAGACTGAAATACCACACAATAATTTTCTGTTGCAGGTAAGAAAAATTGCACGGTATCTTTTGGTGTCTTGTTCTGCAACACTACTCCCTATTTGTAGTAATATCTATAATAAAATATCTTTCAAATTTCTTTGGTAACACTATGATGTTTTACTCAATAATGCCAGTAATAGCAATTTAGAACTTGTTGTATTTAGCACCAGCTCACTTCTTTATAAACAGAGAGATGAGGTTAAGACTTTTACAATACACTGAACTGCACCAGTAAAAAATATACTTTAGTCTTTTCACAGGTGGTGAACACTGTTTATAGCCTCTAATGAGAATTGCTACAGTATGATGAATTTGCCGCTTTTAATTGTATGTTAGATGTTGAATGCCGTAAGCCAGCATACAACAATTTCAAACTGGCCCACAAAAATATATAGCCACCTCTTCTTCCATGGATAACAGCTGCTTCAAACACTGCAGAATTTATAGAGGCAACTTTATCTCTTCCATCTGAGGCTTGTATAACAATGATGCTCGATTTTGTCCACCACAATGTAATATACATGTTCGACATTTCACACGTAACCCAATACTGTCTATCCTTCAACACCACCTAGAGAATGTTGTTGTGAGTAAAGGGGCAGTAATTCTGCTGCCAAAACCCTCATGCTGGGAAGTTCCTATTGATTACATCTTAAAATTAAAGTCATGACCCCATACATTTGTAGTTAGATAAGATCATGACAATTATGTGATAAAAGCAGTTTTACAACATACATGTAACAATATAAAGTTATTATTTAAACTGTAAAGTTCAAAACAATATATCTATAATTTAAGATTTCTCATTTATTTGTCTGGTGGTAGCACAGTACAATGATAGGCAAGCTCATTTCATAACTATTACCGCTAGATGGCAGAAGTGTACTATGCTCACCTCACTACCTTCTATGTATTGTTATCCATCTATCCATGGCAAGTAACAAGTTACGAAAAAAAATCTGTGTTATTGAAATGAAACAGTTTATACAAGGTGGTAATGATACTTGTATCTTTACAAACTCCCCTGACTTCATACACCAGCTCAGTCACTTGTGGCTCCAGGATACAGATATTATGGTCACCTTCAATGTAGTTTCCCTTCATACAAGGGTTCCACTTTCTGATTCTTTGGAACCATTCACATTTTAGGCTCTTTCTGATGTATACATATTTCATATTCACCAGAAAATGTGATGAACAAACTGTGGTAATGAGTAGCTCATTACCACCTATTGTGGTGAATGTGTACACAGAACTCTTTGAAGCAAGGGTCCTAGAATCCACAAAGTTGAAACCAATGTGTTTCTATTGATATGAGCACAACATGTATGTAGTGCAGTCATGTGGACCAGAGAAGCTTCAAGAGTTCCTGTAACATTTAAACTCCATCCATTATAATATAAAATGCATGATGGAACTTGAAAAGAAGACCAACTGCCTTCCATCGACATGTTAGGAGAAGAACAGATGCATCCCTGGCTCACAGTGTACCTAGAAAACATACACGCACTGGCCTCTATCTCCACCCCTCGGGCCATCATGATCCATCACACAGTAATTTGTTGCTGAAGACCCTGGTCCATAGAGCTCAAACACTTTCAGACAAGGAAAGCCTTAACAAGAATTACAACACTTATGAATAGTGTTCCAAAGAAATAGAACAGGCAATGTAATCAAAATTAAGACTGCCTGAGAAAAAGGTTGAGACTGAGACTGGAGAAAAGAAGCCAAAAATCGTGCTAGCCCAGTATTTTGAAAGATCGGTAGAATCCTATGGAAACGTGGTATCCATTGGATTTCGTACCTTTCAATCAAGAAAAAAACTATTCTTGTAGTGTTAAAGCAATTCTAGGTCTCTGAAAGCCAGATGTGTATTGCATTTCATGTGAATGTGGCATGTCTTAAATGAGACAGACTATCAGAACAGTCAAGGAGAGATGAAAGGAATATGAGCAATATCCTGATTAAAGCAAACAAGCAGATCAGGTGCAAGCAAGCATTGTCTCAAATATAAAAATGAAATGAATTATGTTGAGATCAGTATCATGGTGGAAACACCAAGTTTCTGGGACAACAAACATGAAGACATCAGGAAATGTAGTAAACAGGGACAGCAGTTTCAATTTAAATAACGTGTGGGGTCCAGCACTCAATTTATTAAAATCTCACCAGCCATCACATCTGTCAGAGTTAGAAGACAGTGAAGAATCTGTCTTGTGCAGCCTGTAATAAAATAGCATCAAAAAGCATACATGTGTTTCAGGAAACTAACTTTGCTATAAATGGCAGCATGAGACCAAAAATAGTTCACAGTCTGGTTGGAATCCAGACAGTGAGTACACATAACAGCAAAACTTGCAGCACCTGAAGAAGACAGCTGGATTGGCCAACGAAATATTGTTCAGAAAAGGAGAACAACAACTTAGAAGAATACCCAGTAGCATACTATTAATCATTTGGTCTGAGAAATCAAATCCTGTTTTTACTTGGAAATTTTCTGTCAATTTATTGCCTAGTGTAACCTTAGCTTTCATGTCATTTAAACGTACCTTTACAAGTCTAACCAATTTTTTTGGTATATCAGACTGCACTGATGTGATAAAAGTCATGGGACAGCAACATGCACCGCGGTAGTATCACTTATCCGAGGTATAGAAGGCAGGCCATTGGCGGAACTGTAATTTGTACTTGGGTGATTTGTGTGAAAAGATTTCCGACGTGATGATGGCTGCACAATGGGAATTAACAGACTTTTAATGTGGAATGGTAGCTGGAGCTGGACACGTGGGATATTCCATTTTGGAAATCATTATGAAATTCAATATTCCAAGATCCACAGGGTCAAGACTGTACCGAGAATACCAAATTTCAGGTGGTACTTCTCACCACGGACAATGCAGTGGCCAACAACCTTCACTTAATTACTGAGAGCAGTGGCATTTGCATAGATTTGTCAGTGATAACAAACAAGCAATGCTGTGTGAAGTAATCACAGAAATCAATGTGGGATGTATGACAAATGTATCCATCAGGACAATGCAGCAAAATTTGATGTTGATGGGCTATGGCAGCAGACAACTGACACAACTACCTTTGCTAACAGCTTGACATTGCCTGCAGCACCTCGGCAGGGCTAATGACCATTTCAGTTGCACCTTAGATGCCTGGGAAACCATGATCTAGTCAAGTGAGTCCCGATTTCAGCTGGTAAGAGCTGATGGTAGGGTTCGAGTGTGGCGCAGATCCCATAAAGCCATGGACCCAGGTTGTCAACAAGGCACTGTGCAAGCTGGTGGTGGCTCCTTAACAGCGTGCACTTTGTTTACATGGAATGGTCTTTGTCTTCTGGTCCTACGAACCAATCATTGACCAGCAATGGTTATGTTCAGCTACTTGGAGATCATTTGCAGCCATTTGTGGACTTCATGTTCCCAAACAAAAAATGGAATTTTTATAGATTACAGCACACCATGTAACTGCGCCACAATTGTTCATGACTGGTTTGAAGAACATTTTGGACAGTTCGAGTGAGTTGTTGATAACATCAAGTGCAAAATAGAGCTAAAAATTGGACTTCATATTTCATCACTAATGTGCCTTAACAGATTATTTCAAGGTGAAATACAAGTACTGTGATTAAGTGGTGTGAATTAAATCTATATAAAATTTACAAACAATGGAAAATCCAGGATGGAATAATGACAAAATTATGAAAAGGATAGAGTGCTACTCACCATGTAGAGGAGACACTGAGTCACAGACAGGCACAACAAAAATACTGCTATACACTTTACAACCTCCTCCATGTTCACCCTGACCAACTATATCTTCACCCACAATTACTTCATCTTCAGAGGCATAACCTACAAGAAAATCCATGATACAACAATGGGCACCCACATGGCACCATATTATGCCAACATATTCATTGACACTCTAGAGAAATCCTTCCTAACCAAGACTGCTAACCTGGATCAGATTCAGTGATGACATGTTTGTGATCTGGACTAATGGTGAGCACACCCTATCCACATTTCTCCAGAACCTCAATAACTTCTCCCTCATTTGCTTTACCTGGTCTTCCTCAACCCAACAAGCCTCCTTTCTTGAAGTTGACCTCCACCTCAGGGATGACAAAATCAGTACTTCTGTCCATAACAAATCTATCAAGCACCAGTAATACCTCCAACTGACAGCTACTACCCATTCCAAACCAAGAATTCCCTCCCGTGCAGACTATCCATCCGTGGCTGTTGCATCTGCAGTGATGAGCAGTCCCTCCCCAAATGTACCAAGGGTCTCACTGAGGCCTTCACAGACAGAAATTAACACCCCCCCCCCCCCCCCCCACGAACCATATACAGAAGTAGATCTCCTATGCAATGCGTCTCCAGTCACCTACTGCATCCCACATTCGCACCATCCAGCCAGGAAGGAGCATTCCCCTATTCTCCTCATGACTCAGTACCACCCAGGACTGGAGCAGCTGAATCACAGTGTCTGCCAGAGTTTTGACCACCTGTTGTTGTGCCCTGAAGTGAGAAATATCCAACCCACTATCCTTCCAACTTCTCTCACATTGGTATTCTGCCACCTGCCCGAACCTACATAATATCATTGTCCAGCCCTACTCCAACCCTGCTCCCAACCCCTTTCCTCATGGCTCACATCACTGTGATACGTCTAGATGCAAGACCTGTCCCATACATCCTCTCATCACCAAGTACTCCAATCGTATCCCAAGCATCCCTTATCCCACCAAAGGCAGGGATACCTGTGAAAGTAGTCATGATCTACAAACTAAGCTGCAACCACAGTGCCGCTTTCTACATGGGCATGACAATCAACAAGCTGTCTGTCGATACAAATGATCACTGTCAACCTGTGGCCAAGAGACAGCTGGACCATCCAGTTGCTGAACATACTGCGCAACATAATGTACTTTGCTTCAGTGACAGCTACATAGCCTGTGCCATCTGGATCCTTCCTACCAACACCAGCTTTTCTGGAATGTGCAGGTTGGAATTGTCCCTGCAATTTATCCCATGTTCCCTTAACCCCCTTGGTCTCAACCTACAGCAGCCCTTGTCCTTTCACCACCTATCCCCTTCCCTGCCCCCACTCCAGCACTACACAGCTTTCTATTCCATCAATGCTCTCACCAATTTCCCTCCCCCTCACTTCCTACTTCTCATGTTTTTTACTCCTTTCCTTCCGCACCCCGCACCCCCCCCCCCCCCCCCATCACCAAAAAAAAAAAAAAAATCCCAACTACACATAGCATTCCTACTCTGCCCCCACCGCATCCTCGCATAAACAACACGACAAACTTCCACCCCATACTCTGCTATCCCTCCCTTTCCCCACCCCAGCCTCCTCCTCACCCCACAACCCACAGATTGCTGCTCTCCCTTTAGGTGCAGTTGCTCCCAGTCCAGCCCCTATGGCCATAAACAGTGGTCAAGTGTGTGTGAGAGAGTTCTTGAATGTGTGGATTTTCTGCTTTTAGAAGAAGACCTTTTGGCCAAACAATAAAATGTATAGTGGTCATTTTGTCATATCTCTCTGCCACTCAACATATCTATATGATGTCTAATATTTACACCACTGAAAAACCAGAAACGATATAATTGTTTATTTAATACATCAAAACAATATTACCAGGTGATCAAAAAGTCAGTATAAATTTGAAAACTGAATAAATCACGTAATAATGTAGATAGAGAGATACAAATTGAAACACATGCTTGGAATGACATGGGGTTTTATTAGAACCAAAAAAATACAAAAGTTCAAAAAATGTCCGGCAGATGGCGCTTCATCTGATCAGAATAGCAATAATTAGCGTAACAAAGTGAGACAAAGCAAAGATGATGTTATTTACAGGAAATGCTCAAAATGTCCACCATCATTCCTCAACAATAGCTGTAGTCGAAGAATAATGTTGTGAACAGCACTGTAAAGCACGTTTGGAGTTATGGTGAGGCATTGGCATCAGATGTTGTCTCTTCAGCATCCCTAGAGATGTTGGTCAATCACAATACACTTGCGACTTCAGGTAACTCCAAAGCCAATAATCACATGGACTGAGGTCTGGGGACCTGGGAGGCCGAGCGTGACGAAAGTGGCGGCTGAGCACAGGATTATCAGCAGACATTTTGTGAACTTTTTTTTTTCTAATAAAACCCCATGTCATTCCAAGCATGTGTGTCAATTTTTACCTCTCTATCTACATTATACTGTGGTTTATTAAGTTTTCAAATTTATACTGACTTTTTGATCACCCGGTAAATACTGCATATTTGAAATGTAAACATTTTAAAATATTTAATATAATTCAAAAGGAAGAAACAGGAGTGATTTTTTTCTTGATGACAGTAATAAACAAACTGTTGTCAAGAAAAAACCAAGAATGATATCAATACACACCATTAAACATTATCTAGTGACATTTGGCAGCCAATATGAAAGAAAAAAATTTGTGTTAATTGGCGTTAATTGTGAATTATCCCGAACAATGAAAACTCAAAAGCTGAAAGTCAAAATTACAAACACAGATGTGGCAAGCACTAATTGCAAGACATGCTTGCACTTCAGTCTACATGAAGGACAGTTCGAAAAAATGACAGAGAGTGCAGTTAATGTCCTCATCAACTTTGGTGGTGATTGGCAGCTAGCAGTTTGCATTTGTACATGATGTAGCCAGAGGGCACAACCAGTAACAACAGGCAAATTGTAACACTGCATTATTCTACTTCTTTCAAAACTGACTTTTCCTTATTTTCAGGGGTGTACAACAAAACAGGCAACATATATATGTAGTGAAAACGGTTCCAACTTTCATGAATAACTATTTATTAGTCTCTTCAGTATAAACCTTAATATTGAACCCCCCTCCCCCCCCTCCCCCCCCAAAAAAAATAAATAAAATAAAATAAAAAAATAAATAAAAAAATAAAAAAAGAACGTCACCAACAAAATTGTGTTTTCCCATGAACATAGTTTCTCCATGAACATACAAAACTGCTGTCTAATATTCAGTTTGTCTGCCATGTCACTAGTCTTGTTGGCAGGGAAACCCTTAAACTCCCATGGAAATCCCACATTCACTCATCCTGAAAAGTTCAGTTTAAATCGATGTAACAGATAATTGTTGTTTTTCATGGACTGAGGCAGGCTGTAAAGATGATGCTCAAAAGCCATTAATAAATTTAATAATAATAATAATAATAATAATGTCTATAATTAAAGTTTGGTCATGCCCACAAATACTTTTGGCATCTGAGATTTGACCTTATACATTGGCCTAATTTTTTGGTTGTGGATAGTGCCTTTGGTTATCTGATTAAGCCACTAATTAAGAATCTGAATACATTAGTAAAATTTCTTACATGGAAATTTTACATGAAAGCAGAAATCAAGCAGTGGTAAATCCAGGATGGAATATTGACAACTATAGGTAGGATGGACTGCTACTCACAGTGAATACGACACATTCAGTTGCAGACAGGCACAACAAAAAGATTGTTAGACATTAAGCTTTCAGCCAAAGCCTTCATCAGAAAAGAAAAAATAAACACAAGCAAGCACACCTCACACACCATGGACTACTATCTCTGGCTGTTCAGTCCAGAACGAAACTGAAATGTGTTGAACAGAAGCAACAGTCTGTAGCACAGTGGGGAAGGGGGAGGGATAGCAGGGTATGAGTGGGGGAAGAGGGAAAAAAAGGGAGTGGAAGGGAGAGGAGCAGAGAAGGGGGAAGGAATGGTGGGTGCATTGGCAGAGAGCGGTGTACAATGATACTCTGGGGACGTGAGTTGGGAGGAGGTGATGGGACAGAGGTGGCAGAAACTGTTAAGTGGAGGGTCTGGGGTCGTTAGGTTATTCTAGGTAGAGGCTGGGATGATTTCAGGAGCAGAGAGAGAAATTGTTGTAAGTATGTCTCCCATCTGTGCAGTTAAGAAAAGCTGCTGGCGGAACGGAGGATCCAGATGGCCCGGATTGTGAAGCAACCATTGAGATCGAGCAAGTTATGTTCAGCTACATGTTTTGCTAAAGGGTTGTCCACATTGCTCTTGGCCACAGTTTCACAGTGGATGTTCTTTATGGTGGATAGTTGATTGGTGGTCATACCAATATAAATGGTAGCTAATCTGTATTGGAGGGATTTTTTGGTGTGGAAGCCATCTGGACTTGGCCTATTTGCAGTGACAGCAGCTCCCTATGTGTCACAGATGTGATTCACTTACTGTAAATTGTCAATCAGCATTTAAAATAATCACATACAACATGTACATTTCTGGACATACCGTGGTGTTATGCTTCTGAAGAAGATATTCACATCTGCTAAACCAGTACTACGTTTCTGAAGGTGACAAATTAATTTGTAAGAACTAGTAAAGAATAATAAAATTTATTTGCAACTGATAACACTTTTATCCTAAAAAATCTTAGTTTATACAGTAGAAAAAATCACATGTTCAACTTTAATGTAACTGGATGGATCAAGGAAATCTACTCACGATGTGGAGCCAAAACACACATATAAATGTATTGGAAATTGCAAGCTTTTGGAGTCAGTTGATCCTTCTTCTGACAGATGGGTTAAAGGGAGAGGAACTGGTGTGAAGGAAGTTGTAAGTCTCTCCTGATTGAGGGTTCTGGGTGACTTTTCTGAACTCTCCCCATTTCTTTAACCTCTCCAATCCTTTTCCTTCATCCCTCTTCCTATCCCCTCAATATTTCTGTCAGAAGGACTCACAGACTCCAAAAGCTTCCAAAATTTGATACCTTTATATGTGTTTTCTCCTGCTGCCACCTCATGAGTAGATTTTTTATCTATTCAGTTATGTTACATTTTTAAAGTTGATTATTTTCGTTGATATGCATGTGCAAGATTATCAATCAGATATTTTATACACTCATCCCATGAGAATCTTTGGTCTACTATGAGACCCAACAGTCTGGCACCTTATTCTCCTTTTTTCATACCTTCAGATTAAAATAAATTATCTCTACACAATTGGCCACTTTTTAAAATAGTTTCTTATTTTCGTCTGACACCACTGAAGTATTACCCACTCTAGTTTGTAGAAACATGTTGTTCAGATTGCAAGTTTATAGTCCGACAAATCAAAGCTGGATTGTGACATCAGGGAGCTGAGCTAGTATGCCACGGTCACTGTCATGTATTTCAATTCAGCCATGTTTGATTCTGACACCATAGTTAGGCTGGTGTTAGTATTCCAAGTCAGCCAGCATTACAAAGCACCATTTTGAATTTACCACTAGTTCATACTTAGAGAAACAACACTACTTCCACAGGAAACACACTAGTGCAGTTGAGTGTCCTCCCCCCCCCCCCCCCCCAGCCTTTGTTGTCAGATGGCAGTGGGGGTATGGGTTGGGGTAATCCCAGGACTCATTGATGACGTCATCAGGACACACTTTGGGCCAGAAATGGCATACATACCTACTTTTTTGTGTCAGTGCAGTTCCTTTCTATTTTTTTTATTTGTGTTTTGTAGCTAATATTGAAACGGAATCTCAGAAAGATTTGTAAGCACATGTATCAAATTAGTGTTGAAGAGTCTGTGACTTTGAGGTATCATACACCATAGAAAGCAAGGCTTTGTATACACACATCAACAAAAGTTCCATAACACCCCGATATATTGTGCAGGTGTGTTGCTATTGTGACTGTTCCTGTACTGATCACATTGTTACCCGAAATGCTTCAGAAAATGTTATTAATTCAGAGATATGTGATTCAGCTGTTGCTGTTCCCCAGAATACTCGAAAACCACATCAAAATATGTCCATGTCACAGCAAAAAATTTATAATCCCTAGGGAAGCTTCTCATCCTAGGTGATATCCACGGACATGGAGTTGCCTCACGCGTTGATCAAGACTCAACTGCAAGGTCCATTAGTTTAGTGAAGCCCCGGGCATTGCTCTGTGAGATAATCAAGAATGTCCAGACTGAAGAAATTATCAAGTTGTCTTCAAATGATTTTGTAGTCCTGTTTGGCAGCTCAGATGATGAATACAAGAATGAAACATCCACAACTTGCACTGAAATTGAGAAGCACCAGGCTCATTTGTTGCACACAAATGTTCTCTTCATGAACATTCCACAGTACTATGATTTGCTGCATTGGTTTTGTGTGAACAAGGAGATTAGTACTGGTAATGAGTGTTTTTTAAGTATATGCAAACAGTTCAAAAATGTCTGTGTTGTTGACATTAATAGTGTTGGATGCAGATTTCATGCCACACATGGACTTCAGTTGAATGGCCTAGGGAAGCAAATTGCTATGCAGAAATTATTGGAAGAAATCAAGACGCACAAGCTAGCATCTGCAGTACCAGCAACAGTATCAGTACCAGTATCATCAGAAATACCAGTAACAGCTAATACAGCTGAAGTAGTAGCGGCAGCAGCACCACCACCACCACCACAACAACAACCACCACCACCACCTCAGGCATCACTGACAACAAAAGACCAACATCAGCAGCAGTAGAAGATTCAACACAAATAGTAGAATCGTCACCAGTAACAGCAACAAAACCAACATCAGGAAAAACAACAGATCCGACATCAGCAGTACCAGAAGCATCAGTAAACAAAGCAAAGACAGCTACCGTCCAAAGAATCAAATCTGCATCAGCACCAACAGCAACAAGAACAATTGTAGGAGCACAACACTGCTTAAGGAGGAGCCAAAGGCAACATACATCCATTCCAGTTAATGAGGATTTGTAATGGTTGCAAACCAAGAAAAGGTAAAGATTGTGACAATCAGTCTGAAAACTTGAAGATAAGTGACAAACATCAGGAAAAAAGCAGCACATTACCAGGTAATGACAAAAAGGAAAACAGATCTACATCTACATCCATACTCCACAAACTACCGTGAGGTGCACAGCAGAAGGTACGTCTCACTGTATCAGTTATTATGTTTTCATTCTGTTCCACTCACACTTGGAGAGTGGGAAGAATAATTTTCTGAATGTCTCTGTGCATGCAGTAATTATTCTAATCTTATCCCCATGATCCCTTGTGAGCAATATGTTGGAGGTTGTAGTATATTCCTCGAGTCGTCATGCCATCTCAGTTCCTTCAGTATCTCTGTGAAACTCTCCCATGGATTAAAAAACCTGAGACCATTCATGCTGCCCTTTTTCTGTATACATTCAATATCCCCTGTTAGTCCTATCTGGTACGGGTCCCACACACTTGAGCAATATTCTAGGATGGGTTGCATGAGTGATTTGTAAGCAATCTCTCCTGTAGACTGATTGCAGTTCTCCAGTATTCTACCAGTGAACTGAAGTCTACCACCTGCTTTACCCACGACCTAACCTATGTGATCATTCCATTTCATATTGCTACAGAGTGTTACACTCAGGTACTTGTATGAGTTGGCTGATTCCAACAATGGCTCATTCATATTGTAGTCATAGGATACTACGTTTTTTTCGTTTTGTGAAGTGCAAAATTTTACATTTCTGAATATTTAGAGCAAATTGCCAATCTCTGCGCCATGTTGAAATCTTATCAAGATCTGACTGAATATTTATAAACTTCTCTCAGATAGTAATTCATTATAGATAACTGCATCAGCTGCAAAAAGCCTGATTTTACAATTAATACTGTCTGTAAGGTCATTAATATACTACATGAATATCAAGGGTCCCAACACACTTTCCTGGGGTATACCCAAAGGTACTTCTACATCTGATGATGACTCTACATCCAAGACAACATACTGTGTCCTCCCTACCAAAAGTCCTCAGTTCCTTCACAAATACTTGCAAAATGTTCAGGATAATGTGTCATAATATACAGTGCCTCAAGAACTCAGTTAACTTTAGAAGTAGCTTTAAACAATGTTACTGATGTCTCATGCATTTGTTTATCTGAACACTGGTGCAAGGAAAATGAATTAATTTTTATATTTACAAGCAAATTTAAATTAGCACTTCATTATTGCTGCAGTGTATGTAAAAATGATGGAGTTTGCATTTATACAAAAACAGACGTGGACCATCTAACTACTGAGAAACATTTAGAATCATGTGCCATAGAGATAAAAATTGAAGAGAAGAGTAAAAAACTAATTGCTATTCAATGTATACATTAAAGTGCCAAAGCAACTGGTATAGGCATACGTATTCAAACACAGAGATATGTAAACAGGAAGAATTTGGCACTGTGGTCGGCAATGCCTATATAAGACAACAGGTGTCTGGCCCAGTTGTTAGTTCAGTACTGCTGCTACTGTGACAGGTGCCAAGACTTAAGTATGAACATGGTGTTATAGTCAGCGCACTAGTGATGGCATACAGCATCTCTGAGATAGTGATGAACTGGAAATTTTCCTGAACGACCATTTCACGAGTGTACCGTGAATATCAGGAACCTGGTAAAATACCAAATCTCTGATATCGCTGCGGCCAGAAAAAGATCCTGCAAGAAGGGAAGCAACAAAGATTGAAGAGAATTGTCCAACGAGACAGAAGTGCAACTCTTCTGCAAATTGCTGCAGATTTCAATGCTGGCCCATTAACAAGTATCAGTGTGTGAACCATTCGACAAAACTTCATAGTGTGGGCTTCCGGAGACAAAACATGTTGTCTGATCGGATGAGTCTTGTTTCCAATTGTATCGAGCAGATGAATATGTACAGGTATGGAGACTGTTATGATGTAAAGCAAGTGCCAGCATGCCAGTTGGAAATGATAGAGTAGAGAGGGCTCTGAGAAGACGTCAGCCAATTGCACACTGACCAACCCCACTCCAGGATGACAATGTGACAGCAGCAGTCTCTATGCAAAGAGGACATAAAGGGCCACACCTGACTGTTTGTGGCCCAGTTAAACAGCACTATCAAGATTAGACACTTGTGTAGCAGTGACTTAGGAATTGTATATACTGAAGAACTTGTTTATTTCATAGGTTGCCCTTTGCTTGCAACATTTCTGTGTTAATGTCAAAGTAAAGTTAAGTATTGTCATTGTTCATTTTGTAATAAAACTCATTAATACAATATGTTTGAATGTTGTCTAGTGGTCTGAGAAAGTAGGTTTCTTTGACACCTCATATTTGACAACTAGGCAGGATTTAACAGAGACAACCTCATGAATCCATGGACCCTGCATGTCAGCAGGGAACTGTTCAAGCTGGTGGAGGCTCTGTGATGGTGTGGGGCATGTGCAGTTGGAGTGATATGGGACCACTGATGCGTCTAGATATGACTCTGACAGGTGCCAAGTACCAAATATAAGCATCCTGTCTGATCACCTGCATCCATTCATGTCCATTGTGCATTCCAACGGACTTGGTCAATTCCAGCAGGACAATGCGACAAGTCCAGAATTGCTACAGAGGGGCTCCAGGAACACTCTTCTTAATTTAAAAACTTGTGCTGGCCACCAAACTCCCCAGACATGAACATTATTGACCTTATCTGGGATGCATTGCAACATGCTGTTCGGAAGAGATCTCCACTCCCTCGTATTCCTATGGATTTATGGATAGCCCTGAAGGATTCATGGTGTCAGATCCCTCCAGCACTACTTTAGATAGTAGTCGAGTCCATGCCATGTTGTGTGCAGCACTTCTGCATGCTCGCGGGGGCCCTACACAATATTAGGCAGGTGTACCAGTTTCTTTGGCTCTCCAGTGCAGATCACAAGGCAATGATAAGCAGTTCATATAATAATGAAGTGAAATTATTTTTATGCGGGGATTTTAACATCAACATGTTGATTTAAAGTGAAGAAAAGAGACAGCATCTGAGTGTCCTAAACAGCTTTCACATGAAACCGTTCTTTTCAAAAGCCAGTGGAATAACAGAGTTTTCATCTTCCCTACTAGATAATATCTTCACAATCATGGTAAATGATGTCACTGAGCGCAAGATGTAAGCTTAGATCTTTCAGATCATGACATACTTGTGACATGTATAAATTCTTCTATACTCAAGGTAATAAAGTATAAGAGGGAATATAAAAAACACCTCTGTACAGAAAAAGTAAATAATTTTATTCAGGTTTTAGCAAAGGAAACTTAGGAAAATATATTCTCAAAAACAACAACCAATGACTCATACACTGCTTTTTCTAGAACTTTCATGTCCATATTTGAGATGTATTTTCCAAAACCACTTACAAAATTCAGTTTCATGCCAAGGAACTACAGCCAGTGGATATCACCTGCTATCAGAGTATCTAGTCAAGTTCTAAAACATCTCAGCCAAATCAAAAACGACAACAAAGATAAAAACTTCACATATTACGTTAAAATGTATTTATATGAAGGCGATTAAAAAGCTAAAACAATGCATAATGACAAAGTAATTTTAGGGTCAGGAAACACATCAAAAGCAATATGGGATGTAGTGAAAAAGGAAATAAACAAAAATATTAAAAGTGAAGGGTACATTGTTTTAACATGCGATCATGGTGTGTTACTCAGAAATCTTACTCTTGCAGACTACTTAATACTCCAGTCGGCTTGAGTAAAAATTGCCTTAGGAATAGGTGCATTGAAAATTTCGAAACCAACTAAGATCTGCATTCATATAATACAAAGAGTTGCTATGATAGCCATGTAAAAAGAGCAAACAAGGCTTTTGCACAGAAGCAAATGAACATTCAAGATACAAAATTGTATAACAAATTTCCAGCGCATAAAAAAAGAAATGAAAAAATTGTCTACGTTTAAGAAAACAATATTAAAGCTTTTAATGGCCATCTGCTGTTACAGTGTAAACAAATACCTTCAACAACCCAGTAGCAAGGAATTACATTCATGTACTATGTTGATACTACATGGCATCCTCAGTGTCAACAGTATTTTCTGTCAAATGTTTGTTATGATCCAAATTAGTACTTTGAACACAAGTACTACAACTAAAGTGGGTTTTTATTTAAACTTAACTAAGTCATCCATTAAAAATATCGTTTATGTAATTAATCAAAGTTGTGTGTACAGTTTGTAAAGTAGGATTGTGTGGGGTACTGTGCACCCTTGTATTTGTAGGATACCGTACATCCTTATAAGAGTGTGTGTGTGTGTGTGTGTGTGTGTGTGTGTGTGTGTGTGTGTGTATTTATTTATTTTTATATACCATGTATTTTCTGACGAAATCCATGCAATATAAATCGTCCCTGGATGAATAAACTACTACTACTACCACCATTGTTTGTAAACATACACAGTTACCATCAGCGCTACTTTTGGGTAGATCTGCACTCGAGGGACTGCAGCATTTCAGCTGAAAGTGAAGTGCCAGTAGGGAGTCTGTGGAGTAGTAGAGGAACATCCCTGCCACGAAGGGCTATCGCAACCACCAATTGGGTCCGCATCATCTCGTCATGCATAGAAGACTTGTGTGTCAGTGAAGTTGCTCAATGTGTGCACCGGAGTCAAAGTGATGTGGTGCGGACATGGAATCGGTTCCAATTGACAAGTAGTGTTGAGGATGTACAACGCATGCCATCCACATTCGACAAGTGCCCAAGATGATTGCTGTTTACGACTTTTGAGTCAAAGGAACCATGTGCTGAGTGCTCCAGAAATGAATTCGGCATACTAAGAGGCTACAAGACGTCATGTATTGCATCAAACTGTTAAGAGACGACTGCATGATGGTAATCTCCATTCCCAACTACCATGGCGAACACAAAGTCAGACACCGCAGCCCAATGGACAGTGGGCAAATCATGCAGTATGGGCACCCCAGAATTGACGTCGAACGTTGTTTAGAAACGAAACGGATCTGTTTTCAGCTTGATAATCGCATGCAACGTATTTGGAGACAATTTGGTAACTCTGAACGCCTCCAACACTGTGTTTCGCATGTGCAACATTTTGGTGGCGGAGCAATGTTCTGGGGTGGCGTTATGGGGGTCACCATACACCTCTTGTTGCTGCTGAGAGCAAATCTCACTGCTCTACGATACACGGACGAGATTCTGCAGTCAATAGAGGAACTACATCGCCAACAACTTGGTGACAATTTCATCTTTATGGATGGATAATAACTCGCTTGGTTATCGTACTTTTCTCATGAACACGTTCCTTCAGCATGCTAGGATCACTAGAATGGAACTGCTTGCCCCTATCCGAGACATGAACCCAACCGAAATTTGTGGTATCAACTGAAACGAGCTGCTTTTGCACGTCGATAACGCCTTAAGCAGAATCGTCATTGAAGAGTGGGACAGTTTGGACCAGAGCTGATTATCTCATTCATGGTATGCAACAACGGATCCGAGCCTGCATCTGAACAGGCGAGCGTTCCACAACTTGCTTACGATTGCTGTGACCCCCCCCCCCCCCCCCTTCCCCCTTGTGGGAAACAGACGATTTTGTGGTTACTTTTTTTTTTTTTTAATTTTCTGATTTGGACATATTGCAAACGAATACAAACACGTCTTACGGCCAATTTTTCTTTTTTGTACATGAATTTCGAAATAAGGGGTGATGCAAAACTTTCGTTGATGTGTGGAATTTACTGATGACGCTACGCATTCGCGCCAACAGAAAGGGACAGGAACTTCCGCAAGCAATAACTCTCTTTCCGTGACCTCGGCTGCCACGCACGAGCCACAGTACTGATGTACAGTACTAACCAGCGCAGAGAAGCAACAGCGATAACATCTGAGCACCGCCCGGCGGCCAATATTGACTTCGTACCCGATGCTCGCGTCGAGTGCCTCCTGGGCAGTTGTAACGGATTCTCCGAACCTGGCACTGCAAGCCACATGCATACATCTCGCCTAATAATATTGTAAGTCTACGTTACTAAGTTAGTTGGAACTTACATTAGGAGAATTTTTGGCATTACATTAATAACGCAGAACTGTAGAGATGTTTTGTCAGCCACCGTGGCTTACGATACATTTCGACCCTTCATTAGTAACCAGAATCGTTTTATCCATATAGTACATGCTACTGGCCGCGAGCTGCCATGTGCCCTGTAGACGTGCTGCCCAGTTTTTGGTGGAAAATTAACTGTTAGAAATTTCAAATTGAAAATAATAAATATGTTTAAAACTGTGTGGGCATGTTCGTGTAGCACTGGAAACAAAGATAACATTGTGAATTTTTGGATACTTGAGGAATGTAGCTGTCGTAAATTCACTTCATTAACCCTCATTTTACTTTTTACAAATTGGCACAAAAGTTTTGTTTACCTATTTCGAAATGTTGATGTAGACTATTTGCTTTGGATTGTTAATAAAGCTCGTCTAGAAGTTACTCTTGATATTTCCTTGCAACTAACGCCATAGGATTCTATGCCAAACAGTCGAACAATCAGAACTATTAGTGACAATCTACCCGACATAGTGCTGCTTTGAGGCTCCTTGCACTGTTTTAGGTTTGCAGCTTCCTTCGCTAAGTAGGCTTTACGCTTACCTAATCGGCGTGTGGTAACTCTTCACTGAGTGTGCTGTTAAAAGGTTCAAACTTAATAAGTTTATAATACGATGCATTTTACCTTTTATGTGCCCTGTAATAGTTTATAATCAGTTTCGAGATGGTCTGTAAAAATTAGTTCTGAGAACGCCGGGCAACAAAATTTCTGCGTACCGGTCATTCGGGCAGCGATTATAAACCGGAACTTATTTATCGTTAGTGAAAACAAGAGTTGGAACATTCTGAGTTGGGTAGTTACAGTGTACACACAATCTAAATGAAAAGTCACAGCAAAATTATAATTAAGTTTTTTATGAAGGACAGAGTTATTATTCGTAAAAGGCAAACTAGTGCTTAAATTAGTGATATAAAATTTTATTGGACGTTACCTTTACTTTTTTTACTGAAGTAAAACGGCACGTTTAAAAATAATGAGTAGATATAGCTGAATGTGGGCCCCATTGCGATTATAAAGCGGTCATGTTAGTAACAGAATTCATAGAACGTGTGATGGAACAACACGATCAACCATTATAAATGTTCTCTAGAAAACCATCTCTGCTGAAGACAAAAATATCGCTTAATGAAGTTTGTCACCGACATAAAGTACTAAATAGTATACGAATTATCAGCATTACAAATTCTAAATTATATAATTACGAAATAAAACTCTTGAAAATGTCTTTCCAAACGTTAAGTCTGGTGAAGCAGTTGCTTAGTTTGCGTTAAGTCTGCTATTTGGCCACGATAACTTGACAATTACGCTAGTGCTGCCTGAACGGAGAAAATCGTCACTACGTGAAAGATATTTATTTATCTCCGAGCGCCCCAAGTCAAGCGCCCCCATATTAAAAAAGGCTTGCGTCCACTAGCAAACTTCTGTACACACTTGCTGAGGTATTTACATTACACAAACATTTACTCAATTTTACTTCTTCAAGTCACTGGGGCAATTTTATTTCAGGAACTCGCTGCAAATACTTGTTACAGAAGTGCAGCTATTCTTAGAAACGAAAGCAATCGGCACTGTTGTCGCATTATTAATAATGAATAAAAATCGTGACCAAACACAAAAGCCGGCCGGAGTGGCCGTGCGGTTCTAGGCGCTTCAGTCTGGAACCGCGAGACCGCTACGGTCGCAGGTTCGAATCCTGCCTCGGGCATGGATGTGTGTGATGTCCTTAGGTTAGTTAGGTTTAAGTAGTTCTAAGTTCTAGGGGACTGATGACCTCAGAAGTTGAGTCCCATAGTGCTCAGAGCCATTTGAACCAAACACAAAAATAAAAAAAAAAAACAGAAAAAACATTAGACGAATACGTATTGACATTACCAAGAAACTATTTGGCACATGTTAGTTGAGCAGCGGTCATGTACAAAACAGTTTTATCTTGAGACTTCGGTTTTACGTATCTGATAGAAAAGAATGACCATGAGAGCAGTTGGTTTTTAGTTTTTTGTGACAATGATTTTTATATCAGCTAGTTTGCCTCATGTTTTGTTATATCGAAATGGATTATAAATGTTAAGCTACATTCAGATCCGATGATGGCAGCTTTAGTGTGTTGAAACTGGTTATCCAGTAAACAGTATTTAAGCGATCTTGGCTTTGAATCATTTCTGCAGATATAATACATAAGTTATAGGTAAAACTCTCGAGCATGAATATGTCAACAAATCAAGCGATTTCTGATCCGACGGAAGTGTCACTTAAGCAGGTAACACTTCTGCGAGTGCCACCTGAGATTTCGTATTAAAGGGCTCCGGGAAGACCTATTTTCCAATGTTAAAATAGCACTCATAAATTACATGTTTTCTCATAATGTATTTGAGTTAGGAAGTTGAAATTTTTACAGGTTATTTATTATTGGCTTCAACTTAACATTGAATTTTTAAAAATTTGAAATCAGTTGTTAGAGATTAATTTTTTCTATTGTAATGAAAATTCGCTACTTTTTGTGCCATTTTTGTTTATAAATTCAACAATATACATATTTTAGGAAAAATGGTGTGTTATGCAGAAGGGACAGTGTAACATTTCCTGAAAACCTGAAGCAAATTGGTTTGATAGATGCTGAGAAGACATGTAATTTGTATGAAAAAATAAAACTTTTGGCAATCGAGCGACAAAGTTTGGATTACATTTTTAGCACATTCCAGGTCCATGGGATAGATTATCTCCATCTTCTGCAAACTCCTCCTCCAGCTTCCTCTTTGTCTTCCTCCTCTTTTCTCTGGCTGGTATTTCTAGGCTATTTATAGCTCCGTCGGCAGCTCGAAGACATTCCTCGTCTAAAGCAAGTATCGTTCGTATCGTGTTGAAACCTGTCTTCTTTGCCATACTTCGAAATACTTTGCACGTTTCAACGTTGCCATCATTGATAGTAGCAACAGCATCATACATACCAAAGTGAAGCGCTTCTACTCCAACAAACACAGTCTCGGGGATTCTCGACCATACAACACTATTAACACTTTCATTGGGGTTTTGAGCTTTTCCATTATCACACTTTTTCAACAGTTCAGGTGCTGATGAGTCTCTGAAAATAGGTTTCATCACCTCCATTACCGCATTAGACTGACAATGTTTATAAGTGTACACTACAAGAACACAGCAGTTGATAGCAGTTTAACAATGCCACTGTGGGTCACGCCCGTGTAGAACATATTTCAAATACAGGGCGAGTCAAAAGTCCTTGGACACCTTCATAAGTTGGAAGATTAAAAGGAAAATTGAAGTGTGGTGATGGGAATATAGGTATGATGCGGGGCCGCAACTTTTGGAGTCAATGTCATTCACGGCCGCCACCTTGAAATCCGCCATTTTGGATTCAAGTAATTTTTTTTTTTAATGGGTAGGGGGGTGTATGACACATCAAATAACACTCGCTTGAGCTCTGGGATTTAGTGGTGTAATTTGTTTTTGTCTATCCTGTACAGTTTAGAGGTTATTAATGTTCAAAGTTGGGAAATTACCTTCCTACCGACTGCTACATCACATGTTCTACGTGTTGTCCATCCCGTGCAATGCACAACTGCAGTCGCCACAATCACTCTGACTGCACACAGAGGAGAGTGTCTCCTGCAATTTGGTCGCAGGTGTGTTGTATGCGTTGCTCCAGATGTCGCTAATCACGGATGCTCTCAGCATACACTGTCTGCTTAAGATGTCCCCATAGATAAAAACCAAGGGGCATTAAGTCAGGGGATCTGGGCGGCCACTCCACGGGACCACGGAGACCAATCCACTTCCCAGGCAGTTGTTCCTTCAACCATTTACGGACACCAATACCATAGTGTGGAGGGGCTCCATCGTGCTGAAAATAAGATGGGAAAATGCTGTCAGTGTTCAGTGTGGAAGGGAACACAAGGTCCTGCAGCAGCATCAGATATTGTGGTGCAGTTAAGGTGTTGTAAATGAAAAATGGCCCAATGATGCGGGTGTCCCATATGCCACACCACACCATCACCTTCGCTGGACTATGTTCTCGAATTGGGGCAACCCAGTTCGGATTTGCGTCACTCCAGTATCGACAATTATGTAGATTAACCTCCCCGTGCAAAGTGAAATACGCCTCGTCGCTGAACAGGAAAACGAAGGATCAAGTTCGTGTTGTTCAGTAGCCCACAGGCAGAACTCCAACCGGCGATCAGGGTCATCCTCGTTAAGTCGATGTTGCAGCTGCAGCTTGTAAGGATTCCACTTATTGGTGTGCAATATCCGGATAATGGAGGTTTGGCTTATCCACATGCTTGGGCCACACGACAGGTACTTCGTTTAGGACTTTTCACAAAGGACGCAACAACAACGCAGTTGCAGTTTCCTCATTGGTGGCAATCCTTGGTCGCGCACTGCGTGCCCTATCGTGAACAGAGGCCGTCTCCTGGAATTTGGTGACCGCGTGAGCCACCGTGCTGTGCGATACCGATTCTCTGTCTGGGTGCCCCCTGTTGTAGTCAGCTGCTATTGTTCGGTAGTTGCGTTCCCCTGATGTAAGGATGATTTCGATCATCTGTTCACGTGTCAGGCCCATTTTAAATCAACTGGAACAAAGAGAGACATGAAGATCAACTGGAGCAAAGAGAGACATGAGTCGGTATCGAGGTACAGTAACTTTGAGCATTAATAACTTCTAAACTGTACAAGATAGACAAAACCAAATTATACCACTCAATTCCAGAGTTCAAGCGAGCGTTATTTGATGTGTCATACATCCCCCTTCCCATTAAAAAAAAATGACTTGAAACCAAAATGGCGGATTTCAATGGCGGCCATGAATGACATTCGCTCCAAAAGTTGCGGCCCCACGTCCAACCTATGTTTCCATCATCACAACTCAATTTTCCCTTTAATCTTCCAACTTATGAAGGTGTCCAAGGACTTTTGACTCGCCCTGTGCATTTTAAAAACATTGTATTCTTCTGAACTGAATAAATTACATATCAATTGAAAGGGGAAAGTCTGTAGATTTTTTAAAATGCTAGGGCCTCCCGGCAGGTAGACCTGATCGCCTGGTGCAAATCTTTTCAAGCGACGCCACTTCGGCGACTTGTTGTCGATACGGATGAAGTGGTGATGATGATGATGATGATGATGATGATGATGATGAAGACGACACAAACACCCAGTCCCTGAGCGGAGAAAACCTCCAACCCAGCAGGTAATCGAACCCAGGCCCCCCAGCATGATACGCCGGCGCGCTGTCCACTTTTTTGTCTCATTTTGTCCGTTATTGTTCCTTCTATTTGCTCCGGGCGGACGTCCCATGTCGCTTGTTGAAGTTATCGTTGAATCATTAACTCAGTTTTTTATTACAGAGGGCAGCTAACCCTCTGATCGAACAAGCTGAGCTACCGTGCCAGCATCCACTCAGCTACGGTGGGGGACAGCTAGAGATGGGTCTACTCGAGTTACCAAACCGGATTAAATCGGGTTGAGGGGATTTCAGGTCAACCTGATTTAGGCTGTTGCTAACTGTAGTTGTGTTCACATGGTGTCTGGCGGCTACCGCTACCGACTATCGTTCCGTGGGAAGTTTACCGCCGTCGCGCCAACCGGACCCGAGTTGAGTCTATGCCTAAAGAATGGGATGTCACTCACTGTGACCTTTAAAAGTGCAGTATCCTATTATGATTTGTTTGGTCGAAATTCGTGAAATGCATGGTAGGTGCAATTTTCAAGGCGGTTGAGATTGTCCGATTGCCGTCCAAATCTTACACGGAATTCAAAGTGGCTCATGAGTATATTCAAATTTCATCCTGTAGTGTGGCATTCGTTAACCTTAGCAATATAAACACATTTTCCATAACGTGCATTACCAGAGAATGTTGTACTTTATGTCCACCTTAAAAAAAGGTTAAGAAAAACAAAATTCGTTACATGTTGTTGACTTTTTAAAGTGGATGTGTAACTAAGATCCTCAACTTGAAACTATTGAATACTAGCTTAGCACCCACTGCTCCGTTCACGTAGACTGTATGGGTTGCACAGATTTTTTTGTTTTTGTTTTCCTTTAATCGAATTTCTATGTTGTTCACAAATTGCTACACCTAAACTTTTCATGCTAAATGAGGTCATAGAAGCGTGGTATTTGCCCAATGTAATTCTGACCAAAAAGCGATTCTGGTAACTGGAGTCCAAAGGTTTTTTTGCGTTCTTGTGGTGGTATTTCCGTAGAAACTTCACCCCCGCCCCCCCCCCCCCCCCCCCGCCCCCGACACATGTTTCTTTACATCTAACTGAGAAGTGAAATACCAGTTTTCGTAGTTTTGCCCTTAAAAAATTTTAATATACCGAGATGTTTTCTTAAAAATTTTCATCCTCTATTTTACCCCCTTAGTGGTTGAATTTCCAAAAATGCTGAAACACATATTTATTTTATTTCTGACAGAGAAACTGTATACTATGTTTGGTAGTTCTAGCTTCAAAATTGCCTTAATAGCAACATATTTACAAAAAGTCTTTCATCCCCTATTTCACCCTATTCAGGAGCGAAATTTCGAACAATCTCTTCTTAAACGATGCCTACAGTATAACATTCATACGATCTCCACTTTTCAAGTTCTTATCCTTAGCGGGTTGGGGTGGGTAATGATGAGTCGTTGAACCAGTCTGGCTTCGCTCCACCCCCATAGGGGCTGAATTTCCAGTAACAGTGAAACACATGTTTCTTTCATTTGTAACTGAGAAGCAAAATACCAATTGCCATAGACGTAGCTTTAAAAATGGTTTCACGATGAAATTTTTCATACATCATTTCACCCCAATATTTCACCCCCTTAGGGGGTTCATTATACAAAAACAGTGAAATGTGCGTTCTTTTTATATCTAACAGAGAAGCCAAATTCAAATTTTCATATATTTAGCTTTAAAAATGCTTTTACAATCAAATATTTCTAGAACCCCGCCTCCCTTTAGGGGTTGAAATTCCAAAAACACTGAAACAAGTATTTTTTATTCCTAACCAAGAAGTCAAATACCAATTTTCATAGATAAAGTTTTAAAAATACTTTAGTACTTCTTAAGTAATGATTTATTTTAAAAAAAAACTTTCAACCAGTATTTAACCCCATAGGAGCTAAATTTAAAAAAAAATGCGGAAACCCTTGTTTATTTATTTCTGACAGAGAAACAGAATACCCATTTTCGAAGCTCTAGCTTGAAAATTGCCGTAATAGCGACATGTTTTCAAAAAACCTTTCATCCCCTATCTTACCCCCTTAAGGATGGAATTTCGAAAAATCCCTTCTTCAACGATGCCTTCTGTATAAGTTCAACACCCTCCGAAAATTTCAAGTTTCTATCCTTAGTGATTTGCATTGGGCGATGGTGAGTGAGTGAGTGAGTGAATGAAAGAGTGAGTCAGTCAGTCGGGACCTTGCCTTTTATATATAGAGATTACATTCATCGTGAAAAGGGACAGTATTATAAACACTTAAATTTTTGGGTTAAAGCGCAGTAGCCATTTGTGCTTGTGGCGGATGACTTGTCTACAAAATCGCCGACTATAAACTGCCCTCAATAAAAAAAATTACTAATATATTAGAAGATTTATAATAATATTGCAATAGATGGAATGTGTTACTTTGACAATGGATATTTGGATGTCAGACAATAAAAAAAATGTTTTCATTTTGATCGCCGATACGTATAAGAAACGAAATAGCAGTCAAATAGGTAGGCAAACTGCGCAGACGCTAACGACTGAAGTGGACGCTAGAAGAATTTTTATACCAACTCGGTTTGGTTACCGTATGTTAAGAGACAACCCGAGCAGGCATGAACGTGGCAGACGACGTCGAACGTTAATTTAGTTTTTCCTGTCAACTCGGTTTGAAGAAGCTTAGGGTCAACTCAGATTATGAAACAGGCTAACTTGGATTGGGCTGTTACTAACTTGAGTTGAACACGTGGCATGGCGAGCGACGCTAAGTTGCGATTTGTTTCGTGCTAGTTTGGGAATCTTCGCCGCATTCGCACCGATCGAACCCGAGTTTATCCGAGTAATATATCTGTACCTTCATTCACGCACACGAACTGAACATTATCACAAGTATTTCTTGAGAATTGCACACCGGAAGACCAAGAATTGCGCCCTATACAGCAACTATCAAGCTCGTGATAATATATACATAATCATCGATTGGGAAACCACTAATCTCGGGTTGGTTAACTAAAATGAATTGTATTCTGCTCAGACGCGAAAGAGAGATGTTGAATGTTATCTCAGTTTTTTATAGTTTTTTCGTCCCAACTCGGTTTAAATTCGGTTTACGCAAACTTTGAACCCAGTTAACTCGATCTCCTACACACTACACTGCTGCCGTACTTTGCGACAACCGAATTATTCATTCAACTGTCAAATTCTTTTTGTTTCCTCTTTTTTCTTGCAGCAGTATAACTGTGAATGTGTATCTGTAAATGTTTAAGTGCGATTAGAAAAAAAAGCCAGGTGACAGCAATAGAGGTGACGGAGATTATTTACCGCATTTATAACTTTTTCAAACGTGAATCTGAAAGCAGGTCTCCTTCTGTTGACATTTGAAAACACAAGAACGGACTCCAGAACCATGTGATGTCGGCAAGAGAACTGTAAACGAAAGTGTCAGAGCTGTAGGGACCGTACAAAAAGTTGGTTTCATGTCGCCTAGAAAGCATCGAAATCGCAAGGAACCTGTAACATAAATGGATAGTTTTAATAACCATGTCTTAAAGTGTTCCATGTGGATGATGAATGCCCAACATCACAAAAACTCGTTACAGTTATACAGGCTTCAGTGGTAAGTGCTTCGTCAATGTAAAGAATTCTAAAAGACGTTGGTTCCAGATATGTTAAGAAGAGAAAGCACGAACTATATCCCATATAAAGATTCAGGATACAAGAGAAGGTGGTAGTCCGTGTATTACCTTGATGAAACATGGTTCAGTTAGAATCAATCCAGGAAGAGCTGGTGGAAAATGAGTGATGGTACTGGCGGTTTTAAAGTTTGGAATAGGTTATCGGACAATTATTGTGCATGCTGACTCTTCTGGTTTTGTTTATGAGAATAAACTTGTATTTACGTATAAGAAAAACAGCAGTGACTACCATTCGGAAATGAACGCTGTCGGTTTCGTGACGTGATCCAAAATTCTTGTCATACCTTGTTTTGAGTTATAATTCAATTGTTACAGAGAAAACACCATGTACAAACACCAGAAAGACGGATATTTTTCCCCGACTTAAAAATAAAAATATTAAGCACAATATAATCCAGACTCGTGCAGATCTCCTGCAGCTTGTTAATATATACAAGTCATGTGACGAAATGTACAAAGTTGACTTCCTTGCACATGAATGGGGTCACACGGTTTTGCGTTTACCCACGTGTCACTGCCGGTGTAGCCCCATGGCATTAATTTGGGCAAAGGGTTTTTAAGGCTATGTAGGAGAAGAAACACATTCAAGATAACATACACTGCATTGCTTGGGCATGAGACAATAGAGAACATCCCACCTGTAGCGTGGGTACAGGCTGTGCGGAATGCTGTAAGCTTCAGAAAGAACTTGACAGGGAAGTGATGGTGGATATAAGCCTTGACCCTGTCATCGTAAATTTACAATCAGATTGTTAGAAACAGACTCAATTAGAAGTGATGATGGTATTAAGATGTAGACTTTGGAACAAAGTAATAATATTTTTTAATTTTAAAGATTTGTGGCCGGCCGCTGTGGCCTAGCGGTTCTAGGCGCTTCAGTCCGGAACCGAGTGACTGCTACGGTCGCAGGTTCGATTCCTGCCTCGGGCATGGGTGTGTGTGATGTCCTTAGGTTAGTTAGGTTTAAGTAGTTGTAAGTTCTAGGGGACTGATGACCTCAGATGTCAAGTCCCATGGTGCTCAGAGCCATTTGAACCATTTTGAAAGGTTCATGATTTAAAAAATGTGATTGTCAACTTAGTAGTTGCATGCATAATAATGAGAACTTCCTATCTTTTTTTATTAGGATTTCGTATCTTTTTAATTATGCAGACTATAATGCTCAACATATTGCCCAAGAAGAAGTTAAGCTTTTCCCACCATCTTGTATGTTCTAATAACATGCGAGAATGCAGCTGGATAAACTCGTCAGAAGTTCGATATTGCCGCAAATAAACCTCTGACATTTTCAAGGCACGAACTGGATAAGGCCCTAAAATGACAGTTACTGTTACTTGTCGAGATATTGGTGGCTTTCGATGTTATCGGTCAGCGTTCCCGGGAGTTATTCGCTGTTAGCTGTTTGCTCGTCAATGGATTATAAATGCGGTCTGTCGCTGTAATGTCGAACGCTTTAGTTTACACTCATAATGCCCACTAACAACGAAAAATATGACAACTTACTGACCATTTTTACGCCAGTCTTTTACAATAGTCTTTTCTACCACTAATTCTTTTTTACGCACAGTGATTACATTTAACTGTAGTCAAACAAATCCACACACACACACACACACACACACACACACACACACACACACACACACACACACACCTTACACATTTTTTGAAGTTGTATTGAGTAGAAGCAGTTGTCAAGCAAATATAATGATTTCAGTTTGTGCTTGAAGTTAATTTTGTTGTGCATTAAATTTTTACTTATAATGCAGTTCAAATCGCAATAAATGATAATTGTTGCAAGCAGTTTCAATGACCTTGTCGTTAGACAACTGTCTTTTTGAGAGGAATAGTACTTAAGGTCTTCACAAAGCTGTGTCAGCTGCTCTCGCCTCCCGACGTCACACAAAGTAAATCTGTGGAGCAGTGGACGCAACGTCGTGAAGACGTGAATTAATACTTCCCTCATAACAATTGATCGAAATTGGTTTTAATATTTATTATTCCTCTCATAGATTTGGACATATAATACGAAGTACCATAGGCAAACGAGCAGCTACGCAGTTCGGCATCGTAGACTTTGTTTCCCCGCTCTCTGCTGCCACCCATGTGCAGTTCTCATCCGCCCAATGCTTCCTTCCCGTTCCCCTCTATGCACGGAAGCGCCGTCCCAGGTGACGCAGGCTATAGTGCCAGCGATGGTGTAAGCAGCTGATGCTGGCTTCCTCACCACTCTGTAATGCAGGAACAGGCCGTTCCCGACAGCCACCGCGCCAGTCGTCAACTTATAGTGGACATATTGTACACATCCTCCTTCGGTTCCTTGCTGTAAAACCATAAAGAACTGCCAAATTTTCCATATGTACCTAAGTAAAGACAGCACACAGTCGTTTAACAAGGTAAAATTCATATAGTGCGTTTTTGTCTTTCTGAAATTATCTTCGTTACTACCGCGTAATATTTGTTACCTTGTCTCAAGACATAGGATAATACAGCAATAATTATTGCGGTTTGATCTTCGCATTCTATTTGTGCATGAATCATGAAGTAAGTGGATCAAGTGGAATATCTGTAACAGGGCAAATACACAGCCTTGTTGCAGCAAGGCTTTTATCTTCGACTATACACTCCATAATGTGAACCCTCTTGAAGAGAACCGCAGCAAGGAAGTCGAAACGTCGGCAATTTAGTTGTCTTAGTAGTGTACAATGACACGGCCCAATACCCAAAATTATTTGATTCAAAATGACACTGGCCGTAAAATTCTACGAACTTATATACTCCGTGAAAAGCATGGCTGTACATCTCTGTGCGAGCTGTTATGTGCACGATTTTATCTGCGTGATCTCTGTGGGGTAGATGCGTCGGGTTTCATGTATATTCGTAGTTTCTGTCCTGAAAGAGCGTTTTTGGAGTGTTGTAAGCAGGTTGTCGCGAGATGTAGTTCCTCTTATTTCGAGTGTATGCATGTTTTGGTATTTCAAAGTTTCGGTTAAAATCTCTTGCCAGTTGGTCAAGCCTGTGACCATTCGCACTGCTGTTCTTCGTATCCCATAAATCCGACCTGATTCCGGTCCCATACAACTAAGAATTAGTGAAGTATGGGCCGTATAAGCATTTCACAAGCACTGTCTTTTATAGACAAAGGGCTGGTTACTTGTATCCTACCAGTGAACCGTTTGGGGAAGAACTTCCTCCCTAGCATCTATGTTGTGCATACCTCTCCCACCTTTTTTCCCCTCTGTCTTATCTGCTGTAGCCCCCTCTGCCCTACTAGGTCACCAGCATGTGTAGCCAGTCTGTGTGGTGGGGTTGTTATGTACCCCCATCTGGCTGAGACCCCCCTGCCAATGCAGGATTCACACTTCTGATACCAGAGCAGTCGGCTCCCCATGCATGCCTAGGAGTGGTTGCTGGTCATTCTGGTGCATCAGAACTCCTGTCAACGGCTGTTGTAGCAGACAGACCTTGCTGTGGCTGGGTCACGCCAGTGAGGAGAAACCCTGATCAGAGTGGGTGGTATCAGGGTGGATGCTTTGCGTATGAAACATATGACACTTCAAAAAACTGGCCGTTCATCTATGTGCATCTCTTCAATTAGTAAACGATTATCGAATGCTACTTCTTATGACCCTGTGGCCTTCCCTTCCCTGGCTGCACCATGGGAGAAGGTTCAGGCTCGTGGGTATGAGGTGAAACACTTTTCCAGCAACCAGATCTACACTTGGATGGCCGGGGACACACGCCCTGCCACAGAGCCGTTATTTTTTGTGGAAAATATCGAAGACAAGTTTGGTGAAGTGGAGTCTCTCAGTAAGATGTGGTCGGGTTCACTGTTGATCAAAACTTCTTCTGCAAACTAATCTGCAGCTCTTCATGCCTGTGATCATCTTTGCGATGTCCCAGTGCCCATTACTCCTCATCAGTCTTTGAATGTGATTCAGGGAGTTATTTTTCACAGGGATCTCATCCTTCAAACTGACGACAAACTCCGACCCATTTTGGTACAATGGGGGATTCATTTGTTCAGCACGTGCAGAAGGATCGTAAGGACAATCACTGGCTCCTTTATCCTGGCTTTTGAGGCTAATACCCTCCTGAAGTAGGTCAAGGCTATGTGTTACTGGTGTAACACGAAGCTATACATCCTGCCACCTATGAGATGTTTTCGGTGCTTGAATTTCAGACACATGTCTACCTTATGTATGGTGAACCACCTATGTGGTGAATGTGGACAACCACTCCATTAGGGTAGCTCCTGTGTTCCACTGCCCATTTGTGTTGTCATGACTATCACTCTCCAAGCTCACCAGATAGCCCAGCTTATAAGAAATAAAATAAGATACAGGAGTATAAGTCCCTTGATTGTTTACCCTACACTGAGGCTCTTTAGAACTATGACCGGTTTCACCTTATGTCAGTGACACCTGTTTTTGCCTCTGTTACGACCTTTCCCCCTCCTCCCTCTTCCTTACCCCAGTCCTGTCCCCTTCTCCTCTCCCCCTTCCTTCCTGCAGTTCCTGTACCCTCCCCTCCAGGTATTGCTCCCCCTCCACACCCAAAGAAGTGTTCCTCTTCTTCAGCACCTGCCAGTGATGAGGCTCCCTCCCAGGACACCTCCCGAGGCATCTCCCAGGCTGGAGGGCTGCTACCACAACTCGGCCATGGGACACACAGTTGTGTGCCCCAAAGTCACCTGTTCTCTTTTGATTCCAGATCTTGCAGACGTCAGCTCTCCCTCCGTGTGCTGCACTCCTCAATCTGTAAAAGAGAACAAGAAGAAACAAAAGTCGCAGGACAATGCCCCCTGGTGGCACCTGAGATGCCATCTCCACCCCTCGCAACCTGAGTCTGACCTCTTATTTATGGATGTCACCCTATCCTTGCTGGTGATAGATGATGATCCGGTGGTGGGACTGGCTCCAGCCCATTCGCTTCCCATTTGGATACCCGCTTCGTGCTTCTTAAATGGAACTGTAATGGATAACTCTGTCATCTCACAGAATTGCAATCCCTTATTGCCGTTTACTCGGCAGCTTGTGCTGTTCTCCAAGAATCTCATTTTACTGATGCTCGCTTACGAACCCTTCATTGGTTCTGTGCTTTCTGTCAGAACTGGGTTGGCCCTTTGACGGCTTCTGATGGCGTTTGCACGTTGATCCATATGGATGTTGTTAGTACATGGATCCCACTTCGTACCAAATCGGAAACAGCTGCCATCCCCAGGTCCACTTGGACTCTGCTATTACAGTTTGCAATCTGTATCTCCCTTCTGACAGGGCACCTACATCTTCTGCCCTAACTGCCTCCTTAAGCAATTATCCCCTCCCTTCCTCCGCCTTGGTGATCTTAATGCCCTTCACCCTTAGTGGGGCCATGCTTTTTCAACTAGTCGTTTCTCCTCCTGGGGATTTTAATTTCCTTCACCCTCTGTGGGGCCATGCTTTTTCATCTAGCCATTGGCTCTTCATTGACTAATTTTCTTGCAGACCACGACCTGTGCCTTCTTAATGATGGTTCCCCTCTCTTTTTAGTGCCATATATGGCACTTTGTCATTGATATTTTGCTCTCTTACCCTCCCCTTCTTCCTTCCTTACGCTAGTCATCACATGATGACCTCTGTGATGGTGCCCACTTCCCATTCATTCTCTCATTCCCTTTTCATCTCCTGATGACCAGGTTACCCCTCTGGGCTATCCATCATGCTGTTTGGCCTCTACATATCTCCCAGATCGTGTTTACACCTTCTTTGTCAGGTTGTATTGATGAAGTCGTTTGTGATCTGTCCAGTAAGACAATCTGCACTGCCAGCATTGCCATTCCCTGTTCGCCATTGGCTCGTTCTGTGGTGGAGCACAATCATTGCCACTGCTATCATTGCCACTGCTATCATTGATCATCGTTATGCCTTGCAACATCTAAAGCAGCATTACCTTTAAATGTCTTCATGCGAAAGCCCATTTCTTACTCAAACAAAGCAAGCAGGTATGGTGGGAACGCTTTGTCTGCCCTCTAGGTTCCTCTGTTCCTTCATCATGGGTACGGGTTACACTCTGCACTCTCTAAGGTTGTCAGCGGCAGTCTTCCATTCTGAGCCTTGCCCTTCTGGGTGGCCTTTGTAGAGATCCATCAGTTCTTGTGGAACACCTCATGACTCATTTTACGATGGCATCAGCATCATCCTCCTATCCAGCCACCTTCCTCCTCTGGAAACAGTGGTTTAAAGCTTCCCACTTATGTTTTACCCCTTGCCACCTGGTGGCATTCTACAATGAACCTTTTACTGAGTGGGAGCTTCTTCTGGCCTTCTGTTCTTCCTACGATTCAGCTCCTGAAGCTGATTCAATCCATAACCAACTGTTTCAACACATTAGTCCTCAACAATGACAGTATGTCCTCCAAGTGTTTGACATTATTAACCTCCAAGGCATTTTTTTCCTTCCAATGGAGAGATAGTATAGTGGTTCCTCCCTTAAGCCTGGCATGAATCCGTCGTCACTTGACAGTTACTGGCCAATTGGCCTGACTAATATCTGATGCAAGTCACTGGAATGGATAGTAGTTCATCATCTCAGTTGGTCCTTGAATCTCAGAACCTTTTATCTCCCTATCAGTGCGGGTTTTAGGAGGAACAGTCTCTGATCGATCAGCTGCTTCAATTGGAAACTGCAGTTCAGCAGGCATTTTCTCAGTGCCGCCATCTTGTCGGAGTTTTCTCCTTTCTTTGTAAAGCCTACGACACAACTCGGCATATCACATAGTTCTTATGCTCCATGAGTGGGGTCTTCAGGGCCCGCTCCTGATTTTTATTCGCCAGTTCCTGTCCCACCGGTCATTCAGAGTTCTCAGCTCTGTGGGCACAGGAGAATGGCATACCACAGGGCTCCGTATTGTCTTCCTTTTTCTCATTGGTATTAATGGACTTGTGATCTCTACTGGGTCATTGGTTACCACTGCTCTGTATGTGGATGACCTCTGTATTTGAGCTAGCTCCCACTCGATGACCTCTGTGGAACGATAGCTCCAGGGTGCCATCTGGTGTACTTCCATGTGGGTGCTCTCACATGGTTTTCAAGTCTCTCCCCTTAAGTCGAGAGTGGTACATTTCTGTCGGTGTACTATGGTCCATCCTAATCCAGAGCTCTACCTTGATGCCTAACACATGACTGTGATCCACCAGTTCCGTTTCTTGGCCCTTCTTTTTGACAACAAGCTTATTTGGTTGCCCCATATCCATCATTTGAAGGTTGGCTGTTTCCGTAAATGCAAGGTCCTTCGCTACCTTGCCCACACCTCTTTGGGTGCCGATTGTTCATTCCTTCTCCACCTTTACTGGCCACTATTCTGCCTTGTTTTGACTATGGTTGTCAAGTTTACACATCAGCTGCCCCTTCCATGCTGCTCCTCTTGGACCCAGCTCTCCATTGTGGTACTCTTTTAACCACTGGTGCCTTTCTCAGTAGCCCTCTTGATAGTCTCCTGGTTGACACTGGGTTCCCTCCCCTTTCGATTCAGCGGTCCCATCTCCTCGTTTCCTATGCCATCATTATCTGCTATTTCCCTTCTCAGCCATCCTATTTTATTCTTTTCATGGGTCTGGGCTGTCACCCACATTTACTGCTTGGGCTCCACCATGTTTTTCTCTGCCGTGATTAGCCATCTCCCCTCCCATTCCTCTTCCCCACTTTCTCTCCTGACCACCACTCCCTAGGTTTGTTCCTTGGCCCCAGATTCAGATGGATCGCTTCCAGGGTCCAGAAGCCTCCATCACTCCAATAGTGTTCCATTGTTTGTTCCGAATGTCCCTTATGGGAGTTTCAGGATGCCATTTTTTATGCTGATGTTTCTAAATACACCAGTCATGTGGGATATGCGGTCACATTTTCTGTTGGCATGGAATTCTATCTCTTGCTGGCCATGTGTGGTGTTTTTACTGCAGAATTAATGGCCGTCTATTGGGCCCTCTGCTTCATTAGACAGTTCTCACTCACCCAAGTTTTGTTATGTACAGACTCAATGAGTAAACTTAAGGCCATCACTTTGAAATTTTCCCACCATGCCTTGGTCTCTGACGTCCAAAACCTTCTGGCTGATCTTGGTTGATTTCCTTTGGGTTCCTGGCCACATAGGTATCCCGGGTAATGAACTGGCTGATCGTCTGGTTGAGGGGCAGCACCATCCCCATTCTCCATTACCCCTCATGGGAGGGGGGGGTGGATTTGCGGATTTTCGTCAAAAACCCTTTTGCTTAGTCTTGGGCTGACTCTAGGGAGACTACTCATCTGTCTAATAAACTTTGTGTAATCAAATACACTCCCACCAAGTGATGTTCTTCCCTCTACCTATCCTAGTGGGAATCTCACAGCCTCTACTATCTTTGTATTGGTCATGCTCAGTTGACTCATGGTTTTTGCTCTGCAATGAACTGCTTCCCCCCTCTCTCTTTTTAGCTGCAGGTCTCCCCTCATGGTGATCCATATTTTGCTGGAATGCCCCTGCCTTTTGACCTTTCCTACTAAATATGCCCTCCCACCTTCCTTGTCTCGAGTGTTAGCGGAGAACCCTCACATGGTAACTTATTTACTTGGTTTTCTTCATGGAAGTGGTTTGTCCTCTCAGATTTAAGTCCATGAATTTTCCTCTGGAATTTGAGTCCCTCAGTTAGTGTAGGCATTGGTTATGCGGGCCTTGCCCTTGCCTCTACAACAGCCAGGTTCACCCTGCCTTTTTCCCTACATTTTGTCTGGTCTGTTGTAAACTTTTGTTTCCCCTTTTCTTGTGTCTTCTTCCCCTGGCATTGTCCCCATTGCATCATGATAACGTTATGGTGTGGGTGTTGGGTCCGGTTGGTGGTGGTGCTTGTGTCCCACTGCATGTAGTGTTTCAGGGGGTTTCCACCCATCCTCTCCTGTTCATTTCTCTTCCTGCTGCCCTGACGTCCATTTTCCCTAACTGTTTGCCTGTTATCCCTTCTCCTTGAATCGACTGTGCTGTTTGTGTTGTTCCTCCCTTGATTTCTCCCTCTTAGATCATGGGACTGATGACCCCTCTGTTTGGTTCCCTCCCCCCCCCCCCCATCAACTATCCAACCAACCACATTTGGATAACTTCACATGTGGAAGAATCATCTGAAAACTGGAAGAAGGACGAATCCTGACGATTGTAGCCCAGGAGTCCAGAGAGGAGGTGGCTGACTGCGGTCAACTACAATAGCAGATGACCAGTACATAGTACAGGCAAGAAGGAACCCACAACAAATAGCAGGTGCAATTACAATCACAACCACATTTAACATGACTGCAAGGCATGCAGTCTCACGTTACACCGTGGCATGGCGACTGGTTGGGAGTGGTCTCTTTAACCGACGACCAGCACATAGTGTTCCGTTGACATTCACACATTGGTGGCACCATTTGCGATGGTGCTAAGAGCATTGGGATTGTACCGACTAGGAGTGCGGTCGCATGCTCTTATCAGATGAGTGCTGATTCAGTCTGTATATTGATTCTTGAGGTAACCTCATATGTTAAGAGGTGGAAACATATAATGCACCCAGGAGCACTTACAAACATGACCATTTCGCTAGTCTAGGTATTATGGGTAGGGAGGCTTAATGTAACATAGGCACACTGACCTCCAAACCTTTCAACAAGATACACTCACTAGTCTGCGTTATTGTGACACTGTACTCTCCTCTCACATGCAACTTGGTGTTGCATTTAGCCCTGACTTCAATTTTAAGGATGACATTGCTCGACAGCAGGGCGAGGAGATCTTGGAATGGGAGGATACTCGGCCAATGGACTAGCCCGTCCGTTCCCCCAACTTAAATCCCATCGAGCATGTGTGGATTGGATTAGGGAGACGTATTGCAGTGCGTCCACGTGCACCAGCGACCATCCAGGAGCTGTCAACGGTGCTAGTGGAAGAGTAGAACGCTCTACCACAATAATTCCTCACCAACCCTGTGGCCAGCATGGCAGCACGTTGCAGAGCGTGCACTGCCGTCCGTGGTGACCACACACCCAATTAACAACCATGTGTCCCATTTTTTAATGTCATGGAGACTATCAAAAATCGCAGTGACTTCAGTGTAGTTATTTTCTTTGAGTAAAAGTATCATTTCTGTTCCTCTCAATGCGTATTTCTTTCAGTTACTTTGTAAACTATACTGTAGGAGTTCATTCTTTGGGTGGTTTAAGGTTCATCGAAGATCATGTGGAAGTTACTTTCGTCCTTAAGTTTTCCACACCAATTTACATGCAAACACGTTTTTACTTTCTCGCTTGTATCTTGTTTTCTTTGAGTGCCAAATAACACTAATAATTATTTTCCTCGTTAAATATTTCTGCCAATTTCACTGTTGAAACTATTTTCATTAAAGCACTGAAGCGCCAGAAAAACTGGTATAGGCATGAGTATTCAGATACAGAGATATGTAAACAGGCAGAATATAGCGCTGCGGTCGGCAACGCCTTTATAACACAAGTGTCTGGCGCACTTGTCAGATCTGTTACTGGTGCTACAATGGCAGGTTATCAAGATTTAAGTGAGTTTGAACGTGGTGTTACAGTCGGCGCACGAGCGATGGGACACAGCATCTCCAAGGTAGCGATGAAGTGGGGATTTTTCCGTATGACCATTTCACGAGTGTACCGTTAATATCAGGAATCTGGTAAAATATCAAATTTCCGACATCGCTGAGGCCGGAAAAAGATCTTGCAAGAATGGGACCAACGACGACTGACGAGAATCGTTCAACTTGACAGAAGTGCAACACTTCCGCAAACTGCTGCAGATTTCAAAGCTGGGACATCAACAAGTGTTCAGCGTGTGAACCATTGGACGAAAGATCTTCGCCGCCCACTGTGGCCGAGCGGTTCTAGGCGCTTCAGTCTGGAAACGCGCTTCCGCTACGGTCGCAGGTTCGAATCCTGCCTCAGGCATGGATGTGTGTGATGTGCTTAGGTTAGTTAGGTTTAAGTAGTTCTACGTTCTACGGGACTGATGACCTCAGATGTTAAGTCCCATACTGCTCAGAGCCATTTTAACCATTTTTGAAAGATCTTCAATATGGGCTTTCGGAGCCGAAGACGAACTCGTGTACCATTGAGGACTGCACGGCACAAAGCCTTACACCTCGCCTGGGCACGTCAACACCAGAATTGGACTGTTGATGACTGAAAACATTTTGCCTGGTCGGACGAGTCTCGTTTCAAACTGTATTGGCCTAATGGATGTGTATGGGTACGGAGACGACCTCATGAATCCATGAACCCTGCATGTGAACAGAGGACTGTTCACGGTGGTGGAGGTTCTGTAATGGTATGGGGAGTGTGCAGTTGGAGTGGTGTGGGGCCCCTTCTGTATCTAGATACGACTCTGTCAGGTGACACATACGTAAGCATCCTGTCAGATCATCTGCATCCATTCATGTCCACTGAGAATTCCGACGCTCTTGGACTATTCTGCCGGCCGCGGTGGTCTAGCGGTTCTAGGCGTGCAATCCGGAACCGCGCGACTGCTAAGGTCGCAGGTTCGAATCCTGCCTCGGGCATGGATGTGTGTGATGTCCTTAGGTTAGTTAGGTTTAAGTAGTTCTAAGTTCTAGGGGACTGATGACCACAGTGGTTAAGTCCCATAGTGCTCAGAGCCATTTGAACCATTTTTGACTATTCCACTAGGACAATGTGACACCCTACACTAACAGAATTGCTACAGAGTGGCTCCAGGAACATTCTTCTGAATTTAAACACTTCCGCTGGCCACCAAACTTCACAGAGATGAACATTATTGAGCGTATCTGGGATGCTTGCAACGTGCTGTTCAGAAGAGATCTCCGCCCCGTCGTACTGTTATGGGTTTATGGACAGTAATGCAGGATTCATGGTGTCATTTGCCTCCAGCACTACTCCATAAATTAGTTGAGTCCATGCCATGTCGTGTTGCGGCACTTGTGCTTGCTCCCGGGGATCCTACGTGACATTAGGCAGGTGTATCAGTTACTTTGGCTCTTCAGTGTATATATATATATATATAAATGTTCTTATTTATCCTTGATGTAAATTTCGTTTCTCTTGTGGGACAAGACCAGTAGGAAAAATATCAGACGCTCGCGAAACCTTTGCACTGTTTCACAAAAGAAAACGCAAACAAGAAAAATACAGGTTAAGAAGACTGAAGAGCACAAAATCTACTACTGTAACAGACGTGTGTTCGGCGGGAATAGGTTAACTTGCGATGTTACCAGACAACGCAGTAGATTCCTGTTTCTACGCATTCGCAGTCTGCAACGCACTCAAGGTTTTGAACTCTATACTAGGCGCAGTCAATTGATCACAAACGTCACTCTATCACTAACGATGTACTGCGTGGACACAACTGGCAGTTGGTTCTGGACAGAAAGTCACTCATGTGGAACAGGTCTTAGCGTCGGGTGCCCCGAGTGCTTGCCTAGCAAGTATGCGCACGCCCCTCCCTAAGTCGTGGACGTCGGCATTAGATCTCACACATATGCAGAATCAGAGAAATATATCAACTACAGTGCCTGACAAAAAAAATTATACAACCTGAAGGGGAAGAGGCAACGAAACGAAACTTCACAGGAAGAGAGGATGTGTGATGTTTCAGTGATTGCAAAATCATGTCAAATTTGCAGAGAACTTGTTAGTATGAGTCCACTTATCAGTATTATGTAGCACCCCCTCTGGCCTGGATGTGTGCACTGGTTCGGTCGAGAAGGCTATCATAAAGCTGTTGTATCCTCCACTGAGGCAAATTGGTTCACATCTTTTTTAACTGGTCCTTGACATCCTGGGTACTGGAACTGGGACGGAGTTGACATCCAACATGATTCCAGCAGATGTTTTATCAGTGACAGATATGGCGATCTTGCAGGCCATGGGAATGCCTCAACATCATGCAAACAGTCGATAGAGACATGTGCCAAATATGAACGAGCACTGTCCTGTTGAAAAATGGCACCATGATACTGCTGCATGAGAGTTAACACATAAGTACAAAGGATGTCTATGACTTACCATTGTACTATGAAAGTTCCAGTTACTACCAGCAGTGACATGAAGTCATATCCGATGGTTCCCTACAACATGATGCAAGGAGTAACAGAGCTGTGCCTCCCCAAAACAACTGAAGAATGGGACCTCTCCCAAGGTTGCCTCCGTACTCACCAACGATGGTCATTCAGGGGTAGTGATGAATCACGATCCACCACTGAACACAAAAAATTGGTTCAAATGGCTCTAAGCACTATGGGACTTAACATTTGAGGTCATCAGTCCCCTAGACTTAGAACTACTTAAACCTAACTAACCTAAGGACATCACACAAATCCATGCCCGAGGCAGGATTCGAACCTGCGACCGTCGCAGCAGCGCGGTTCCGGACTGAAGCGCCTAGAACCGCAAAGCCACAACGGCCCGCCGGTCGGAGTGGCCGAGCGGTTCTAGGCACTACAGTCTGGAACCGCGCGACTGCTACGGTCGCAGGTTCGAATCCTGCCTCGGGCATGGATGTGCGTGATGTCCTAGGTCAGTTAGGTTTAAGTAGTTCTAAGTTCTAGGGGACTGATGACCTCAGCAGTTAAGTCCCATAGTGCTCAGAGCCATTTGAACCATTCATTTGAACAACGGCCGGCCCACTGAATACAACGGGAAGCCATTTATCAGCAGTCCATATTTCCTGGTGACGGTATCACTCCACGCAGCTGTTTGACTGCTGCTGTTAACGGCAGCTTATATATTGGATGGTAATTCCCTAGCCATACGGCCAAATAACGGTCCTCTCTTCTAAAGTCACACGTGGTCAACCGTGCCCTCGTCTTCGGGATACAGTTTCGGTCTCTGCACACTGTCGCCACATCCGTGAAACAACAGAACGATTCACACTAAGCCATCGGGCCACTTAAGTCTGCGACTGTACTTCCTTTCTTTCTCTGGCCCTCCACCGCAGACAGTCTGGTAGGCATCTTCTCTGTGCCACACCGCACCGTCTGTAACTGTCCACACAGTGACTGTTGATGTGGGGCTACCAGGCACACACTACTGCGTTTCATAGGTGTCCTGACGTGATCGTTGGCATGGTTTTTCATTGACCGGAGTGCCATCTTCCACGTAGAACACGATCGTAAGGACATCTGGTTGACCGTTTGTACGAGTGTGTTTATATCGTAAATTAGTCACAAGATGGATAAATAGAGGTTAGTTGCTTTAATTTTGGACACCAGTGTAGTTTATCATCTAGCGAAATTGAAATAGATAGTTTTTGTGAGTTGGTGTGGGTACAGGTTATATGTGACAACCGGAATAAATTAATAATTGGTTCCTTTTACCGACCGCTTGACTCGCAGTTGCTTAAGGGTTCAAAGAAAACTCGAATGCCATCCCAAAGGTATAAACCATCGTCCGAAACTGAAGTTATTTTGAGCGATTAGTTCAGGAGCCCTCTCGAAATACATGGTTGCGAAAACACACTTCACCTCTTATCAACAAATAATATCGAGCAAATACGAAGCATCATGGTACTGGAATTAGTGAACACAAGGTCATTGTATCGAGACTGAATACCATAAAATGTAAATCGACCAAAAATAATCGTAAATACATCTATTTAAAAAGGCAGATAAAAATGCGCTTGACGACTTCCTAAGAAACAGTCTCCATGCCTCCAGAATTAACTATGTAAGTGTAGACGAGATGTGGCTTAAAGTCAAAGAAATAGTATCGAGAGTAATTAAGAGATTTATACCAAGTAAATTGATAAGAGACGGACAAAACAGATCAGAATAATGTTGCAGAAGCAACGAAAATATTTAAAAGAACACACAATCCCCAAGATTGGTGAAGTTTTACAGAAGCTCGAAATTTAGCGTGGGTTTCAATAGGTGATGCTTTTAATAGTTTCTACAACGAAACTCTTTTTCGGATTCTGACAGAAAATCCGAAGAAATTCTGGCCGTATGTGAAGCACACCAGGGACAGGGTACTGTGCAACAGCGATGGTAATGTTACCGATGATATTCGTACCAAAAGTGGAGTAATTAAATGCGATATTCCGAAATTCCTTCACCAAAGAACACGATATAAATTTTCCAGAATACAAATCAAGAACTGCTGCTAACACGACTAACTTAGAAATCGATATCCTCGGTATAGCAAAGCAGCTTAAATCACCCAATAGAGGCAAAGCCTCCGGTCCAGACTGTATACCAGTCAGGTTCCATATACTGATATAATAGCTCCATACCTGTCAGTCATATATAATCGCTCGCTCAACGAAAGATCCGTATATAAAGACTGGAAAGTTCCACAAATCACATCAATACTCGAACAAAGGAATAGGAGTAATACGCTTAATTACAGACTCTTATCAATGACGTCGATTTACAATAGGATTCTGGTGTACAGTGCTCGAATGTAACGAATTACCTCGAAGAAAACGATCTGTTGACACATAGTCAGTACAGATTTAGAAAATATCGTTTTCGTGAAACACGAAGTAATTCTCATTATTCTCACGAAGTAATGAACGTTGTCGACGGTGATAGCGTGCCTGTGGAGTATCATCTCATTTATACGAATGGATACGTGATTTCCTGCAAGAAGGGTCACAGTTCGTACTAATTGACGGAAGGTCATAAAGTAAAACGGAATCTGGGGTTCACCAAGGAAGTGATATAGGCGATTTGCTGTTCCTAATCTAAGTAAATGGTTCAGGAGAAAACCTGATCAGCTCTGTTACATTGTTTGCAGACGATGCTATCATTTACTGTCTAGCAGATGATGCTATCATTTGCTGTCTAGTAAATTCATCAGAAGATCAAAACCAATTGAAATAATTTTGTACAAGATATCCGTGTGGTGCGAAAAGTGGCAATTGACTCTAATAATAAAAATAAACGTGAGTTTTAAAAGGAAACCGACAGATTTTGATTACACGATAATTCACACAAATCTAAAGGTTGTCAATTCAGCTATATACCTTGGGATTACAATTACGAACAACCTAATTCGAAACGATGACAAAGACAATGTTTTGGGAAGGCGAACCAAAGATTGCGTTTCATTGGCAGAACACTTAGAAGATGCAAGAAATCCACTAAAGAGACTGCCTAGACTTACTTATCCGTCCTCTGCTATAATATTGCTGTGCGCTATGGAATCCTAACCAGATATGATTTACAGGGGTTCAAAGGAGGTCACTTCGTTTTGTATCACCGCAAAATAGGAGAGAGAGTGGCGCGAGTTGGGGTGGCAATCATTAAAACAAAGGCATTTTTCGATGCGGCGAGATCTTTTCATGAAATTTCAATAACCAACTTTCTCCTCCAAATGCGGAAATATTTTGTTGGCGCCCACGTGCATAGGAAGAAATGATCATTGTAATAAAATAAGACAAATCAGAGCTCGCACGAAGAGATTTTACAGTTTGTTTTTTACGCACGCTGTTCGAAAGTGGAATGGTAGAGAATTCGTGCGAAAGCGGTTGGGTGAACCCTCTGCCAGATCCTTAATTGTGAATTGCCGGGTAGTCATGCAGACGTAGATGTGGATGTAGAACCCAAACGAATACTCATAGAAGGTTTTAAGCAAAGGCAAATGATTAAGCTCAAAGACGACTTTCATAAATTTCACCTCCAGATCCACTGCATTTTAAAGATTGCTTGATAACATCACATGCAGTTCTTCCGAAGTTGCGTTGGCGTTCTTGTATGAGGACAGCGCCGTACCTAATCCGAACGATCAGTCTCGTATGTTTACTTTTTCTTTGCAGAGCTCGCCATTCAACCATCCCCACAAGCAAAGATCGAAAGTGACAAGGCACAGGAATCTTGGCCATGAAACGAGATCATTTCCGCCGTTCCATCTTCCGGGGAATATTAGGTTTAGGTGACGTGGTCATGAATGAGCAAGCGACCGTGTCATGTTGGAAGAACTAGCCATTATCACAGTCAAAGTAACATCTTTCACTAACGTTGGACGTTCGCTTTCAAGAGAACTTTGGTAACCGGGCCGCTTCCCACTTGGATTGTTAACTGAAGTCCACTAAAAATCGTGTGTCCACCTTCTCTATGCGATCACTTCTCACACGTGTAGCAAAAAAATGTATTATAGTTGGGGAGAAAAACAAGTCGCTGATCAAGTTCGGGAGTGTGTTACACTCTATTTCTAGTCGAACAAGCCAGTGAGAATCCACACTATTCTTTTTTGTATACGCTCCATGTCCTCTGCAGTTCTGCCTTGATATATGTCCCATACACTCGAGCAGTATTCAGCTATGAGCCACACAAGCGTTTGTTTTAGTATTTTTCCTCGAGCTGGGAGACTATTTTGGCACGTCCCGTTCTGTACGACATGTTTACATTCCTCCAGAACGGGCCAGTTCTCGAGCAAGCGTGGACCCTTGCCAGCTGCTACATTCTCTGCCCGCACCACCCGAAGGAACAGCCCACGCCACTTCGGACCACACATCTGCAAAGTAGTTTCCTGCCAGAGCAGACCAGCCATGCAAGGCTTCAGCCTCGGTCGACTCTCAGTTACGATCGCTTGTGCGAGCTTACGTACATGCACGTGCTTGACAGTGTTTACCAGACGTGTACTGGACTGAATAACGAAACTGTTTTTTTGAGCAAACAGTTCAATATTGAAAAGATACAATCCCTGAGGACTGGTTACAGAATGGAGAAGAAAAAAAACTACGTATTTATAAAGCTAGAGCTGCTGCAGATGTGTTGTGTAGCCAGTGGGTTTCAAGAGCTATGAAACTGCGTACCTCTGGCGTGTTATCGACATGTATTTGGAGTTCTCATTGTTCGAACCTACAGAAGCTTCTTGGGACCAGTTATTGATTCTCTGTTGATTAACGAAAACTGTATTTCTGCTTCGTAATTGTTGCTTCACAGGCTGACACATCACTTCGAATTTTTTTTCTTAGCTATTCACTATTCACCTTCTGCGTGTGACACATCACAATTTCAATAAGATAAAATAAGATATTCGTGACAATCACTCAAATGCAGTTGGCTGTATGCGATTAAAATATTGAGTAAGGGGATGAAAACAATGAGCGACGCCGCCTCCCTGTCTCCTCATATCCAGTCAGAATGGTCATACTCTAACCCTAAGAAAATGTCTATACTTTCCCCAATTCATCAGACCGCTAGATCTAAATGAGATCTTGATGACATCTCTCTACGAAATTTTCTCCGTGTTCGAGCCGCGCGCTGCATGGATTAAAACTCGAGCTCCTGAAGATATTCACCAGCTACATCTTCATGAGGTGGCGGCACTAATGTGTGTCTCTTTTGCAGCAATGGTCTGGCAAGATACAGGCGGTGTGACGTCACCTACTACGAGATCTGCGTTAGCAAATGCGGGAAACGAAAAATGAAGAGGGTGCAACTTACACTCCTTAAACTTTAGGCCACATTTCCAAGGCGTGAGCACAACGGAGACTGGTCCCATGACCACCGCTTCTCTTTATAAAACCAGGCTTTCAGTTTTGCCTATTTGTGAACACACTTACCCCACCTGTCAGCACCAATATTATGACAACGGCTTTTATTCTCCCACTCAGTGTCATAGAAACACCATTGTAAATGTTGCAATGTATTTCTCTCAAGAAACATCAAACGACCAGTTTTCAGGAAGATAATCCGCGCTTCTCGATACCATACAGTGTCTGTTTTCACAACAGTCATACATGTACAAACTGACAAATAACGGACTTAGAGAACAATGTGCCAAATGTTTGTCAATTTCCTACAGGACAACCACCGTAGATGCGCCTTCATAGTTTTAATTTAATTTATTCTAATTGTTAGTTTGATCTAATTGTTATGTAGGCTATTAGGTTGTTTTGCCACTGCACATGTACTGTTCTATTGAGTGTAACTCTTTGATATTGTTGTCCTCCTCCTCTTCCACCACATTTTCACACGTGCTCGTGTGTACATACACACACACACACACACACACACACACACACACACACACACACACACACAATTTTTTTCATTAATTACAGCTCGCATAGAGGCATTTAAACAGTCATTTTCCCGTGCTCCATACACGAATGGAATGGTAAATAGCTCTTATAACTGGTACAATGTGTGTACTCAGTGCCATGCACTTCACAGTGGTTTACAGTGTATGGATGTAGATGTAGATCAAGGGAAAACACGGAAAGTCTAAATCTGGTTAGCCGGATTGCGATCTGAACCGCCGCTCTCGGAGAACTGTCTGCTAAAAGATAAAAGCAGGAATGGGTATCGATTTGAAATACAAGGTGTTTATAAATGAATATCGGGGTTTTAACGCTTTATAATATTTGTTATATTAAACTTACAGTTATAAATGAAATGTCAAATGAAAGACCAACTCAGACAGTTTTACCAAGAACCTTATAAATGTTCAATGTGGGCACCATTTGTCAAACGCTGGATAGGCCGCAAGGGGCCCAATGACACGGTTTGCCTTGCATGGCCTCCACGTTCACCCGACCTAGCGCCATGCGATTTTTTCCTTTGGGGCTTCATCAAGGATCGTGTGTACGTGCCTCCGCTACCAGCAGACCTCTCTGAATTAAGAAATCGGATTGAAGCAGCTGTTGCTACAATCACTAAAGATGCACTTATAAACGTTTGGGAAGAACTCGGCTATAGACTTGATGTGTGCCGTGTGACAAATGGTTATCACATTGAAAATTTATAAGGTTCTTTGTAAAACTGTTTGTGTTGCTCTTTCATTTGACATATCATTTATAACTGTAAGTTTAATGTACTAAATATTATAAACGTTAAAACCCCGATATTTATTTATAAATGGTTCAAATGGCTCTGAGTACTATGGGACTTAACTTCTAAGGTCATCATTCCCCAGAACTGAGAACTAATTAAACCTAACTAACCTAAGGACATCACACACATCCATGCCCGAGGCAGAATTCAAACCTGCGACCGTAGCGATCGCGCGGTTCCAGACTGTAGCGCCTAGAACCGCTCGGCCACCCCGCCCGGCTATTCATTTATAAACAGACTGTACATACGGGATGCAATGCGAGAGATAGTTTAAAAGAGCTTTGAAAGATCAGCGACCAAACGAATCAAAAGACTCTACTACCTTCCTCAAGAATTCCTAATATCATTGGGCAGTCATACGGTTACTGAAATTAATGTGTAGAGCCTACGAGGCTGGAGAAATACCAAAAAACACTTTGAAGAATATCAACCACGCTATACCAAAGACAGATACACTGAAGAGCCAAAAAAACTAGTACACATGCCCAATTTTGTGTAGTGCCCCCGAGAGCACGCACAAGTGCCACAACACGACGTGGCATAGACTCGACTAATGCTACAGGGAACTGGCACCATGAATCCTGCATTGCTGTCCATAAATCCATAGAGTACGAAGCGGTGTAGACCTCTTCTTAATAGCACGTTGCAAGGCATCCCAGATACCCTCAATAACGTTCATATCTGGGGAGTCTGGTGGCCAGCGAAAATGTTTAAGCTCAGAAGAGTGTTCCTGGAGCCACTGTGTAGCAATTCCGGACTTGTGGGGTGACGCTTTGTCCTGCTGGAATTGCCCAAGTCTGTCGGAATCCACAATGGACATGAATGGACACTGATGATCAGACAGGATGCTTACTTGCGTGTTACCTGTCAGTGTCGTATCTAGATGTATCAGGGGTCCCATATTACTTCAAGTGCACAATCCTCACGACATTACAGAGTCTCCACCGGCTTCAACAGTCCCCTGCAGACATGCAGGGTCCATGGATTCATGAAGTTGTACCCTCACACATCCATTAGGTCGATACAGTTTGAAACGAGACTCGTCCGACCAGGCAACATGTTTTCAGTCATCAGCAGACCAATGTCGGCGTCGACGGGCCTAGGCGAGGCGTAAAGCTTTGTGTCGTGCCGTCGTCAAGGGTACACGAGTGGGCTTTCGGCTCCGAAAGTCCATATCAATGATGTTTCCTTGAATGGTTCACACGCTGACACTTATTGAGGGCCCAGCATTGAAATCTGCAGCAATTGGCGGAAGAGTTGCCCTTCTGTCTGTCACGTTGAACGACTCTCTTCAGTCGCCGTTGGTCTCATTCTTTCAGGATCCTTTTCTGGGCGCAGCGATGTCAGAGATTTGATGTTTTACCGGGTTCCTGATGTTCACGGTAGACTCGTGAAATGGCCGTACGTGAAAAATCCCCACTTCATCGCTACCTTGGAGATGCTGTGTCCCATCGCTGGTGCGCCGATTACAACACCACGTTCAAACTCACTCACATCTTGATAACGTGCCATTGCTGTAGCAGTAACCGATCTAAAAACTGCGCCAGACACTTGTTGTCTTATATGGGCGTTGCCGACCGGATCGTCGTATTCTGCCTGTTTCTATAACTGTCAATTTGTATAGGCATGCCTATACCAGTTTCTTTGGCGCTTCTGTGTATATGCGAGAACTGACGCACTGTCAGCATAACAGCTCATGCGTTCAAGCTGCTGAACGCAATAACGTACAGCAGAATGGTACAGTAAACTAAAGATCAGTTACATGGCTATCAGTCTGACTATAGAGAAGGTGAAGACACCACAGAAGCAGTTCTGATTTTGATTGATTGATTTGGTGGAAGAGACCAAACAGCGAGGTCATCGGTCTCGTCGGATTAGGGAAGGATGGGGAAGGAAGTCGGCCGTGCCCTTTGAAAGGAACCATCCCGGGATTTGTCTGAAGTGATTTAGGGACATCATGAAAACTTAAATCAGGATGGTCGGATGCGGGATTGAACCGTCGTCCTCCCGAATGCGAATCCAGTGTGTTAACCACTGCGCTACCTCGCTCGGTACAGTTCTGACGTTACGCTTCATAATAGCAGAAACACTTTAAAAAATCCATCCCTTTCATAGGCTGTGTTTGACAACGTAAAATACTGCAAGATGTTTGAAAGCCACAGAAAAATAAATGCACGCCGCAGAGAAAGACGGTGTGCAAAAACCAAAAACGAACATTAAGAATAAAATACCATGATAGTTGCACTTGCATCAAAAAGAACAGCTCAATATGTTCATCGAAGAAATAGTGGGAAAAATAAAATAATGGTTTCCGAGTGGGATTAAAATACACGGTGAAAGAGCGTCAATGAAAAGATTCGGTGGTGGCTTTGCTATCTTCTTTGAAAGTGAGGAAGATTGAAAGGACCTGTTGATTGGAACGAACAGTCTAATTAGCACAGAATACGTATTAAGAGTAAATCTACATCCACATATATACTCTACAAATAACTGTGAGGTGCACGGCAGCGGGTACGTACCATTGTACCAGTTATTAGGGTTTCCATTCACGTATGGAGCGCAGGAAGAATGATTGTTTGAGTGCCTCTGTGCGTGCAGTAATTATTTGAACTTATCTTCACGATCCCTATGCCAGCGATATGTATGTGGTTTTAGCATGTTCCTAGAGCAATCGTTTAAAGCCGGCTCTTGAAACTTTGCTACTAGACTTTCTCAGGACAGTTTAAGCCTATCTTCGAGAATCTTCCAGTTCAGTTCCTTCTGTATCTCTGTGATACTCTTCCACAGATTAAACAAATCTGCGACCATTCGTGCTGTCCTCCTCTGTATACGGTCTATATCTCCTGTTAGTCCTATCTGGTACGGGCCCCGCACATTTGAGCAATATTCTAGGATAGGTCACACGAGTGATTTGTAAGGAATCTACTTTGTAGATTGCACTTCCCTAGTATTCTACTAAAATGTCGTGTGACTAGGGCCTCCCGTCGGGTAGACCGTTCGTCGGGTGCAAGTCTTATTACTCGTATCCCGCTTCATGACATTGTACAGGTGAATCGGCAAGGTGCTGTCAGACATCGTGACGATATCATGGGACCTCATTTGCAGTAGTTGTCAGGTGTTGTGGGTCCAGACTTCATATCGATGGACGGCATTGTTCGACCTCATAGAGCAGGGTGGTTGATGTTTTCTTGAAAATGGAAGATATTGCACGCACGGCGTGGCTTGCTCGCTCTCCCGATTTGAATCCCGTAAAGCATGTCTGGGATGCACTACGGAGATGGCTTGAATCATGTCAGCATCCACCAACCACTCTCCAAGATTACCAGCAGCTCTGCAGGAAGAACGGGAGTTATTGCCGCAATATGAGATTTATAGCATCATTCACAGCATGCCCCGTCGTTTATCAGGCCTGTATTGCTGCCAGAGGGGGCCACACCCCATACTGGGCATATTAACCAGCTGTCGGGATGTGCGTGTGCAAATCAGTTAACTTGGAAAAAACGAAAAACATTTGTGTCTACGGCTACGCATGTTGCAGTTGTTTACTTTCTGTATTCTTTACATTGTTTCTACTTTACTATCGTCTGTTTATACTATTTTGTAGCAAAATAAACGCAATATTGCAAAAATTTCCGTTTGTTGCTTTAATTTTGGACACCAGTGAACCTCTAACACCAGCACACGCCGCCGCCAGGTGTATGTGATCTATCCTACCTGAACACGTTGGGTACTTTGCAAAAGTTTCGGCTAAACTTATTTACATTTTAACAGCTGCATATCCGTAAGCAATAAAAATTGCACACATGTTACATGGGATATTGTACTCGAGTTAGACTGTACTATCACCTCCTAAAATGTTTGCAGTTCCTCCTGAAACACCAAAACAGCATTATTGCATAGCAATTGACGCCTTTTCATTTCCTTACTCCCCAAAAAAGCTTAACATTTTATGAGGAAAAAAACTGCAACCAGATAGTCTTCACCGTAAATCAAACACACATGATCAAGGTTTTTAGACACATATCTGATCACTTTTTTCCTTGTTGGTAATGAAATTTATTTAATTTAGAATAATAATACGTAGTTTTGACACCAGCTTTCATTCAGTTGGCAAGAATAAAAAGTAGTGCAGTCAGTGTGATTCGAAGTCACACGTACCAAAGTGCACTGCAATCTGAATGCCCTGGCGTGTAGCCGCTGCAAAGTAAACAAATGTTGTTCCACTCAACCTGTAACACATCCAAAATACCGTCTCTTCTGGTTTCTCGGAAACTATTAGGACGCGGGTTCGATATGTGTAATAAAATTGCGTTATTTTTTCCTGTGTTCTTTCTATTCCGCCTGGTCAGAAACGGATCTTGCACCATGACCTTTAATGCTGATATTTTTGAAAACAAAAGCGTTGTGTCATAAGAATTTCACAGAAAGTTACTTTCAGACGGCCCCCAACTAGCATGTTGATCATAGTTGAAATCGGTGGGACTGTCCTCTCCATATTATGTCAACAAGCCAAGCAGATCAAGAAGAATACCCTTCTCGTAACAAATAGGGAAACATCCTCACTACCGACATTTCTGACGCAAGTAATGAGTGTGACGAATGTAGAAACGTGTTTCCCAACACTGGTACGCGGATGTAAACTGGAGAGCTATTCGTCATCACTTGGCTTGTTCGAATGAATATGACAAAACCTGTGTGAAGATGTCATGGCTGCACAGAAAGAGATGTGTAGCGTTAAGTGGTTCTTTTGGGGACGCTGCCATTGTTTGATGTATTTAAATTCACCAGCCCATTGAAATATTGGCCCTTATACAGTTTCATAATGCTTGGCGTCATGAACCTAGCAACATGCAGTATCTGCGTTTGATCCTAATATACCACTGAAAAACATTACTGAGCTGCCTTAAATGTGCAATCCGCAACATATATGTGCTGATTTAATTAAAAACTTAATTAATTGGTCCATCATCACCTCAGTATACCTACAATGCCCATATAAATACATTAATAGACGCTTTTTCCTGAGACGTTCTGTTGCTGTTTTTTCACTTTCAAAGAGTATCTATTAAAAGCAGAGAAATAATTTGGTAATGGTAATTCGTAATGCATCTATTTATCCCTTAGTACAAGTACCTTTACTTAGTAAATTGAAAATTTTAGTTTCAATTAATTTGTTGTCCCAGATCGAAATGGTTCCTTAGTACAGTGTGATATACTGAGCCCCACGCTGGGAGCCAAATTCGCTGGACATCTAACTTGCGGTAACTGGCGTGGTGTATGGAGCTCCAAAATTTTGGTTGTTGTTGTTGTTGTTGTGGTCTTCAGTCCTGAGACTGGTTTGATGCAGCTCTCCATGCTACTCTATCCTGTGCAAGCTTCTTCATCTCCCAGTACCTACTGCAGCCTACATCCCTGTGAATCTGCTTAGTGTACTCACCTCTTGGTCTCCCTCTACGATTTTTACCCTTCACGCTGCCCTCCAGTACCAAACTGGTGATCCCTTGATGCCTCAGAACATGTCCTACCAACCGATCCCTTCTTCTAGTCAAATTGTGCCACAAACTCCTCTTCTCCCCAATTCTATTCAATACCTCCTCATTAGTTATGTGATCTACCCATCTAATCTTCAGCATTCTTCTGTAGCACCACATTTCAAAAGCTTCTATTCTCTTCTTGTCTAAACTATTTATCATCCACGTTTCACTTCCATACATGGCTACACTCCATACAAATACTTTCAGAAACGGCTTCCTAACACTTAAATCAATACTCGATGTTAACAAATTTCTCTTCTTCAGAAACGCCTTCCTTTCCATTGGTAACTGATGTAATATACTGATCCCCACGTTCGTTTGGTGTCAAGATTGTGACAACTCACCTAATATCGATCCCAGTTGTAAATGCCAAAAATTGTGTTAACCCTGTTTCATATCGAGTTTTACACTGGGCCTTAAAACGCGATGGGAATTTTTAGAAGGGATATATGGAAAATTAATTAATTTTTTTACACTGAGCGCCAAACTCGACCATAATCCAGTTCCGAAAGGGCGATTTCAGTATGACCATCTCGGTCAGGTAGGGCTCCTCCCAGAGTCCAAGGGATTTCATAATGTACTATCCGTCATTGACCAAGTGACGCACTGGGTGGAAGCAACGCCCTGAAGTACATAGCGGCGGAAACAACGGCAAGACAATTTGTTCATATATGGATATCATATTTGGCTGCCTAATCTCTGTCGTAATTAAACAAGGACTTTAGTTCGAATCGGTACTGATTAATGAACTGTCGCATTTGCAGCATATGACATTATAGCACAACAGGTTATCACCTGCAAAGCAACGGATTAGTGGAGTTTATGCTTAAGGCTGCTCTCAGGTGTCATGGTGGCCACTGGACAGAGTAATTATCTTGGGTGGTGTTAGTTGTACACTCCACTTACAAAGATCTCTGCACCTCCCGAACAGAGGTGCCAGATGGCGAGTTGCTCACTCTACCCATAGACCACCAAACGTTTTTCCACAAAATATTGGCAGATTGTTACTATATCATGTTATGGCATGACACAGTCTGACCCACACTGCAGCCACCTCACTATGACCACACAAAGTCATTAAATGAGGTACCAATACTTTCTACGTATTACTACATGGTAAGCATACTACTGTGGCTTTGAAGCGCCTTAAATCCACATGGATCTTGTGAGATGTCACTCATACCGATGAAGTGGAGGACGCGCATTCCGACATCACTACACATGTCATTTCGGAACCCGATGGTACATCGCCCACTCTGAACAAGGATAATATGCTCGTGGTGAAAATCGACGTGATGATGATGTCGGTTTGTGGAACGCTCAACATCGTGGTCATCAGCGCCCATACAATTTCCAATCTTTCCATCTGCAGTCTCACCACTACCCAAACGATGATGAGATGATGAGGGCAACACAAACACCCAGTCCCCAGGCGGAGAAAATTCCTGACCTGGCTGGGAATTGAACCCAGGACCCGTGATCCAGAGGCAGCAACGATAGCCGCTAGATCACGAGCATAAAACTCGATGTACCTTTTCTACTACGCAACATTCAGGTCAAGCTAATAGATAACTTGCTTGTGGTTGAAGGGAATCATGAGGAATGTGAAGTCGACAACGACTTTACCACCAGATGCTTCACTTGCAGTTTACAAATGCCCAAGTGACGTAGAGATTCAGCCACGATCACGTTTAGTCTTTCGACTGAGCGTTTTCTCGCCATTACGGTCCCCAGAATACCAGAATCGACTACTGCCATTCTTATGCACGTCACCACTCCCTCTACCTTGCACACACGTGAAACAGCTTCACACCAGCACCAACCATCACAGATCATTCCTCCTATGGCCGCGCACGCCAACCCCTACCACACTTCGGCCAATACCACCTATATTCGACGATGCATCATTGCGCTCTCTCTCCATGGTCACCAATAAACAGTCCAGACGTTTCTTACACTTCAGCAAGCCACAGTGTGGTTGGCCATGCGTACAGGCTCTAAGAGGATCACAATGCCATTGGTGCCTGCCCACCTAGTTCCACAGTGCTCCTCACCCCCGAGGGGGGAGGGTTGGGGGAGGAGTGGAGAGGTGCTCTGTGGGGACTTCCCCAGCGATAGTGACAGTGGAGGAGACAGCAGAGGTCGCGAGTGGAATATCTTGAGAAGTACGAAGTCAGTGTGTTCTAAGCCTTACTCTTGTACGGAAGCGTATCGTGTTGTATCATAAAGTACAATTTATCTGTAACCCGGCCATTATTAGTCGTTGGGTTTATCCTTTCCCGGAATAAAATCCACAATTCAAGCCCGCAACAATAGAATAAGACAGGGAGGAAAGCAGTTGGGATGTTATCAAGTCAAACACACTCTAAGACAAGAAAAACAACGCACCGTGAAGGAATTATCCGAATGGGATGGAAATCGACAGATGTGTAGCACATGTACAGTCAAGCAAATGACTACGATTTCAGAAAAAGTGGACGATTTATTCAAGAGAAAGAGCTTCACAAATTGAGCAAGTCAATAACGCATTGGTCCACTTCTGACCCTTATGCAAGCAGTTATTCGGCTCAACATTGATTGACAGAGTACCAAATTCTATCCAATAGGAGCGTTAGGGTTTGGCAAAACGAAGGCAAGCAGCAGAAACCTGTGCCATGTGCGGGTGGATATTATCTTGCTGAAAAGTAAGCCCAGGATGGCTTCCCATGAAGGACAACAGAACGAGGTGCTGAATATCGTCGAGGTATCGCAGTGTCGTAAGGGTGCCGCGGATGACAACCGAAGAGGTGCTGCTACGAAAAGAAATGGCATGGGGAGGGCATTTATATGTGCCGCAGCGGATGGCCAAGGGAACATCTGCTGTCATCTGCCTTATGTACACGGCTGCAGCAGCCTCTGAACGACAACTTTCTCGAACTCAAATCATGAGTTAATTTAGAATCTTCTTAATTTTTACCTGCATATGGTAAGTTGTTCGAAATCACAGTAAAAGTTTCAGCTCGCTTGAATAAAATCTTTGCCTTCTAGAATTTTTATAGTGGAACTAACGGTAGATCTTTACCTCTGAACTATAACTTTAATAGAATTTTTATTGGCTGTTGTTAATGCTAAAATTCTAAAATTTGTTATAGCTCTATTATTATGTCGGTTTTATCATGTACTGTAACAAAAATTTTCTATCATTAAAATTTCAGGTACTTAATCTACTACAAAAGGGTATATTTTAGTTACGAATTTGGTTTTCATTAAATTATTCAAAAACTATAAGTGGTAGCACAACGTGGTCTCTTAATTACTATTTTTAAGTTGACCTGAAGAATCATAGAAATTTTTACGTTTCTAAGTCATATTTAGTGCATCAAATTTTCTTAAAAACGTGGATTCCAACTGTAATTTTTATACTATTATTTTGAAACTTGCACCACCTATTTATGACCTCCATAGGCACACTCTGACCAAATTCTGACTTTCTAGCTTTATTATTTAGCGCCACTTATTTTTTTCTTAAAACTGTATTTTATTGAAAACTGTTGATTTAATTACCTTAAGACTTGACATTTAAAACGTTTTTACATTAAAGTACATGTTGACAAAGTCTGAATGTGAAATTTTGACTTTTAGTTTTATACTTAATTGTGGTGCAATACTTGTGCGCTACGCGCAGACGCTTTAAGGCGACGTGGAGCTAGTAGGAGTGAACTGTGTTAAGTCCCGGCACACTCGCTCGCCTCTGTATCTCACACACGATACAGCGCTTGTTTCACTTCAGTGCTTTCATGTCGTAAGCAGGATCCCTTTGGTTGTCATCCGCGACAGCCTTACAGCACAGCGCACGATATTCTACGCCCCGTTTTGTTGCCCTTCATGGCAAGCCATCCTATGCTTACATCTGAGTAAGATAATGGCCGTCCGCCCACGGCATGAGTTTCTGTTGCTTTTCTCCGTGGTTGCCATATCTTACCGTGCGCAGCATGGTCGTCGGATCTCTCTCCAATTGCCGGCCGCGGTGGCCGTGCGGTTCTAGGCGCTCCAGTCCGGAGCCGCACTGCTGCTACGGTCGCAGGTTCGAATCCTGCCTCGGGCATGGGTGTGTGTGATGTCCTTAGGTTAGTTAGGTTTAAGTAGTTCTAAATTCTAGGGGACTAATGACCACAGCAGTTGAGTCCCATAGTGCTCAGAGCCATTTGAACCATTTTTTTCTCCAATTGAGAACATCGGGAACATTATGCATAGGGCCTTCCAACCAGCTCAGCATTTTGACGATCTATCTGGACACAATTTGACCGATATCCCTCATAATTCATCCAATATTTCTGAAATTCTTATCATTTGTTTGTCTGCACATGTAAATCACATCTATCGACTTCCGTCCCATTCAGATAATTCCTTCGTGGCGCGTCCTTTTTTTGTTTTGTTTTAGAATGTGTAGTAAATGGAGCCACACGCGTCTTAGGAACGCGAAACTTGTTGATGAAAGGAGCAGACTAAAAAACAAAAGTCCTGATCAATATAAAGCAATAAAAAACAAGATAAGAACAGTGTGCCGCTTAGAGAAAGAAAAGTGGCTGGAAAAATAGCAAATAGTTAGAATATCATTTTAAATGTAGAAAACAAAATGAAGCTTACTCCAAGATAACTTCTTGCAACACAGACAGAGAACCAAGTGTAACATATGAGAGACAAAAATGGGAAACTGCTATTGTACATGAAAGATGTAAGCAACATACAGAAAGAGTATATTGAAGATCTGTACAGTGTTGCTGAAACTGGATGTTTAGATGAGTATATTGGAGATGAAAAACAAGTTGATAGAAACAATAATGGGCCACCAAAAATAAAAGAAGAGTTCTCTCTTGCACTAAACAGGCCAAAATCAAATAAAGCAACGTGTACAGGTATCACCTAAGCAGAACTCCCTCTAAACAGTAATGACAACATCAAAAGTAAGTTATTTAGTGTGGTATCTAAATGTTAGTAAGAGGATATCAGACCACTTGGCTTCTCAAAAGTAGAACTGTAGCGTTACCAAAGGGGGCAAATGCAAAGGACTGTACGAACAGTCACAGGAATTAAAAATATTAGTGTCAACAGAGCAAGAGAGTAGTGAAATGAAAATAGAGTGTAACTTAGCCAGTGATCAGTTTGGCTTCAGAACAGGGAAAGAAACAAGAAAATCAATATTAGCACTACGTCAAATATTGGAAAGAAGATCAGAAGTAAACAGAAAAGCATATATAGCGTTTATTAACCTAGAGGAAGCGTTTGATGTGGTTTATTAGATGTTATTATTTAAAGCAAGGACTTGACAGGAAGGACACGCTACTAATTTAGAGTACATTCAAGAGTCAAAGTACTGGCCTGGATGTTAATGGTAGGAAAAAAGAACCAAATATCAAAAGGCTAGTAAGACTGGGGTACCCTCTTGCACCTTACTCATTTAACTTTTTTATCGAGGAGGCAATAACAACAACGAAAGAAATGACGGCTGCAATCGTAATGCTGTTCCCATTCACTGCATCAGATTTACTGATTACACTTCAGCAGCAGCACACTCAGAGAAAGAACTAAATAAAGTGCTTCAGGTTTTAAAATGAAGGGACAGAAAAAAACTAAAAATAAATATCAAGAAAACAAAAACATGGTTATAGACAAGATATAAGATGGAGGTAAGGCTGACATAAAAACAAGCGGTGAGCAACTTGGAGAAGTAAGCAAATTTCACTATCTGGGTAGCATTGTGGAGGAAAACAATTGATGCTTCAAGGATATCACGTAAAAAATAACACTGGCCAAGAATTCCTTCCAAAATAAGAAGAACCTTCTACTGAACAAGCACGCTTCCAACTTTGATCTTTGTGTGGAGTATCCTGACATACGGATGTAGAACGTGGACGTTAGCGAAGCACGAGAAAACTCGTTTCGAAGCTGTGGAAATGTGGTTCTGGAGGAGAATTACGAGAATTAGCTGGATTGATACAGAAAAGAATGAAGTGGTTCTACGGGGAATAGGAGAGAAGAAAGTACTACTGAATGTTATAGGATACCGCAAAGAAAAACTTGTTGGACACTTAATTAGACGTGATATTCTGCTGCAAGGCAAGATCGTTGGAAGAAAACGTAGTGACGACCAAGTACATCCCATTTAAAAGTATGTTCAATGAGATGGCATGTTCTTCGTACACAGAGATGAGGAGTGGAAGCTGTGGTTAAGGAGAAAAATCTGAGCTTTTGAAAGAAGAAGTTAACAAATTTCTCTTTTTCAAATTTTTTTCTTGTTATTGACGGTCCGCATTTTATATCCTGCCTACTTCAGGCATTATGTTACTTTGCTGCCAAAATAGCAAAACTCACTTATTAGTTTTAGTGTCTTACTTTCTAATCTAATTCCCTCTGTACTGTCTTATTCTTGTTTTAGTTTTGTTAATGTTCACCTCACAATCTCTTTTCAAGACATTGTCCCTTTCGTTCAGCTGATCTTCGTGGTGCTACACTGACTCCGATAGAATTAAAATGGCATCAGAGAATGTCATAGTCTTTATTTTTTTCTGCTTGAGCTTTAATTTCCAAATTTCTGGTTGGTTCCCTCTACAGCTTGCTCAATGTATACATCATCGGGTCTGTCTGACTTCCTGTTCGACTATTGCTTCTATCTGAAGGCCATCGACTGTAGTTTGGTTTTTAACTCTCATAACTTGATAATTTGAAACAATGCATTTCAGTCTAGGTATTCAGAAACTATCCGTAAATCTACGTACGGTATAAACGTATGAAGACATGAGCTAAAAAATGGGCTAACCCTCAAATGTGAAAACTTAGAGATACGTCTTGGCATCTGTTGATGGGTACGGGAACTATCAAAATTGACATTGGACTCACCCCTAAATATTACATTAGGATATTTAGGGGTGAAATCAATGTCGATTTTGATAGTTCCCGTACTTGTCAAAAGTTTTCTTGAGTGAACAAATACTGTAAACGTAAATTTGCCTCTCTGTAACGTATCTTCTGAATTGTAGCGTCAGGATTTCCTCTAGCCTTATTACGTTTCTCTAAATCCGAAACTGATCTTCCCCGATGTTCTACCAGTTTTTCCATTATTCTGTAAATAATTCGTGTCAGTATTTTTCAGCCGTGACATATTAAACTGATGGGAATATTCACACCTGCCAGTACCTGTCAGCTGTGGGATTGGAATTACTACATTAATCTTGAATTCTGAGAGTACTTCACCGGACTCATATGTCTTGCACACCAAGTGGAATTATTTTGTCGTGGCTGGCTCTTCTAAGAATGTCAATAATTCTGAAGCAATAACGTGTAGTCCACGGGCCTTGTTGTTATTTAGGTCTTTCAGTTCCCTGCCAAATTCTTCTCTAATTATCGCATCTCCCACCTCGTCCTCATATACTTTCTTTTTTTTGCATTTATAATATTGTCTTCAAGTTCCTTTGCTGTTGCATAGCCCTCTAAACAGGATGAGATTGTAGGCTTGATAGCATTAGTGAATCTTAACAAAAAAAAAAAAAAATCGTATGGACGTGTGCCCTATTGCGAAAGGTTTCCGAGCTAGAAGACGTTTAACGTAAATCGTTATTTATTTTCTGTATTATTCAAATATTGTAATTGTTTACAACGTAGCACAGTAGTGTGGAGAAAGTTGAGCCGAACAAGTTGATACACGACACTTCTGATCTGTCAAGTCGGAAAACTACCTCAAATTGGCCTACAAAAATTACACAAGCTACAGCGCATGCGCGTCGTGTGAGATTTTAAATATTCTCACGCTCCCTCCGCGCAAACTATCAGTCCCAGAGAAAAAAATGAATAGGACCTTTTTTTGTAAGAAATTTAATGTAGTTTAATTTTGCATTGCGACACGTTTCCGCTGGTAGTGCTGTTTTCGAGATGTTGAAGGAAAGCGTACAAAAGTGGTATTAGATGTGTTCTGTCTCGGAAACCATTCAGAATAGGGCTTATATCCATATGAAGTTTTTTGTTCACAATCAGTAATGCTATCACCCCTGAAAGTACGTATCTTTGTTCCTGTCTCACACTGTACGTTCCTTCAACCTTTCAGCTTTCCCTCCTTTGCTTAGAATTGATTTTCCATCTGCACTCTTGATATTCACACATCTGCTTCTCTTTTCTCCAAAGGTCTCTTTAGTTTTCCTATAGACGGTATCTATCTTTCCCCTACTCATACATTTTCTATAGCGTTGCATTTGTCCTCTAGCCGTATTTGCTTAGCCATTTTTACTTACTGTCGATCTCACATAATCTATAATGGCCAATTCGGAGCCTGCTCTGGACACGTACGGAGCGCTTGCTGCGTGGCTATGTGGACAGCGCGTGACTTTCACGTGCAGCCGCCCGTTCCGAACAAAAGGTCGCGTGTGTACGGTCGCGGTGGCAGCCTCATGAAACATTTACCGCCCTCCACTGGAGCACAGAAAGGTAAATACCGGCCCTGGACTAACGAGGCGAGCGCACGCACAAGAAGGCGACTGTTGAGCCACACGTCTCTCCGTCACGGCCGCTGCCAACTCCATCCGCACGATCGCAAAGCAAGAGCCCCCCCACCTACACTTCAAGTACTGTATATCCACTCACTAGTAGACCACGGTAACGTGCTCGGAAAAAGGTACTTTATATTGTGTCCTTTATTATTGTTGATCCCCTTTCCCTGCACAAATGAGGCGGGGAGCAGTACCTTTCTTTGTGCCTATGTACTGTAGTCCGATCCAGCTCGACACACTGACGGGGTTTGCATTGTTTTCGGTTCCAAGTGACGGTTGCGGTAAGCGCATGCACGTGCTCTGCTCTTGAAATGGAAATGCCGCGTGGCTAGGGCCTCCCGTCGGATAGACCGTTCACCTGGTGCAAGTCTTTCGAGTTGACGCCACTTCGGCGACTTGCGTGCCGATGGCGATGAAATGATGATGATAAGGACAACACAACACCCAGTCCCTGAGCAGATCTGCTCTTGAAGAAAGCATGTGTATTGCAAATCGTGCCTCTCACTTGCTTGTAAAGAATTTGTCGCTTACCAGCATCAGTCGTGCCAACTCGCAACAAATGGAATAACGGCAGAACGCTGAGAACGCTACTGAGCGCTCATTGGTTGTCGGAGAATGCGTGACGTAGACGTGCAGAACAAGCCTAAACTCGACCGCCATCATTCGTTACCCCATCTACAGCCAATGTTGCTCTTACGCTGCTACGTAAACCTAGAAGAGTTATTAGTTAAGGAATGGAACATACACACGTTATTGTGCAGCCTACACAGTAAGCTATACTGTGGGAGTCACTTCCTCTCTGTTTAACCACCAGAGTAACCACGAAGTTACAGTTATCATCTTGGAAAAATGAAGTTAAGCAATTAATTTTTTTATAAAAATTGAAATGAATCGATACAGAAGAATTCCTTAGCCACCTGGTTTGACCTCATCACATCTCAAAAACTTTCGCTGCTGCCGAAAACGGTTCACTGCAAAATACTCCATTGTATCAATGCGTTGCGCGATATTATTTTGGGTCGTGCCGCGGTGTGCTATGGGCCTATGGCATTGTTGCCCGAGGCTTTCAATGGTTGCCAAATGTGGAGGTGATAATTAGAACTCTTATGTCTACCTCTCGCACTGTCTACATCCACATTACTCTGCCTACTGTAGTCAAGGCCTAGTCTCCCTCTATAATTTTTAATTGTAACAAGGTGACAATGTGTTTGTTAATAAACAATAACATGGAGCTGTGTCTAATGAAACACTCAGCACGTTTCACTCCCCACCACCCACTGTCCAACTGTACACACGTTATCAGTTCACTGTAGGGTACGACGCTATTCAGAGTGCAATTCTGCGACGCTAAACTCAACATCAGATGCACACTGTACCATCGCCGAGTCAACCCGAAAGCATGTTGCGCCGCTGATACAGTTTCAAATGAAAAAGCTGTGTGAAGAACTTCACTTCAACTAGAAAAGTGCTTACTAAGAGTGCTACTTTGAAGCTTCTGGCCAGGAGCTAGACGCACAAGCACACACTGAATTAAATATTGGGCATAAGGCGTGCTACATTCCGAGCGCTGGAAATTACTCTGTCGAGTTAGACCCTATATGTCAGCCAACGCAGATTTATTCGACTGGTTTACTTTCTTTAAACACTGGGTGATTACAGTTAGTCTGACAGCCGCTCTGTGCGAGTGCGTCTCGCAATGAGAGAGCAATAGAACATATAAGATGTAGAATGACAAGCCAATAGCTTCTAGGAGTAATCATAATTTATGAGCCAGCCCGTAAATGTGACTACCAGAAAACATAACGAAGCAGACTGAATATTAGTAGCAGCGATGTTTATTAGCACTGGAAAACAGCCGAAACTGTTGGAGATATGTATTCCAAGTTTCCTTCAAAATCATCACACTCAAGAAATTTAGACACTGTCTCCGATGGTGTAGACCCCAGTGATGTTGATGATTTTGTCCTGCTCTACAATGCCCTTGTCGAAGTTACTCTGCTGTTTCTGTAATATCTCGGTCTCTGTCTTTGCTGTTGTTACTCCTATTGTTATTGCAGTTCTTGCTGTTGCAGCATGGGCGAATAAGTCCAGTTACACAGTTCAGTCTCTGTCGTATTCTAAACGCCAGCGAAGAGTTTGTTTCTCTTCGTTCCATGCTGGCGTGGCTGAGGTTTAGCGGTTACTGCTGTGGACACACTCGAAGGTTCTCACTACTGGATAGCTCTGTCAACTTCCCGCTGGATAACACACACTGGTGGGCAGCTGCAGCTTGAAAAATGTGTAATAGCGTGGAGTGACACTATAGGCGACCACTACAGAGGAATACTGACTACTAGGTTCGCCTGGCGTGTCTGCAGTCCGTGTCACCTCCCGTGACTAAAGGGTAGTCTATGCGACAGGGGTTAGGAGTCGGGGTGACAACATACCTCCAGCCAGAAACGAGAGAGACGCAGCATTCTCTTCTTTAGCAGCTGCTGCAGCTGACTGACGAGGTCCACCTCTGCGCTGACCTACACCATCTCCCTGAGGGGCTCCAACTCTGGTTGTGATGGATTGTCAGTGCTGGTTGCCAGCTGTAGTTCCATGACTCTGCTTTCCCCCTCGATGGTTGACGAAATGTCCACACCTAAAACTGAGAACGGCTTGTTATATCCAGAGAGGAAAAGTGCTTCATGTCATAGCCGAATCTGGTTCATGTGTTTGCGGCGGACACCCATGTCTTAAGTCCTTATTACATACATTGCATTTCCTAGTCTGCATATCACAATCACGTGACACATTTCTGAATATACACTCCTGGAAATTGAAATAAGAACACCGTGAATTCATTGTCCCAGGAAGGGGAAACTTTATTGACACATTCCTGGGGTCAGATACATCACATGATCACACTGACAGAACCACAGGCACATAGACACAGGCAACAGAGCATGCACAATGTCGGCACTAGTACAGTGTATATCCACCTTTCGCAGCAATGCAGGCTGCTATTCTCCCATGGAGACGATCGTAGAGATGCTGGATGTAGTCCTGTGGAACGGCTTGCCATGCCATTTCCACCTGGCGCCTCAGTTGGACCAGCGTTCGTGCTGGACGTGCAGACCGCGTGAGACGACGCTTCATCCAGTCCCAAACATGCTCAATGGGGGACAGATCCGGAGATCTTGCTGGCCAGGGTAGTTGACTTACACCTTCTAGAGCACGTTGGGTGGCACGGGATACATCCGGACGTGCATTGTCCTGTTGGAACAGCAAGTTCCCTTGCCGGTCTAGGAATGGTAGAACGATGGGTTCGATGACGGTTTGGATGTACCGTGCACTATTCAGTGTCCCCTCGACAATCACCAGTGGTGTACAGCCAGTGTAGGAGATCGCTCCCCACACCATGATGCCGGGTGTTGGCCCTGTGTGCCTCGGTCGTATGCAGTCCTGATTGTGGCGCTCACCTGCACGGCGCCAAACACGCATACGACCATCATTGGCACCAAGGCAGAAGCGACTCTCATCGCTGAAGACGACACGTCTCCATTCGTCCCTCCATTCACGCCTGTCGCGACCCCACTGGAGGCGGGCTGCACGATGTTGGGGCGTGAGCGGAAGACGGCCTAACGGTGTGCGGGACCGTAGCCCAGCTTCATGGAGACGGTTGCGAATGGTCCTCGCCGATACCCCAGGAGCAACAGTGTCCCTAATTTGCTGGGAAGTGGCGGTGCGGTCCCCTACGGCACTGCGTAGGATCCTACGGTCTTGGCGTGCATCCGTGCGTCACTGCGGTCCGGTCCCAGGTCGACGGGCACGTGCACCTTCCGCCGACCACTGGCGACAACATCGATGTACTGTGGAGACCTCACGCCCCACGTGTTGAGCAATTCGGCGGTACGTCCACCCGGCCTCCCGCATGCCCACTATACGCCCTCGCTCAAAGTCCGTCAACTGCACATACGGTTCACGTCCACGCTGTCGCGGCATGCTACCAGTGTTAAAGACTGCGATGGAGCTCCGTATGCCACGGCAAACTGGCTGACACTGACGGCGGCGGTGCACAAATGCTGCGCAGCTAGCGCCATTCGACGGCCAACACCGCGGTTCCTGGTGTGTCCGCTGTGCCGTGCGTGTGATCATTGCTTTTACAGCCCTCTCGCAGTGTCCGGAGCAAGTATGGTGGGTCTGACACACCGGTGTCAATGTGTTCTTTTTTTCCATTTCCAGGAGTGTATTTCCGCGTAAAGATGGCGGACTTTGAGAAACCATAATGCCAGACATTTCGCAGTTCGTATAGAAATTAATAGTAGCCAGATGAATCATGATACCTCAAAAAGAAACATATACCATTATTTGCACGAATATTCTGTTGGTGTAATCAGATTTGCAATATCTTTATTAGTTTAAAGTTTAGTATCTGACGATAAATTATACAAGTAACACCCAGTAACGAATCTCCAAAATCTAAACGGCTCATCTGATTTTGTCGATCGACGTGTCTTTAGAAAGCTATTAGTGTAACCTAAATTGGTATAAATTACAGGCATGTAGCTTGAATAGTACATGAGTTATTGGAGGTCAAAGTGGCCCATTACTATCGATCGCGTCAGGCCATAAGTACTGCACAGTTACACGAAAAAATGGTAGCACCATGCTTATAAATATATTTATTCATCTATGTCCTTGTTTATTTCCGATATATACCATTCATGAAGAAATTGGTTAAATATTTACTGTTTTAGAAAGCACAGGGACATTACGCTACTGGCCTATCTTTTGTTGCTATTCCTTTGATATTTGTTTATTTAATTTGTTTATGTATTTTATAATGAGTGTTAGAGCGTGTTTATGTATGATCAAGCCATAGGAATATTCATTTATTTTCAAGTTATTTAAATGTAAATCCAGTATTTCGAAGGTGTTTCATTATGTTTGTGTGGATACGTCGGCTTGGAGACATGGAGGGAGCGCTCTTGCCAGTCACAGCGCTCGTTACTAAGAGAGACGTATGGAGGCTGGGGAGGAGCATCGTTTCCGGTGAGGACAAGAGGGAGTTTGGAACAGTGCGGCGCGTGGGATAGTCGCACAGGACACGGGGAGCATGCTGGACGTGAAGGCGCGACGCACGGTCGCGGCAGAGACTTGGAGAGTGTGGAGCGGTCGCGGCAGATACAGTAGAAATACTTCGGAGTGCCGACTTGTGCACTTGTGAGATTTCCGTGGCTTCTACAGTGAAGACGCAGTGTGCGCCTAGAATTGAATATCTCGCAAGCTATGTTGTTGTTCATAACTACGTGCAGTAGGAATCTATTGTTTCCCTGTTATTCAACTTATATTTTATTTGATTGCTGGACCATCGACACCAATAAATGTCTTGCGGAAAAATACCACATTCTCGCCGGCCGGTGTGGCCAAACGGTTCTAGGCGCTTCAGTCTGGAACCGCGCGACCGCTACGGTCGCAGGTTCGAATCCTACCTCGGGCATGGATGTTTCTGATTTCCTTAGGTTAGTTAGGTTTCAGTAGTTCTAAGTTCTAGGGGACTGGTGACCCCAGATGTTAAGTCCCATAGAGCTCAGAGCCATTTGAACCATTTTTACCACATTCTCAAAAGTACTTCTACTATCGTACTCATCATTTAAAGTCGTTAAGATAGTACCTGCAGATTTTATTTAATTGAAATCTTTCATTTATAAATTTCTACGTTACATTCGCAATTTCCGCGTGATAGGAACCTTCGACCATTCGATTCATGAGTATATTCGTATTGTGTACTGTCGACTCAGCAGTATCTGGCTTGTAGTGCGGCAACTACATATCCCAGCCCCTAGACAACGAAACCAGCCAAAACTTTTAATATTGCAACTCTGAGTCTTTGGGTACGTAGTTGAGGGCCATCACATCACCTCATTTCATCATCATTTATTAATTTGATAGCCCGCATACGAAGCATCTCAGAGCTGGGAGAGGATCGAGACCAGTGATTGACTCAGCATCCACAGATGATTGGGATTCACTACACAGCCAGAGTACCGCATTTGGTTTTTCCACGATGAGACTGTTCGAAATGGATTCATTTACGCACTGTTTCAACAGCGACCCACCGATCTGCGTCCATTGCACGCGCAGATATGGACTTGGTTCATAATAAACTCGTAGTTGACAGTTCACTCAATATTAAACACGGCCTTTCTGCAATTCACTTCGATAGTGTGCACAGATTAATTTAAATGTTCTGTCTTTGTGTTACACACAAAACTAACACACCAGCCACGCCGTCACGTCACCAACAAGCGTCCTACTCGTCGCCGCTGCACCACTCGATTGTTCAGTTTCGATGCTCGAAAAAACTGCTCTCTTATCGCAGATACACTGAAACATTATATTCAGGCAGGTCCGTTGCTCTCCTTTGTCATGTCGATTTTGTTCTCTCATTTCGATATACAATCGCGTGCAGCGGCTGTCAGAAAATGTTTAGCAATAGAAGGTTCCAAGTTCTAACGGGTAATAAAATGAAACCTTTAATGAAGCTTAATAGTGGCCTTCCATAAGGATCAGTGCTAGTCCATCTTCTGTTTTTCCTGTACATGACACACATGCCTAAGACAACATCAAGGAAATACAAAAATGCTCACGATTGGGCTCTTTCTGCGACCCACGAAGACCTAGGCGTTACTGAACCTGTCTTAACTGAAGATCTAGAAACTGTCGATAGATACTTCCGTAACTGGAGGTTACAGCCAAGAGCTGTCAAAACAGACATTACCAGCTTCCACCTTAACAACAAGCTCGCATACAAGAAAATAAAGGTGAATTGTGAAGGGGAACAGCTGTGCCATATAGAAGCCCACGTAATCTGTGTGTCACTCTTGACATGACGCTCAGTTAAGAGGAACATTTTCTGAAAATTGCCGATAAGATGAAGCCAAGAAGCAGCATCTTGCAGAAACGTTCTCGCACGACATGGAGACCGTCATCTGCTCGTGGAATGGTGTATCCTGTACCAAAATATTGCACTGCAGTTCGGATCAACAGCCTGTAGATCAGATTCGTCGATACAAAGGTCAACCAGACAATACGCATCATCACAGGAACCATCGGAAATACTCCAGTTTTCTGGCTGCCTAATCTCAGCCGTTTAGCTCCCTCATCTTTGCGCCGTGAAGCTGCTCTCATGCGGAAGTTTACAAAAATAGCTGGTGAACATTACCATCGTGTACTCTACTCTGTAAAAACAGCCTTCGATCCCGTCACCCACCACTACGAGGTGCAAAATCTCTTGTGAACAACGGAGCAACAACAGCAGACCAATGGACAGAAATGTGGCAGAACAACGCTACAGCAGAACAGCTGAAGGTGCCCTGCAGTTCGACCAGGCCACCAGGGTTTGAAGAGCGTCGCAAGATCTGTCTACACTCAATAGAATAAGGACAAATAGTGGAAGATATGCTGACTCACTGTACAAATGGGGTTTAACAACATCGCCCAGCTGTGACAGTGGTGCAAGACGACAAATTGTGTGCCCTCTTAAGTTTAGCTACTCTAAGTTTGACAGCTTCTTTTTCTGTGCCAGTATCCGTTATTGTATCTCCCAAATATTTAAAGTGTTTGGCCGTTTCGATACATCCAATAACTGTGTGCAATTCTTTGATTTCCTTATATTTGTTAGACATGAATTTAGTTTTTTCTTGTGATATCTGAAAACCAAATTTAGCTGATTGCTTTGCTAAGATTTCTATTTGTTTAATTGCATCTGCTATATTTGTGGATATGAGAGCAATATCATCTGCAAAAGCTATTGCATGTATCGTAAGGCCTTTAACTGGTCCTCCAAAAGAAATTCCCTTTACTTTTTATTGTGTGTGTTCCTTAAATGTCTCCCTCATAATCTTTTCCAAAGTGATGTTGAACAGATTCGGGGAGAATCCATTCCCTTGTCTCAAACCCGTTTGGATTTTAAAAGGTTCAGAAATCTTGACTCGAAATTTGACTTTTGGACTTGGTATCTGTCAGTGCCCCCCCCCCCCGCATGAACCATGGACCTTGCCGTTGGTGGGGAGGTTTGCGTGCCCCAGCGATACAGATGGCCGTACCGTAGGTGCAACCACAACGGAGGGGTATCTGTTGAGAGGCCAGACAAACATGTGGTTCCTGAAGAGGGGCAGCAGACTTTTCACTAGTTGCAGGGGCAACAGTCTGGATGATTGACTGATCTGGCCTTGTAACATTAACCAAAACGGCCTTGCTGTGCTGGTACTGCGAACGGCTGAAAGCAAGGGGAAACTACAGCCGTATTATTTCCCGAGGACATGCAGCTTTACTGTATGATTAAATGATGATGGCGTCCTCTTGGGTAAAATATTCCGGAGGTAAAATAGTCCCCCATTCGGATCTCCGGGCGGGGACTACTCAGGAGGACGCCGTTATCAGGAGAAAGAAAACTGGCGTTCTACGGATCGGAGCGTGGAATGTCAGATCCCTTAATCGGGCACGTAGGTTAGAAAATTTAAAACGGGAAATGGATACGTTAAAGATAGATATAGTGGGAATTAGCGAAGTTCGGTGGCAGGAGGAACAAGACTTTTGGTCTGGTGATTACAGGGTTATAAATACAACATCAAATAGGGGTAATGCAGGAGTAGGTTTAATAATGAATAAAAAAATAGGAGTGCGGGATAGCTACTACAAACAACATAGTGAACGCATTATTGTGGCCAAGATAGACACAAAGCCCATGCCTACTACAGTAGTACAAGTTTATATGCCAACTAGCTCTGCAGATGATGAAGAAATAGATGAAATGTATGACGAGATAAAAGAAATTATTCAGGTAGTGAAGGGAGATGAAAATTTAATAGTCATGGGTGACTGGAATTCGTCAGTAGGAAAAGGGAGAGAAGGAAACATAGTAGGTGAATATGGATTGGGGGGAAGAAATGAAAGAGGAAGCCGCCTTGTAGAATTTTGCACAGAGCATAACTTAATCATAACTAACACTTGGTTCAAGAATCATAAAAGAAGGTTGTATACCTGGAATAATCCTGGAGATACTAAAAGGTATCAGATAGATTATATAATGGTAAGACAGAGATTTAGGAACCAGGTTTTAAATTGTAAGACATTTCCAGGGGCAGATGTGGATTCTGACCACAATCTATTGGTTATGAACTGCAGATTGAAACTGAAGAAACTGCAAAAAGGTGGGAATTTAAGGAGAGGGGACCTGGATAAACTGAAAGAACCAGAGGTTGTAGAGAGTTTCAGGGAGAGCATAAGGGAACAATTGACAGGAATGGGGGAAAGAAATACAGTAGAAGAAGAATGGGTAGCTCTGAGGGATGAAGTAGTGAAGGTAGCAGAGGATCAAGTAGGTAAAAAGACGAGGGCTAATAGAAATCCTTGGGTAACAGAAGAAATATTGAATTTAATTGATGAAAGGAGAAAATATAAAAATGCAGTAAATGAAGCAGGCAAAAAGGAATACAAACGTCTCAAAAATGAGATCGACAGGAAGTGCAAAATGGCTAAGCAGGGATGGCTAGAGGACAAATGTAAGGATGTAGAGGCTTGTCTCACTAGGGGTAAGACAGATACTGCCTACAGGAAAATTAAAGAGACCTTTGGAGAGAAGAGAACCACTTGTATGAATATCAAGAGCTCAGATGGCAACCCAGTTCTAAGCAAAGAAGGGAAGGCAGAAAGGTGGAATGAGTATATAGAGGGTTTATTCAAGGGCAATGTACTTGAGGACAATATTGTGGAAATGGAAGAGGATGTAGATGAAGACGAAATGGGAGATAAGATACTGCGTGAAGAGTTTGACAGAGCACTGAAAGACCTGAGTCGAAACAAGGCTCCGGGAGTAGGCAACATTCCATTAGAACTACTGATGGCCTTGGGAGAGCCAGTCATGACAAAACTCTACCATGTGGTGAGCAAGATGTATGAGACAGGCGAAATACCCTCAGACTTCAAGAAGAATATAATAATCCCAATCCCAAAGAAAGCAGGTGTTGGCCGGCCGAAGTGGCCGTGCGGTTAAAGTCGCTGCAGTCTGGAACCGCAAGACCGCTACGGTCGCAGGTTCAAATCCTGCCTCGGGCATGGATGTTTGTGATGTCCTTAGGTTAGTTAGGTTTAACTAGTTCTAAGTTCTAGGGGACTAATGACCTCAGCAGTTCAAAAAAAAAAAATGGTTCAAATGGCTCTGAGCACTATGGGACTTAACATCTTAGGTCATCAGTCCCCTAGAACTTAGAACTACTTAAACCTAACTAACCTAAGGACATCACACACACCCATGCCCGAGGCAGGATTCGAACCTGCGACCGTAGCAGTCCTGCGGTTCCGGACTGCAGCGCCTAGAACCGCACGGCCACCGCGGCCGGCTCCCTCAGCAGTTGAGTCCCATAGTGCTCAGAGCCATTTGACCCAAAGCAGGTGTTGACAGATGTGAAAATTACCGAACTATCAGTTTAATAAGTCACAGCTGCAAAATACTAACGCGAATTCTTTACAGACGAATGGAAAAACTGATAGAAGCGGACCTCGGGGAAGATCAGTTTGGATTCCATAGAAATGTTGGAACACGTGAGGCAATATTAACCTTACGACTTACCTTAGAAGGAAGATTAAGAAAAGGCAAACCTACGTTTCTAGCATTTGTAGACTTAGAGAAAGCTGTTGACAATGTTGACTGGAATACTCTCTTTCAAATTCTGAAGGTGGCAGGGCTAAAATACAGGGAGCGAAAGGCTATTTACAATTTGTACAGAAACCAGATGGCAGTTATAAGAGTCGAGGGGCATGAAAGGGAAGCAGTGGTTGGGAAAGGAGTGAGACAGGGTTGTAGCCTCTCCCCGATGTTATTCAATCTGTATATTGAGCAAGCAGTAAAGGAAACAAAAGAAAAATTCGGAGTAGGTATTAAAATTCATGGAGAAGAAGTAAAAACTTTGAGGTTCGCCGATGACATTAAAATTCTGTCAGAGGCAGCAAAGGACTTGGAAGAGCTGTTGGACGGAATGGACAGTGTCTTGAAATGAGGATATAAGATGAACATCAACAAAAGCAAAACGAGGATAATGGAATGTAGTCAAATTAAATCGGGTGATGCTGAGGGAATTAGATTAGGAAATGAGACACTTAAAGTAGTAAAGGAGTTTTGCTATTTAGGGAGTAAAATAACTGATGGTGGTCGAAGTAGAGAGGATATAAAATGTAGACTGGCAATGGCAAGGAAATCGTTTCTGAAGAAGAGAAATTTGTTAACATCGAGTATAGATTTAACTGTCAGGAAGTCGTTTCTGAAAGTATTTGTATGGAGTGTAGCCATGTATGGAAGTGAAACATAGACGATAACTAGTTTGGACAAGAAGAGAATAGAAGCTTTCGAAATGTGGTGCTACAGAAGAGTGCTGAAGATAAGGTGGGTAGATCACGTGACTAATGAGGAGGTATTGAATAGGATTGGGGAGAAGAGCAGTTTGTGGCACAACTTGACTAGAAGAAGGGATCGGTTGGTAGGACATGTTTTGAGGCATCAAGGAATCACAAATTTAGCATTGGAGGGCAGCGTGGAGGGTAAAAATCGTAGAGGGAGACTAAGAGATGAATACACTAAGCAGATTCAGAAGGATGTAGGTTGCAGTAAGTACTGGGAGATGAAGAAGCTTGCACAGGATAGTGTAGCATGGAGAGCTGCATCAAACCAGTCTCAGGACTGAAGACCACAACAACAACATCTGTCAGTGTTTGCTTTATTATCTCTCTAGTTTTTCTGTCAATTCAAAATTCCTCCAGAGTTCTAATGAGGCTTCCTCTCTCTATGCAGTCATACGCTTTTCTAAAATCAGCAAACGTCGTAACATGTGGTTGCCCAGCACGTGTTCTAATCATGTTTTTAAGGTTAATAATTTGCTCCGAACAGCTCTTTCAGTGCTCTGTCAAACTCTTCACACAGTATCGTATCTCCCATTTCATCTTCATCTACGTCCATTCATAGGTTTATTATTATTTCTTCCTGAATTTGGGATGAATTTAATTTTTGACTTAACAAGATAATGATCCGTATCTATTTTGGCTCCTTTCTTTACCTTAATATTTTGAATTGTCTTAAATTCTCTTCTAGAAATGGCTATGTGGTCAATTTGGAACTCTCCAAGGAATTGATATGGTGATTTCCAAGTCTTCATCTTCTTGGGATGTTTCTTTAAGTGTGTAGTCATAATTTTGAGGTTGAAGATTTGGCAGAGTTCCACAAGTCTTATTACATTGTTGTTTGTCCTCTTATGCGCTGGGTATTCTCCAACGATGTTTTTGTATTTCTTCTCCTTGCCGAGCTGTCCATTAAAGTCCCAGAGCAGAATGATGACATTTTCCTTTAGAATCTTCTGAAGCGTGTCGAAAGGTTCTTCCCAGAAAGTTTGTACTTTGTTCGGATTTTTTTTTTATTGTCAATATTTGTTGGAGCATGAGCATTCACTAGCTTATACATCATTTGATCGTCAATGTTGAGAGCCTGTTGGACGTAGAGCTGAAGTTTGTTACGGATTCCGTTATATTTCTTCTAACAATAAAGGCTGTACCCAGTAGAGGGCATTTTCCAAAGATATACTCTGCTGGTTTTCCTTTATAAATTATTTTGCCCGTTTCAAAAGAATTTTCATCAGTATAGCGAGTTTCTCGTAGTGCCAGAATTTGGATATCACGGTGTCCAAGTGCGTGAGTCAGTTCATGGTGTTTTCCTGTTTTGATCAGTGAGTTAATGTTCCTATATTACATTTATTCTTGGATTTGAGTTTTTCGGGTTCTTTCGATAAAACAAGAGCAGAAAGTGCAGGCTCCCCAGAATCCGAAATGCCTGCTTGTGACCTGAGGTCGAGAGGTTTTAGTGTCTGGGGTAATTTGTTTTCTTTTCCACTCATAATACATGAAATTTGTAAGGTTGGAGTGGTGGAGCTTTGCGAAGATTGGTCGAGATACAACTGTAGTATTAGTGCAGAGGGTTTGTGTTTGGTCCGCGAGAGCTATTTTATTTCGCTCCAGTTCGCTGGCAAGCCAGTGAGGAGCCCCCTATCCGCCACACGGGGACGCGCCACGTCGCAGTAGCACTTCTCCGCCTGTTACGACAGCTAGAAATAAAAGAACGGGGAAAAAAGAAAGAAATAATAATAATATGTTCCATTATAATTGCCCCCACTGTGGACTGATGCCATACGGAGGTGCACAGTATCTGAGCTTATTTACCTTTTTATGGATTGATAACCCTGGCCGGTATGGGCATAGCTTTTATTTTTCAGCCATTTGAGTCATCATCTGTGATTACCAATTTATATAGGCATGTCAGCTTCCTTAACCCATACATACATAAGCTTTCCTTCATAACAAAGTGTTTTCTGTAAGCGCATAGTCCCATTATTGTCAGTCGGTATCTGCCCAGTGTTTAGCTTGCGAAGCATGCGCGTGCAGCTCGACGTCCGTTACCGTCCCTGCTCGGTTTCACGTGTTTAATACGAAGTCAGAGTGCCTGTGTCGTGCGTCCACGTAATCTTTACTGCACAAAATCGTGAAACTCGTGTTCAGCGGCGTGATCCTTTGTGAAATCTTCGATGCGGTGATAACTGGTTTCCATATCAGTGGCCCGAGGGAAGTATTTCATCTCGTCGCTCACACTTATTCAGTCGGATACCAGACGTACATCCGACATCCGCCGACAACGTAAGTTTCTTGCCGCTTTACGACGTTGTCGAGCACAGAAAATTCAGGTTTGTACGGCTTTGTCGAGCACAGAAAATTCATGTTTGTACGGCTTTATCGAGCACAGACAATACGTGTTTTTGCGACGTTGTGGAGCACAGAAAACTCATGTCACACCTTATTGTCGTTTTTTAGCTCATCACAGGCACACCCACATATCTCACACGCCCACTAAACACTTTGCAGGCAGGTTTCGTATGTTTTTGCGCCTTCTTTTTGAGCGTCTTTCATACCGTTGCATTACACAAAAATTTCTGTAGTGTCCTTTCCACATACTATACACATGACAAAAAATAAATAAAATTACAACTACAAGAATAAACTTAACCTGTTCATTTGCTGATAAGCCATTATCGTTGCTTAGATAAATGATAGTCTGATTGTCATTTCGTTTTAGTACATTCTGTTAAATCATAATTTTGCTACATTTTTCAGTTCCAATTATATAAGTACAATTTTTGTTCTCGTTTGGTTTTACATTCTTTACGTAACATTCATAGACTAATAGATTCTTTTTTTGGCATAAATTGACATACATTTCACTTCAATTTATTGTGTCTTCTTGTCAGATCATATTGATCAAGTTCAAAGAATTAAAAAAGTAAACAGTAGTCGCTACAACAGATTCTACGCGCTTCTTTTATAACTTACATAACCACACGTGGCCTCGCCTCTCTAGGAATCCCAATCGTATCGAATAATTATTCAGTGCTTAGAGTGCACCTCAGTATTTACTGATTATGTTTACCGTATAAGGGATAACCATTTCATATGCTGAGGTATACAGAGGAGTAATATCAATACTATATGTCGCGTACAAAGGGTTTGTTTGTTTCGGGTGCTCCAACACTTTCAGCTGTGTCTGGCGCGCGCGCGCCTGCGGTTTGTTGACTAGCTTTCTCCCCAATGCGCATGCGCTGCGTTGCTCTGTCGCGGCGAGTCGTGTATTGCAGTGCGCGCTACCGTGTGTTTCACAAGCTCATTTATTCATTTACAACTGGGCTACGCGCAAAGCGAAGCGTTGTGTATAAAGTATCGTCATCTCTAGACACATAAAAGTAAAATTCTTCCTTGCTTTACCACTTACCTTATCATTTATACATTTGACATACAAGAAAAAACCTAAACAAACATTTTCCTTATCAACTAACAACATAAATTCTGGAATGTGATTTTCCAGCATCCTAAATTCAATATTACTATACATATGTACAACTTATAGGTGTACAAATGGCTGCATACCCCGTTCTTCAATATATAAACATTCTCAAGTCGTTGTGTGGGTAAAGGCCCTTGTCTTTACCCTTGTTCACTTGTGCCAATCTGTTTGCTCCCGGGTAGGGGATTTTGGTAATTATGCACGGTCCAGTGTATAGTAATTGCCACTTACGGTTCAGTTTTCCAGTTTTTGCGGATTTGGGTGTTCTAACAAGGGAACCTCCCCATCGCACCCCCCTCAGATTTAGTTAAAACTTGGCACAGTGGATAGGCCTTGAAAAACTGAACACAGATCTATCGAGAAAACAGGAAGAAGTTGTGTGGAACTATGAGAAAAATAAGCAAAATATACAAACTGAGTAGTCCATGTGTAAGATATGCAACATCAAGGAAAATGGGAGCTCAGGAACGCCGTGGTCCCGTGGTTAGCGTGAGCAGCTGTGGAACGAGAGGTCCTGTGTTCAAACCTTCCCTTGGGTGACAATTATTATCTGTCACCAGTGTCGTATACAATATATCAGATGCGTTTTCCTGTGGAGGAATCGGTTAACCTATGACCTTGCGATCAAATGTTTTCGGTTCCCATTAGAGAGCACGTCCTTTCGTCTAATAATCGCACCGTTTTGCGGTGCGGTCGCAAAACACAGACACTAAATGTATTACAGTGAACAGAGACGTCAATGAACGAATGGACAGATCATAACTTTGTGAAAATAAAGAAAATAAATTTTTCACTCGTGGGAGGATTTGAACCTAGGACCTCACGTTTCGCAGATGCTCACGCTGACCACGGGACCACGGGGATCCTGAACTTACGCATTCCTTGATGTTGCCTATATTGGGCATGGGCTACTCACTGTGTATTTTGCTTATATTTTTCATAGTTCCACACGACTTCTTCCTGTTTTTTCAATTGATCTGTGTTCAGTTTTTCAAGGCCTACCCACTGTGCCAACTTATAATTAAATCTGAGGGGGGGTGCGATGGGGAGGTTCCCTTGTAAGTAACACCTTTTGTCCTATTTAAAACTGTGTTGTACGTTTCACCTTTCTGTCGTAGATTCCTTACCTGTATTTGGCCCAGGTTTCAAGGTCAACTACTGCTTGTTGTATTTTATCATCCAGTGATAATTCCGGTATCGGTATCTCGGGTAAAGTTTTTTCCCATTCGTTTACCTGTTTGCAATTGAACATCAGCTCATTTGGTGTAAAAATGGTTCAAATGGCTCTGAGCGCTATGGGACTCAACATCTATGGTCATCAGTCCCCGAGGACTTAGAACTACTTAAACCTAACTAACCTAAGGACATCACACAACGCCCAGTCATCACGAGGCAGAGAAAATCCCTGACCCCGCCGGGAATCGAACCCGGGAACCCGGGAGTGGGAAGCGAGAACGCTACCGCACGACCACGAGCTGCGGACATTTGGTGCAAATCCAGTTGATGTGTGGGGAGGGCTGTTAACAACTTGTAAGAAAGGAGTGACATATTTAATCCACTTGGTATGTTTACGAGGTATATAGGTCCTCACAAACCTGTTGAATTCCTTAAACACCCTTTCTATGGGGGACTGAATGTGAACGTTCAGCTTCGGATAAGGTGCGACTGGCGAAGCTAATTACTTTAGGGATGATATTTTCTTCTTCTACTATTTGAAAAAAGCATGCACCCAGATCGTGAGAAGACGCGTCGGTGCATAAACAAAAAATCTTTTTTCATGTCTGGTTGAGATAAAATATTATCATTTATTACGACTCGCTTGGTATTTTAAAATCGGTTTGACATTGTTTGTCCCTTACCCAAGGTGTGTTTTTCCGCAGAAGATAGAGTAAAGCATCAACGTTCATATGTTGGTTGGGAATGAATTTCCTGAAAAGTGACACTAGGCCTAAGTATGCCTTTAAATGTTTCTTGTTTTGCGGAGTAGGGAAGTTCCTAATGGCATCAAGTTTTTTAGGATCTAGCAGTATGCCTTCCGAAGAGATTATTTGTCCTAAAAATTTTATCTTTTCTTGTCCGAAATTAGTTTTCTTGAGATTTGCTGTTACTCCATAGTCGGAAAAACGGCTCAATACTTGTTCAATTAATCTTAAATGTTCTACCCAAGTGCGTGTGGCGACTAAAAGGTCGTCCACGTATACTGTTACCCTGCTCAAAAGTTCGGACCCTAGCACTCCGTCAAGTGCAGAGATAAATACATCTGCACTTACGTTCAATCCAAACGGCAATACTTGAAATTCGAAGCTCCTGCTCCCACATACGAAGGCGGTATACTTCCCACTTTCTTCATGTAGTTTTATTTGCCAATATGAAGACCAGAGGTCAATTATAGTAAGAAATTTAGCATTATGGAATTTCATAAGCTGTTCCTCTAAATTCTCTGGACGTATTCGTACAGGTACGATAATCTTATTAATATTACGTGCGTCGAGGACCAAGCGCACCTTACCATCTGGTTGACTCACAGCCAAGATAGGATTACAATAAGGGGAAAATGATGGTTGTATTATGTTCCATTCAAGCATCCTGTTAACCTCTTTTCTTACTGCTTCTCTCTTTGTCCATGGTATAGGGTATGAGATAGAACAAAAAGTTTCGTGGGGATACACTTCCACGTTCCGCTTGCTGTTCCTTAGGCAAGCACTTTGATTCACGTACCTTTGTGTTTATTGCGTCAACGTTTATTTCTTCTGCTGACGGTTGTTCGGTACTATATGTGGTGACAAACATAACTATAGGGTATACCAGCTGAACTTCAAGGTCGTGAGTAACTTCAGTTTTACAACTATTAGTATTTCCCCTGCTCAAGTCTATTTCAAATAATAGGTTATTTACAGTGAAATGACATTGGCCCTTTCCTATATCAGTTTGTAGTTGGTATGTCCTAAATGTATCCATACGGATTAACCAATCAGCTATTAATTTCTCTATTATCAAAAAATTGCATCGTACAGAAAACTGCCTTAATTGTACGGGAATTAAAGCTTGTATCTTGACTCCTTTCGATTTCTGACCAGTGGCAGTTTGTACCTTGCAATTTTGCACTCGCAGTGTAGGTATACGTCCACGTTTCTTCAGTTCTTGAAAGAATCCCTATGACACCAAATTAGTCGTAGCACCTGTGTCAAGCACAGTGGGTACATCAAGATCAAATATTTTGGCTTTAATAGTAGTTTGTACCTTGTCCTGTGTCCAGTTTTCCTGCGTACCCTCATTACCTTGATACAGATCATCTCTTACATAATTACCGTGATCGTATCTGATAAAGCAATTGTCGATCAAGCTCGTGCCCCCATTCCCCTCCAAGGACACAGAACGGGGGCCTACCGTGACCGGTTCAAGTTTTGCGGAGTCGCGGTGGCATCGACCTCTAGGTTAGATTGAACTTCCACTATGTTGAGCCTTGGTGCATGGTTACGCCAATTATTGTCCTGAGAGGCTCTCTACTGAAATGCTTTTTGCCTTTGCGTGTTATTCAGCATATGAATGTTACTTTGCTGGCCGAATTCGGCTGCTTGTGGGTTATTCGGTTATCTGCTATTGTTTGGCGCTCGCCAAGCGATCGGCTGATTATTGCCGGAAGCTTGTGTCTGTACATATTGTAGAGGCTATCCATACGCTACTCGCCCAGTGTAATTGTTTTTGCTAAATTTTTGCCCATTTCTTTTGTATCCACCTTTGTATTTACGGCTCTCTCCATTGCCGTTGTGATTACCGTTACCATTACCATAGGTCTGTGTGGGGTAAGGTTGCCATCCGTGTTGTACTACGAATCCGTTGTTTACTTGTTGGTCCGTATATCTCTGTGTCGCTATCGACGTATTACAGGCTTCGGTTGTACTGGTCTGTCTGCATATGTTAAATCTATTGAGTCCAGTACAGATGAAAGTATTCGGTGTCGTGTTCCGGGATGGTAAAGATTTTTTCCCTAATGTGGGTAGGAAGACGGCTCTTCAAAGTTTTCAGCACGTCTACTTTAGATACCGGGTTCGTCCAGTATCTGGTTTTATTCAAATATTTTTCAAAATAGGCCCTTAAACTTCCGTACTTGCTATTGAACGGAGCTGGGTTGGATACTTCACGCCCGAGCCTCTCTTGTACGGCCTCAGACCAATACTTATTCAGAACCGCCCTCTCAGACTGTAGCGGCAACGTTCCGCCATGTCCGTAGCCTATAGCAGTACGTCACCCTGTGTGTATCTAACAACAAATCTAATTTTCTGGGCTTCGGTTCAGGTACGAGGTAAAACATTTCGAAATGCTTTGATAAAGACCACGTGGTGTGTTCTTTTCCCTTCAGAAGTGAATATCGGAAATTGTCGATGCCTAAGTAATCCCTCATCTGTAAGTAATGTGGACAAACACGCCGCGCTGTCAGTGACAGGCGTGTTATGTTCGCCTGTGGGGTAGCGCATGGTTCAAATGGGTCTGAGCACTATGGGACTTAACTTCTGACGACATCAGTCCCCTAGAACTTAGAACTACTTAAACCTAACTAACCTAAGGACATCACACACATCCATGCCCGAGGCAGGATTCGAACCTGCGACCGTAGCGGTCGCGCGGTTCCAGACTGTAGCGCCTAGAACCGCAAGGCCACCCCGGCCGGCGGTAGCGCATGGCAACCGCGCTTGCTCGACACGTGCAACTGCCGGAAAGTGTTGTTGCATTGTGCAACCTTCGCTATTTTCCTTCCAGCGAAGGTACCTAACTTCTCTGAAATCATAGGTTTGTTTTCCGGCTTCAGCTTTTTCAGTTATTTCCTTTACATCTGCACATAACTTACCTCTCTGTTTTTTGGAAAATTCTGACTCTAAACTTAACTGATCTACTCTTAGACTCAGTTTGTGTATTTCTATACGTAGGTTTTTGCATACGTCTTGCATCTCGCTGACTGCGTTCGTCACATTTTTTACCGACGCATCCACGTGGAGTTACGTCTCCTGATTTGAGAAACGCTTCACTAAAGTTTTGCAACTCACCTGCAAACCTGTTTATTTATATCGCGGGACATGTCGGTAATTATTTCTTGTTTTAGTTGTTTACCGAGCTCTGTGAACTTACCGGATAATTCGTCAGATAATTCACAGTTTTGCTCACCTCACTGAACTGTTATTCATGAAATCGTTAAATGCCTGATTTTGCTGTGTAAACTGTTGTCCTCCATTTTCCTGAAATTCTTATTGAGTTGTGTCAAATTGTGGGCGTCACTAGTATTTACATTGCTTTCTTGAACTGTTTCCCGCTCTGGCGCTCACGATGTAGTGAGCAAATAGCCAGAGGAAGTTTCGCTGTTGCGCGCTTCAGTTTCACTATTTGGAAAAATGTTTCCAGGTGAGAACTGAGAAATTGGCTCATCGACTGTCATAAAAGTGAGGTCATGATTAGTTATGTCACCACTGCCATAATTTTTGTAATAATGGGACGCAAGCCTGATTGCTTTGGTAACCATCGGCCAGTTCACGAGTTGGCGAGTTACGTTCAACTGTTGCCAAGCGCGGATTTCCGCCATCTTGGCATATTGTATTTTGTAATGAATTTGCAACAATAGCCATTTCCAGAGACAGATGTGGAAACTGACCACAATCTATTGATTATGAACAGTAGATTAAAACTGAAGAAATCGCAAAAAGGTGGGAATTTAAGGAGATGGGACCTGGATAAACTGAAAGAACCAAGGTTGTACAGAGTTTCAGGGAAAGCGTAAGGGAACAATGACAGGAATGGAAGAAAGAAATACAGAAGAAGAAGAATGGGTAGCTTTTAGGAATGAAGTAGTGAAGGCAGCAGACGATCAAGTAGGTAAAAAGACGAGGGCTAGTAGAAATCCTTGGGTAACAGAAGAGATACTGAATTTAATTGATGAAAGGAGAAAATTTAAAAATTCAGTAAGTGAAGCAGGCAAAAAGGAATACAAACGGCTCAAAAATGAGATCGACAGGAAGTGCAAAATGGCTAAGCAGGGATGGCTAGAGGACAAATGTAAGGATGTAGAGGTTTATCTCACTAGGGGTAAGATAGATACTGCCTACAGGAAAATTAAAGAGACCTTTGGAGAAAAGAGAACCACTTGCATGAATATCAAGAGCTCAGATGGAAACCCAGTTCTAAGCGAAGAAGGGAAAGCAGAAAGGTGGAAGGAGTATATAGAGGGTCTATATAGGGTCGATGTTCTTGAGGACAATATTACGGAAATGGAAGAGGAGGTAGATGAAGATGAAATGGGAGATATGATACAGCGTGAAGAGTTTGACAGAGCACTGAAAGACCTAAGTCGAAACAAGGCCCCGGGAGTAGACAACATTCCATTAGAACTACTGACAGCCTTGGGAGAGCCAGGCCTAACAAAACTCTACCATCTGGTGAGCAAGATGTATGAGACAGGCGAAATACCCTCAGACTTCAAGAAGAATATAGTAATTCCAATACCAAAGAAAGCAGGAGTTGACAGATGTGAAAATTACCGAACTATCAGTTTAATAAGTCACAGCTGCAAAATACTAACGCGAATTCTTTACAGACGAATGGAAAAACCGGTAAAAGCCGACCTCGGGGAAGATCAGTTTGGATTTCGTAGACATGTTGGACCACTTGAGGCAATACTGACCCTACGACTTATCTTAGAAAATAGGTTAAGGAAAGGCCGACCTACGTTTCTGGCATTTGTAGACTTAGAGAAAGCTTTTGACAATGTTGACTGGAATACTCTCTTTAAAATTCTGAAGGTGGCATGGGTAAAATACAGGGAGCGAAGGGGCTATTTACAATTTGTACAGAAACCAGATGGCAGTTATAAGAGTCGGGGGACATGAAAGCGAAGCAGTGGTTGGGAAGGGAGTGAGACAGGGTTGTAGCCTCTCCCCGATGCTATTCAATCTGTATAGTGAGCAAGCAGTAAAGGAAACAAAAGAAAAATTCGGAGTAGGTATTAAAGTCCATGGAGAGGAAATAAAAACGTTGAGGTTTGCCGATGACATTGTAATTCTGTCAGAGACAGCAAAGGAATTGGAAGTGCAGTTGAACGGAATGGACAGTGTCTTGAAAGGGGGGGTATAAGATGAACATCAACAAAAGCAAAACGAGGATAATGGAATGTAGTCGAATTAAATCGGGTGATGCTGAGGGAATTAGATTAAGAAATGAGACACTTAAAGTAGTAAAGGAGTTTTGCTATTTGGGAAGCAAAATAACTGATGATGGTCGAAGTAGAGAGGATATAAAATGTAGACTGGCAATGGCAAGTAAAGCGTTTCTGAAGAAGAGAAATTTGTTAACCTCGAGTATTGATCTAAGTGTCAGGAAGTCGTTTCTGAAAATATTTGTATGGAGTGTAGCCATGTATGGAAGTGAAACATGGACGATAAATAGTTTGGACAAGAAGAGAAATATGGTGCTACAGAAGAATGCTGACGATTAGATGGGTAGATCACGTGACTAATGAGGAGGTATTGAATAGGATTGGGGAGAAGAGAAGTTTGTGGCACAACTTGAATAGAGGAAGGGATCGGTTGGTAGGACATGTTCTGAGGCATCAAGGGATCACCAGTTTGGTACTGGAGGGCAGCGTGGAGGGTAAAAATCGTAGAGGGAGACCAAGAGATGAATAGACTAAGCAGATTCAGAAGGAGGTAGGCTGCAGTAGGTACTGGGAGATGAAGAAGCTTGCACAGGATAGAGTAGCATGGAGAGCTGCATGAAACCAGTCTCAGGACTGAAGACAACAGCAACAAAAACAGCAATTTCCTTTGACTCCATTGTGAACAATGCTTAACAAAATTATAAAGGAAAAAAATTTCAAAATCGTAATTTTGTTTGTATCGGTATCTTTCAACTAAAGCAGATTTATATGCGTTTTCATCAATCAACCTAAATATTCACTGATGCTGTTCTACTGATAAAGTCTTACAGAATTTGCAAGAATTATTTTGCACCTTAAGGGGATACGGAATCACCTATCCCCGCAATGTTAATATATGCCTACTATAGGGAACATTTTCTCACAAACTACTGAAGACAGAGAGGTAAAAATTTTACTGTATGTGCATTCATATGTTACAACAATACTGAAACAACAGTTTATTGTCAAAGTATTTTCTTACAGAGATATTGTACATTTATTTTTAAGTAAATTTTTTCCATCGCTTTTTACTAGACTATCACCCCTAAGTCTTTTGTAAATCAAGTAATTAAAAAATCGTTGTTTCAGTATGTAATAGGGACCTATGTCACTACGTCATAAAAATTTCAGACTTCTAGGTTGACCAGTACCTGAGATAATGTTCCTAGATGAAGTAAAAAGTAAACTTACGGGAAACGGAGAAAGAAGATTAAAACATTCCTGATCCGTAGCTAATACCCCCTTCACAGTCTTCATAATCATCTTCAAGTCTTCTTTTGGCACCCCTCTGCACCTGTCTTGCTTTTTTCACTAATGTCTTGATTATATTATCAGCATGCCTTAGTCTGTGCTGATCTAAAAAGAACATAGCACGTACCGTACGGGAACCAACACACATACCCAACTTTTGAAGGACCTGGCATTTAGTTATATTTCCAAGATTGAAGGTTGCCACAGCATCATACACACCAAAATGTAGTGTATTAATTCCGACAAACACTGTTTTTGGGAGACGATGCCATATCACACTATTCAAGCACTCGTTGGGGTTCTGCGTTTTTCCGTGAAGACATTTCATCAGAAGACTTCTGTCAGCCAGATCTCTGAAAATGGGCTTTATTTCTGCCATGATGGCTGATGGTAGACTGTGGTGGTGAATGTATTTCTCTCCTGTTGTTAGTCCCCTATTGTATTTACACCAGCTGTTTTCACCTTTGGGGCACAAACCATGTTGTGGATGCTCATCCGTGGATGCGGTGTGGAAATATAAAGCCCATATAGCTCTCCTCATTTCTTCAAGATTGCCTGTATTTTGCCTGATTGCAAGGCCATAGCAGTTCTGAATGTGGTCTATTATGGAATCAGTCAATCTTCCTCTGCCATCCAAGGTTTTCCCATCATCTAGTTTTTTCCCTTTCATAACTGATTTTAACCTTCTCAGCCTGGCACCCATTCTCTTCTGCACATGTCCTATACATTCAAGTTTGCTTATATTTACACTGTTCCCATATGGTTTGCTTTCCAAAACTTCTTTGAATGCTTTAGAGTCACCATCTCCCAGATATTTGACATAGCGAACATTATACCACTGTGAAGAGCGATGAAAAATTTTCTTCACCCCAGCAACCTCCATGCCACCACTACTACCATAATAATTAGCAATACAGTCATCACTGTGTTCATTTTTCAGCCTGCCTGTGCACCTACAGTATTTAGACATTATTGCAACATCAATAACCTTGTCAGTATCAACACTAGTTGCTGTTACAACACCATTGTTGGAGGTGTGGCCCCTTTTCTGCCACGTGCCATCAAACGCCACTGTGAGGTCACGACTGCCGTCATTTTCTTCCACTGCTTCTTCCACAGCAACCTGCATTGACTTCTGTGCTACATCTTCAACTGCAGATCCTAGTACATAATTGTAAGCTTCAAACTTTGAAGGTGCACTTGGAAGATTTAGAACACCACATAGCATATCACCAGCTGCTTTGCCCTTACCAATTGCTCGCAATCCATAAACTAACCTAATATTTACACTATAAAGTTCAGTTTTCTTGTATCCATTATTTACAGTTACTGAAACCGAACTTGGAAACTTACAGCTGTATTTACAAACACTGCATATTAAATTAAACTGGGCAGCCAGGCCAACATGGGATTCTACTTTCAGAGAAACGTTTCCATGACATTTTTTGCAGCACAAACTGTTTTCAAGAGCTTCACACAATATATTCGTATCAATGAGTTCAAAAACTTCATTCCCTCTATCAAGTAAATTATATTTCTCTTCCAAATCTCTTAGTTTTTTATGAGAAGCACTGTTTTCATTTGGTGTAAGTTCGTTCGGCAAATCAGTAATAAGTGGATTCACATTTTCCAACAGTGATGATGATGAACTGCTTTGCTTTGCTAGTGAATCATTATTTCTTTTCTTTTGCCAGTTCACACGCTTTTTAAATACTTTTGCTTTAGCTCTAGGCATTTTCACTGCGAAAAATGAAGCACTAAATACGAAATAACTCAACAACAACTACTTTCTTATATCACACTGTTTACAAAACAGTCCCGCCACAAAGTCAAAGAGTAACTTGAGGAAACCAGAGAGAAACATTTTCGGGCAACTAGTGTATAAATAGTCGCTGGAAACCGGGATATTTGAATTCATGTCACTTTAAAGGTACTGCCAAAAAGTTCATGGTCAGCCACGAGAGACGTGTATAACTAAAGCGCAATACCCGATCTCACAAATATATAAAAATAAAATAGTTATAATTGTAGTAGAGCTATGTATGATACGTCATTTTAAAGAGGAAACATGGCAGAATATAATACGCCAATAAAAAAAAATTCGATTTTTTAACCCAAAATCCGATTCCGTATCCCCTTAATGGTGTCTTTATATAGATTTTTGTCTTTTATAGAGAAATGCACTTTCCGTAAAGGATATTAATTGGAAGGCAAAGAGATTATTTACTGCGAGAGAGACGGCGCAAAGCGCGGCCATGCAAGCATGCAGCGTAGCAGCTTCCTACCTTTACCGCTGAAATCAGCATTCCCGGCGTGTCTCTTTTGTAGGCAGTATTTAATTTTTACTTTGTTCCTTCAAGTTGTTAGTATTTCTAATTTTACGGACATGTAAAAAATGCAACAAAGGCCTCATTAGTTTCTTGTAACGATAAAAATGGATCATTTATCTCAAAAAATTTTTATCTCGACAATTGAAAGGTCTGTTCGTATCCCATTCGGCGCCGTCCTTTGAACGGTCGCCATTCAATAGTGTCGGGGGGACTAGAAATGTGATATATATATATATATATATATATATATATATATATATATATATATATATATATATATATAATAAATACTGGAAATTTAATCAATATACAAAAATGAGTTTTCTTCCTACGTGTCAAATATGTGCATATTTATTTTTAAAGAAAAAACGTTTCCTTGTATGATGTGATGCTAGCCATAAGCTAAATAGATAAATATGTTTAGATAGCTGTATAATTTGAATGTGTAGACGTTTAGTACTAAATATAATGAACAAAAGAAAATAATAAAGGAAAATATAATTTATATCTGCTTAGAGGAATACTTTTACACAGAATATCAAGTGGCATATTTCAGTAGGATAATGCCGGATCTCACACTGCAGTTCGCACCACAAACACCTTGAGGAATGTACTGGTCCTATTTTGATCCGCCCAGTCACCTGATTCATTTACCGCAGCACGTCGGGTATGCGATGGGAAGATCAGTCTCGATCCAGCAATCTTCATGAACTGACAGCACGAGTTTCAGGCATGGCAAGAAATTCTTCAGAATGACCTGTGGAGGGTTGTTTGCTTCCATGTCATGACGAATGCAAGTATGTCGTCTTGCCAGTAGAGATCACACCGATGCTGATGACGGAAATAAGTTCCGAATGGAATGAAAATACACTCCTGGAAATTGAAATAAGAACACCGTGAATTCATTGTCCCAGGAAGGGGACACTTTATTGACACATTCCTGGGGTCAGATACATCACATGATCACACTGACAGAACCACAGGCACATAGACACAGGCAACAGAGCATGCACAATGTCGGCACTAGTACAGTGTATATCCACCTTTCGCAGCAATGCAGGCTGCTATTCTCCCATAGAGACGATCGTAGAGATGCTGGATGTAGTCCTGTGGAACGGCTTGCCATGCCATTTCCACCTGGCGCCTCAGTTGGACCAGCGTTCGTGCTGGACGTGCAGACCGCGTGAGACGACGCTTCATCCAGTCCAAAACATGCTCAATGGGGGACAGATCCGGAGATCTTGCTGGCCAGGGTAGTTGACTTACACCTTCTAGAGCACGTTGGGTGGCACGGGATACATGCGGACGTGCATTGTCCTGTTGGAACAGCAAGTTCCCTTGCCGGTCTAGGAATGGTAGAACGATGGGTTCGATGACGGTTTGGATGTACCGTGCATTATTCAGTGTCCCCTCGACGATCACCAGTGGTGTACGGCCAGTGTAGGAGATCGCTCCCCACACCATGACGCCGGGTGTTGGCCCTGTGTGCCTCGGTCGTATGCAGTCCTGATTGTGGCGCTCACCTGCACGGCGCCAAACACGCATACGACCATCATTGCCACCAAGGCAGAAGCGACTCTCATCGCTGAAGACGACACGTCTCCATTCGTCCCTCCATTCACGCTTGTCGCGACACCACTGGAGGCGGGCTGCACGATGTTGGGGCGTGAGCGGAAGACGGCCTAACGGTGTGCGGGACCGTAGCCCAGCTTCATGGAGACGGTTGCGAATGGTCCTCGCCGATACCCCAGGAACAACAGTGTCCCTAATTTGCTGGGAAGTGGCGGTGCGGTCCCCTACGGCACTGCGTAGGATCCTACGGTCTTGGCGTGCATCCGTGCGTCGCTGCGGTCCGGTCCCAGGTCGACGGGCGCGTGCACCTTCCGCCGACCACTGGCGACAACATCGATGTACTGTGGAGACCTCACGCCCCACGTGTTGAGCAATTCGGCGGTACGTCCACCCGGCCTCCCGCATGCCCACTATACGCCCTCGCTCAAAGTCCGTCAACTGCACATACGGTTCACGTCCACGCTGTCGCGGCATGCTACCAGTGTCAAAGACTGCGATGGAGCTCCGTATGCCACGGCAAACTGGCTGACACTGACGGCGGCGGTGCACAAATGCTGCGCAGCTAGCGCCATTCGACGGCCAACACCGCGGTTCCTGGTGTGTCCGCTGTGCCGTGCGTGTGATCATTGCTTGTACAGCCCTCTCGCAGTGTCCGGAGCAAGTATGGTGGGTCTGACACACCGGTGTCAATGTGTTCTTTTTTCCATTTCCAGGAGTGTAGTATGTTTTAATACTCGTTACGTGATGAACATCTCCACGAAGGTTGATAAATAGCGGACTGCTGTCTCATGGTAGCTGACACTTTGCATTTCCGTCGTACTATTTTGAAACGTGTTTCTGGCGTCTGTTTGAATTACCTCGCCGACACATTACCGCTCTAGGCCTGTGACAGAAATATTCTGATGTAGCGTCATTACACTGTCGTAATGTCATTTCTACAGCACATTCGGTAAAATATAGCAAGGGCCACCCGTGCATGTGTACCAGGATGCACTGAACTACATCTCTACGGTATGCGTTGGTATTTGGACTAGAGTTTGTTTAATATCTCGGCTTCAGAACTATGATGCATGCTGATAACCATGTCGTGACGGTAAAGAGCACTTCACCTACTTCAGCAGGCGGTTATATCAGACCCGAAACGGTGTCTATATTGCTGAATAAAACATTTGCAGATTATAATGATCAGAGCACTGTTTCCTCCAGCATATAATATGCCGCCATGTACTGAAACTGTGTACCATAAAAAAACATGTATCCCTAAATATCCGTATATAGCAATTTTTCACAGCTTTTATCTGTCAATGATTTCAGATCTACCGCGATGAAAGGCAATGACAGGAGACAGTTGAAGACATGGAGATGAAATGGCCATTCCTACACGGCCTACGCCACGACGACGACGAGCGCTTCGTAGACAGAGCGCGTCTAGGATTCGGGCTTTGGTGGTACGGCTGCAGCGGAACCTTCGGCGTCATTTCTACGGTAACTACCAGCAGACATTGTGACGTTTGGTGGTGGACAATTTAGGACATAATGATTTCGAATTTTGTAAGGAACACTTGTACACAAACGCGATATTAGTAAAAAGCATCCTGGCACTGGCTGTGAATAGTGTAATACCACAGCTGCACACTTGGTTGCAAGTGCAGTTGCAAATAAAACACTGCGTGAGGCCATAACGAGCTGTTGCCGTCGCAGTTATAGTCACTGAATCCATCCCAAGCACCCCTATATTTTCCTTTTTGGTCAGAAACTGAATACCACACATAGAAATCAGAAATATTAAACTCTGTACTTAAAAATGTATTCTCGCCTAAGGATACTAAAATCCGAATGTTTGTACCTACACAGATACACTGCTTAGGCAAAACAGTTGCCACTTGCTTAATAGTGTGTTCGACCAACGTCGGGCCACAGATTTTTTTTTCTTTTTTCACGAGTCATCTTCTGACTGGTTTGACACGGCCCGCTACGAATTTCTGTCCTATGCCAACCTTCTCATCTCAGAGTAGCCCTTTGCAACCTCCGTCGTCAATTATCTGCTAGATGTATTCCAGTCTCCGTCTTCTTCTACATTTTGGCCCTCTGCAGCTTCCTCTAGTACATGGAAGTTAGTCCCTGGTGTCATAAGGTGTCCTACCATTCTGTCCCTTCTTGTCAGTGTTTTCCATATATTCGTTTCCTCGCCGATTCTGCGTAGAACCTCATTCCTCAGCTTATCAGTCCACTAAATTTTCAGAATTCACCTGTTGGACCACATCTCAAATGCTTCTATTCTCTTCTGTTCCGGTTTTCCTGCAATACATGTCTCACTGCCATACAATGCTGTGCTCCAAACGAACATTCTCAGGAATTTCTTCCTTAAATTAAGGCCTTTGCTTGATACTAGTAGACTTCTCTTGCCCAGGAATGGCCTTTCTTCCAGTGCTATTCTGCGTTTCATGTCCTCCTTGCTCCGTCCGTCATGGGTTGTATTGCTGCCTAGGTAGCGGAATCCCTTATCTTCATGTTAAAAAAAATGGTTCAAATGGCTCTGAGCACTATGGGACTTAACATCTGAGGTCATCAGTCCCATAGAACTACTTAAACCTAACTAACCTAAGGACGTCACACACATCCATGCGCGAGGCAGGATTCGAACCTGCGACCGTAGCGTTCACGCGGTTCCAAACTGAAGCCTAGAACCGCACGGCCACTCCGGCCGGCTTATGATTTTAAAACTTTATCTCCTTTCTCATTTCTGCAACTTTAATTACTGTCGGCATTCTTCGAATTACTCTCAACTCATATTCTGTACACATTATTCATTCCATTCAGCCGGCCACGGTGGCCGAACTCTTCTAGGCGCTTCAGTCTGGAACAGCTCTGCTGCTACGGTCGCAAGTTCGAATCCTGCCTCGGGCATGGATGTGTGTATGTGTCCTTAGGTTAGTTAGGTTTAAGTAGTTCTATGTCTAGGGGACTAATGACCTCGGATGTTAAGTCCCATAGTGCTCAGAGCCATTTGAACCATTCCATTCAACAGCTGCTTTAATTCTTCCTGTCTTTTCACTGTGAATAGCAATGTCGTCGGCGAATCTTAACATTAGTATCCTTTGACCTTGAAGTTTATTTTCCACTCTTGAACCTGGCTGATTGCAGTGAACTAATATAAGGAGTAACCGGTCCCGAGTACAGACTGCTTGCCAATTACGCACGATTTGTTGACCGCTACGTGCAGAATAGATAAACATGTAATAACTAGGCAGTGAAGAAATAACAAATAAGCTAATGCAAACAACTACTTCGAGACAATAGATGACGATTGGTAGGCGACAATGAGCAGTCTAGTACTCGGGGCCGATTTTTCCTGCGCCACCCTGTACCACTGAAATATTATTTCAGAAGTTAGCATATTCTCTTTACAAAATGTGACACGAGACACTCGATTATGGAGCGCGGGCTTCATTCGGTTGTAAGTCGGTCTGCCTTCCATAACAGTGAACATGCTCTTTTACCTTGGATCAAAAAAAGACTGAAAATGGCCACTCGTGTGTGCCGTGACGACTTCCTTTGCATGTGTAATAACAATAAAATCTTGCCTTTTTACAAGTATTTCTTCTGCTATTTATCGAAATATTGAAGGAAGCTGATATGCCGTTTTATTACCTGAAAAAATGAATGTACGGTATTACAAACCACGAAATTTTTATGTAATTTACATAATTATAGAATACATTTTAATTACCGGCCGTGGACGCTGAACAGAATACGAAAAGAAGCAGAAGTTCAGAGTCAAAAAAAGGTTTGAAACTGATCTAGAATGTGCGTGATCCAACGTAAAAGGGCATGTTCATCGTTACGGAAGGCAGACCGACTTACATCCGAATGAAGCCCGCGCTCCCTAATCGAGTGTCTGGTGGCACATTTTGTAAAGAGAATATGATAACTTCTGCAGTATATTCCAGTGGTACAGGGTGGCGCACGAAAAGTCGGCCCCGAGTACTAGACTGCTCATTGTCGCCCACCAATCATCGTCTATTGTTTCGAAGTTGTTGTTCGCATTAGCTTTTTTGTTATTTCTTCACTGTCTAATTATTACATGTTTATCTATTCTGTTCGTAGCGGTCAGCAAATCGTGCGTAACTGGCGAGCAGTCTGTACTCGGGGCCGGTTTTTCGTGCGCTACCTTATATTATTTCACTGCGATCAGCCACATAACGCTATAGTTGGCTGAACGAGAGGTTTTGCAGAATCACGAAAATTACAAGTGTGTGAGAATTGTTATGAATAAGAACTCTGTACTGCAGGTGGGAGGCAAGTGCCCCTTCTTGGCGCCTTTCATCTTCATTCACTTATGCTACTAATTTTTCATAAGAACCATATAACAAAAACACAAATGAACGGTGAACGAGTAAAAATGAACGGTTTCCAAAAAAGTGGGATTACCAGTGAACTAGTTCCCAAAGATGAACGAGTTTGCCCATCTCTAGGCGTTCTTACGTAAACAGACTGAGGAAGCTAAAGAAAAATATAAAGAAATCTGAAACGAAACCAACAAAATAGTAAGACACGCACACAGACCCTCATGGGATACATGTATAAGCAGAATATAACATGGCATACACGGTACACAGGAAGTAGCACATAAACTGATCAGGCAGCTAAAAAGAACAGACAAGAATACTGCAAATATAAATATCATTCCTTCACAAGACTGGATAAACCACTGCATGAAATTCTGGTAGAAGCCTGATTCAGAAGTTCCTACGGAAGAGAAAGCAGAGGAAGAGACAGCTCTAATAGATGTGACAGAATTAAAACAGGCGTCAAGTAACCAATAAACATAAAAGCACCTGGATTAGATGGATTAACTCAGAGCTGATAATTTACAGTGGAACGTTTCTAGAATTCAGAATGCTCCTTCTACACCGAAACGCCAAAGAAAATGGTAGACCTGCCTAATATCGTGTGGGGCCCCGACGAGCACACAGAACTGCCGCAACACGACGTTGCATGGACTCGACCAATGTCTGAAGTAGTGCTGGAGAGAACTGACACCATGAATCCTGCAGGACTATCCATAAATCCTAAGAGTACGATGGGGTGGAGATCTCTTCTGAACATCACGTTGCAAGGCATCCCAGTTATACTTATAATGTTCATGTTGGGGGAGTTTGGTGGCCAGCGGAAGTGTTGAAACTCGCAAGAGTGTTCCTGGAGCCACTCAATAGCAATTCCGGACTTGTGGGGTGTCGCATTGTCCTGCTGATTGCCCAAGTCCGTCGAAATTCACAATGGACATGAATGGATGCAGGTAATCAGACAGGATGCTTACGAGCGTCTCACCTATCAGGGTCATATCTAGCCGTATCAGGGGTCCCACATCACTCCAATTGCACACGCCCCACACCATTACAGAGCCGCGACTAGCTTGGACAGTCCCATGCTGATACGCAGGGTCCATGGATTGGTTGTCTCCATACCTGTACACGTCTATCCCCTCGATACAATTTGAAACGAGACTAGTCCGACCAGGCAACATGTTTCCAGTCATCAGCAGTCCAGTGTTGGAAGGGAAGGGCTGCACTTCTGTCACGTTAAACGATTCTCCTCAGTCGTCGTGGTCCCGTTCTTTCAGGATCTTTTTCCGGGCCCAGCGATGTCGGAGATTTGATATTTAACCGATTCCTGATATTCACGGTACACTCGTGAAATGGTCGTACGGCCGGCCTTTGTGGCCGAGCGGTTCTAGGCGCTTCAGTCTGGAACCGCGCGACCGCTACGGTCGCAGGTTCGAATCCTGCCTCGGGCATGGATGGGTGTGATGTCCTTAGGTTAGTTAGGTTTAAGTAGCTCTAAGTTCTAGGAAACTGATGACCTCAGATGTTAAGTCCCATAGTGCTCAGAGCCATTTGAACCTTTTGAAATGGGCGTACGGGAAAATCCCCACTTCATCGCTACCTCGGAGATGCTGTGCCCCATCGCTCGTGAGCGAACTATAACACCACGTTCAAACTCACTTGAATCTTGATAACCTGCCATTGTAGCAGCAGTAACTGATCTAACAATTGCGCCAGACACTTGTTGTCATACACTGCTGGCCACCGTAAATGCAACACCAAGAAAGACAAGAGGTAGCACAACAAAATTTATTTTGTAGATAACATGTTGACCAAGTATCAAATGATTACGTTTACAGACGTCTGTGACATGTGGTTCCTGCCAGAATCAGTAGCCAGAGTAGCCGCCATTGTTGGAGATCACCGCTGCCACACGTCTCGGCATTGAGTCAAAGAGACGTTGGATGTGTTCCTGGGGTACAGCAGCCCAAGCAGCTTCCACACGTTGCCAAAGATCATCTGGTGTGGCAGCTGGGGATGTAATCTGGGTCACTCGTTGAGCAACCATGGACCACATGTTTTCTATCGGCGAAAGATCCGGAGAGCGAGCCGGCCAGGGAAGCACTTCAATCTGGTTATTGACGAAGAACCTTTGGACAATGCGTGCCACGTGTGGTCGCGCATTATCCTGTTGAAATATGGCTGTGGCCCAGCCCTGAAGGTAAGGAAGGACAACTGGCTCCAGCACCTCGGATATGTAGCGCCGGCTATTTAAAGTACCGGCGATGTGTACTAGAAGCGTGCAAGAGTAATATGCAATACCGCCCCATACCATAATACCCGGTGCAAGACCAGTGTGGCGGTGCATAATGCAGATGTCCAGCATCCTCTCTCCACGGTGTCTCCACACTCGAATCCGACCATCGTGGTGCTGCAGACAGAAGCGTGCCTCGTCAGTAAAGACAACGTCATTCCATTCTGCCGTCCACATCCGTCTGTCATCACACCATTGGCGACGGAGACGTCTGTGGTTCTGCGTCAATGGTAGACGAAGCAATGGACGTCTTGCGGACAGACCACTCTGCTGTCAACGGCGTCGAATGGTACGCGCAGACACTGGATGATGCTTTACAGACGCAATGTGCTGTGCTATGGTTCGGGATGTCACTGAGCGATCCGTCACTGCCATGCGCACAATTTGCGTATCAGCACTTGCAGTGGTGCACCGAGGTGAATGCGATCGACCACGTCGGTCCATCGTACCCTCCTGCATCCAACGGTCACATATCCGATTTACAGTTGTTTGGTTTCGTCCAACACGACTAGCGATTTCTCTGTATGATAATCCACAATCTCGGTAAGCCACTATCCTTCCTCTGTCGAACTCGGATACTTGATCAAACGATGTTCGCTGTTGTCTACGAGGCATAATTGATCGTCTTGTGAAACAACCACAAGGTAAACACACGTGCCGAACGTACACTCGTCGAAATCGCCAAGCCTTAAATGGCGCTATGAGGTGGCGCCACAGGCGCGCGTGATGTGCGTCTGCGCTGAAATTCTTATCAGTTGCATATCTCATCGCTGCAAACCCATGGTGTAAATTTCACTTGATTCGGATGCTTCCTTCAGGGTGTTGCATTTACGGTGGCCAGCAGTGTATATAGGCGTTGCCGACCGCAGCATATCTGTATATCTGAATACGCATGCCTATACCAGTTTCTTTTCGCTTCAATGTATAAGGAATACACACTGCGCAGTGGGTATCTCATATTGCAGTCAATTATCATGTGTCCGTCTAGTGATTTAATTTGCAGCTTTGTAATCGTATTAGCATGTGGTGGTTGTGGATACAACAGATTCCGTCTCATCCCTTAGCCAGAATACTAAAAATGGAGCTCGGACTCAGCCCAGCTACTCGGTTTTCGTCATTGCTATTTGTTTAAATACTAGTTTCTGACACACGGCATGGATTACAGTCATCCTCATGCACTGTCATCAACTATTCACCGCACATTTTTTTCATACCTTTAATTTTTTTGTAGTTGTCTGAATTACTTTTTATGCTATACATAATTTCGATGTGACTCTGTAAAGGACAGCTCGCACCCAATAGGCTTTCATCTGAATTAGATGATTCTTGAAGTAAGTTAAGCCCCACGTGGTTTTTGTGTACGCTTAAACCTTTTCATGTGTGATAGTTTGTGGGATCCTTCCTGGTCAAGCCGGCTTAGCATTCGCGCTCACACCATCGCGACTTTCTCTTTGCGTCGTGTTGCTTTGTTGCTTGAAGATATGGGTTAATTAAAAAAATATATTACTGTAATTTTCACACTGTAAGACTATAGACTTTATATGGAATGTAAGACCATGGTAATTGTAAATTTATGGTCACTTGGTATTCTGTATAGCTGTATCAGACATTTTTTGTAAAAATCCAACTCCACCTTTATTTTTGGTGCACCCCTATCCATTGCTTGGAAGCACGCCATGTGGACATTTAGCGTATACTACTTACGCACCCCAACGGCGCGCCGCGGCGAGATAGGAAACTTTGTAGCGGATTTGCCGCCTTTATGTTAACACTCCGTCTGCGTGGCAAACTTGTTAGAGTCATGTCCGATGCCGATTGTGCAAGGGACGGTACGAGGTTGTTATCAGCTGTGTACATTTTATGAAGATATGTGTATGTGTGGAGTGCCTTTTGTGCTTTGACTTCATGTAATGTAGCATGGCACTTTTGTAACAAGGCCTATAAGGTACGTAAAATTTTGTATTTCATTAATTTTACTTCCCTCCCCCCCCCCCCCCCCCCTCTTCATTATCTTCGTGTTCGCCCCTTAGATTAGACGATTGCAGCATAAGACTGTTGAAACCAGTCATCTTGAAACAATAAAAGTTTCTTTGCTGCGATCGCGGCGTACAAAGCCTGTACTTTATTTCCAACCACACCGTTCTCCAAAGTTTCGACCGCTGTTGCAAATAGTCTCTCTGATGACTGCTGAATGAGAAAAAGTTAATTTCTTATATGCCAGTGAAAGAAACTGTTTTCGTTATCTGATAGGATGAGGAGAAGGGGTTTAGATATCCTTTATCTGTGTTAGCTTCATTTCTTGCCATTGGTGGAAAAAAACAGCCTGTATTGGCGCTCATCGTCCATGCCTGACCATCTAGATCTACATGTACATGGATACTCTCAAAAGTACACTTGAGTGCCTGGGCGAGGATTCATCGACCGGCCTTCACAATAATTCTCTATTATTCCAATGTCAAACAGCGAGCGGAAAAAACAAACACCTTTATCTTTCAGTGCGGACTCTGATTTATCTTATTTTGTTATGATGATCGTTTCTCCCTATGTAGGCCGGCGCCAACAAAATATTTTCACATTCAAAGGAGAAAGTTGGTGGTTGAAATTTCGTGAGAAGCTCCCACAGCAACGAGAAACGACTTTGTTTTAATAATGTCCATCCCGAATCCTGTATCATTTCAGTGACGCCCTATTTCCCGATAATACAAAACGTGCTGCTCTTCTTTGACCTTTCTCGATGTCCTCCGTTAATCGTACTCAGTAAGGATCCCACAACGCACAGCAGTACTTCGAAAGATGACGGACAAGCGTAATGTAGACAGTCTCTTTAGTAGATATGTTACATCTTCTAAGTGTTCTGCCAATAAAACATAGTCTTTGGTTCGCCTTATCCTCAACATTTTGTATGTGTTCTTTGCAGTTTAAGTTATCCGTGATTGTAATTCCTAGGTATTTAGTTGCATTTACGGCCTTTAGATTTGACTGATTTATCATGCAACCGAAGTTTAACGGATTCCTTTTAGCACTCATGGAGATGACTTCATACTTTTCATTATTTAGGGTCAATTTCACATTTTCACACCATACAGATATCGTATCTAAATCTTTTTGCAGTTTGTATTGATTTACTCATGACTTTACTAGATGATAAACATCAGCATCATCTGCAAACTCTCGCTTCCCACGCCCGGGTTCCCGGGCTCGATTCCCGGCGGGGTCAGGGATTTTCTCTGCCTCGTGATGGCTGGGTGTTGTGTGATGTCCTTAGGTTAGTTAGGTTTAAGTAGTTCTAAGTTCTAGGGGACTGATGACCATAGATGTTAAGTCCCATAGTGCTCAGAGCCATTTGAACCATTTGAGCCATCTGCAAACAACCAAAGACGGCTGCTCATATTGTCTCCTAAATCGTTTATGAAGATAAGGCCGGTTTTACACTATCAAATGTCTTTGTCCAATATCTTTGTCAAATATCTTTGTCAAAGAAATTTGAGTGTGTAATAGGAAACTTTCTCAAATGTCGTCAAATATTTGATCAAATCTAGGGCATCGCTGTAGATTTGATCAAAGAAGTCGCTTGTCTTCTGTTCACTGCAATGTGACATGTTACCACGTGGAGCGCTAGCATCGCTGCAGCGTTCTGTCATCTGTAGTGTTTTATAAACATTGCCGGTAAATACAATTTGTGTGTACTGACATCTATAAAATTAATAAAGATTGTGAAGCTGATGAGGCGCTTTACAACGTGAGGCACTCTAAATACAAAAATAGATTGAGAAGATTGGAGACCTAATCTAAACTAACCTAATCCTCTCCCGTAGCAAGTGTTACAGTGGGCCTGTCTTCTGCAGATATAGCAGTTCTTAGGTGAGTATTGTGCTTTGTGATATGAGGATACACTTCACTGAGCACATACAGAAATGTATGCTCATCCATTCTTAAGTAATTGATGTACTACTTGACGTCCTCCACTATAAGCTCACGTAACAAGTTTTGTTGAATGCTTTTATCGTGTTGTCGTAAAACCCACGGCTTCACCCAGGTACGTTTCCTTTTTTCCCCCCGCTTCTCTTCCGCATGTGCACACAGTACAATTGTGGTACATGCAACTGCTGTTGACAACAAGTTGTTGTTAGCCATCTTGAACTTTGCCGAAAAGTATGATGACAGTGCAATACTCCTTTTTACCGCCACGTCAAAGATCTTTGTCAAATATATTTGACGAATATTTGATCACATCTTTGATCAAATCTTTGACAAAGAAATTTGATAGTGTAATACCGGCCTTAGGAACAACTGAGAGCCTCTAACAGAGCCTTGGAGAACGTCAGAAATCACTTCTGTTTTGCTCGAAGGTTCTCCGTCAATTACTACGAACTGTGACCTCTCTGACAGGAAATCACGAATCCAGTCGCATAACTGAGACTATTATTCCATAAGCGCGCAATTTCGCTACAAGCCGTTTGTGTGGTACGGTGTCAATAGGCTTCTGGAAATCTAGAAATACGGAATCAGTTTTAAATCCCTTGTCAATAGCACTCAACAGTTCGTGTGAGTAAAGAGTTAATTGTGATGTTTCTTAAATCCGTGTTGACTGTGTGTCAATAGACCGTTCTCTTCGATAATTACAAAAACAGCTTTTTCCACAAATGTATAAGAACTTAAAGCCCGTATTACACCATGTGCCTAAACCGTACACCTATGCACCAACGCCCTGAACGTGCATACCTGTAACTACAGACTGGTTCACTTCCGACCTATGACACCATCTACGTGGGATATACCTAGCGCGTATGCGCAGCAGCAGACTACGCGCGAAAAGAAAGTACAGGGCTATTACAAATGATTGAAGCGATTTCATAAATTCACTGTAGCTCCATTCATTGACATATGGTCACTACACACTACAGATACGTAGAAAAACTCATAAAGTTTTGTTCGGCTGAAACCGCACTTCAGGTTTCTGCCGCCAGAGCGCTCGAGAGCGCAGTGAGACAAAATGGTGACAGGAGCCGAGAAAGCGTATGTCATGCTTGAAATGCACTCACATCAGTCAGTCATAACAGTGCAACGACACCTCAGGACGAAGTTCAACAAAGATCCACCAACTGCTAACTCCATTCGGCGATGGTATGCGCAGTTTAAAGCTTCTGGATGCCTCTGTAAGGGGAAATCAGCGGGTCGACCTGCAGTGAACGAAGAAACGGTTGAACGCGTGCGGGCAAGTTTCACGCGTAGCCCGCGGGAGTCGACGAATAAAGCAAGCAGGGAGCTAAACGTACCACAGCCGACGGTTTGGAAAATCTTACGGAAAAGGCTAAAGCAGAAGCCTTACCGTTTACAATTGCTACAAGCCCTGACACCCGAAGACAAAGTCAAACGCTTTGAATTTTCGGCGCGGTTGCAACAGTTCATGGAAGAGGATGCGTTCAGTGCGAAACTTGTTTTCAGTGATGAAGCAACATTTTTTCTTAATGGTGAAGTGAACAGACACAATGTGCGAATCTGGGCGGTAGAGAATCCTCACGCATTCGTGCAGCAAATTCGCAATTCACCAAAAGTTAACGTGTTTTGTGCAATCTCACGGTTTAAAGTTTACGGCCCCTTTTTCTTCTGCGAAAAAAACGTTACAGGACACGTGTATCTGGACATGCTGGAAAACTGGCTCATGCCACAACTGAAGACCGACAGCGCCGACTTCATCTTTCAACAGGATGGTGCTCCACCGCACTTCCATCATGATGTTCGGCATTTCTTAAACAGGAGATTGGAAAACCGATGGATCGGTCGTGGTGGAGATCATGATCAGCAATTCATGTCATGGCCTCCACGCCCTCCCGACTTAACCCCATGCGATTTCTTTCTGTGGGGTTATGTGAAAGATTCAGTGTTTAAACCTCCTCTACCATGAAACGTGCCAGAACTGCGAGCTCGCATCAACAATGCTTTCGAACTCATTGATGAGGACATGCTGCGCCGAGTGTGGGAGGAACTTGATTATCGGCTTGATGTCTGCCGAATCACTAAAGGGGCACATATCGAACATTTGTGAATGCCTAAAAAACTTTTTGAGTTTTTGTATGTGTGTGCAAAGCATTGTGAAAATATCTCAAATAATAAAATTATTGTAGAGCTGTGAAATCGCTTCAATCATTTGTAATAACCCTGTAGATGTCTTATGTCCTGATGCGTTGTAAAGTCGTTCGTTCTACCGCGCGCAACTCAAGGGCGACTGTATGATGTACAGAAGCGTCATACGTTCAAATTATTTGTGAACTCAAGGTTCCTATTTATAAAGAAATTGTTTTCTGCCATAATGTATTAAGTAATAGTTTTTCTCTAATGTAGGTTAGTACTGTTCTGAATTACAGACGCGACAGTTTTATATTACGACACTTGATTACACTGGTATATGTATATCGAAATTTACATTTATACAGCATATTGCACATGGAGGATCCACTTGTTTTTAGAGCTATTACCCTAGCAGTGACAGTAAATCTTCGGATTAGGGCAGAACGGCGACGAAAACGAAAAGTCAAACGATGTTGGGTTCGGCGCTGGCTGACAAGAAGGGTGGAAGGTAGGGAAATATATTCATTGTTAATGAAAGAACTGAGGCCTAAAGATCCACAAGAATTTCGGAGCTTCGTTAGGATGGACATTGCCTGTTTCGAGAAGCTGCTGTCTATGATAGAAGATGGAAACAGAGTGTGACACAGTCTTGAGGGAGGCTATCACACCTTCTAGAGAGTAAGAATTATATGGTTATGTTTTGTGATCATACCAGCCTATATCACTAATAAAATACCGGTGAATGCCCTGTTATGTTGCTGGCTGGTTGTAACATTACGTTTCCTGGCGAATGGGGAATCTTTTAAAAGTCTGGCTTTTAGCCACAGAATAGCACAGCTCACCATCTCAAAAGTTGTTGTGGATGTATGGACTGCAATTTGCAACACATTAAATGACCAATACTTAGGTGACCTTGTGTTATTTTTCCAAGTTTGGACTATACTCAGAATTTTGCAGTCCTCATCTGTCGCACTGGGGCAAACTGCAAGGACTTTCTCCCTTTCACTGCCAATTTCTCTTTTCTGGCGTGTTGAAATCAAGCAAGAGGTGCAGTTAAATCAAATCTGAACTTTCGTAAACTAAGGCATTACGATACAAATCGAAAATCACCGTATAGCGTTATATGCATATTCCTCAGAAAGAAACGATTTCCGACTACCTTATTATGATACAGTGGGTCATACATACACCCTTCCTCGCTGTATGCCTGATTTCAGACGCTTAATTCAACTCTGCTCCATTTCATTTCTAGAGTACAAAGCTATCAATAGAAAAAATCCTTTCAGAAACAGCTAGTATATAAGAGTCTACTGCAAAAAAAAGTTTCTTTTCTGCATTGTGGAACCTATTTACTCAAAAAAAATAAAGATCCCCAACGCGAAAAATTCCCAACACGAACGTCTGAAATTAGCCACTAGACGCCTAACAATAACCAAACAACAAGCAGAAAGCACCGTGGTACACCCTTTTGCGCATGCGCGAATTATCGCTACCTACTGCGCATGCACATATTGACGGCAGTTTAGAAGTGCTCTCTATTCCTGCGTGCAGATAATGTGTCTGCTAATTTTCGTAGTTTCACCCGTTCTACCGCTAGATGGGTGTCGCGATAGACCAGTACCGTTCGCGGCGGATCGTCGTGTAATACCGGCTTAAGTCTTTTATCATTCTCCAGTCAGCACACCCGGGGAAGTCCATTTGCAACAGTGGCCGAAACGTTGGAGAACTTTTACACCATGACAATGCGGTCACGTAACCGTTTGCAAAAGCCTACGCTTGCAAAATACGGTGATCTTTGTTGATGGCTCAGACTGCAGCGACTGGACACTCAGAGCTCCCTCACTGGCTCTGCCCGCCCATCCCCTCGCACCGCGACTGCGCCGGGCGCTCGCTGTGCTAACTGAAGGCCGTGTCGTGTTTGTTTCCAGGGTGGGCAGCGGCGATGGAGTCGGGTGGCAAGTTCCGCTCTGCGCTGCGGCTGATGTACCTCGAGTTCGCCGCCAACACGGGTATCCACGGTCTAAAGTACATCACCGAGGACGGCCGGCGGCCTTTCGAGAGGTAAAAGCGGCGCCTCCGCACTCTTACAGACGATAGTCGTACGCACAAGCCGAGGCAAACATAAATATAAAATCACACTTCACTGCCTACACTGTTTATTTATTGAAAATGGGACACATGTCAGAGACAGCAAAGGACTTGGAAGAACAGTTGAACGGAATGGACTGTGTCTTGAAAGAAGGGTATAAGATGAACATCAACAAAAGCAAAACGACGATAATGGAATGTAGTCGAATTAAATGCCGGGGCGGGGGGGTTAGATTAGGAAATGAGACACTTAAATTAGTAGATGAGTTCTGCTATTTGGAAAACCAAAATAACTGAGGATGGTCGAAACAGAGATGATATGATGCGATGCCAAGGAAAGCGTTTCTGAAGAACAGAAATTTGTTAACAATGAGTATAGATTTGACTGTCAGGACGTCCTTCCTGAAAGTATTTGTATGGAGTGTAGCCATATATGGATGTGAACATGGACGATAAACAGTTTAGACAAGATGGGAACAGAAGCTTTGAAATGTGGTGCTACAGAAGAATGCTGAAGGTTAGATAGGTAGATCACATAACTAATGTGGAGGTACTGAACAGAATTGGGGAGAAAACGAATTTATGGTACAACTTGACCATAAGAAGGGATCGGTTGGTAGGACCCACTCGGAGGAATCAAGGGAACGCCAATTTAGTGCTGGAAGGAAACAGGGAAGGTAAAAATCGTAGAGGGAGACCAAGAGATGAATACAGTAAGCAGATTCAGACGGATGTAGGTTGTAGTAGTTACTCGGAGATGAAGAGGCTTGCATAGGGTAGAGCAGCATGGAGAGCTCCTTCAAACCAGCCTTTCGACTAAAGATCACAATAACAACAACAGGGCGCATGTGGCATAATACAGTGCTCACGAGGAGAACACGGCAAGTCCAATGACCCAATTACCCAGAAATTTCGCTCAGTGGAGAAAGTTAAAATAAACGAAAAGTGTCATGGGTGATAGTAGATACTTGACCGTTTCTGACAAAACGACCGTCAAATTTTCTACGCAATTTATATGTCTTTTAGCGGTCGATACACTCAACCCTAGTGGTGGCGTATTAGCTAGCGTTGCAGATTCTCAGTTTTTCTTCCTGTCTTCGAAACCCGATTCTAGTATATAGTTTATTTTAGTATTCTTTAATTTATCTACTCATGTCCGTAGAAGAATGCAACACGAATATTTATCATCAAGTTAGGGGATAAAAGAGCGTTATCTAGAACTTAGAACTACTTAAACCTAACTAACCTAAGGATTCGAACCTGCGACCGTAGCGGTCGCGCGGTTCCAGATTAAAGCGCCGAGAACCACTCGGCCACTCCGGCTGGCCAAGAGCGATATATGAATTGTAAAATTACAATTGGGTTTCGCAATAAGTGTCATACATCTGTTATATCATACATGTGTCTATTGTCTTTTCAGGAGCTACAATCTTTTTAAATTCTCATATTCTTGAATTTTATTTTTACATCAGTCGTTGAGTCATATATTCTTGTTTTTATTCTTCAGAAAGATTTTTGTGGGTTTCCTTGGATTATAACGATCATAGAAACATTCGAAACACAGATATTCGGAATATCACGAATATTACTCGGAGGTAGGTTCGCCACAGCGACATTCTCACTCGGGAAAGAAACGTCATTAACGTTGCTGAAGATTTCACCCGTGGCTAAGAATTTCGCGGCAGACCAGACACAGCCGATCACTTTCCGGAAACCTGGCGCTTGTGACTGATTGCGAATCAAGATTCACTGCAGGAATTTCACCGAAAATAATTTCAAATAATTTTTTCATTCATTTATTTTTTTTAAATTCATCAACCAGGAATACTATTAGTATACACGAATAAGGACAAAGTAATTTCAGTATACATTGGAAAACATTCCTGTAGTAATCTTCCACGGACGTGGATAGATAATGAAGAACAAAAATAAAAGTAAATTAGGGTTTCGAACACGGGGCTCAAAAGTGTAAAGCACCAACACTAGCTTCTGTGCCACCGCTTCCGTTGAACCATTTACTCTCTCAAAGACGTACAAAGTAGCTCGAAAACTTTGACTGTCGTTTTATCAGAAACGGTCGACTATCTACGGATAAGCCAAGACACTTGTTGGCTTGTGCTATTCCAAGCTTTCCCGGCGGATATGCTTTAAGCTGTCTTCACGGGTTTGTCGCCGGATGACGTGCAAATTCGACAATATTTTCTCGGAGCAACTGGCCGACACCTTCAGATGGTTGAACCTTGCTGGTGGCTAGGTACGACTGACGGTATCCGCACGTCGACACCCTGTGTACAGAACACGCGCGTGAAGAATGCGCAGGCGCATGCTCAGTGATTTGCAGATATATTGCGCCATACTAAAACGCCTTCAGCTGAAAGTCGCAGAGCGGCCCTCCTGCGCGTACGTTTACAAACAGTGCGGCCAGACGTCACTCACTAAAAACTATTCTAGACCAATGTTATGGCGGGTCTGTTATCGAAAAAAATCTTAATTTTTCTCGTCGTGATTTAATAGCAGCCAATGCAGGGTTCCAGGTGTGCTCAGTTGAAATCCCGCGTCCCTGTTGATGAGATTATCAGCTATGCGCATATGTATTGCTTCCTTAATGACGCAGTCCCAGAAAGATGTTGCCGGGCATAAAACTTCTGTCTTTTCATAAATCATGCGATGTCTTGTATTCAGACAGTGTTCTGCAATTTCTGACTTCTCCGATTGGCGTAGGCGTGTATGTCGCTGATGTTCATCGCAGCATTCTCGTACGGTGCGACATGACTGGCCGCCCCACATTGACAAGGAGTCTTGTACACACCAGGTTTCCTCAGGCCAAGATCATCCTTAACCGAATCCTACAGGTTCCTCAGTTCTGCAGATGGCCGGAAAACACAACGTCATATCTTCCGAGTACTCTTCCGATTCTTGTCGACGTGGTACCAAAATACGGCTAAAAGGCCAAAGTGGTGGATGTCTTTGTTTCTTCATTCTGCCCCGTAGATTTAACTCGCTTGGGCCTGAATGCATTACGTATCTGTCTCTCAGAATAACCGTTTTGTCGGAAAACTGTCTTCAAATGTTGTATTTCACTCGACTGGCTTTCAGGATCAGATAACACACGCGCTCGATGAACTAACGTAGGTAATGCACTACCGCATTGTGCAGGATGATGGCAGCTTGTGGCCTGCAAATATACACTCCTGGAAATTGAAATAAGAACACCGTGAATTCATTCTCCCAGGAAGGGGAAACTTTATTGACTCATTCCTGGGGTCAGATACATCACATGATCACACTGACAGAACCACAGGCACATAGAGACAGGCAACAGAGCATACACAATGTCGGCACTAGTACAGTGTATATCCACCTTTCGCAGCAATGCAGGCTGCTATTCTCCCATGGAGACGATCGTAGAGATGCTGGATGTAGTCCTGTGGAACGGCTTGCCATGCCATTTCCACCTGGCGCCTCAGTTGGACCAGCGTTCGTGCTGGACGTGCAGACCGCGTGAGACGACGCTTCATCCAGTCCCAAACATACTTAATGGGGGACAGATCTACATCTACGTCCATCTACGTCCATACTCCGCAAGCCACCTGACGGTGTGTGGCGGAGGGTACCTTCAGTACCTCTATCGGTTCTCCCTTCTATTCCAGTCTCGTATTGTTCGTGGAAAGAAGGACTGTCGGTATGCCTCTGTGTGGGCTCTAATCTCTCTGGTTTTATCCTCATGGTCTCTTCGCGAGATATACGTAGGAGGGAGCAATATACTGCTTGACTCTTCGGTGAAGGTATGTTCTCAAAACTTCAATAAAAGCCCGTACCGAGCTACTGAGCGTCTCTCCTGCAGAGTCTTCCACTGGAGTTTATCTATCATCTCCGTAACGCTTTCGCGATTACTAAATGATCCTGTAACGAAGCGCGCTGCTCTCCGTTGGATCTTCTCTATCTCTTCTATCAACCCTATCCGGAGATCTTGCTGGCCAGGGTAGTTGACTTACACCTTCTAGAGCACGTTGGGTGGCATGGGATACATGCGGACGTGCATTGTCCTGTTGGAACAGCAAGTTCCCTTTCCGGTCTAGGAATGGTAGAACGATGGGTTCGATGACGGTTTGGATGTACCGTGCACTATTCAGTGTCCCCTCGACGATCACCAGTGGTGTACGGCCAGTGTAGGAGATCGCTCCCCACACCATGATGCCGGGTGTTGGCCCTGTGTGCCTCGGTCGTATGCAGTCCTGATTGTGGCGCTCACCTGCACGGCGCCAAACACGCATACGACCATCATTGGCACCAAGGCAGAAGCGACTCTCATCGCTGAAGACGACACGTCTCCATTCGTCCCTCCATTCACGCCTGTCGCGACACCACTGGAGGCGGGCTGCACGATGTTGGGGCGTGAGCGGAAGACGGCCTAACGGTGTGCGGGACCGTAGCCCAGCTTCATGGAGACGGTTGCGAATGGTCCTCGCCGATACCCCAGGAGCAACAGTGTCCCTAATTTGCTGGGAAGTGGCGGTGCGGTCCCCTACGGCACTGCGTAGGATCCTACGGTCTTGGCGTGCATCCGTGCGTCGCTGCGGTCCGGTCCCAGGTCGACGGGCACGTGCACCTTCCGCCGACCACTGGCGACAACATCGATGTACTGTGTCGAGCAATTCGGCGGTACGTCCACCCGGCCTCCCGCATGCCCACTATACGCCCTCGCTCAAAGTCCGTCAACTGCACATACGGTTCACGTCCACGCTGTCGCGGCATGCTACCAGTGTTAAAGACTGCGATGGAGCTCCGTATGCCACGGCAAACTGGCTGACACTGATGGCAGCGGTGCACAAATGCTGCGCAGCTAGCGCCATTCGACGGCCAACACCGCGGTTCCTGGTGTGTCCGCTGTGCCGTGCGTGTGATCATTGCTTGTACAGCCCTCTCGCAGTGTCCGAAGCAAGTATGGTGGGTCTGACACACCGGTGTCAATGTGTTCTTTTTTCCATTTCCAGGAGTGTAGATCTGTATGCATTGGCTTGCTGTAGACGCTGTGTCCCGAGGTTCCATCTGCTTTCCTTCGTACCAAAACATCAACAAAAGGTAAGGTACCAACTTTTTCTACTTTCATTGTGAAGTTTATATTCGGCTGGGGCGAATTTAAATGCTGAATAAATGTAGATAGAGTGTCAAATCGATGTGGTCTCAGCCGGCTGGGGTGGAAGAGCGGTTCTAGGCGCTACAGTCTGGAACCGCGCGACCGCTACGGTCGCAGGTTCGAATCCTGCCTCGGGCATGGATGTATGTGATGTCCTTAGGTTAGTTAGGTTTAAGTAGTTCTAAGTTCTAGGGGACTGATGACCTCAGAAGTTAAGTCCCATAGTGCTCAGAGCCATGTGGTCTCACCACAAATGTATCATCCACACACCATAGAAAACAAGAAGGTTAGAGAGTGGCTGAATGTAGTGCTTTTTCTTCAAAGTGCTCCATAAAATAACTGGCTACCACGGAAGACAGATGGCTTCCCATAGCGACACCGTCCACTTGTTCAAAATATTGGTCATGAAATAAGAAGTATGTTAAAGTAAGTACGTGTTTAAACAATGCCACTCTGCCCTTCACAAACTTGTTGCTAATGAGCTCTAAATAGTCCTGCAAGAGCACCTTTGTAAATAACATAAAAACTTAGTAAGAGATCCGGCGATTGCAATCTAAGGCGACCTATGAAATCTTCAGAGTTTCGAATGTGATGGTCGTACATACCTACGAGACGTTCCAATAGTGATGTCAGATACTTGGCAACAAAGTAAGTAGGTGCTCCTATGTTACTTACAATGGGACGGAGAGATACCCCATTCTAATGGATCTTGGGTAGGCCAAAGAGCCTATGAGGAACTGCAGCCTGTTGACGCAAACCCTTGGTGACTTGCGCTGGAATCGAGCTTTTCCTGATGACTTCTAAAGTCTTTCTCGGATCCTACCCGTCGAACCACTTTTTAATTTACGGTAGGCAGGATCGGCGACCAGTTTGTATATCTTGCTATTATATTCTGTGCGTGAGAGGAGCACAGTAGCATTTCCTCTGTCAGTAGGTAAGATGACGATGTCTTTGTCTCCTCTCAATTCTCGTAGAGCATTTCTTTCAGGTGAGGTGATGTTAAACTTGGACTTCTTAGATGATGCGGCATGTGTCACTCCTAATCTCTTCGGCAGCATCCTTGGGAAGTTTCGAAACAGGCTGTTCTATTCCACTAATCACATCTCGGATGAGAATGGTCTCCGATGTAGGTGCCAAATTCAGGCCCTTCTCTAGCACCGAAACTGCAGCGTCGGCCAAAGTCTTCTCCTTGAGATGAAATACAGCACGTCTTCTTGGCATGTCTTCTTGTGCTCGGGCTTCAAGTCGATCGTATTTTGTCATTCGACGAACCTTAGCTTGACGTTCAGTCCAACCAGCCAGTGCCCTAGTGGCGCTGTCTACCCAGTTCTTGGATATCAGTGAAAGGCTCGATGAAATTTTCAGATGGAGTGATAGTAATTGTCTGGACACCAAGCACAATTCCTGACACGTATAGTGCACCCTTTCTCTCACAAGTGCCACACTCGCCCGTTGTTTAATTCTAATGGCAGCCGCAGAGTTTATACAATCTTTAAATTTAGCAGATGTGTTGGGTTATTTTCAGTTTTCTTCCATCGATCGAAGTTTTTGATAAAATCTCGTCAGTGCAATTTTCCACTCTCTTCGTAGCTCCTTAATGTAGTCCAAACTCGTGCCTGTCGTTTTGAAAGGGGGAAATACTCAGGCTGAGATAAATTTAGTGAATAAAGTGGATGATGCAAGGTTGACATCTGCTTTCCAACGAGGAACTGGCGAATCACTGCATCCGAAAGTCTACATTCTCAAAAATTTTAGAGAAGTATACAATACAAGCAGCGTCTTAACCAACTAACTAAAAATAATATTTTTCTCAAAGTCATAGTGGCGATTGCCGAAGACTTCTCGATATTGAGAAGGCTATTTACATACACAGCGATAATGCACTTAATTCTTTAGGCAATAAATTGTCGGCTACTGCCATTTTGGGTGATCTGCCAATGGCCTTTTAAGTAGATTAGTACATTACCGGTGAATTCCGATTGTTTAAAGAATCGAACACCCATGTATAAAACAGCTTCAAACTTCTGATTACTGTACAAGTCAGTTAATGTATTAAATGTTTGACTTTAAGCATGTAACCGAGAAAAAATTTAGGAAAGGTTTCAAAGAACGCTTAACGTCTGTCAGAAGTAATTAAGTGCTACCGTTATGAAACATTGGGTCATTTGCACTCCACTTTAAGCAGAGCTAGTTTTTCACGCATCTCAGTGTTTATTACGTCATATCTCTGAACTATGTGTCGTACAGTGATACAATTGTGCAATTACTTTAACTGGAAAGTGTGTTGCGAATGGAGTTAGTAGGAAAGAAGATGTAAATTAAAATGTCATGTGCCCTGATGTTGAAGTTTACTGTATGCCATTTTAAGCAAAAGCTATTTAACGCGAATCTAAATATTTATGACGTTGTATCTCCTCAACCACTCGTCGCACAATGATATAATTTTGCAATGACATTCCGTGTTACCTACATCTACATCATTACTCCGCAAGCCACCTGATGGTATGTGGTGGATGGTAGCTCTGGTACCACTAACTGATCCCCCCCTTCCGTGCTCCATTCGCGAATGGTGCTTGGGAGGAATGGTTGTCGGTAGGACTTTGTATTGGCTCTAATTTCTCGAATTTTCTTGTCTTGGTCATTTCGTCAGTATAGGTAGGAAGAAGTAATGTGCTGCCGAATCGTCCCGGAAAGTGCTCTCTCGAAATTTCATTAGCAAGCTTCTCAGTCATGCACAACGACTCTCTCGTCTGCCACTGGGGTTTATTGATATCATTTGAGTGTTACACACCTTTAATACAACAAATGTAAGAAATGACATATTGCTGTCTCGATAGTAACAACGGTTTTGAAATGGGACTGACTATAAACCGCGGTTACTATGGCCCAATTTTTGCCTTTGTTTTTTATACGTGGTAAAAAGAAAAACAGATTAGTGGCAGAGAGAGAATTTCACATATGTTTTCCTAGTATTGTCAAAGACTTGTGCCATCAGGTTGAAAACTATGAAACAAAATGCATCACATCTTCAACTTTTATAGTCCTGTCTTCCTCAGTTGCGTGTAATATTACGGTATATTAATAATTTTTACTTATGGACCGTCTGACAGCAACTGAATAAAACACAATTTTAGTGCCATACGCGTTTCGCCTTTATTTTCTGCAAGGCATCATTAGTGGCCTGGAATATGTACATATGTTAGCTATTTCATTTACATTTTTGTCATTGTGCCTATAGGTTATAAACAGTTCTGGTGGTTGGTATTTCCTATTAAGTAGTAATGTTTTGAACTGTACTTACAGGTTGCGTGGACAATTTCCTACATATTACGCTCCTGTTGCATTTTTGGTGTTGTTCTTCTTCTTATGAACGCCAATTTGCGGTTTTTTCCCCATTCCACAACACTATGCACTGAACGCTTGTTTTAAGGCAATGTTTTGGTTTCTGTTGCCGACTGTCAAATGTTTTTGCCAAAGATTGAATGTTATTGCCAAACTAATGAGTGTAACTATTGAAGCATCTGTGGTCTGTTCGTGTATGCATTTGTGTGTGCGTTTGTGTATATATGTATGTGTGTGTGTGTGTGTGTGTGTGTGTGTGTGTGTGTGTGTCTCCAGATGATATGGGGAAGAGCTTTCTTTTTTTTATTATTTTTTGTTTTATGTTATCATTTCCTTTACTAAGTGTAGTATGGAGCCTGTGCTGATGTGTGTTTGTTCATTTATCACATGTTTGTTTTCTGCTATGGCTTTCTGGATGTGGAAGTTTTCTTGCATTTGTATAAGATGTTTCTCATGGTTGCTTATCCTCATTATTTTCATTTCTTGTTCCATGGTTGTAGGATGATGGTTGTAGTGTTTTAAATGCTCTGCAAATGTGGAATGGTTTGTTTCATACTTCCAACATCTGATATGTTCTTTGTATCTTGTTTGAAAATTCCTGCATGTCATGCCTATGTATACTGCATCACAACTTTGACATTCAAGTTTATATATTCCTGATTGTTGGAATTTGTCTCTCTTGGTAGCTGGCTGGCTTAGGTGTGATTGAAGGATTTGCCCAGGCTTATATGCTATTTTGAAGCCCTGTCTCTTTAGGATGTTTGCAACTCTGTGTGTTAGTTTATGTGTGTAGGTCATGGTGTTATAAAGGCACATTTGCATGCCGTGCGTGAGTTTCCTCGGAAACGCGAAATCTTAATTAAATAATTAATCTGTGAGAAATAAATAAAGCCTATGGCACAGAACTGCAGCGCTGTGTCGCTGATAAAACAAAAGCACAATTACGTTGCTCGTATGTTTGATTAAGAAAAGGGGAGAGGTCTTGGATAAGTGGTGCGGGAAGCACGTATATTTCATTGACTGGCACACCGCCATATTTAATGTTATATAAGATCACTGCGAGTTGCAATCTTACTAGGCACTCGAATCTGTAAAGAATTTATATTTATGAAAGTAAGTAGAATTATTTAACTGTAGGCTTATTCGTTGAATATATCTGATTTAACTAACTGTGTAAACTTTTTATGTTTAGTAGACAGTCACCTCTGTACGACGTATTGACATGGCTGGCAAATTATTCTAATATTGAGATTTAGATTTGAGTCCGCACCTACCGCAGCAGTCTTTGGAAACGATGTAAATACGAAGTCCGATTATTTGAGTCTTATTTCACGGTCAACTACGAATAACATTACATTTACGAAAAAGCCATTGTCAAGCGTCTGATACCGAATAATTAAACGTCACGTAAATATTAATTACAACCAATCACTATCATACAATAATACATAATTAATATTTTATTTTATTTTATTTTATTTATTTTATATTGGCGACTGCGTGTCGGACTTGTTATTTTGTCATTTGTTACATTGTTCTCTTTGTTTCATGTGAAAAATCAACTTTCTGACCTGGACGTGAATGTATGAGAAATAACAAAGATCTGAAGATATTTTCCAATTCTAAAATTTTGCGGGAAGACGCAATGAAGCTTCCAGCAAAATAAGGTAAGACGCAGCATCTTTGCATTGGCAGGCTTGACCAGACGCATAATTCAGTGTATTAGCTCTTCAGTAGATTCTGTAGTATTTCTTTCGCGCAGTTTTCAGTGATAAATTTCATTCTCAGTACTTTTCCTTAAACAATAACGTATGCAACAATACCAATACACGAGTGTACAATATGGCCGACTTCTGTACGATATCATGTAACATGGCCAGCAGCCATTACCAATAATCCCATATTCAGTTTACATTTTTAAATTAACAAACAGCCATTGTTGCTACGAGCGATTCATGCTCAACTGCATTTTATTTTAAAACCAGTGTCAAACATTAATTTCTTGAAATATATATCACGTGTGGCATGGTCATAACTAGAAAACAATACGCAAAGATGGAACAGCAAAGACATACTATTCAGACGCAATCCGACTCGGACGAGAGACAAGTGTTAGAAAATGACTTTACGACAGCAACCGGTAGTGACGATTCATCAAATGTTGACGCAAGTGTTAACGGAAGTTTTGACAATAGGCCGTCCACCACAAAAATTTCAAAGTATCAGTCAGAGCCCATGTTAATACATGACGTCACGTCTAATGACGCGGCGGGGGCAGAGACCTTGCAAACAGTAAACATTGCCAACATGTTACAAATGCTAATGAAGCAAAACGCCGAAAACATGGCAACCTTACAGATGCAAAATGAACAGTTAAAGACACAAAATGACGGAATCAAATCTGATCTCATAGCACTCAAGACAGCTAATGACACTTTATGTAAGCGTGTGGAACTTATAGACGCCACACTGACCAAACAGATGACTGAACTCAGTACGAAATTTTCCAAGCTTAATACGAGACAAGAAAAGACTACAAATGACGTAGCACTTTTACAGACACAATTATCTTACAATCTGATGCCACAGCTCATTTTCAAAATATTAATAAAGAATTTCATGATTGGGTAGAGAACAAAGACAAACATTTTGATAGATGCATACGTGAAAATTTACCAACAATTGTGCACGACTCCGTAGCGGAATACATCACTAATTACAAACAGCTGATTAGTGACGCAGTACAATCCGTCACTGCACCCATGAGACAATTCACCGATCAACCACAGTCTGAATGTAACGAAAATATCAGTCAAAATGTACAGTTCAGAAATCAATATACATACGAGTGTGACGCACACATACCGCACACAACATACAAACAAGAACAAAACACACCACGACAACAACACATACCACAACGTGCAAACACAAACACAAGCTATTATCATGGTAAACTACAGCAACATTATCGTAATTACTCGCCAGCTGAGCATTGCAGTAATTACAGTGGTACAAATCCATATCATAATGCAAAGGAAGAAGAAAGCTTAATGAAACACAGGCAATTTCAGATTTTTATCCCAGAAAAACGAACCATTCATCCGGTGATTTTTCTCAAATCTTTTAGTAACGCATTTCCACGCACTTGGAGTGACCGGAAAAAGATTTCATATATTGTCGGTTACATCCAAGGCGATGCAGCTGTCTGGGCATACAGTCAAGCTGACGTATGTACCACGTACAGTGAGTTTGAGCGTGCTTTTCTGAACAAATTCTGGTCGCAATCCGCCCAGGAGCGACTCAGAAGACAAATTTTAGAACCTGAAACTTTTAACAGTAAAAATGGTAACTTACGCAGATATTTTGAAAAATACTTGAACATGGGACATTTTTTAGACGAACCAGTCGCAACGCGTGATATACTCCGAGCGTTGAAGGCCAAATTGCCTTTCAACATTAAGGAAAAACTTCTACATATCCCGGATGACGATTCAGATTATTTTTTAACAGCTTTAGATTCGGTTGACATGTTACTTGAAGATCAGCGCTTCGCGCGGCAAAACAGCAGCCACAATGTTTACACTAGTGGTATGCAAAACATGCAGGCTTGCCAACACAATTCTGGCGCGCCCACAGTTGGATACGCGGTACAACAAAAACAGCAAACTCACATGCCGTCTCAGTACGGAAATCAAAATCAACACGCGTATTCCAATACAAACAATAGTTACAACAGTAATAACATTTCATGCGGCAATCCATACAAAAGGCACCGCGGTAATAACTACAACGGTAACAACGGATACAAATGTAACAACAAAAACACAAACAGAAATAGAAATAATAATAACTACGAGCCAAGACAGCATCAAGGCTGGACTCGTAGCGATCAATACTTTCATTCAAATACTGCTTTACCACAGCAGCCACCAGGACAAAATTGGAGCATACCTTACGACCGACAGGTAAGTTATAATGCGCAACAGCAACAACAACCGCAAAAGTTTGGAGATCATAATAGGCAATATCCGAATGTGAATATAATAGAAATGACACCTGATGCACAACCCCAATCTGTGTCAGTACCTAGTACAAATGATAATCCAACAAACTAGAAACAGTCACTACTTTGCCCCAGGTCGTGGCTGAAGAATTCTTGGGGGGCGACTTCAATGTTAATCAGTTATTTGACACCACAATTGAACAACAAAATATTGATGTGCCTAATAATTCTAAACAAAAGCTACCTGTTTTATTTATAAGATACAACCACAATGACAATATATCAGATGAACTTTTGCAAGACAGTACATAATGTCGTTTAAACACAAATGAAATTGTTTTAGCATCTACTACTGGTGTAGTAGGTGGGATTCCAACTACTATTATCCTAGATACAGGTGCAGCTGTGAGCGTTTTGTCTTTTAATTTTTATAAAAAGATGTGTGAATTGGAACCTGTGCCTGAGTTTCCTGCCCAAAACTGTAAAATAACTACTGCACTAGGTAATAAGTCATGTAGGGTTACGAAGCAAGTTTTTGTAAACGTTAAAATAGGTAATGGAACCGTACAATGGCCATTCCTGGTTGTACAAAACCTTGTGACTAATTGCATATTAGGAATAGATATTATGAGCGAGAAGGACTGCATTATAGACTTCTCCAAAGGTAAATGTATTTTAAATGATAAAGGCAGTGTAATTATTATTGATTTGGACAGGAGAACTCTAAAGCATGACAAACACTGTACAGGGTACAAGGTTCAGTTAGTACTTGACAAAGACATTCAAGACATGCAAACACACTCATCTGACACAGAGCTAATGGACTTGAAAACATTGCTTGATCATAAGATAAGTGAAGCTACAGCTCTCAGTGTACATGAACGTATAAAACTACAGGAAGTGTTATCCAAATATTTACAAGTTTTTACCAAACGATTAGGTGTTATCAACACGTATGTGTACAAGATTGAAGTTAAGCCTCACAAGATCTTCTACCATAAGACATATAACGTACCGTTATCTCAACGACCTGCTGTGTGGCAAGAACTAAAACAAATTACAACATAGATTATAAGTAGTATAGAAATTTTCATTTCAGCGGTTCCAGAGTCGCAGTTGAAGACAGAAGAACTTATCTTTCAACGCCGCGGCTCCACCGAGAAGACTGAATATTAAAGTAAAATTTATGATTACGTAGCAGTGAATGATATATACACTCCTGGAAATGGAAAAAAGAACACATTGACACCGGTATGTCAGACCCACCATACTTGCTCTGGACACTGCAAGAGGGCTGTACAAGCAATGATCACACGCACGGCACAGCGGACACACCAGGAACCGCGGTGTTGGCCGTCAAATGGCGCTAGCTGCGCAGCATTTGTGCACCGCCGCCTTCAGTGTCAGCCAGTTTGCCGTGGCATACGGAGCTCCATCGCAGTCTTTAACACTGGTAGCATGCCGCGACAGCGTGGACGTGAACCGTATGTGCAGTTGACGGACTTTGAGCGAGGGCATATAGTGGGCATGCGGGAGGCCGGGTGGACGTACCGCCGAATTGCTCAACACGTGGGGCGTGAGGTCTCCACAGTACATCGATGTTGTCGCCAGTGGTCGGCGGAAGGTGCACGTGCCCGTCGACCTGGGACCGGACCGCAGCAACGCACGGATGCACGCCAAGACCGTAGGATCCTACGCAGTGCCGTAGGGTACCGCACCACCACTTCCCAGAAAATTAGGGACACTGTTGCTCCTGGGGTATCGGCGAGGACCATTCGCAACCGTCTCCATGAAGCTGGGCTATGGTCCCGCACACCGTTAGGCCATCTTCCGCTCACGCCCCAACATCGTGCAGCCCGCCTCCAGTGGTGTCGCGACAGGCGTGAATGGAGGGACGAATGGAGACGTGTCGTCTTCAGCGATGAGAGTCGCTTTTGCCTTGGTGCCAATGATGGTCGTATGCGTGTTTGGCGCCGTGCAGGTGAGCGCCACAATCAGCACTGCATACGACCGAGGCACACAGGGCCAACACCCGGCATCATGGTGTGGGGAGCGATCTCCTACACTGGCCGTACACCACTGGTGATCGTCGAGGGGACACTGAATAGTGCACGGTACATCCAAACCGTCATCGAACCCATCGTTCTACCATTCCTAGACCGGCAAGGGAACTTGCTGTTCCAACAGGACAATGCACGTCCGCATGTATCCCGTGGCACCCAACGTGCTCTAGAAGGTGTAAGTCAACTACCCTGGCCAGCAAGATCTCCGGATCTGTCCCCCATTGAGCATGTTTGGGACTGGATGAAGCGTCGTCTCACGCGGTCTGCACGTCCAGCACGAATGCTGGTCCAACTGAGGCGCCAGGTGGAAATGGCATGGCAAGCCGTTCCACAGGACTACATCCAGCATCTCTACGATCGTCTCCATGGGAGAATAGCAGCCTGCATTGCTGCGAAAGGTGGATATACACTGTACTGGTGCCGACATTGTGCATGCTCTGTTGCCTGTGTCCATGTGCCTGTGGTTCTGTCAGTGTGATCATGTGATGTATCTGGCCCCAGGAATGTGTCAATAAAGTTTCCCCTTCCTGGGACAATGAATTCACGGTGTTCTTATTTCAATTTCCAGGAGTGTAAATTTTTCACGGAACATTTGTGACTGTAGGTACCACTGACCTGGTATGACACCTGATGAACTGACAGACGTCATCTGTGAAGCGATCTTTTACTTTGAGAAATAGATTAGACGCACATCTCTCAACACGAAAAGCATCTATCAGTAGTCAAGGCCACACAGACACTCTACACACACGCACAAAACGCGAGGAATCGAACATTTTCTCTCTCTTACTATTTTGAATATTTATTGAGTAGCGAAAACGCCTGGTCTTGCCTACTGATGTAATGAATGTTGTGTCTAACCTATCTTAATTTCAGATGACATCACAAAAAACATCTATAATATCCCAGCAAAACCGCTAAAGAGGATGTAAATATCTGCAATTCATGTAATCAAATGTGACACAATGTAATAACCTATAGCTATGTAATGATGATGTAAACATGTTTATGTGCAACTGTATTATGTTTATGCTAAGAAAATATGTGACGTGTGTATGTATTATTACTTATGTTTTTTTTAAACGGATGTATAATGTAACTGTTACTGTGTGAAAATTTGAACGATAACGAGTGCCAAAATGTGAAAAACTTTAAAAAAAAAAATGTGTAGTGAACCACTGTTCACGGACATTAACGTACATTACTAAGTCTGCAACTACGCAGAAACCTATGTGAAAGAAACTGTTAATGACATTCATGATGCATCGTACCTTTGTAAACGCGATGTAAACGCGAAGAACGATTTCTTCGATGAGTAACTACGAACATTTAGGTGAGCTATATTTATATATATAAAAAAAAAAAAAAACTGAATATGTGAAGTGCATAATTCGTGCATCGTCTAGTGACATTACTACAGTACCCAACTTCAAGATGTTAACTGGATTAAATGGACACAAAGTGCCTGTCCAGAAAACAACACGACGGGTGGAAGAATTCTGGTTGGAACTTCAGGGAATGAAATGTTCTCGAAATGTCACGGACACTCTTACCTGGACTGTCCAAGGATCGACGCCAGCTATGTGCCGTCCGAGGTTCTGCAACCAAGCTTCCACGGAATATCGAAAACGAACTGCATATGGACTAATTACTCGACGGGTCACGTCTGATCTGTAATAAACAATGCTTTTTGTCACAACGAACTGCATCATAACGACTATAATGGAAATAGGAAATGGACATGCTTATGTATCAATCACGTTGTTATACAGCGATGTTACTGTGATCAAAAAACTTTACCACGACGACACTAACCTGTGAAACAGTACTGTGCAGTAGATGAATATAAACTGTAATAACGACACGATGTGTATAGGTCAACGCACCTGAAACAACAGAACATTTTTCGTTGAAGCATTTCATTGCAATGCTATGTAACTAAGAACATTCAACAATCTAAAGTTGTATTGTATTATAACAAATATTGTGATTTTAAAACTAAGTTACCTGTCATAGAATGTAGTCTTCATATGTAATCTTGGTGGAATATTTTCTTTGTGCAACGACTAAGAAATGCGCGCGCACACGAACAATATGAACTGCAATACTGTGCCGCGTGATCTAAATTTACGAAATAACGGCAGTGCCGTAGTTACACAAACGCTTCTGCGCATGCGCGCACTCTGTTTTGCCAACATAAGAACTTTTTCGGCGCACGCGCGTCATTCAAATTTTGTATATAATATACAGTATAATGTAAGTCATGTAAATAGTTGTAGATAACTTAGATTTTCTTGTGCCTTTAGGTGAATTGCTCGCCTGCAGGTGTGTCCTTTCGCCTCGCAATTCAGGGGGCAATATAAAGGCACATTTGCATGCCGTGCGTGAGTTTCCTCGGAAACGCGAAATCTTAATTAAATAATTAATCTGTGAGAAATAAATAAAGCCTATGGCACAGAACTGCAGCGCTGTGTCGCTGATAAAACAAAAGCACAATTACGTTGCTCGTATGTTTGATTAAGAAAAGGGGAGAGGTCTTGGATAAGTGGTGCGGGAAGCACGTATATTTCATTGACTGGCACACCGCCATATTTAATGTTATATAAGATCACTGCGAGTTGCAATCTTACTAAGCACTCGAATCTGTAAAGAATTTATATTTATGAAAGTAAGTAGAATTATTTAACTGTAGGCTTATTCGTTGAATATATCTGATTTAACTAACTGTGTAAACTTTTTATGTTTAGTAGACAGTCACCTCTGTACGACGTATTGACATGGCTGGCAAATTATTCTAATATTGAGATTTAGATTTGAGTCCGCACCTACCGCAGCAGTCTTTGGAAACGATGTAAATACGAAGTCCGATTATTTGAGTCTTATTTCACGGTCAACTACGAATAACATTACATTTACGAAAAAGCCATTGTCAAGCGTCTGATACCGAATAATTAAACGTCACGTAAATATTAATTACAACCAATCACTATCATACAATAATACATAATTAATATTTTATTTTATTTTATTTTATTTATTTTATAGTGTACCATCTGGTTCTTTTCTGTGTGGTGTTGTCATTGTGTGTGTTTGTTGAGTATGTTTGTAAGTTTTCAGCTTGTGAGTTCTTTTGTATTGTGGAACTGTTGTGTTTGTTTTTTATTTGTGCTTTTATTTTTTGATTGAGCTTGTGTACCACATGTGTGTCATACCCGTTGTTCCTAGCTATTTGTATGATTGTACTCATTTCTTGTTCATAGTTTCTCTTGCTGAGTGGGATTCTGTTTAATCTATGTAACATGTGTCTTAGTGCTGCAAGTTTCTGGCTGTGGGGGTGGTTGGATGTGGAATGTATTATTGTGTCTGTGGCTGTTGGTTTTCTAAAGATGTTAAATGTATGTTTACCATTTTCTTTTTTAATTGTAATGTCAAGAAAATTTATTTGATTTTCTTTTTCTTTTTCAAGTGTGAATTTTATGTTCTGATGAGCTTTGTTTATTTCTGAATGGAGTTCATCTATTTTTTCACTTGGCTCATCTACCAGACAAATAATGTCATCCACGTATCTGTACCAATATATGATTTTGAAACTTTCATTTGTGGTTATCTTATCAAATATCTGATTTTCTAGGTGACTGATGAAAATGTTTGCTAGTGTTCCTGATATTGGGGATCCCATGGGCAGTCCATCAGTTTGTAGATAATATTCTTTCTCAAACTGAAAGTGGTTTTGTTCAGTTGTCAGTCCGAGCATTTCTGTTATTTCTTTTATTGCATCTGTGGTGAGGTTGCTGTGTGATGAGAGATTTTGTTCTATGATTTCTATTGTTTCTGTGATAGGGATGGAGGTATACATATTTTCTATATTGAATGAAATCAGTGATGCTGTGTGTGGTACCTGTATGTTCTGTATGTTTTCTATTAGGTTTCCTGTGTTTATCACTGTTCTGTTGTTTTCTACTTTATAGTGTTTTGTAACTAACTTTTGGAGGTGTTTGGCTATGTGGTATGTTGGGGCTTTCTTGAAGTTGATAACAGCTCTCATTGGCATTCCGTCTTTATGTACTTTTGGTTGACTGCGGAGTGGCGGTGCTTGTGGGTTTTTCTGTGTTAAGTAGTATTTCTGTTTGTCTGTGAGTGTGTGTTCAATGTTTTTCAGTGTTCGTTTCACATTTGCCTGGAATCGTGTAGTTGGATCTGACTTCAGTTTTTGTGTGGCGTTGGTGTTTATGTATTCCTTGGTTTTTGTGATGTATTGCTCTTTATCCATGAGTACTGTTACATTTCCCTTGTCTGCTCTTGTTATTAATACGTTATTGTCTGTTAACTTTTGTTTTAACCTTTTCATAGTAGCTGCTTCTGTTTGGTTGTTCTTATGTGTCTGCTGTGTTTGTTTTATTATGCCTTTTATTTCTTCTTTTACTAATTCTCTTGTCAGTCCTATGTTTATTTCACAATTGTTTTGTTGTTCTTCACGTGTAAGGATGTGTTCGGTTTCTACTATGAGATTTTCTATGTATTAATTGTTCACTTTGCTATTGGTGCAGTGTCTCAAACCTTTTTCCAAGAGCATTTTTTCATTTTCGTGTAGTTCTGTCTCTGTTAGGTTAACTAACCGTGGATAGAATGTGTGTTGGTGTTCATGTGGTTTCACATTTAAAATGTAAATGTGTTTTTGCGTCTTTTTTACTGTTAGTTTCATTATCTTCTGTTTGTTTGGTTTGTAAATGTTTCATTGCTGTGTATGTGTTGTGTTCAGTTTTTTCCACTAGTGCCATGAAAACTGCGGCGTTTCCTACGTTTTTTACCAATTCTAGATGAGTCTCATAGAGCATCATGTTTAGGTGCTGTTTTTTCGAATAGAGCATCTTAATTTCATGTAGTAACCAATATCGTTCTGCAAATGATTTCGACTTTTGTGCCACTGTAGAACTGTTTTTAACCTTTACATTAATGTAACTTGGAATTAAATCCTTCTTTTTGCATGTTCAATAGTTACACTCATAAGTTTGGCAATAACATTCGATCTTTGGCAAAAACATTTGACAGTCGGCAACAGAAACCAAAATATTGCTTTAAAACAAGCGTTCAGTGCATAGTGTTGTGGAATGGGAAAAAAAACCGCAAATTGGCGTCCATAAGAAGAAGAACAACACCAAAAATGCAACAGGAGCGTAATATGTAGGAAATTGTCCACGCAACCTGTCAGTACAGTTCAAAACATTACTACTTAATAGGAAATACCAACCTCCAGAACTGTTTATAACCTATAGGCACAATGACAAAAATGTAAATAAAATAGCTAACATATGTACATATTCCAGGCCACTGATGATGCCTTGCAGAAAATAAAGGCGAAACGCGTATGGCACTCAAATTGTGTTTTATTCAGTTGCTGTCAGACGGTCCATAAGTAAAAATTATTAATATACCGTAAAAATGCATCACATCTGTTGCTGAGACACCACAAAAAGCGTGGATCACTGTTACCCGCACTTGGGGCAAGTTTCATCCACGCAGTCATTTGTTCGTGAAAAGGGGTATTAAAATATTGGGACAAAGTAAACACGATGAATATCTCTAGAGTAGTCATGAACTCATACTGGAGTACGATGAAAAATAAAACACTAAATTTTGAAGGTAAGAAGAGGAAAACAGTGTACAATGTTTCAACAATCGTCTAATTGATTTTGAAGTTACATTTTACACTTTGATAATTATGTACAAAGAAGCATACATCTTACGTTACGGATGCTGTACACTGTGGATATTACCATTATTACACAAGTAACTGAAGCTCTGTTACTTGAAAATAGCCACGTTTTGTTGGTCATGGTGGACAGATAATTCTTATCAGATCTTCCCAAGGGTAAAATACTATCTCTTTTTGTTCTGCATATTTATAGTAGGATGTTATCTTACCCGTACAGTTCACCTTAACAACCTCATCACTCACCACAGTCGCATTTGCGGGATATTTACCTTTGTCGTAAAAAACTGTATCATATTGCCCAACTGCTAATTTCTCGTTCAACATTTTGTGTTGCTGGCTACCATTTTCAACTTCAGAGGAGGTTTTCAGAATCACATTTACATCAACATGTTGCTGTCGTCTTCAGTCCTGAGACTGGTTTGATGCAGCTCTCCATGCTACTCTATCCTGTGCAAGCTTCTTCATCTCCCAGTACTTACTGCAACCTACATCCTTCTGAATCTGCTTAGTGTATTCATCTCTTGGTCTCCCTCTACGACTTTTACCCTCCACGCTGCCCTCCAATGCTAAATTGGTGATCCCTTGATGCCTCAGAACATGTCCTACCAATCGGTCCCTTCTTCTTGTCAAGTTCTGCCACAAACTCCTCTTCTCCCCAATTTTGTTCAATACCTCCTCATTAGTTATGTGATCTACCCATCTAATCTTCAGGATTCTTCTGTAGCACCACATTTCAAAAGCGTCTATTCTCTTCTTGTCCAAACTATTTATCGTCCATGTTTCACTTTCATACATGGCTACACTCCATACAAATTCTTTCAGAAACGACTTCCTGACATTTCAATCTGTACTCGATGTTAACAAATTTTTCTTCTTCAGAAACGCTTTACTTGCCATTGCCAGTCTACATTTTGTATCCTCTCTACTTCGACCATCATCAGTTATTTTGCTCCCCAAATAGCAAAACTCCTTTACTACTTTAAGTGTCTCATTTCCTAATCTAATTCCCTCAGCATCACCCGACTACATTCCATTATCCTTGTTTTGCTTTTGTTGATGTTCATCTTATACCCTCCTTTCAAGACACTGTCCATTCCGTTCAACTGCTCTTCCAAGTCCTTTGCTGCCTCTGACAGAATTATAATGTCATCGGCGAACCTCAAAGTTTTTATTTCTTCTCCATGGATTTTAATACCTACTCCGAATTTTTCTTTTGTTTCCTTTACTGCTTGCTCAATATACAGATTGAATAACATCGGGGAGAGGCTACAACCCTGTCTCACTCCCTTCCCAACTGCTGCTTCCCCTTCATGCCCCTCGACTCTTATAACTGCCATCTGGTTTCGGTACAAATAGGAAATAGCCTTTCGCTCCCTGTATTTTACCCCTGCCATCTATATAATTTGAAAGAGAGTATTCCAGTCAACATTGTCCAAAGCTTTCTCTAAGTCTACGAATGCTACAAACGTAGGTTTGCCTTTCCTTAATCTATTTTCTAAGATAAGTGGTAGGGTCAGTATTGCCTCACGTGTTCCAACATTTCTACGGAATCCAAACTGATCTTCCCCGAGGTCGGCTTCTACCAGTTTTTCCATTCGTCTGTAAAGAATTCGCATTAGTATTTTGCAGCTGTGACTTATTAAACTGATAGTTCGGTAATTTTCACATCTGTCAACACCTGCTTTCTTTGGGATTGGAATTATTATATTCTTCTTGAAGTCTGAGGGTATTTCACCTGTCTCATACATCTTGCTCACCAGATGGTAGAGTTTTGTCAGGAATGGCTCTCCCAAGGCCGTCAGTAGTTCTAATGGAATGTTGTCTACTCCTGGGGCCTTGTTTCGCCTCAGGTCTTTCAGTGCTCTGTCAAACTCTTCACGCAGTATCGTATCTCCCATTTCATCTTCATCTACATCCTCTTCCATTTCCATAATATTGTCCTCAAGTACACCGCCCTTGTATAAACCCTCTATATACTCCTTCCACCTTTCTGCTTTCCCTTCTTTGCTTAGAACTGGGTTGCCATCTGAGCTCTTGATATTCATACAAGTGGTTCACTTTTCTCGAAAGGTCTCTTTAATTTTCCTGTAGGCAGTATCTATCTTACCGCTCGTGAGATAAGCCTCTACATCCTTACATTTGTCTTCTATCCATCCCTGCTTAGCCATTTTGCACTTCCTGTCGATCTCATTTTTGAGACGTTTGTATTCCTTTTTAGCTGCTTCATTGACTGCATTTTTATATTTCCTTCATTTATCAATTAAATTCAATATTTCTTTTGTTACCCAAGGATATCCATTAGCCCTTGTCGTTTTACCTACTTGATCCTCTACTGCCTTCACTACTTCGTCCCTCAGAGCTACCCATTCTTCTTCTACTGTATTTCTTTCCCCCACTCCTGTCAATTGTTCCCTTATGCTCTCCCTGAAGCTCTGTACAACCTCTGGTTTAGTCAGTTTACCCAGGTCCCATCTCCTTAAATTCCCACCTTTTTGCAGTTTCTTCAGTTTTAATCTACAGTTCATAACCAATAGATTGTGGTCAGAGTCCACATCTGTCCCTGGAAATGTCTTGCAATGTAAAACCTGGTTCCTAAATCTCTGTCTTACCATTATATAATCTATCTGAAACCTTCTAGTATCTCCAGGATTCTTCCATGTATGCAACCTTCTTTCATGATTCTTGAACCAAGTGCTAGCTATGATTAAGTTATGCCCTGTGCAAAGTTGTACCAGACGGTTTCCTCTTTCGTTTCTCTCCCCCAATCCATATTCACCTACTATGTTTCCTTCTCTCCCTTTTCCTACTATCGAGTTCCAGTCACCCATGACTATTAAATTTTCGTCTCCCTTCACTACCTGAATAATTTCTTTTATCTCATCATACATTTCATCAATTTCTTCATCATCTGCAGAGCCAGTTGGCATATAGACTTGAACTACCATAGTAGGCATGGACTTCGTGTCTATCTTAGCCTCAATAATGCGTTCACTACAAAAGTCTTGTTCCTCCTGCCACCGAACTTCACTAATTCCCACTATATCTAACTTTAACCTATCCATTTCCCTTTTTAAATTTTCTAAGCTACCTGCCCAATTAAGGGATCTGACATTCCACACTCTGATCCGTAGAACGCCAGTTTTCTTTCTCCCGATAACGACGTCCTTTTGAGTCGTCCCCGCTCGGAGATCCGAATGGGGGACTATTTTACCTCCGGAATATTTTACCCAAGAGGACGCCATCATCATTTAACCATACAGTAAAGCTGCATGCCCTCGGGAAAAATTACGGCTGTAGTTTCCCCCTTGCTTTCAGCCATTCGCAGTACCAGTACAGCAAGGACGTTTTGGTTAGTGTTACAAGGCCAGATCAGTCAATCATCCAGACTGTTGCCCCTGCAACTAGTGAAAAGGCTGCTGCCCCTCTTCAGGAATCACACGTTTGTCTGGCCTCTCAACAGATACCCCTCCGTTGTGGTTGCACCTACGGTACGGCCATCTGTATCGCTGAGGCACGCAAGCCTCCCCACCAACGTCAAGGTCCATGGTTAATGGGGGTAGGACATCTACACAGATACTCCGCAAGTCACCGCACGGTGCCCTGGCAGAGAGTACGTTGTGCCACCACTAGTCGTTTCGTTTTCCTGCAGCACTCGCAAATAGAGCGAGGGAAAAACGACCGCCAGTATGCCTCCGTACAGGCCCTAATTTCTCGTCTCTTATCTTCCCTGTGCGTAATGTACGTCGGTGGCAATAGGATCGTTGCGCAGTCAGCTTCAAATGTCGGTTCTCTAAACTTTCTCAATAGTGCTTTTATTTTATTTTATTTACGCGTCAAGTTCCGTAGGACGAAATTGAGGAGCAAATCTCCAAGGTCATGGAACGTGTCAGCACATGAATCACAACAAAGAAGTAATAACAGAAAAAATAAATGTTTATGAAGCCGAAACAGTCAGTCCATAAGTTTAAGTAAACGCAATCAACAATACAACAAGAAACAGCTTAATTTTTCAAGGAGCTCCTCGACACAATAGAAGGAGTGACCCATGAGGAAACTCTTCAGTTTGTATTTGAAAGCGCTTGGATTACTACTAAGTTTTTTTAATTCGAGTGGTAGCTTATTAAAAATGGATGCAGCAGTATACTACACACCTTTCTGCACAAGAGTTACGGAAGTCCGTCCAAATGCAAATTTAATTTCTGCCGAGTATTAACTGAGTGAAAGCTGCTTATTCTAGAGAATAAGCTAATATTGTTAACAGGAAATGACAGTAAGGAATATATATATTGAGAGGCCAGTGTCAAAATACCCAGACTCGTGAACCGGAGTCGACAAGAGGTTCATAGACTTACACTACTTATTGCCCGAACCACCCGTTTCTGAGCCAAAAATATCCTTTTAGAATGGGAAGAGTTACCCCAAAATATAATACCATACCACATAAGCGAATGAAAATAAGCAAAGTAGGCCAATTTTCGTGTCAAACGATCACTCGCTCCAGATACTGTTCGAATAGTAAAAATGGCAGCACTATGTCTTTCAACAAGAACCTGAACGTGGGCTTTCCACAACAGATCTACCTGAACACCTAGAAATTTGAACTCTTCAGTTTTACTAATCATATTCCCATTCTGTGAAATTAAAACGTCGGGTTTTGTTCAATTGTGTGTTACAAACTGTAAAAACTGAGTCTTACTTTGTTTTAGCGTTAGTTTGTTTTCTACAAGCCATGAACTTAGGTCATGAACTGCACTATTTGAAACCGAGCCAATGTTGAGCACAGCATCCTTTACTACCAAGCTAGTGTCATCAGCAAACAGAAATATTTTAGAGTTACCCATAATACAAGAGGGCATATCATTTATACACTCCTGGAAATTGAAATAAGAACACCGTGAATTCATTGTCCCAGGAAGGGGAAACTTTATTGACACATTCCTGGGGTCAGATACATCACATGATCACACTGACAGAACCACAGGCACATAGACACAGGCAACAGAGCATGCACAATGTCGGCACTAGTACAGTGTATATCCACCTTTCGCAGCAATGCAGGCTGCTATTCTCCCATGGAGACGATCATAAAGATGCTGGATGTAGTCCTGTGGAACGGCTTGCCATGCCATTTCCACCTGGCGCCTCAGTTGGACCAGCGTTCGTGCTGGACGTGCAGACCGCGTGAGACGACGCTTCATCCAGTCCCAAACATGCTCAATGGGGGACAGATCCGGAGATCTTGCTGGCCAGGGTAGTTGACTTACACCTTCTAGAGCACGTTGGGTGGCACGGGATACATGCGGACGTGCATTGTCCTGTTGGAACAGCAAGTTCCCTTGCCGGTCTAGGAATGGTAGAACGATGGGTTCGATGACGGTTTGGATGTACCGTGCACTATTCAGTGTCCCCTCGACAATCACCAGTGGTGTACGGCCAGTGTAGGAGATCGCTCCCCACACCATGATGCCGGGTGTTGGCCCTGTGTGCCTCGGTCGTATGCAGTCCTGATTGTGGCGCTCACCTGCACGGCGCCAAACACGCATACGACCATCATTGGCACCAAGGCAGAAGCGACTCTCATCGCTGAAGACGACACGTCTCCATTCGTCCCTCCATTCACGCCTGTCGCGACACCACTGGAGGCGGGCTGCACGATGTTGGGGCGTGAGCGGAAGACGGCCTAACGGTGTGCGGGACCGTAGCCCAGCTTCATGGAGACGGTTGCGAATGGTCCTCGCCGATACCCCAGGAGCAACAGTGTCCCTAATTTGCTGGGAAGTGGCGGTGCGGTCCCCTACGGCACTGCGTAGGATCCTACGGTCTTGGCGTGCATCCGTGCGTCGCTGCGGTCCGGTCCCAGGTCGACGGGCACGTGCACCTTCCGATGACCACTGGCGACAACATCGATGTACTGTGGAGACCTCACGCCCCACGTGTTGAGCAATTCGGTGGTACGTCCACCCGGCCTCCCGCATGCCCACTATACGCCCTCGCTCAAAGTCCGTCAACTGCACATACGGTTCACGTCCACGCTGTCGCGGCATGCTACCAGTGTTAAAGACTGCGATGGAGCTCCGTATGCCACGGCAAACTGGCTGACACTGATGGCGGCGGTGCACAAATGCTGCGCATCTAGCGCCATTCGACGGCCAACACCGCGGTTCCTGGTGTGTCCGCTGTGCCGTGCGTTTGATCATTGCTTGTACAGCCCTCTCGCAGTGTCCGGAGCAAGTATGGTGGGTCTGACACACCGGTGTCAATGTGTTCTTTTTTCCATTTCCAGGAGTGTATAAGTAAGGAACAGGAGTGGCCCCAACACTGATCCCTGGGGCACCCCCCACTTGACAGTACCCCACTTAGACCCTACATCACGGCAATTCTCAACATTGTCAATAATGTCCTTTTGCTGTCTGTTGATAGAGTAAGAGGTGAACCAATTGTGAGATACTCCAAATATTCTGTAATGGTCCAACTTCTGGAGCAATATTTTGTGATCAACACAATCAAATGCCTTAGTTAAAATCAAAAAATATGCGTAGCGTTCGAAACCTTTTGTTTAACCCATCCTGTATCTCCCAGAGAAAAGAGAATATAGCATTTTCAGTTGTTAAACAACTTCTAAAGCCGAATGTACATTCGATAGCAAATCGTATGATATAAAATGATCAATTATCCTTAAATACACAGCCTTTTCAATAACTTTAGCAAACACTGATGGCATAGAAAGAGGTCTAAAATAATCAACATTATCCCATTCTCCCTTTTTATAAAGCAGCTTTACTACTAAGTACTTTAATCGCTCAGGAAACTGACCATTCTTAAAGGAAAAATTACAAATATGGCTAATACAGGGCTAACATGTGCAGCACAGTACTTTAACATTCTGCTAGGCACTCCACCATAACCATGAGAGTCCGTAGTCTTCAGTGATTTGATTACTGACTCCATCTCCCTCTTGTCTGTATCACAGAGGAGTATTCCAGACATCAGTTTCGGAAAGGCATTTGCCAGGAAAGTTGTATGATTCCCTGAAATTAAATTTTATTTAATTCACCAGCAATGCTCAGAAAATGCTTGTTAAATACTGTACATGTATCTGATTTATCAGTAACAGAAATATTTTTACTGCAAACTGACTTTATATTGTCGACCCTGGGCTGCTGACCAGACAGTTCCTTCACAACTGACCATATGGTTTTAATTTTATCCTGTGAATTAGCTATTCTATTTGCATACCACGTACTCTTTGCCTTCCTAATAACATTTTAAGCACCTTACAGTGCTGTTTGTAATGGGCTACAGTAGCTTGATTGTGACTAATTCTAACATGGTGATATAATTCTCACTTTCTTCTACATGATATCCTTATCCCACTAGTCAGCCACCCGGGCTGCCTATTACTGTTAGTACCACGTTTAGAACGTTCTGATGGAAAGCAACTCTCAAAGAGCATGAGAAATGTGTTAAGGAAAGCATTATATTTATCAAACTTCCTGGCAGATTAAAACTGTGTGCTGGACCGAGACTCGAACTCGGTACCTTTGCCTTTCGCGGGCAAGTGCTCTGCCATCTGAGCTACCCAAGCACGACTCACGCCCCGTCTTCACTACTTTACTTCTGCCAGTACCTCGTCTCCTACCTTCCAAACTTTACAGAAGCTCTCCTATGAACCTCTCACTCTGCCATTATATTTATCATCTATGTGGTCTAGGGGTAGCATCTTTGATTCATAATCAAAAACGTATTCGGTCCCGCCACTGCCTAAATTTTGATGAATAATCAGCATTGGCGGCCGAAGACTTCCGGCATAAGAAGTCAGCCTCATTCTGCCAACGGCCTTGTCAAAAAGGGCGGAGGTTCAGGGCACTCTCTCGTCCTAGGGGTGGGAAATTGCCCCTAAAGGCGGAAGAATCAGCAATGATCAACGCCATGAGGATTCAGAAGGCAATGGAAACCACTGCATTAAAGACACGTAACGTGTATCCACAGGACATGTGGCCTGTAATTGAAGAAGTGTCATGATGATCTCTCCATTGGCAAAAGATTCCGGAATAGTCCCCCATTCGGATCTCCGGGAGGGGACTGCCAAGAGGGAGGTTACCATGAGAAAAAGATTGAATAATCAACGAAAGGATAACGTTCTACGAGTCGGGGCGTGGAATGTCAGAAGCTTGAACGTGGTAGGCAAACTAGAAAATCTGAAAAGGGAAATGCAAAGGCTCAATCTAGATATAGTAGGGGCCAGTGAAGTGAAGTGGAAGGAAGACAAGGATTTCTGGTCAGATGAGTATCGGGTAATATCAACAGCAGCAGAAAATGGTGTAACAGGTGTAGGATTCGTTATGAATAGCAAGGTAGGGCAGAGGGTGTGTTACTGTGAACAGTTCAGTGACCGGGTTGTTCTAATCAGAATCGACAGCAGACCAACACCGACAACGATAGTTCAGGTATACATGCCGACGTCGCAAGCTGAAGATGAACAGATAGAGAAAGTGTATGAGGATATTGAAAGGGTAATGCAGTATGTAAAGGGGGACGAAAATCTAATAATCATGGGCGACTGGAATGCAGTTGTAGGGGAAGGAGTACAAGAAAAGGTTACAGGAGAATATGGGCTTGGGGCAAGGAATGAAAGAGGAGAAAGGCTAATTGAGTTCTGTAACAAGTTTCAGCTAGTAATAGCGAATACCCTGTTCGAGAATCACAAGAGGAGGAGGTATACTTGGAAAAGGCCGGGAGATACGGGAAGATTTCAATTAGATTACATCATGGTCATACAGAGATTCCGAAATCAGATACTGGATTGTAAGGCGTACCCAGGAGCAGATATAGACTCAGATCACAGTATAGTAGTGATGAAGAGTAGGCTGAAGTTCAAGACATTAGTCAGGAAGAATCAATACGCAAAGAAGTGGGATACGGAAGTACTAAGGAATGACGAGATACGTTTGAAATTCTCTAACGTTATAGATACAGCAATAAGGAATAGCGCAGTAGGCAGTACAGTTGAAGAGGAATGGACATCTCTAAAAAGGGCCATCACAGAAGTTGGGAAGGAAAACATAGGTACAAAGAAGGTAGCTGCGAAGAAACCATGGGTAACAGAAGAAATACTTCAGTTGATTGATGAAAGGAGGAAGTACAAACATGTTCCGGGAAAATCAGGAATACAGAAATACAGGTCGCTGAGGAATGAAATAAATAGGAAGTGCAGGGAAGCTAAGACGAAATGTCTGCAGGAAAAATGTGAAGACATCGAAAAAGATATGATTGTCGGAAGGACAAACTCAGCACACAGGAAAGTCAAAACAACCTTTGGTGCCATTAAAAGCAACGGTGGTAACATTAAGAGTGCAACGGGAATTCCACTGTTAAATGCAGAGGAGAGAGCAGATAGGTGGAAAGAATACATTGAAAGCCTCTATGAGGATGAATATTTGTCTGATGTGATAGAAGAAGAAACAGGAGTCGATTTAGAAGAGGTAGGGGATCCAGTATTAGAATCGGAATTTAAAAGAGCTTTGGAGGACTTACGGTCAAATAAGGCAGAAGGGATGGATAACATTCCATCGGAATTTCTAAAATCATTGGGGGAAGTGGCAACAAAACGACTATTCACGTTGGTGTGTAGAATATATGAGTCTGGCGACATACCATCTGACTTTCGGAAAAGCATCATCCACACAATTCCGAAGACGGCAAGAGCTGACAAGTGCGAGAATTATCGAACAATCAGCTTAACAGCTCATGCATCGAAGCTGCTTACAAGAATAATATACAGAAGAATGGAAAAGAAAATTGAGAATGCGCTAGGTGACGATCAGTTTGGCTTTAGGAAAAGTAAAGGGACGAGAGAGGCAATTCTGATGTTACGGCTAATAATGGAAGCAAGGCTAAAGAAAAATCAAGACACTTTCATAGGATTTGTCGACCTGGAAAAAGCGTTCGACAATATAAAATGGTGCAAGCTGTTCGAGATTCTGAAAAAAGTAGGGGTAAGCTATAGAGAGAGACGGGTCATACACAATATGTACAACAACCAAGAGGGAATAATAAGAGTGGACGATCAAGAACGAAGTGCTCGTATTAAGAAGGGTGTAAGACAAGGGTGTAGCCTTTCGCCCCTACTCTTCAATCTGTACATCGAAGAAGCAATGATGGAAATAAAAGAAAGGTTCAGGAGTGGAATTAAAATACAAGGTGAAAGGATATCTATTATACGATACGCTGATGACATTGCTACCCTGAGTGAAAGTGAAGAAGAATTAAATGATCTGCTGAACGGAATGAACAGTCTAATGAGTACACAATATGGTTTAAGAATAAATCGGAGAAAGACGAAGGTAATGAGAAGTACTAGAAATGAGAACAGCGAAAAACTTAACATCAGGATTGATGGTCACGAAGTCAATGAAGTTAAGGAATTCTGCTACCTAGGCAGTAAAATAACCAATGACGGACGGAGCAAGGAGGACATCAAAAGCAGACTCGCTATGGCAAAAAAGGCATTTCTGGCCAAGAGAAGTCTACTAATATCAAATACCGTCCTTAATTTGAGGAAGAAATTTCTGAGGATGTACGTCTGGAGTACAGCATTGTATGGTAGTGAAACATGGACTGTGGGAAAACCGGGCCGGCCGAAGTGGCCGTGCGGTTAAAGGCGCTGCAGTCTGAAACCGCAAGACCGGTACGGTCGCAGGTTCGAATCCTGCCTCGGGCATGGATGTTTGTGATGTCCTTAGGTTAGTTAGGTTTAACTAGTTCTAAGTTCTAGGGGACTAATGACCTCAGCAGTTGAGTCCCATCGTGCTCAGAGCCATTTGAACCATTTGAAAACCGGAACAGAAGAGAATCGAAGCATTTGAGATGTGGTGCTATAGACGAATGTTGAAAATTAGGTGGACTGATAAGGTAAGGAATGAGGAGGTTCTACGCAGAATCGGAGAGGAAAGGAATATGTGGAAAACACTGATAAGGAGAAGGGACAGGATGATAGGACATCTGCTAAGGCATGAGGGAATGACTTCTATGGTACTAGAGGTAGCTGTAGAGGGCAAAAACTGTAGAGGAAGACAGAGATTGGAATACGTCAAGCAAATAATTGAGGACGTAGGTTGCAAGTGCTACTCTGAGATGAAGAGGTTAGCACAGGAAAGGAATTCGTGGCGGGCCGCATCAAACCAGTCAGTAGACAGAAGACCAAAAAAAAAAAATGTTATCGGCACTATAAACATCCAGCTACTCTTGTTCCATGACAAGGTTTAAAAAACTCTTCTATCGCTGTTGGATTAGCTTCCCTACATAGTTTGTAATTCAATGTGACATTTGTTTGAGTACTGAAGCCTTTAGTGTTAAAATTTGTGCATCATAGTTTACTAACAGAATGCCCATCTAGTAATGAAGAATGAATAAAAATATTGTCTGTGGCTGTGCTATTGTTCTCTTGCACCCTAGTTGGAAAAAACACTATCTGAATCAGATCATTTGAATTTATGAGATCTACCAACATCCTTTTCCTTGCACAGTCATATACAAAATTCATATTGAAGTCACCATATATAACTAATTTCTGGTACTTCCTAGAAAGTAAATCAAGAACCCTCTCTAGCTTGAGCAGAAATGCTCTGAAGTCAGAGTTAGAGGAGCTATAAACAACAACAATTGTAAGTTTTGTTTCACTAAATTCAACTGCCCCTGCGCAACATTCAAATATATGTTCAGTGCAGTGCCGTGATAGGTCTATGGATTCATATGGAATACTGTTTTTTTACATACATAGCCACTCCCCCTCTCCGCAAGCAACTTCTTGATAAACAGCCAGCTAATCTGTATCCTGGTAAAGGAAGCCTCTGAATTGTCAAATTAGTTAAGTGGTGCTCCGATATACCAATAATTTCAGAGTCAACATCTATAAGCAGTTCACTAACTTTATCTCTAATACCTCTTATATTTTGACGAAATATGGTAATTCCTTCTCTACTTGGAAACATTACATCCTCTGAAGGTGAGCCCTTATTTAGAGGGACTTACTTTAAGCAGGTATACCTAACAGCTGACTTCAATCTAAAAAAGGTGCAGCTCTAACACCAACTACTACAGGAATCTTTCCATGAGTAATCCCACCACCACCCACTACACTGTCACCTATAAGTTTTGCCAGCTTCCCCTTCCCATCCCTATAGAGGTGCAGTCCGCGCCTAGTGAAACCTGACCTACTGATAGATCCAACTGGCAACACTGAGATGTGACCTATGCCCTCTGCCATCAGCGTCCTTCCAAGCCCCATGTTATCGGGTCTAACAGTCGCATTAAGATGAGGCCGATCATGACGCTGAAACAGTTGCATGAAATGCACATTAGTTCAAATGGCTCTGAGAACTATGCGACTCAACTTCTGAGGTCATCAGTCGCCTAGAACTTGGAACTAATTAAACCTAACTAACCTAAGGACGTCACACACATCCATGCCCGAGGCAGGATTCGAACCTGCGACCGTAGCGGCCGCTCGGCTCCAGACTGTAGCGCCCAGAACCGCACGGCCACTCCGGCCGGCAAATGCACATTAGTGCCATCAGTTTCAGTAGCTATCCAGCCCCATGTTATCAGGTCTAACAGTCGCATTAAGATGAGGCCGATCATGATGCTGAAACAGTTGCACGAAATGCACATTAGTGCCATCAATTTGAGTAGCTATCTTTATCATGTCACCACCTACATCATATTCCCCGTCCCTATCAAGACTGTCCCCTGCTCCACCCACTATCACTACCTGATCTTCCTTCGTAAAATTCTTACATAACTCCCCCATGCTGTCAGTCACCTGAGGCAACCCTGCACTAGGCTTCACAATTCTGGTGACCTGGTACTCACTCCCCAACACTTTCTGCAACTGCTGGCCCACACCTCTACTGTGCCAGTTACCTAGCAGCAGAACCTTCTTCTTTCTGTTAGGCTTTGCAACTGACCTAGTCCTCCTAACTGCTGAGCACTGCTGCATGTTCCCTACATCTACTGCTACACAAGACTCCTCTCCACTCAACTCTGACAGTTGGTCAAATCTATTGCATATTTGCAAAGTATAACTGAATACCTCCTCTTCCTAGCTGCCTTCTTGCCAACTGCCAGTTCCCATTCCTCACCACCCTTCGCCCTCCTCAACCTATGTAGTTCCCCACTTGTGCATTGCAACTGCAACTGAAGGGCACAGATCTTATGCTCCTGCTCATCTATCAACTTACTTCTACTACATATTCCGCATTTCTTCGAAATGAATGTCTTCTTCCGTCCAGGGATATCCACTTCAGTTCCCGAAGCATATCTGTAACACTTACATCCTTTTCGAAACTACCGGTAACAAATCTAGTATCTCGCCTATGAAATGCTTCGACATCTTTTTTCCATCCGACCTGGTGCGGATCCCACATACTCGGACAGGACTCACGAATGGGTCGCACTATCGTCCTATTTGCGGTCTCCTTTACAGATAAACCACACTGTCCTATAATTCTTTCAATAAACCGTAGTCGACCCTTCACCTTTCCTACCATGGTTCTCACTTGATAGTTTCATGTCATATCGCTTCTCAACGTTATGCCCAGATTTTTAAACAACGTGACTGTGTCAAGCAGGACATTAGTAATGGTGTATCCGAACTTTACGGATTTGTTTTTCCCGCTCATCCGAATTAACTTACATTTTTCTATATTTCAAACCAGCTACCATTCATCACATCGACCGAAATTTTGTCTAGGTCATCTTGTATCTTCGACACTTCCCTGTACATCACAGCATCATCAGCGAACAACCGCAGATTGCTGGCCACCCTGTCCGCCAGATAATTTGTGTGTATAGAAAATAGCAACGGTCCAATCATACTTCCGTGGATACCTCAGATGTTACCCCGCCTCCGATGAACACTCGCCGTCGAGGAGAAGTTGTTGTTGTTGTTGTTGTTGTGTGAGTCTTCAATCCAAAGACTGGTTTGATGCAGCTCTCCATGCTACTTTATCCTGTGCAAGCCTCTTCACCTCTGACTAACTACTGCAACCTACATCTCTCTGAATCTGCTTACTGTATTCATTCCTTGTTCTCCCTCATTTTTTTTACTCATTATTAAACCTATTCCTGCTTTTCTGTATTTATAACCCTGTATTCACCTGACCAGAAGTAGTGTTCCTCCTGCCACCAAACTTCACTAATGCCCAGTATATCTAACTTTAACCTACCCATTTCCCTTTTTAAATTTTCTAACCTGCGTGCCCGATTAAGGGATCTGACATTCCACGCTCCAATATCTGAACGACGGTTTTGTTTCTCCTGATGACGACGTCCTCCAGAGTAGTCACCCCCCGAGATCCGAATGGCGGACTATTTCACCTCCGGAATATTTTACGCAAGAGGATGCCATCATCATATAACCACACAGTAGAGCTGCAGGCCCTCACGAAAAATTACTGCTGTAGTTTCCCCTTGCTTTCAGCTGTTCCCAGTACCAGCACAGCAAGGCCGTTTTGGTTGATGTTACAAGCCCAGAATAGTCATTCAGCCTGTTGCCCCCTACAACTTATGAAAAGGCTGCTGCCTCTCTTCAGAAACGACGCGTTTGTCTGCCCTTTTAACAGATACCCCTCATTTGTGGTTGCACCTACTGTACGGCTATCTATATTCTCCGAGGCACGCAAGCCTCCCCACCAACGGCGGCAAGGTCCATAAGGCGGCGGAGGGGGGGGGGGGGAGGGGGGACAACAACAACAACATACTGTGTTCTATTACTTAAGAAGTCTTCGAGCCTGTCATGTCACATATCTGGGAGCCTATTCCGTGTGCTACCTTCGTTAACAGTCTGCAGTGGGGTACTGTGTCGAATGCTTTTCGGATTTTCGGAAATCTAGAATTATGGAGTCTGCCTGTTGCCCTTCATCCACAGTTCGCAGTATATCCTGTGAGAAAAGAGCAAGCTGCTTTCTAAAGCCGTGCTGATTCGTGGACATGAACTTTTCGGTGTCTAGGAAATTTCTTATGTTTGAACTCAAAATACACTCTAGAATTTTGCAGCAAACTGATGTTAGGGATATTGGTCTGTAATTTTTCGGGGCTGTTCTTTTACCCTTCTTATATATAGGAGTCTCCTACAGTTTTTTTCAGTCGCTTGGCACTTTGCTCTGATGGAGATAAATTCGCGATAAATATAAACTAAGTAAGGGGCCAATGACGTAGAGTTCTCTTTGTTAAACCGAATTTGGACTTCATTCGCATCTGGCGGCTTATTTATTTTCAACTCATTCATTTGTTTTCCACGACAGGGATGTTTATTATTATCTCATTCATAAGGGACCCTGTGCGATGGTCAAACGACGGTACATTTCTACAATTTTACAGGGTGAACGATTTCATAAACGTGGAATTTAAAACTTTTCTCCTTCCTTTTGCTATCTTCTACTACCAAACTAGACGAATCAACTGCTGATTGGATGGAAGCCTTAGACCCGCTTAGCGGGTTTACATAGGACCAGAATGTTTTTGGGTTTTCCACCAGATCCTTAGTCAAGCTGTTGTATGCTTCGCACATAGATCTTTTCACAGACGCACGAATGCCTACTAATCTTTGCCTGTCGCCATTTGCGTGTCCTCTTTTGAACCGAGAGTACAACAGCATTTTCCGAATTTCGTTATTAAGTCATGGTGCGTCTTTTCCGTTATTAATCCACTTACTAGGCGCATGTCTGTCCAGAGCACGATTTTCCATCATTCTGGAGCTACATGGCCGCAGTTTATTGTCTAACTGAGACGCTAACAACTGCTTATTTACTCTTTCTAGCAGGAAAACTCTCCTAGCGCTCTTGACTGATTTATTAGCTTTCGTAATCATAGTTGCTATGATATCATGATGACTAATCCCCGTCTAGTTTGGCCTGTTTGTAGCTACAAGGTCCAAGATATTTCCACTGCCTGCGGGCTGCAGAACTAGCTGCTCAAGACAGTTTACGGGAAAGTGTTCAAAAGTACTTCACAAGACTGTTTGTCTTTACCTCCTGCAGTGAATCCATACACGACCCAGTCTATACTTGGTAGGTTAAAATCACCACCAACTAGTATCGGATGATCTGGGTATTTATGCTCAACTGACCCTAGACTTTCTCCGAATGACTCTAGAACTTTCATAGCGGAGTCGGGTTGTCGATAGAAACATCCAACAATTAACTTGGTTTCACCTAGACCTGTTATGCGCGACCAGATAATTTCACCATTACACTCAATTTCAGTCTCAATAGGGGCAATATTTTTGTCAACTGTAATGAACACCCTCTCCTACGGCGTCTAATCTGTCTTTCAGATAACCATTCCAAGACGCACTAAATATCTCAGAGCTTTTCACTTCGGGTTTTAGCCCGCTCTCAGTCCCAAGAATAATTTGAGGGCCGGCCACTGTGGCCGAGCCGTTCTAGGTGCTTCAGTCCGGAACCGCGCTGCTGCTATAGTCTCAGATTCGATTCCTGCCTCGGGCATGGATGTGTGTGATGTCCTTAGGTTAGTTAGGTTTAAGTAGTTCTAAGTCTAGGGGACTGATGGCCTCAGATGTTAAGTCCCATAGTGCTTAGAGCCATTTCAACCATTTGAATAATTTGAGATTGAGAACTTTCCTGGAGGATGGTAAATTTGGAAATTTTGCCACGAACATTTCGACAATTTACTGATAAAATTTTTACAGTTGAACTTTCTTTACTCTGTTTTCTCTACATGCGTATCGACTGGCGAGAGTCTAGTACCACTTTTTCCTCATTTTGGGTTACTCTGGCCCCAGCTTAAGTAACTCTACATTTTGCAAAAATGTGCACCATTTTACAGAAGTGTTAATATATTATCTAGATTTAATTTCGCACAAACGACAGTTTCTCATCTTATTACCTAATCTGTCAGAAAGCAGAACGACATTCACTTTTTTTTAGCACGTGAGGTCTCCAGAAAAAGTTATTGGGACGTGACAGCTGTTAAAACATTTACGTTCAAAATCGAGTGCTGGCAGCACAGCATTACTCTGTGGAACTCATGTCCTTCGAGATTGATCTTTGCACATTGTGAACGCATACTGTTTTGTTTACTTCACACCAATGACATAACTTTTTCCGACCAATGGGCCAATTTACCCGCGAAGGACAAAAGTAACCTCAGCTTTTTGAAACATAAAAAATTCAATACATCGAAAATTATGTTATTTTACCTCCAATATATTGTCAGTTTCGACGTCAGTCAGATGATTTATTGTAACATGAAATACATGCAGTTGCGAATGTGGACAACCATCGGCTGTATAATGGATTAATGACAATGAATATTTGTGCCGAACCGGGACTCGAACCCAGATTTCCCGCCTATAGCGAGCGGTCGCGTTACTATTAGGCTTTCCGAGCATGACTCACGACCTGACCCAAGTTTCTATATGTCGTCATTCATGTGTCCACAACCTGTTATGTACATCTATTATGCAATTTTCCGTACAGGGGACATTTACGTGAAAGTCGCTTGCCCGAAGTCTCCGGATAAATACGATATTGCAGTGCCTGTATATTCCGAATTACGATGCGAAGTTGCTTCAGACATGCATGCATGCCCGAAGGAACTTTGTATCTGATTGCTTGGAATAGAAAACTGTATTGATGACAGTGTTGTACAGTGTGACTACGGCTGGTGGGTTGGAAACGGGGCTGTCTTCAAAGTTATGGTAGGTATTGGAGTCATGACCCTGCGCTAGATTATATTTTCTGTAGAGAGTTGTTTTGATGCCTTGTGCTGAAACTTGTGTGTTTAATCTGATTTTTGGTGTTGTGTCTAGGTTCTGAGTTGGGAATAATGATTGAGACTGTTCTGCTGGTATGTTGGAGGACAAAGAGGCTATGAAGCATTAAAAGATTAGAGTACTGGAAACGAAGAGCACATCTTCAGTAACAGAGGCAAAGCTACGTAGGGGATCATGGACTGGTTTAAGATTGAGTTTTTCAGAATAATATCAAGGTATGCAGCAAAGAGGTAACAGTTGGTTGTTGCGAAGGTGAGGATAATGTGGTGAGGGATTTGTAACAGTGACATGATGGAATACTTTACAATGTTTTGTTGAGTTTGTAGGGCGTGTGGTTCTGTGATTTGTAGATGTCAGTCGCCAGTTCAAGAGGTTTTTATGCTTGTATGAGGTTCTGGATGTATCACTGTGAGAATGTACCACTTTCTGCTGTTGAGGAAGAGTTGGCACAGTTGATGGGACTCTTTTAAAACGAGCAGATCATGTGAGAATGTGTGTGCTGGTGAAAGTAATTAAGCAAGTAGGGGCATGGGTAGATATGGCTTGAGATAAGATCTTTTGAAGAAAGTGTTCAGAGAGAGCATGTCTTCTGAGTTTTCTTGGATAATTGGATGGCTTTTAACTTATATGTGGGTTGAGTCCCATCAGGCAACCCCGTTGGTTTTGTACGGATGTATGGTGTGAGTGTCATATGGAGGATTTGAGGGGCTGGACTGAGGACATTTATAGTCATGTTAAGTGAAGTAAGTATAATATCGAGGGTGAAATTGCTTTGAGGATGGGCTTGTCGAAATAGGGGAATGTGTTACCTTGCAGAGTGTTAGAAAACCGACGTTACCATTCTAGTTCGGCATGGGGCAGGCTTTGGATAATAAGGTCGGCAGTAACATAGGTGGAGAAGGTCTGGTCAATGCGGTTGATAAAGTCATAGTGTATAAAGTGAGTGGGACCGATAATTACAATGGTGGCATAATTCATTGTTAAGTTCCTTGGGTAAGAATTGTGTACTCCACAAGATAATTAAATGGAAGGGGTGCGTTGTTGATGTGCTGGATGGGAATAATAAGTTCATGTTAAGTGGGTGTTGGCTTTGCTTTACATTTTTGAGAATATGTTGGGGGAGAATGGTTACAAGTGTTGCAGGTGAGTGGGGATCGTAGACTAGGGCACTGTTTTGAGGAAGATTTTCCACCAACAGAGTTAGAAATTTATGAAGCCATCAAAACACACGAAAACAATAAAGGAAGTGATAAAGACTCCATTACACCAGAATTACTGAAATTGTTAGGACCAAAGATCATAAGTGACCTACACTTACTTTTTGAGAACATTTGGAAAGCATAAAAGATTCCAGAAGAGTAGAAAATAACGTCATTCCACCAACTACATAAAAAGGGAGACAAACAAAATGTCACCACACATAGTTGGCGGTTGGGACAGGCCGGCAGCCTTTCTGAACTTTTGGGTGAGCTGTTGAGTATACTTAAAGCGTTTCTGATGTCTGTGGGCCTGTAGTTGCAATCTGGATAGCTATACTCGAAGCCCTGGTGGTGATTTAAAGTTCTTTTATTTAATGGTCTCTTGTGAGGTGAATTCCGTAAAATATGGATGATGGAGGTGAGACCATAATCATTGTGGATATGGAGGACTTTACATATTTGAATATTGATATGGGTATTTAATTCTCGTTTGACTGAATCTGCCATGGTTTCAGTGTCTACGGCCTGGACGAGAGCAGTAACAATAGGTTGGCAGTGAGCAGTGGAGGGGATTGGGTTGTGTTGGCTGGTGAGTATTGAAAAGGGTGAGGGAGGCGGAAGCAAGGATTCCAAATTGGATGACTGAAATTTTTTGCATGAGAATTGTTTGGAAAATAGTTCATAAATTTTATTAGATAGACTTTCTTAGGAATAAACCATGAGATGTTAAGGTTGGGTACTGTAGTCCCACATTAGCTACGGGTCCCCATAAAACAGACTGGATAAGTCAGCTTAGAGGTCAGTGGAAGGCAAGTGTGTACCAGTTCCAATAGGATGAAGTCTGATAAAACGCCGGCCGGTGTGGCCATGCGGTTCTAGGCGCTACAATCTGGAACCGCGCGACCGCTAAGGTCCCAGGTTCGAATCCTGCCTCAGGCATGGATGTGTGTGATGTCCTTAGGTTAGTTAGGTTTAAGTAGTTCTAAGTTCTAGGGGACTGATGACCTTAGCAGTTAAGTCCCATAGTGCTCAGAGCCATTTGAACCATTTTCTGATAAAACACTGTAGTGTTCAAACCAACTTTAAGATTGAGGACAGCTTTATTACTTTTTAAGAATTTTTTGTTTTGTTTGAGAGGCAAGTAGCGAAAGTTCAAAGAACTTGGCGTACATGCAGTATAAAAGAACAGGTTGTTGGATGGTGATTTTGTGAAGTGATGCCTTTCAAGATACCATCTCAACCTATCCGTCCACATTTCAAGGACCTCTTTGCTGCAAGGTGTTGTGAACTGTAGCTTTGATCCTGGACTTGATGAATGCCAGAATCGCTTCTTAGTGAGACACTCAAACAGTCATGTGTACACCAGAGCTGACGCTAACAACTACCCATCCATCCCAACAGAACTCTACTGTTTATTCCAGGATGGACATTTTTATGATCTTCCTGAGAACTCCAACATGGAATCATGCTGAATTATTTTTTTTTATTACATTCAGGGTGATACGAACCACAGCTTTGCTGCTGGTCATGATGGGTGTTGAAGTGACGTCCACGTCTGGTAACACTATTCAGAAACCAGGCACCAACCCTTATTTTGACCCAAAGTTATTCTTCGCTAAAGAATGCTTTGAGATATGTCTCTGCAGCTGGCCCTGAGGAGCACTGCATTTGTGGGTGACAGCTATGGTAGTACTTCCTGAAGACGTCCAGCATCCTCCTGTATCTGGGGCTCCGACTGTGTGTCTCCGCACAAAGCAGTAGAATAGCGTGGCTGCGCTGTTGGCAGTTCCTGGAGTCCCTAGACGAGAGTGCTGGTGTGCGCAGGGTGCTGTGGGCGGTGGTGGTGCTGCTGGGCGTGATCGGCGCGGCGTTCATGGCCAACAACTTCTGGCAGCGCTTCTCTGAGAGCCCGACGCGCGCCATCGTCGAGACCAACCACTACCCATCCTACCGCATACCCTTCCCGGCCATCACACTCTGCAACGCCAACGTCTTCTTCCGGTCGCGCGCGCAACAGCTCGTACAGTACCTGTGAGTAATACACTAGCCCACTGCCAGCTAGCAATCTTCATTGCAAGAAAAAAAATATCTACGGATACATAAAACCTCTAATTTCGCCTTACACTGATCAGTTTGTAGTCATATACTGTCTGTGATCTTAACGGTTAGATTTCAACTTTACATTGACTGATTAGGATCACATAACAACTTCAGTTCCTCTATATTGCTTGTTTTGTAGTTTGTTTCCAGTACTCAGTCTTATCCTTCTACTCCACTGCTGAATTTCTAAGCAAAATCAACTGATCTGAATATGTTGCTAATAGTATCAAATAATCTTGTAATCTGTGTCCTGTTTAAATTCACTTCAGTAGTGCAATCATTGTAAATATGTGTTGTAAAATGATTTTTCTATTTTTTGATGCACGGTGACATATAGCGTTTTAAAAATTGTAGCATGCTCCTCAGTGTACTGAACATTTACATGTTTCATGTACTTATTACCATTTACGTGAAAATAAACTTACGATATCTTTCACTTATTCAACGTCCTTGAGGACAGTTCCTCTTGTGATCCTTGGAAGGAGTGTTAACATATTTGTTTCTCTTTGTAAATATTTGTTGTGTATTGTTGTTTTCCTGACATGTTCTACGTCCTGGAGGATCTCTTCACTATAAATCTATTGGACAAAAAATACACCTACTCTATTTATTCCGCGTTTATTTCACTTGACAATATTAGGGCCTTAATCGAAGCAGACATCATGAGTAAGATAACATTACAATGTACATACACACATAAAAAAAGAAGTTTTGCATCATCCCGGTTCCCACAACTCCTGAAGATAGACGTTGGCTGTGGGTATTGTATCACAGACACAGTCCCTTTGGCTGTCCAGATATGTCACTAAACCCGCCCGGAGATGTTAACAACCATGCATGAGCAGCGCCTATTAGACGGATGCGGTCAGACAGCCGATTAGTTCCAGTCATTCCATCAGGAAGGATGTACACGGCTCGTGTTGTTTGTAGTTCAACCGTGCCTAGACGGTCAATACCGAGGTACGATCGCGCCCGCATTATTACTTTGTGCCAGGAAGGGCTCTCAACAAAGTGTCCAAGCGTCTGGGAGTGAACCAAAGCGATGTTGTTCGGACATGGAGGAGACACAGAGAAACAGGAACTGTGTCGCATATGCCTTTAACCAGACAACCGTCGGAGACGTGTTTGGAGGCAACCCGGTCAGGCTGAACGCTTTAGACACACTGTCCAGCGAGTGCAGCAAGGTGGAGGGTCCCTGCTGTTTTGGGGTGGCATTATGTGGGGCCGATGTACGCCGCATATTCGCGAGGCGTTCGTCTTCATGGACGACAATTTGCGACCCCATCGTGCACATCTTATGAATTACTTCCTTGAGGTTAACGACATCGCTCGACTAGAGTGGCCAGCATGTTCTCCAGGTATGAACCCTATCAAACATGTCTGGGATGGATTAGAAAGGGCTGTTTATGGGCGACGTGACCCACGAACCACTCTGAGGGATCTACGCCGAATCGCCGTTGAGGCGTGGGACAATCTGGACCGGCAGTGCCTTGATGAACTTGTGGATAGTATGCCACGACGAATAGAGGCATGCATCAATGCAATAGGACGTGCTACTGGGTATTAGAGGTACCAGTGTGTACAGCAGCCTGGACCACCACCTCTGAAGGTCTCGCTGTATGGTTACACAACATGCAATGTGTGATTTCCACGAGCAATAAAAAGGGCGAAAATGATGTTTATGTTGATCTCTATTCCAATTTTCTGTACTGGTTCCGGAGCTCTTGGAACCGAGGTGATGCAAAACTTTTTTTGATGTGTGTAATACATGAGCAGTACGTAAGTATGTAAGTAATAATAGTAATAATAATAATAATAATAATAATAATTTAGAAAATGCAGATGTTAAAAAAGAACATTTGGAGCAATTCAGACAACAAATGAAAAACATAATGAACTATCCAAAACCAAAAGAACCTTCGAAAAGTCTCAGCTTACAGAAACATATGAAAATTTCAGCAAAAGTAATACAACAAGTTTGTACGAAACTTTTAAACACATACACTCCTGGAAATTGAAATAAGAACACCGTGAATTCATTGTCCCAGGAAGGGGAAACTTTATTGACACATTCCTGGGGTCAGATACATCACATGATCACACTGACAGAACCACAGGCACATAGACACAGGCAACAGAGCATGCACAATGTCGGCACTAGTACAGTGTATATCCACCTTTCGCAGCAATGCAGGCTGCTATTCTCCCATGGAGACGATCGTAGAGATGCTGGATGTAGTCCTGTGGAACGGCTTGCCATGCCATTTCCACCTGGCGCCTCAGTTGGACCAGCGTTCGTGCTGGACGTGCAGACCGCGTGAGACGACGCTTCATCCAGTCCCAAACATGCTCAATGGGGGACAGATCCGGAGATCTTGCTGGCCAGGGTAGTTGACTTACACCTTCTAGAGCACGTTGGGTGGCACGGGATACATGCGGACGTGCATTGTCCTGTTGGAACAGCAAGTTCCCTTGCCGGTCTAGGAATGGTAGAACGATGGCTTCGATCACCAGTGGTGTACGGCCAGTGTAGGAGATCGCTCCCCACACCATGATGCCGGGTGTTGGCCCTGTGTGCCTCGGTCGTATGCAGTCCTGATTGTGGCGCTCACCTGCACGGCGCCAAACACGCATACGACCATCATTGGCACCAAGGCAGAAGCGACTCTCATCGCTGAAGACGACACGTCTCCATTCGTCCCTCCATTCACGCCTGTCGCGACACCACTGGAGGCGGGCTGCACGATGTTGGGGCGTGAGCGGAAGACGGCCTAACGGTGTGCGGGACCGTAGCCCAGCTTCATGGAGACGGTTGCGAATGGTCCTCGCCGATACCCCAGGAGCAACAGTGTCCCTAATTTGCTGGGAAGTGGCGGTGCGGTCCCCTACGGCACTGCGTAGGATCCTACGGTCTTGGCGTGCATCCGTGCGTCGCTGCGGTCCGGTCCCAGGTCGACGGGCACGTGCACCTTCCGCCGACCACTGGCGACAACATCTATGTACTGTGGAGACCTCACGCCCCACGTGTTGAGCAATTCGGCGGTACGTCCACCCGGCCTCCCGCATGCCCACTATACGCCCTCGCTCAAAGTCCGTCAGCTGCACATACGGTTCACGTCCACGCTGTCGCGGCATGCTACCAGTGTTAAAGACTGCGATGGAGCTCCGTATGCCACGGCAAACTGGCTGACACTGACGGCGGCGGTGCACAAATGCTGCGCAGCTAGCGCCATTCGACGGCCAACACCGCGGTTCCTGGTGTGTCCGCTGTGCCGTGCGTGTGATCATTGCTTGTACAGCCCTCTCGCAGTGTCCGGAGCAAGTATGGTGGGTCTGACACACCGGTGTCAATGTGTTCTTTTTTCCATTTCCAGGAGTGTATTTAAATGGCACTTGCTTCATAACAGTGCTAGTGTTTGCTGCAAACAGAGCTCATCCTGCCCCGTGATTCAAAAAAGTGGCAGACTGTTGACATAAAGCGAGAACAATAATTGAATCCCGGGGGACTACCACTGTAATTTCACGCATGCATATGATGTGTGGTGTCCCTCTAATGCGTGTAAATGTCCAGCTGAAAGTGTTAGTCCCTAGTCGACAACAGTTGCTGAGCTGATCGTTGGGGACAGCTCCATAATAATGTATTGTGGAAATGGCATGTCGCCCGTTGGGTTGCCATTAGGCGAGTTTTGGAGATGGTGATACTTTCCCAGAAACTGATGCGAATTAAACACTTATAGAGACAGAAGAATGTTGAGTACCATAAGGGTCATTCAAATGAAACCCGGTCACTAGTGTAAATTAACGGTAACGATTTTATTAACTCAAAAATGTATCTATACACAGTACAAATACCGGAAAATAGTCGCCACATCTGCTACTGGCACATTTATCCCATTGCGACACTAGCTGGTCGATATCATCCTTGAAGAAGCTAGTAGGCTGCTGTCAGATCCAGACCTGGACCCAGTCACACACCTCGTCGTCCGTTGCGAATCAACGTCCGCGAATAGCTTCTTTTAGAGGTCCAAACACATGAAAGTCACACGGTGAGAGGTCGGGACTGTATGGTGGATGTTCCAGTGCTCCTAAACTGCTGAAGTGTCGTCTTCACCGCATTGGACGTGTCTGAGCGGGCATTATCATGCAGGACGATAACGCTATTGGACAACATGCCTTGGCATTTCGACTTCATGGCTTGCCTAAGGTTCTGTAAAGTGGCTTGATAACGCTGGGCACTGATGGTGGTTCCCCGTTCCAGGAAATCGACAAGCAGTGGGCCCTTGTGGTCAAAAAAGGAGAACATCATGACCTTACCAAAACTGATTTCTTTGGAGGTGGTGAAGTCGCATGTTTCCACTGCTTGCTTTGACGGTTGCTTTCCGGATCAAAATGGTGACACCATGTTTCGTCACCTGTGACAATACTCGACAGAAAGCCGTATTCCTCCTCGTGATAACGTTGCAGACGACTCAAAGACAGCGCCATTCGAGTATTGCGCTGTTCGGCAATCAGTTGGTGGGGAAACCAATGCGCACAGATTTTACGAATGTTCAAGTGTTGATACATTATGTTGTGGGCGGTATATGGGTTGCTCAGAGAGGTAATGAAGAGGTACTGAGTCGAGTTGGGGAGAAAAGAAATTCGTGTAAATAACCTTGCTCGTCATGAGCTCCACTGCTGATTTTTGTTGAGTTAAATAAGAAACCATTACAAGTATGTTAAAAAAATGCTAGCGTTGGTAGTTTAAGAAATATACGACGCAACTTGAGTGCAAGAAGTGATTGGATGACAGAACACACGCTGAGACACCAAGGGATCGCCAGTTTAATAATGAGGGGACGAGAGAGGTGTAACAGTCGTAGAGCAACAACAAGGCTTTGTTACAGTGAGCAGGTTGAAATGGATGTAAGTTGCAGAAGTTATGCAGAGATAAGAAGGTTTGCACTGGACGGACTAGCTTTGAGGGCTGCAGCAAGTCAGAGTTCGTACTGAAGTCCATAACAACAACAACAACATAAGGGTGTCTAAAAATTTGGAGAGCCATTCTTCTTGTCTGCTGCTTTTGCTGAGTAACTCACTCTATAGGAGGTGCTTGCTTTGGTTTGCAGAAGAGACTTTGAGTCATCTGGGCCAAGGCCCGCCACCCCTCGACGCGTGCTGTACATAAAGGTGTTCCAGCAGCAGCTGCCGCAAACCGGACCAGTTCAGACTCGTCCGGATCCGCGACAGACGCCCTACAGCTCGATAGCGTTAAATTATGCACAGCCGCCGTCGCCACGCTAATGAATATTTTATGGACCTTGCCAGTAATCACCGCCGTCAACTGATGCCAAAGGCTGCTCAGCTGATCCAACACTCAAAGTGGCAATTTTCCTTTTCTCAGTATTTTGTGCATTCATTTTCGGTTGGCCACAGCACATCAATAACAATTTGGCGCAGCAAATCCGGGCGAACTGGGATCATAAAGCGATCTTCTTTTAGTATTCTTTTACTGATATTTCTGTGTACGTCGCCACTGAAGACTAACTGGATACGAACGCAAGCCACTATCCTAGTCATGTCGTTGCTGATCAGCGGTCTGCTCATTATAATCACATCCTAGGTAAATGGGAAGAAAGGAAGGTTAAGGTTTAATGGCCCGTCGTCGACTAGCCTATTAGAGATGTCGATAGGACGGACTCGGAAGGAAATCAGCCATGCCCTTTCAAAGAAACCATCCCGGCTTCCACCTCATGTTAAGAACAGACACCGAAAGTTCGGTCTCCACAGTAATGAGAGTGGCTGTATACAGGGTGTTTCAGAAGTGATGGTCAAAATTCAGGGATATGACAGGATCGATCATTCGAAACAAAAAAGTGACGTTAACATGGGCTCTAAAACGCATACCTTAAGAGCTACGACGAATTCTTGATCTTCGACACTGTGAAACAAACCTCTTCTGCTGCAGACTGTTTGCTTCCCATATTTTGGGGAGTTGTAGTGTGGACAAAACAAGAAAAAACGTCCAGCAAAGATGTGTTCTAAAATGCGTACCTTATAAATTATGAGCACTTGTTCGTAGCGAAGATGCACAAGTGCTCATAGCTCTTATGGTATGCACTTTAGATCACATGTTTACTGAAAAATTTTTTCATGTTTTAATCCATACTACCATTTCCAAAAATATGGAAAGTAGAGAGCTTGCAGTAGAAGATATTTGTTTCACACTATGGAAGATCAAAAAATCCTCATAGCTCTTAAGGTATACGTTTTAGAGCCCTTGTTTAGTTGACCTTTGTTTGTTTCGAATAATTGTTCCTGTCATATCTCTGAGTAGTGCCCATTACTTCTGAAATATCCTGTATAAATGATTTACGTTTTAATACGACAGGTGATTCTAAAATATTTGTTTGCTGTTAGCACTACTTTGGTAGTGAAAGAAGTCGTGTGCAACGTAGCAATGTATCAACTACTGCAGTACAAGATATAAGCTCATGGCTTGTACGAGGGTTGCCCAGCAAGTAATGCATCGCATTCTTTTTCTTCAACAAGTCTTTATTGAACATGATGAGAATTACACATACGAGAGAACGGTGTTTTATCTACACACCCTATTTTTCTACGTAATCTCTGTCCCGTTTTATGGCCTTCCTCCAGCGCGAGACAAGGGCATTTATGCCCTGTCGGTACCACTCTTTATCCTGGTGGCGGAGCCAGTGCTTCACTTTGTGAATCACCTCCTCATCGTCTTATCTTCCACGAATGGCCTCCTTTAATGGTCCAAACAAGTGGAAGTCCGTGAGGGCTAGGTCAGGGCTGTAGGGTGGATGGGGTAACACTATCCAACCCTGTTTTGCGATGTGTTCAGCAGTCCTCAGCCGTGTGTGGGGCCGAGCGTTATCGTGTTGCAGCAAAACATCTCCTGGGTTGCTGTGGCGCCGGAAGCGCCTCTTGAGTTTTGTTAATGTGTTGACACATGCTTCTGAATTAATGGCACCGCCTCTTGGCATGATATGAGTGAGAATCACACTTTCACAGTCCCAGGACACGGTCAGCATGGTCTTACCGGCGGAAGCAGTTGTTTTGAAATTTTTCTTCTGTGGGGAGTGGGAATGACGCCATACCATCTATTGTCGTTTTGTTTCGGGCTCAAAATGGTGAACCCAGATTTCATCATCTGTCATAAACCGGAACTAGGCGGCCTCCCCCCTCGGCTTCAAAAACAAACCAAGACAAATATTTTCTCTGTGCGATTAGTGATCCACCGTAAACACTGCGGGACCCATCTTGCACACACCTTTGAATATCCAAGAGTGCGGATAATTGCATCCTTTCCTGGTTGACAGAAGCAGCGCCAACTGCCGAGTCGTAATGCGTCTGTCCTCGCGAATGACATCAGCTCGTTGCAACATATCAGGTGTGACAGCCGTGGATGGTCTCTCCGACCGCTGCAAATCGTGGAGCTCCACCGAACCGTCTTCTGATGACCTCACATCCGTGCCCAGCAACTAATTGTACTTCTGTCCACAGCAGATACTCCATAGAATTTCCACAAACAGTTGTGAATATTCTCCAGATGTTTGACACAGTCATAACCGGTTTCGGCTATACAATGACCATCTTGAGATTCTAAAGGCGGCATACACTGAACACAGGTTCATGCATTGTCAACGCATGAACCTGTGTTCAGTGTCTGCCGCCTTTAGAATCTGAAAATGTTCATTGTATGGCCGAAACCGATTATCACTGTGTCATAAACATGAGATTGCGTCTTAAATAAACAAAAAAAAATTTACAAAAGAATCAATCGCGCACTCCATATACAAAATGTCGTTTTTTCTTAAATATTCTCCAGAGTTTCTTTCTCTGCAGTGAGAAATTAAGTACGGCATGTGGCCACAAATATGAACAGGGAAGAATGTGATGTAGCTGTAAAAGATCTCGGACTATCAGACCTTCTCTGTCAAATAACAACATTAAAATCAGGCATTGAATCATTCCCTACACTACAAGCCTACAAACGACATCTATCAGAAATTAAAATAAAATATTTTTCAAAAGAACTAGAAAAACAATGCTAGGATTAAGTGTATAAGGAAACCAATGTGAATATGAAATTCTCTGAATTTTCCACATTGTTTAAATTGGACTTTGAAACGGCATTTCCAAAAGTGTGCATGTCTATATCAACATCTCACAAAAACAGATGGATAACATTCGGTATTAAGAAGTCCTCCCAAACACTTAAACATCTCAATTCCATGAAAAAGATTCGCAATGATGCAGAATTCTTAAATTCTATCACAGATACAAAAAGACCTATAGGAAGGTGCTGATTGCTGCAAAAAAATCATTTAATGACAAAATAATATATAATGAAGAGAATAAAAGCAAAATAATCTGGGATGTTATAAAAAAGGAAACGGGGAGAGGCAAACAATCACAGAATAACATACTGCTAAGGGAGGGGGGGGGGTAAGGTAATACATGATCCACAACACTTAGCAAACTATGTAAACGAACATTTTTCAGGTATTTCAGAGAATTTACAGCAAAAATTCCGCAAAACAAATATAACACCTGTAAATAATGCTGTACTAAATACAATGATGTTACTTCCAACCACAGAGAACGAAGTCAATAAAACTGTTCAAAAACTAAAATGTAAAAAGTCAGTAGGCTTAACAAGTATAATAAATGAATCCTTCACATCAGGGACATTTCCAGAGCAGTTAAAACAGGCGAGAGTTGTACCCTTTCTTAAGAAAGGTAATGCAGAAGACATAGAAAATCACCAGACCATTTCCCTGCTGTCAGCATTCTCAAAAATAATAGAAGCAATTATGAGAGACAGATTAATGAATTACCTGAATAAATACAATCTTTTAAGCGAATCACAGTTTGGTTTCCGAAGTGGCAAAAATACAGAGTCAGCCATAGTAGATATCACAAAAGTTGTACTTTTTGATGCTCTTGATAAAGATGAATGTGTCACTGGCATATTTCTGGATTTTTCTAAGGTGCTTGATACAGTCGACCACAAGATTCTATCAAATAAATTAGAAGCATTAGGAATAAGAGGGGTAGCTAATGACTGGTTTCAATCATACCTAGCAGATAGGGTACCAAGAGTAGAGATAACACTTATTTCAAATAGATCTAATCATTTAGTAAAACACTTATCAGAACGAGAATACATTAATATAGGGGTTCCACAAGGTAGCATATTGGGACCAGTACTATTCCTGATATACATCAACGACTTTCTCTCTAGTGTTACTCATGGTGAAAAATTCTCTTCACTGATCACAGCAATGATGTAGTCACTGAAAAACATGAGCACTACTTGCCGAGAGAGCAAATGAAACCCTCAAAGAAGTTTATGATTGGTCAATAAGCAATAAGGTGAAATCGAACATAAAGAAAACTAATGCCATGAATTTCAGTTTGAAGAGGAAAAATTACAATGTTAAATTAAATGTAGATGGCACCTATATAGACTGCGTAACAAATGCAAAATTTCTAGGAATTAATATTGATTCCCAGTTGAAGTGGTGTGAACACCCAAAGGACTTTCAAACAGAATGTTATCAGTATCTTACGCCCTTAGAATACCATCATCAGTGTGTAAGATGCAGTGTCTTTTAGTTATATATTATTCATATGTACACTCAATTCTTAGCTATGGCATTCTTTTTTAGGGAACAAACTCACAAAATATGAACACAATTTTCAACCTGTTGAAAAGAGCCATAAGAATAATAACCAAAAATACTAGTCGAGCTCATTGTAAAGATCTGTCCAAAACACTGGGGATTTTAACTGTTCCATGTGAATACGTTTACCAGTCAGTTGTACACAACAAAAATAACATTGATAATTACTGCACAAACAGCTCTGTCCATGACCATGCAACAAGAGATAGACTCAACTTACATTTACCAAGAAAAAATAAACATAAAACGCAAAACAGCATTTTCTACCAAGGAATAAAACTGTACAATAAATTACCAAAAGAGATTAAAGAAATTGCAAAAATACACTTATTTAAAAAGGCAGCTAAAAAGTACCTGTTATGCAATATATTTTACACATTGAAGGATTACTTAGATAAAACAGAGTAGGGGTTTGATAAAAAAATAATGTTGTACAAATAAATAATAGTAATAATGATCATAAAATATCCAACATTCCTCATAACACCTTCACTTTATTTTTTTCCCCTTTCTAGAAATATTTACCCCCAAGCTAAGCATAGCAAAATACTAACACCTCTTCCTCTTTCTGAGCTGGACATCTCACTCATTATGGAGGGATGCTGACTCAGTTTTCCAGGGTAGCAAATGGGAAACTGTGGTACAAAAAACGACCCAGAGATCACCAGTGTGTGTGTGTGTGTGTGTGTGTGTGTGTGTGTAGTGAGTGAAGTGGTAAATCTAATGATTATGTCTAACTAGAAGTCTCTAAATATATGTGTATACGAATCAGCTTATTTTTAATTGGTCTAAACTTGTAAATACTTTGACATGTCCTATATCCTTGTTAAAAGAGATCTACGGATGAATAAAGCTGCTGCTGCTGCTGCTGCTGCTGCTACTACTACTACTACTACTACTACTACTACTACACGTTGCTTGTAACGAGAAAAAATGCGGTGCATTACTTTCAGGGCAACCCTCGTCGGAAAGAAATTGATGCTAAATCACAATAACACACGGTTTTTGCAGTTTCTGTCACGCAATTCAGCTAAAAGTGACATTCTGATTACACAGAGTCGACATACGATTAATGAATCTGAACATTTTAACTTTCTAGGTGTAAACTGTCATGGAAAACCCATGTTGAGTGTCTTGTTCCAAAACTGAATGGTGCTGTATTCACCATTAGAACATTACCTGCTACGAAAATTTGTTTACTTTACTTACTTCCATTCGCTCATGAGATACAGCATTGTATTCTGGAGCAACTCTTCCGGTTCGCAAAGGGTATTTTTGGCTCTGAAACGAGCAGTTCGTGCAGTATGTGGTGTAAGTTCGCGAACTCCTTGTCGACCCCTTTCCAGGCTATGGGAACTCTGACACTGGCCTTTCAATACTTATTTTCTTTAATGTCGTTTGTTGTTGACAATATGAGCTTACTCCCAATAATCAACAGCTATCACTGAGTTAATACTAGGCAGGAATGCAGTTTGCATTTGCGTCACACCTCTCTTGTGCAGTAAGGTGTGCGTCCATGTTAAACACGCTACGGAATTATTATTTTAAAAAAGATAGTTTTCTCTATTTTAAGTGGCACCCTTTAGTAGTAACTGGAAAATAAATTTTGATAAGAGGAAATTAACTGGAGTGCCGTTCATTAAAAGAAGCAGCTAAGTAATAAAATGACAAGTTTAAATTATCACGCGGCACAGATAAATTTACCACTAAGAGAGAGAAAATTAATAATTCCAGATTTTTTCTGACCTGCTTTGATACCGTGGAGTGAACTGACCGCGCACATCTTTTGTTGGCCGTATGCCGATCATTAATATTACGCGTTATGCACAGAAGTGCTGCCTGGAAACTGCGTTACAGATCGGCTTAAAAGATCTCAGGGACACACGAGTGGCTGCTACAAGTTCGAACATCAGTGATGTTCGGCAGCGGCCAGAAAACGGTATGTTCTCCTAGCTGAAACATAAAACGGTTGGCAGGCAAGGTTAATGTAGTTGAAATGAAACATTGGTAAACAATAACAATTATTCATATATTGACGATATTTTTACATAGGTAAGTACTTTACACACCTTGAAAATATCTTTCAAGTACAACTGCCTTTTACAAAATTATTCGAGGGAGCGATTATTAAGAGAGAGAGAGTGATCGACAAGAGCGGAGACATCAGTAGAGAGCGAGCCTCGGGAGGGAGGGAGAGAGAGAGAGAGAGAGAGAGAGAGAGAGAGAGAGACAGAGAGAGAGAGAGAGAGAGCCAGACGCCGCTCGTGTTTCTACAGGGCGTTTGGGGAGGAAAGGTCAATATTTTACACAGTGATGGTATAAGTAATTTTGAACAAAAAATGTTATGTTAACATAGGTCCGCAAATGCTTCGTTAGGGAGGTATGGGTATTGAAAGGAACTGTAATTCTGCAAAACTGATGTGCATAACGTGAACGTATAAGCAATACAACTGGACTGTAACGTGATTTTCTTGAAAACAATGTTACAGAGAAGCACAGTTACGTTACACATTTTTACCTAATGTTTATTTGCTTCGCATTTAGTACATAATGAATTGCAGAATGCATGTTACACATATTCAGTTGAAAAAGATGTATCTCGTCTTTTACAAATGGCCTTAACACTTATCGTACAGATGTTTTACAGTTCACAGAACGGGTTCGAATGTCCCACCATGAACGTCAATGCACTTTTGCGCTCTAGCGATAACGTGTTGTGTTGCTTGTTCAGTTGCCTGTGGTTGGTTCCTAATCAATTCAGCAGCGTCCATGCTGCGACGAAGCAGTCCACTCGTGTAATTTACCTTCATTTTGTGCACCTCTGATTTCATCCAACCCCATAAACAGAAATTTAAAGGTGTAAGGTCACGTGATCTTGGAGCCAGCTAATAGCACCGCCACGGCCAATCCAGCGATTAGCGTAGGTGCGGTTGAGATGGCCCCTCACACGTAAGGTAACATGTGGAGGGGCACCGTCCTGTAGAGAGTACATTCCAGTTCGCTTGGCTAAAGGAACGTCTTCCAATAGTTCCACAAATAAATTTTCTAAAAAATTCAGGTTCCTGTTCCCGTTAATCGCTGATTGATAATAAATGGACCTATCAGAAGGTTACTGATCATGCCGTACCAAACATTTATGGCAAAACGAACTTGGAAATTACTATCTACTGAAGCGTGTGTGTTTTCCCGTGACCATCGATGATTATTGTGTGTTATTTATTCCATGTCGTGAAAACTGGGCTTCGTCAGTGCATAGTATGTATGGAAACAAACGACTGTTCTCAATTACCCAGTGACAGAATTGAAGTCGTTGGGCATTGTCGCCAACGTGGAGATTTTGGACACGCTGTATTTGAAATGGATATAGGTTTTCCGCACGTAATGTCTCCCATACACGTGTCTGTGGGACATTCATACTCAGGGACATTCTTCGTATGCTCATACTGGGACTTCGCTCAACACTTGCGATAATTTCTTCCTGTTCTTGCAAAATTTGTTGACGTGCACGCTCGGACGAAAAATATCTACTTGGAAAAGAGCTTGTTGCACGCAAAGTGATAAACACTGTGGTAAACTCCCTGAGATCCGGTAATCGTCGAGTCGGAAAGCGCCTGTGGTATTCTTCTCTTGCAGCGGTAGCACTACCGCCGTAGAAGCCATAAACATACACCATATCTGCGTATTCCTCATTAGTGCCGGCCGGTGTGTCCGTACGGTTCTAGGCGCTTCAGTCTGGAACCGCGTGACCGCTACGGTCGCAGGTTCGAATCCTGCCTCGGGCATGGATGTGTGTGATGTCCTTAGGTTAGTTAGGTTTAAGTAGTTCTAAGTTCTAGGGGACTGATGATAACAGATGTTAAGTCCCATAGTGCTCAGAGCCATTTGAACCTCATTAGACGTGTGGCATGTTACCAGCGCTTGTATGAACACAGTTAACACCGTACATTACACAACTAACCCATCCGTCGCCGGTACACTGCAGAATACGGCTTACACGGCACAACTACGCAAACAACGGGTGATTGTAGTACGTACGCCACATGACCATAATACATCCTAGGTTGGATAGTGTAAACATGGCAGGTACCCGTGCATTGTTTGCAAGAAAATCACGTTACGGTCCAGTTGTATTGCATATATGTTCATGTTGTGCACATCAGTTTTGCAGAATTAAAGTTCCTTTCAGTGCCCGTACCCCCCTAAAGAAAGCATTTGCGGACCTATGTTCTTATAACATTTTTTTTCAGAATTACTTGTACTATCACTGTTTAAAATATTGACATTCCTCCCCAAACACCCTGTATACATGCAGACAACGGGAGGCAACTTGACTGTCATTTTTCCTCAGTAACTTCCCGCTCTGAAAGCCTCTTGCGTGGAAAAATGTTCGAGAGACTTCGCCGCACACCTCTCTGGCGAGGGTGATCGCATAAAATTTGATTGTTGACGCCGCTTGCGCTGCGTCTGCTGCATTATTTGCCAATTCAAAAATACAGTTGGTCTCTTTCGCTAATTTTAACAACTGTGTACTCTCTCACGTTTAAGAATTAATTACAATTTTAAACCATAAGCCAATTAAAGTCGATACACAGAATTAATACAGAAATACAGCGTTTCTTACGTAGGTTTACGCAAAGTATTTTAGTTTTCGGGCTTAAATTTATTTACACATAAAAAGAAACATTTCACTACAACAAGAATTTAATCTTAGCAGTAATCCTCACACATTCAAGTCCAAACTGAGGAATTTCTTCATGGATCATGCCTTCTATTCTGTCAGGGAAATACTGAAAAAAAAGTAATTGCTTTGCAATGTTGTTGACTATGGTAATACACACTCGGAGCTTGTCGTCTACATACAATCTATATTGTATTTTATCTACGTTAATTGCACTTGCTTACTCATTCCTTAGCCGTAGAATTAGGGGTGTAGGATATAATTTAAAAAAAAGTTATAAGCTGTAACAATATCCACAAAACTCTGACTGAGTAGCTGGTACCGGTTGCTCCATATTGTAATTAGGTTGGCGGTGCAGTGTCCTGCATACATCTGTGACCTTTGGCAGGTCCAGGGAGAGCAATATGACGGAGGCGGAGGTGTGGCAGGGCCTGGAGAGGCTGCGGCAGCTGGTGGCGCCCCGGCCAGAGGGCGAGCCGGATGCGGATCAGCGCAGGCTGGCGGCAGAGATGCAGGGGCTGCTCGACTCCAGGGGAATCACCGTCGAGGCCGCCATCAGACAGGTCAGGCAGCTGCCCCATCCTGGGCTCAACACAGCGGGTCTTGCACTGTGGGGCACGATGTCACCACACTGTAGAGTCTTGTGGCAGAGTTTCTCTCACTCACCAAGTATTACAAGCCTTAAATAATAAGATATCGCTAATTGCTATGTTTCTTGCTTTTTGCCAAGCCGTTCCATTGCATAGCTCAGGCATGGGCAACATCCGGTGACCTGTGGGCCTGATTCACATACTTACTTAAGCTCGCAGGGTAGCTTGTCATGTGATGCAACAGCAGCGCTCCTAGCGCATAAAGTCAAAACTATTATGTAACATTAAGGGGGGACGTACATGAAAATGACCAAATTTGTGAAAAAAATTTTATTGGCTCTTCATTTACTACATGGTATTGAAATTTCAATTACCAAATATTACGTTCCAATTCCGCTTCTAAGGGGGAAAAAAATAATAATTTGTAATAGCTTGCACAGGGCGACGCCCCCCCATCTTGGTCTTCATCCTCTCGTATATCTATTTATACTGCGTTTTTTTCCAGTTTTGTGCAGTCACAATGCAGGGAACGTTTGTGTACTACATCAAGAAGGCTGTGGAATAATATCTCTGCCGCTGGTTTTATATTCTTTGATTTATAGCGTTTGTTTACGAGTGTTTGTTTGGAATACATTTTTACGAAAGTTGTAAGTAGACTTGTTATTATATTTTGCAGCATGCCGCGTTCTAGTAAGGTGTTTAAAAAGGTTAGAAAGTGTCAAGCTTCTCGATGTAGTAAAGACAACTTGAAAACCAGCCCCATAATAACAAATGGAAACGATACTTCAACCAAGAAAGCGAGTGCTTCGAGAAGGAAAATTGACAGCTGTCAATCACTTGATGATTGTGGCTCAGACACTCAAGCTACTAGTGGTTTTAGGCTTATTGATTTGAAAATACTATCTGATATTATATCATCTGCTTGTGTATGTGCTGACTGTGGTGCAAAAAGTTTGAGATTATATGACGAAGAAAACAGAATTGGAATAGTGTGTATGTTGCATCTTACTTGTGAAAGCTGTCATTCAGACACTGCTTTTAGAACTTCGGCATCAAGTAACCGGATATATGAAGCAAATATGCGTTTAATATATGGCATGAGATGTTTGGGCATAGGCAGGGAAGGTACCAGACTGTTTTGTGGGATCATGAACATGCCACAACCAAGTGCTAGGTACACCACTGGAAATAAAACACTGCTAAGTGCTCTTCAAGAGGAAGTGGAAGAAAACTTGAAGTCCTCTGCAAAGGAAGCTGTGAAGATGAATAGTGAACTAAAGACAGAAGCAGATAACACGCCAGACACCGATTTGTGTGTGTCATGTGATGGAACGTGGATGAAGCGTGGACATACATCACTGTATGGAGTATCATCTGTCATTAGTGTTGATACTGGAAAAATTCTTGACGTTCAGGTAATGAGCAAATATTGCTATAGCTGTGTACTCGGAAAGAGAGCTGGTGAAGTGGAAGAAAATAAGTGGCAGGTTGAACACAAGAAAGTGTGCTGTAGAAATTATTCTGGTTCTAGTGGTGGAATGGAACCTGCAGCTATGAAACTTATGTTCCATCGAAGTGTGGAAAAGTACGGTGTTAGATACACAAAATACCTTGGTGATGGTGACTCCAGCTCCTTCAAAACTGTTTTGGAAAGTGAACCTTATGGTCCCCATTGTGCTATAGAAAAGTTGGAATGTGTTGGACATGTGCAAAAACGAATGGGAGGCAGACTTTTAAAATTGAAACGTGAATTGAAGGGCAGGAAACTTGAGGATGGAAAACTTTTAGGTGGTCCCAACAGACTCACAGACAAAGAAATTCATTCTTTACAAGTGTACTATGGCAAGGCAATAAGGGACAACAGTGGAAATTTGAATAACATCCAGAAGGCTGTGTGGTCTATTTATTTTCATAAACTATCCACAGATGACAAACCTGTACATAATTTGTGTGACATATCGTGGTGCAAATTCAAGCAGGCTGAGCGTGATGGCATGAACTATTCACACAAGCACAGTTTACCTGTGGCTGTTTTAAGTGCTATAAAACCAACATTTAGGTGTTTAGCAGAGCCAGACCTCCTACGAAAGTGTGTGCATGGAAAGACACAAAACCCTAATGAAAGTTACAACTCACTGATTTGGAAACGTTGCCCAAAAACAACATTTGTTTCAACAATTATTGTTGAAATTGCTGCATATGATGCTTGTTTAGTTTTTAACAATGGTAATCTTGGAAGAATAAAAACTCTACAGAGGCTAGGATTTCATCCAGGAGCTTTCACCTATTCAATATTGAAGGACATCGATGACAAAAGAGTTGCTGCGGCTGATATTACAGCCAATAAAATTGAACAGCAGGTTAACCAAAGAAGACAAGCAAAGAAGAGACTGCTTGCAGATGAAGAGGAGTATGCATATGGCTTGCACTAGTTCACACAGAGACGGTAAGACCTAATACAAACACTATCAAATCATTGATTCAGTTTTCCCGTAACTTACATTTTTATAACTTTATGTACCTTTTTCTCAAAAACCACAAAAGGTAGAGAAGTGAAATTTGGTATATGACTAGTCAGTACTATAGTGAAAAATTCTGTGGAAGGAATTTTCATTTAATAAAATAGTAAGGTATTTATGGTAGAAAATATTCCTTAAATTTGATATATTATTTTTCAGGGAAATTGGGAGACCCGTAAAAACTGAACAAAAGAAGATATAAAAATTCTGCTCCACAGAGTTTTGTAATTATTTGGTATGAAAGTGTGTACAAAAATTCATTAACATTGCTCTCACAGTTTTCTCAAAAAAGGAACATTTGTAATTACATTGTTGAAAAAAAATTAATTGTTAATAATTAAAGATGTAAAAGGTCAATAAAAATGAAAATTTAGGTTCATATGCGCATAACATTTCTTAATAACTGTACCAAATTTGGATTGATTATCT